>NC_082665.1:93265561-93881811 GCF_025265405.1 Mesoplodon densirostris | reverse complement strand
TGAACCTATGGTGTAAAAGTATTGAATATTTGGTATGTTCTAATCCATTGTAATTACTTTTATTGACTCAAATGGTTCCATTTTGACCGATGAGAGCCTCTTCAAATTGGCTCCTGAGGTTTTTTTTGACATGATCTCAGTAGTGTTTTATTTCTTCCATGGTTTCTGACATGATAACATGTTCCAGGCTCTTCCAAATTTCCTTCTCCAGATCTGGAATCATCCATTTCTCTAAAGAGCTCTGGATCATGTTCCAGGTGTCAGAGGGGCTCATTGCTACTGGTTTGATCATTGTTTCTAGACATATTCAGTGGACAGAGAAAGGAAATATATTTTTGTTTTTCAAGACAGTATACTTAATGAGTTTATACTGATGCTTCCAGTTCAAATTCAGGATGACAGTTTTTACCTCATCTATTGCATAGACATATTTCCTTTTTCCATGCTGAAAATTTCAGTGACACCAACACCAGTACTCGTTTGCTTTACCTTACAATCCACACATAATAGTCTCAAAAAGGCAATACCAACATTACTACCTATAATATAATACTTTACAGTTTAAGATTGTTTCACAGTTCTTTTTGTCCTTACGGTATATCCACTAGGAATGAGCAAAGTCCTATGTTTTAAAGTCACTGGAGATGATTCATCTCTCCATGGCTATGGCACAGACTTGATACACGGGTTCATTTATTTCAATTTTCTTTTGATTCTTAAAGTTTGCTTAAAATCTTTTTATGTTTTATAATTCTGTAAAATATTTACAAGTTTCCAAAGTCCAAAACAAGTATGTTTAAAGAAATCTAGCTCCTGTATTAGTCCGCTCCATTCAGTTTCATCCCTTCCCTTACAGGTAGCTATTTAAAAAGGATATTTTGGTTTATCTGTCTTTTTTTTTTTTTCTATCTTTTTTGGCTGCGTTGGGTCTTCGTTGCTGCGCCTGGGCTTTCTCTAGTTGCGCCAAGTGGGGACTACTCTTCGTTGCGGTGCACGGGCTTCTCATTGCGATGGCTTCTGTTGTTGAGAAGCATGGGCTTTAGGCATGCAGGCTTCAGTAGTTGTGGCGCGCAGGCTCAGTAGTTGTGGCTCACGGGCTTTAGAGTGCAGGCTCAGTAGTTTTGGCACACAGGCTTAGTTGCTCCACAGCATGTGATATCTTCTCCAACCAGGGCTTGAACCCGTGTCCCCTGCACTGGCAGATGGATTCTTAACCACTGCACCACCAGGGAATCCTCCATCCATTTTTAAAAAGATATGCACCATTAGTTAAATGATAGCTTACTGTACTCACTTTTCTCCACATTACTTTTTTTTCACTTAATAGTATTGTGGAGTCATCACTCCCATGTGGATGTACTGAACTTTATGCAACCAGTTCTCCACTGATGGGCATTTGAGTTGTTTCCAAGCTTTTGCTACTATAAATAGTGCTGCAATTAAAAGCCTCATGCACATGCCTTTTTGTATTGTTGCCATCAGATCTTTGGAGTGGATTTCCAGAAGTGAGACTCTTAGGTCAAAAGATAAATGAATGTATAATTTCACTATATATTGCCAAATTTTCCTCCATGAGGGTTTTACCATTTTACCCTCCTAATGGCCTTCCCACCAGCAACATATAGAAATGTGCATGGACTCACTAACAGATTTTGTCGTCCAGTTTGGGTATTTTTGTCTGATGGGTAAGACACTGTTTTCAGGATAGTTTAATTTGCATTTCTTTTATGAGTGAGGTTGAGTGTAATAAGTTAAAGACCATTTGCATTTCTTTTTCTGTGGGCTGCTTGTTTATATCTCTAGGATGTATATGGGATTCTTGGTCTTTTTATTCTTTCTTTGTTTTTCAAAGTTATTTATTTTTGGCTGCATCAGTTCTTAGGTGCTGCACGTGGGCGCTTCGTTGTGGTGCACGGGCTTTTCTCTAGTTGTGACGTGGGCTCTAGAGCGTGTGGGCTCTGTAGTTTGTGGCACGCAGGCTCTAGGTGAGGCACATGAGCTCAGTAGTTGTGGTGCGCGAGCTTAGTTGCCGTGCGGCATGTGGGATCTTAGTTCCCCGACCAGGGATCAAACCCACGTCCCCTGTGTTGGAAGGTGGATTCTTTCCACTGGACCACCAGGGAAGTCCCTTATTCTTTATTTTTAGAAGCTTGCTCTATATTAAGGCTATTAAACTCTTGCCTATGATATAAGTTGCACATTTTCTTTTTAATTTGAATCTTTTCCTTATATTTATGGTATTTTTTGTTTTATCTTTTTGAAGTGTTATTTTTCTGCAATTGAATCCTAATCTTTTCCTCATTGTTTCAGAATTTTTGAGTCAAGGTTGGGAAAGTTTTCCCTTTTTTCGGGTTATAGAAGAATTCATTCATGTTTTCTTCTAGTGCTTGTATGGTTTTATTTTTAAAATTTAGGTCTCTGTTCTATTTAGAATTTATCCTGGTTTACAATTTGAGAAGTAGATGTAATTTTACCTTTTTTTTCCCCATGTGGCTACCCATTTATACCATTACCCCTGATTAAAAAGTGCTCAGGAAGTTTTGGGCTTCCCTGGTGGCACAGTGGTTGAGAACCCACCTGCCAGAGCAGGGGACACGGGTTCGAGCCCTGGTCTGGGAGGATCCCACATGCCACGGAGCAACTGGGCCCGTGCTCCACAACTGCTGAGCCTGTGCTCTAGAGCCCACGAGCCACAACTACTGAAGCCCAGGCACCTGGACCCTGTGCTCCACAACGGGAGAGGCCACCACAGTGAGAAGCCCACGCATCGCGACGAGGAGTGGCCCCCGCTCGCCGCAACTGGAGAGAGCCCGCACACAGCGGCAAAGACCCAACGCAGCCAAAAATAAATAATTTTTTTAAAAAAAGTGCTCAGGAAGTTTTGATTAGCATTAATTTTCCTACTTGTCTGGAAATCCTTGTTTGTGGTTATGCTGAAGTGATGGAGAGTCTACATTTATAGCTTTAGTGTGCTGTTCTTTTACAAGCTGGATGATTTAAATGCCAGAAAGGCCACTTTTAAGTAATGTTTTGCAGTTTATAAAGGAATTTCTCTTCTCCTTTGACCCTTCATCAGCCCTGTGTGATAGAACATTATCTTCCCCATTTTGTCTATGAGCATGTGACCACTGGCTTTCCCAGGATCACTCCATGCCTTCCACCTCTCAGTCCTCAACCCACTGCTCCTCCTGCCCTAGGGCTGTGCCACTTCTTCATCACACGAGGCCATGGTGAGGCTGAGATGTAGTGGAGGAACACTAATCTGGGGGTCACAAATCCTGCCTCTGCTGCCTACAAGCTGTGTCTCCTTGGACACACCTCTTTATCCCCCTGGGCCTCAGTTTCCTCATATGTATGCAAATAAATGGTTGAAAATAGATCAGTGTTTGTCAGACTTCAGTAATGCCTGCCTCCTTTTGATAGATACAGATACCTCATGTTTCCCTGCCCCAGTTCTGATTGCCTTCCCCATGATACGACTGATGTGTAAATATCCCCACCAACCAAGGTTTTTTTGGGCTTTCCATTCCAAAACAACGAAGTAAAGTCCCTCTTTAACTTTTCCAAATATAAACTTATAATGTCGAATACATTTTTTAAGGCACACAAGCTCCTTGAGATATTCCCCCCTCCTGCCATGATGAGGCACTCTCTAAAGCTTTTTCCTGCCTTAGAGTTATATGATTCAAAGACCCAGACAGAATCAGGGATCTGCCATCTCAATTTTGATTGATTGGATATGTTTTCTCCCAAGGGAGGGAATCAGTGACATAGACTGCTCTTTCCCTATCTCTGAGGTTGGATGGTGTCCACATATGTCACAAATGTCAGGTCATTGATTACTGTTCTTCCAGGCCCTGTCCTGAGAGCTGTACTCTCAGAAGTACAGTGTTCTCTGTATTCAAGGAGCCCACAGTTCTAATGGGGGAAGCGACTTTACAGTTTCAGTTAAATGTGGTTAGTGCCAAAATAGGGATATCACAAGATGCTTTGGAAGCACCTATACCATAATGAGGGGGAAAGGGAGTCCATGAAAGCCTCATCGAAAAGGTGACTGACTCTGAGCTATCTTTTTTTCACTGCTGTGGCCTCTCCCGTTGCAGAGCACAGGCTCCGGACGCGCAGGCTCAGCGGCCATGGCTCACGGGCCCAGCCGTTCCACAGCATGTGGGATCTTCCTGGACCAGGGCATGAACCCGTGTCCCCTGCATCGGCAGGTGGACTCTCAACCACTGCGCCACCAGGGAAGCCCTCTGAGCTATCTTTAAGGAATTAATGGGGCAGGGAGAAGGAGGAACGGATTCTAGGCTGAGGAAGGATGGTGATGGTGGCGATAACCCATAGAGGGCCGTCTGTTTCACAGTCTTTTACATACAACATTTCATTTGATCTCTACAGCCATCCTTCAAGTTAGCTATTATTTCCCTTTTACAAGTCAGAAAACCAAGGGCTTAGAGTGACAAACTGTCTACCTGTGGTCACACAGCTAATAAACTCCAGGTCTGTCTGACTTCAATGGTCATTCTGTGTAAAAGATTTAGTGTAAAAATGTTTCTAAACTTCTCTCTCTGCCAGGCAGTTCTTTCTCATAGTGATACACATTCAACTGGTTCCATTCAGCTGCTTAGGAGAACCAATATTTTGTTTTGTTTTGTTTACTGCTTGAGACCCACAAACTGGCTTAAAGCGGTTGTCTGGCACATACCTTTGTTGCAATAAAGTCAATCATGGGAGCTGGCCCACTGCTTTCTAGAAACAGCATGGAAGATTCCATATTTCATCACTCCTACACTTTTCTTCTAGGCATGAAACAAGCTTTTACAATGAGACTTTTTCTCTTTCCTTTCAGCTGAGATCCCAAAAACAGAGAACAAAGTTAAACGTGTCAAATTTTCCCACTTCCAAAGTAAGGTGCTTATAGTCTCTGTAGAGCTTGCAAAGGAGGTGCTCAGGTTCCAGTTCTACAAGCCTTAGTTCACTACCTACATGCAGGACCTATGAGAAGTTGAAGACTCCCGGGTGTTTGACTCATCCTTGAGAAATTAAGGCCCACGGTACTGGCCAGAGCAGTTTACCTACAGCAGAGCAATAAGAAATGCATGTCCACAGATGCAAGGATGAACAAATGTTTCTCTGGACCAAATGTGGTCCATGAAGAAGGACCAGGCCTGGGTTAGATTTTTGTCTGCTTAAGAGGACTACTTGGGAGAGAGAGGGGACCCCAAACAAAAAGAATCTGTGTGGAATGAACCACGAAGTACTCAGAGGCTACAAGTAGTAAGTGAAAGTTCTAAGAAAAAGCATTGCCCATGCCACAAATGTTGTAGATAAAGATTCTCAGTGATAAATCTTTGAGAAATTCAGATATGTATTGTCTACTGAAATGGAAACATACAACATAAAAGTTATGAGTTAAGTTTCATTCATGGACCTTACTGAGGACTATAGCGCAGGAAACAGCCTCTCAGACAGCTTTGAGGAACTGCTCTGAAGAGGTAAAGGAGGAACCAGGATATATATGAGGGTTTTTGCTGTAAAAAAATATGTAGTCAAATGTCAAAAGATTATTGCTATTCACAAAGAACAGACATCTCAAATTAATGATTTTAGTGCTTTTCTATGTATGGGAAGGTGCAAGAAGCTGGCTTCATTGAAATTATTCCTTAGATGTGCATCTTAACTATCTAGGGCCAGTATACCAAAGCACAGAATATTTCCTGTTTTTCTCCATCCTGAATTCCCCTAAGGGCGACTGCAGTGGCTAATGGCTTAACCCCTGTAGAACTGGAATGGTGGACATCATTCTTTGTTTACAGTATCCTTTGAGATAAAGAATAAGGCTTGAACTTTCTTCTTGTCCAGAGAACCATGCCACCAAACCGTTGCTCTTAAGTCTGACCTTTCTACCCTTACCTGTTCTCTGCCAGCCCCTCCATTTCCGGCCCAACCCAGGAAGAGCCAGAGGCAGCTACTGAAGTTGGATGAGGGACACACTTGGAATTTCCTGGCACACAAACTGATACCACCACCTTTTCTTTTTGCTTAAGCTGCACTATAGGCATTCTGACCCTCTGACAGAATTTTTGGTTTACTCATTATCCTCCCTCACTAGACTGTGAATACCTCAAGGTCAAGTTTTTCTCTGTGCGCCTTTCAATGTAAAGAAATCTATGTGGTCTTCCCTGGTGGCGCAGTGGTTGAGAGTCCACCTGCCGATGCAGGGGACACGGGTTTGCACCCTGGTCCAGGAAGATCCCACATGCTGCGGAGCGACTGGGCCCGTGAGCCATGGCTGTTGAGCCTGCACGTCCGGAGCCTGTGCTCCACAACGGGAGAGGCCACAACAGTGGGAGGCCCGCGTACCACAAAAAAAAAAAAGAAAAAAAAAAAGAAATCTATAACTACAGATGAATCCCAAGCCAGATCATAAACAGGACCTTTCATTCATAAATGTGGAAGGATCAACTAAAGATGACCTCAAATGAATAAAACCTCAAAGATAAAACGATTGGATGAACAAATGAAAACAACTGGTCTAGATATAGAAATGCAAGGAAATGATGAGAGTTTCCCTGAGCCTAAGGAAACTTGGATCTTCATATTAAAAAGTCTGACTGTAAGCCAGGCAGAATGAAGGGAAAAGCTCATACTTAGACACACCTTGAAGAAATTTTAGAACTCCAAAGTATAAAGAAAAAATCCTAAAAGCTTCCAGAGAGAAGACAAAACGAAACAGTTTACCTACAACAAAAATAATTTTGAAAGGGACTTTTTCAGGGTATTATTAAATTTAGCAGCAGGAACAGCTGGGTTTTAGTTCTAAGATGTGTCCCTCATTTAGTTCTAAGCTGTTATTGAGAGTCCTTTCCTGTTCCTGGGCTTCGTGTCCTCTGTAAATGAAGAGACTAGACTGGACGATTTCTGGGGCCTTTTTCAGCTCTGACTTGCTGCCAATTCTTGTTGCTCGGCTGCAAAGCTGACCTCACCACTGAAGCTTACCCGCAGTGAACCCCACCAGGCCTTCCTCTCCATGACTGCAATCTACACAGCAGATTTTTTTTACTGCCTTATCCTTTAAATGAGCACAGTGCCTTGGCTTCCTGGATACCTGCTGATTCATTAACTCAATCATTTCTTGAGAACAAGAATAGTGTTTTCATGTATAGTACCCTATAAATAGAAAACACACAATACATGTCTGCAGGATCAATCTATCAGCAAACCTTTATGAACATCTGCCGTGTGTCTTGCACCATACAAAATTATGGAATGCTGAGAAGACCATTCAGATCTTTTCCTCCAGTGTATATAGAGTGTGTAAAACAGGACTCCAGTTCCATGTGAGTGTAATAGGTAGTACGACAACAATAACAACAAAACACATGGGAAATGCACGGTTAAGCACAATTAAACATTTCCTCACTTTGGGACTTTTCAGGTCTTTATTTGTAAATCTCCATGTGTTGATTTATAAAAATATACAGGGCTTCCCTGGTGGCGCAGTGGTTGAGAGTCTGCCTGCCGATGCAGGGTACACGGGTTCATGCCCCAGTCCGGGAAGATCCCACATGCCGCGGAGCGGCTGGGCCCGTGAGCCATGGCCACTGAGCCTGCGCGTCCGGAGCCTGTGCTCTGCAACGGGAGAGGCCACAGCAGTGAGAGGCCCGCGTACCGCAAAAAAAAAAAAAAAAAAAAAAAATGTACAGCATTTACCAAACATACTGCATCATAGATCACTTTTATTTACCAACTCAAGAAAGCACATCGAGTCTCTAGGTCTGTCTGCTGGCTTACAAAAAATACAGTGGATGAAGATGTGTTAAACAACACCAGGAGGATTCAACCAGCCATAGGCAGAATGTGAGAAATTCTAAGATAAATGACCAGTTTCTTCAACAACAAAGAAGTAGCATTAACCAAAAGGGATGGGACTTCTACAGAATAAAAAGATTTAAGAGAAAAATCAACCAAATATAATACATGGACCTTTCTGGATCATGATTCAAACAAATCAAATGTAAACAGACATTTTTGAGATAAGCAAAAAAAACTGAACATGAACTGGGTATTAAAAAATTTAAGCATTAAATATTTAAAATTCTAATTATTGTTAATTTTATTGGGTGCGATAATGGTATTATGGTTATGCTTTTAAATGTTTTATTATTAATGGTATTATGGTATATGTTGAATATCAGTCTAAATAAAGAGGTAAACTGAGGCAGGCTCGAATTGTTAGAAATTGAGTTCATTTGGAAATAGCAGGAGAATTGCAATCTGGGACACATCAAGCTACAGGTGAGTCTGTTGAGGGTTTGGGGCAGGTGGTATTCATGGGCAAGAAGTGCAAAGAGTGGGGAGTTCAGCCAGAGTTCAGGCAGTAAGTGCATAGGAAATGGGGAGGGATTCTTGGTGGATGTTCATTGGTCAGGAGATAAGTTTCGGGAAATCAGTCTTTCCGTTCTTAAGTTTTATTTTCCTGAGGGTGCATGCCTGAGAGTCTCCATTTCACATCCTCCCGTTCCACTTTAGGCTGAAATCTTTTCTCAAGAGATACGTACTGAAATATTTACAGGTAAAATTTTTAAATGGCTGGGATTTTCTTTTAAATATACATTAGCAGAGATCTTTTTCTTGATATGTGTTTTTGTTACTTGCTTATGTTAACTTTATGAAAATTTGTTGTCCTTCACACTTAAGATTTGTACATTTTTTTATATGTAAGTTCTTTTTAAAAAATTTTAGGGAATTCCCTGGTGGTCCAGAGGTTAGAACTCCTCGCTTCCACTGCAGGGGGCATGGGTTCAATCCCTGGTCAGGAAACTAAAGCTCCCACATGCCACGTGGCATGGCTAAAAATAAATAAATAAAATAAATTAAATTAAAATTAAAATTTTACAAAGCATTGAATTTATTAGATTTTTGATTTACAGAAAATACATATAGATGGTTTTAAAAATCGGTTTATAAGGAAAGGGTATACAATGAAAAGTATGTCTTCCTCCCCCTGACCCATTTCTTCTCTCAGAGGCAATAGCTATTACCAGCATTCATCTGGAGGTATTTTTATACGTGTACAAGTATGTGTGTAGAAGCATGTCTTGGAGATAATCCTATGTCAGTATATATAGATTTTCTAACTTTTAATAGTTACATGTATTTCACTGTATGCATTACACTTGTAACCTAGTGCTGGACATTTAGGTGGCTTACAGTTTTGGTGACTCTACATAGTGCTTGTGTGACTGTCCTTGCCTATAGGTTTTAGTACTCATGGGTTTTGAAATGTTAATAGATGTTGCCAAGTTGTCCTCCAAGGTGTTTGTATTAATTTATTTCTGTTTCCACCCACCGGTATGTATCAGAGGGCTGCAGTTTAAAAGTATATTGGTGCATAAATAGTAATGCCCTCAAGAGGGAGATATTTTCAAAATAAATGGACCATTTTTTAACAGTTCTTATTCAGGCACCTTAAACAAGGAGAACATGGCTTGTTTGTTTATAAAATTAGTACTGAGAACATCAACTGAAGTACTTCCAGAGTGAAAGGTTTTCTCTTCTAAATGGTGTGATAAATAAATATAAATTTTGGAAAAATAAAATAAAAATAAAAAGTAAAATCAATAAGAAAACTTTGAATTATCCTTATCTAACAAGAAGACTAATGAGATAAACTCAAAATTTTGAAGGAATGGATTTTGATGCCTTTTCTCTCTGACCTTACCCTTGCTATTGGGTAGATCTTGCTGTTGTCTGGTTCAAAACAAATGCACATAAACCTTATGTAGCAGGCCTAGTTATAGGATTGCATCTTGTGTTAGGTGATGCAGGGAGGGTTTAAAATAACAGCAAATGGCTCAAATTTGGGTGGTATCAGAAGTAGGAATAATTCTGTGATTGGGTTTCTTTCTGAATCTTACCTAGGAGGTAGGAAGAATTAATTGGGGCTAAAACTGTAATAATAAAGTAACAACAGTTCCTTATATTAGCCAGAAAATGGGAATATTTGATCATTTTTGAGGTTTGGAAAGTGTTGTTGTTTTTGCCTTTGCTCAGACCTGATTACTAAATTGCCTTATTTTTGTCTTGCTCTCTCATGGTCACAGAGTGACTTTGTCTGATGCTAATATTTTATGAATTTTTTTATGTTTTACAGAATACCTTTGTCAGCCTGTGAGTGCCAGGCCAGCTCCTGACTGTTTTTCTCTTTTTCAAGAGGTAAGACTCATGAAGTTGCAAAGGACATAAAACCCCAACCAAACTGACTTAAGCAAAAAGGTAAGTCCAGGGCTATACTGTTTATATTACATATATATTATATTTTTATAGATGAAGTCATTGAGGCTCAGAGTGATTAAGTAGCTGAGCTTGGGTCTGAACAGTCTGATTCCACGAACTTGTTTTGTTCCATTACGACCGGGCGCTAATGTATGAATGAGCTACCGACATGGCATGAATGGATGGGAATGGGAAGCAGGAAGGGAAAAGTTTGGATAGTTAGGTTGGGGTGAGAGTAAGGAACAAAATGAAATGGAGATGTGTGTTTTAAGGCAGGGCAATGAACTGATGAAGACCATGTTTTAGGAAATTTAGTCTGAAAATAACATGCAGAATGTATTATTAGTTGGGAGAGAATGAAGCCTGGGAAAATAGCCCCCCCTCAAAAAAATTAGCTAAGAGACACTAGTAGTTACCTGGGCAGGAGGCATTGAGGGTTTGGTTTGAGAGGAAGGAATGGGTGGATCCCAGAGATCCCAATTTCATTTATTTAGTCCAAATCTAAGGGAAAGAGCAGATCTTGCAAAAACTATGACTAAGTACCTTTGGGTCCTATCTGGTTTCAAAAAACAAAGCGGCACAGAAAAGCGTGTGTGTGTGTGTGTGTGTGTGTGTGTCTGTGGCCTACACATACTTTACAGTTTTACTAATGCTCATGGAAGTATTCCTAGCTCCATGAAGCGGTGTAATTGGATGTTTTTTTCCATTAGATGGAGCTATATCTTTGTTACAGGAGAATTTATGAATTTTTATAAAAGGGATGCTTGATAGGTAATGAACTTTAATGTGGAACAAGGAAGAACTACATATTAAAATGGTTTTTAGAGTAACCATTTTATTTATAATTTTTGAAATATCTTGAGTTGTTAACATGGGTGCCTTTGCATGGGTCTTATATTTTACATACTCTGTTCATATAAAGCATGTTTAATAAAACTTTGTTTCTTGTGACTCCCTTCAAAAGGGCCCAAACCAAACCCTACCCCCGGAACAGTAGTACCTATAATAGTATTTCAGTTAGGATATTTCTCGATACAAGTCCACAATCACTTGTTTGCAATTCTGAAGTTCAAAAAGCCAGAGTTTGCAAATAAAAAACCAGGAAACTCAGCTGAATTTGAATTCCAGATAAATACCAAATAACTTCTCTAGCACAAGCGTGTTCCATGCAATATTTGGGACATATGCTAAAAAATTATATGCTGTTTATCTGAAATTCAAATTCATCTGGACATTCTGTATCTTATCTTGTAACCCATTCTGAAAACCAAAGGTTTTTGTAACTTACTTGGTTGGAAAATGTAACCTAGATTGATGCGAGGCTATTCATACTCTTTACCTCACTTAGTGCAAGTATTTGTATGAATAACTGCAGAAATATTAATATGTTTGATTATGGATACTGCCTCAACTTCACTGGGAGTGCTACATAATATATGATATTTGTACCATATTATTGTTTCAAAATCAGAAAAGTACTGAATTTTAAAATACAGTTGTTTCCAAGGCTTTTAGAAAAGAAATCATGAAACTGTGATAAGTTTTATTTTATATTAGTAAGCAAGAAAAATAAGTATGCAAAAAATTATTTCTGGGGGCTTCCCTGGTGGCGCAGTGGTTAAGAATCCACCTGCCAATGCAGGAGACATAGGTTCGAGCCCTGGTCCGGGAGGATCCCACATGCCGCGGAGCAACTATGCTCGTGCACCACAACTACTGAGCCTGTGCTGTAGAGCCCGTGAGCCACAACTACTGAGCCTGCATGCCATAACTACTGAAGCCCGTGGGCCTAGAGCCCATGCTCCACAACAAGAGAAGCCACCGCAGTGAGAAACCCGCGCACCGCAACAAAGAGTAGCCCCCGCTCGCCGCAACTAGAGAAAGGCCGCGCTCAGCAACAAAGACCCAACGCAACCAAAAATAAATAAATTAAATAAATAAATTTTAAAAAATTATTTCTGAAGATACTGTAAGAAAAATTTTTAAATCCAAAATTAGTTCATCATAGGTAATATGACTGAGAATAAACCTAATTGCTTTTGAAAAGAGTGTCTTAGTTTTCTCTGCTTCAAAAAAGTCAGAAAAGTAATGTAGAGAGCAGGGCATCTCCAGTTCAAGCTGAAAAAACAACTGAGAAATCATTTAGTCATCCCCAGCCCAAACAAAATTACCTCAGATTCTGAAAGAGAGATGGCCATCTTCCCGTTCCTTCAAACAAAAGAAACCTTATGGAGGGACACTGCCGAATTTCCTTGGCATTATATTTCAGAATGTTGTTACTTTGCTACTTAGGAAATGCTTTCTAATTTGTCTTAAATCTGTCTGCTTTCATCAGATATTTGATAGAGTCAATGTTAAGGACCGTTAAAAGAACTGCTTATTAACATTTTCACAAATATACCTTTACCTCATTGAATATTGATTTCCCTCTCAGCTTTTATTTCCAGCTTAAATAATCTCAATTCCCTTCAAGATCTTTCCATTGTAACCATTTAACAAACTTTGTAATTATTAAAAAACAACTAGCCTCAATCTTGTATGCATTGGTGTGTTAAGGGCATAATATATAGGAGGATTACTTTTCTGTAGGCATCTATTAATATATACACACATCCCAGAATTATGCTCCAGAACAGTCTCAGTGTTTATAATGTATCTACTAGGTCTTTTCCGGCTAGGCCTTTTTATACTGAATCAATTTCTTCTGATAACCTTGAAAATCCGTTTTTGCCAAATAAGTTACCTAGTGTTCTCTTTTTTATATATGTGTTTGCCTCTATCTTCCAACTTTCTAAAATCAGCTTAACATCTATTACATACCCTCACATCGTCAGCACATTGGTGTTGGTCTGTGTCACTAATTAAGAAATAATGCTAGTCCTTCAGTTGTGCATTTATAACATGAATCATATCCAAAGGGAAACAGGTCTTGTTTAGGACCATTGTCCAAAGTGGTCTGCTCACAATGAATGTCAAAATATGTACAAAAATATATATGTATAGGTACATTCAACATATTTGTGATAACACTATATGAATAATTTTGTACCCTTATTTTTTAGTTAATATTATAATGTAATCACTTTCCCCACAAACAATTTTTATTGGGTACCTCATGTAGATTCACCATAATTTGCTTAAATTACTTGTCTATTATTGGACATTTTTGGGTTATTTTAAATTAATTTACTACTATAAACATTATGGCAATGAACATAATGTTTTGTTTTTAAACATTTGGGATTGTTTAGGATAGATTTCCAACAGTTGAATTGCTAGGTAAAAGAATGAGAGGTAATTGAAGGCTCTTGATACATATTGCCACATTTCTTTCCAAAACGATTGTGTCAAGTGATATTTTAACCAGCAGTATATGAAAGTGAATATTAAGAATCTTAAATGCAATTATCAGGTATCTAAATAGGATGGTCCCTTTCTTATCACTTTTTGATATGACTCTTCACTCAAGATTTTTGCCTACAGATAACTAAAAGCATTACCTAGAAATGAATAAATCCACCCTTAGAATGAATGATATGCAGCTTACTAAACCCAATGTTGATATATGGGTTTTAGTTAATATAGAGTTAGAAGTACAGAGAGTTGCTGATGCTAATTATAATCCCTCTTCATTAAATAATGGTGAGGCTAATCCAACATGGCTGATCCAACATGGGGGCACGTGGACAGCCTTTCTCCCCTTCTTTGGAGGCAGAGAAATTGAGGAAGGACAACCTGCCACCTCTGCCTTATTAAAATAGCATTGAGTATAAAGCAGAAACTAAAAAAAAAAAAAAAATAGTATTGAGGCTCCTAGTGGTACTCATCAGGCCTGTTCCCAAAAATTCCACCTCTCTTTCTGGCCACATGATGAGATTGCACCTTCCCAACTCCTTTTGAGGTTAACTGTGGCCATATGACTTGCCTGAGCCAATGAAATATGAGAGGAAAGTCACAGGTGCCACTTCCGGGTGGCAGCTTTAAAAGTCAGTGCATGTTTTGCCACTGCCCCTTTTTGCACCTTGGTGATTGTGGAAGCACATGTTGAGATGGCATCTCCATCAGCCTTGGTCCCTGATGGCTCAGCGAGCATCCTTGCCAATCTGTGATGGATACGGAAGTGTGAGAGAGAAATAAACACTGTTTTAAGCCACAGAGATTTTTTTTTTTTTTTTTTTTTTTTTTTTTTTTGCAGTACGCGGGCCTCTCACTGTTGTGGCCTCTCCCGTTGCGGAGCACAGGCTCCGGACGCGCAGGCTCAGCGGCCATGGCTCACGGGCCCAGCCGCTCCGCGGCATGTTGGATCTTCCTGGACTGGGGCACGAACCCGTGTCCCCTGAATCGGCAGGCGGACTCTCAACCACTGCGCCACCAGGGAAGCCCCACAGAGATTTTTGAAGTTTGTTTCTACAGCAGAAGCTAGCCCCTTCTGACGGATACACGTCTTTCAACCCAGCTGCCTATGGGACGGTGGCTCTTTCCCCATCAACGGTGAATCAGAGCATGTGGGCAGTCTCACTCCTGTGGATAGCTCCCTGGCAGCTTCCATAGCTAATTCCTGTGCAGCGTCTTTCTTCTCCAAAGTACATAAGCCATCTTTTCCCCTCATCACATCATACCTAGTTTTTGCTTTGTCAACTTTGCTTCCTCTGTTCAAAGGCAAGAAAAAGGAAGCTCTTCTTGGTTATATTCAAGGGTGTAGAGCAAGTTGGGAGTGTGGTGCAGGGGAAGGCATTGAGAGTTTGCATCAGGACTCATTTTTACTAGTAAAACTACTCATTTTACTGGATCTAATCCTGTCTTTACCCAGGTTCATTCATCGTTGTCCTTTTATCTCCCATGGTTGCTCACACCTCAGGCAAGTCACAGTTCCTTTACTCGATAAGGACTGATAATAAAGGTGCAGATTTTCTTAGTCTCTTTTTCTACAGTTCTCAATTCCAGATTTTAAAGTGTAGAATCTTCACAAACCATATTTCTACTTCTATTTCTACTTCTATTGCACCACCACGCAATTTATTTACTACTACAAGCATCTTTATAAATACTGGAAGTTAAGAACGTTTGGCTTAATGTTACTCTGCATACTAGCTTGGTGCCGCAAAATGATTTCTTTTATTTATGTGACTCTGATAGGTAGGGTGTATAGGCTGTCCAAGCATTGTTTTCTTAAGGGAGACAACCTCAGAGTTGGACTTGACCTTGAGATGTTTTCCTTCATTATTAGAACAAAGAGACAAACAAAAACATAATTCTGTGGTTATTTCTTGTCTTGCATCATAAAATCCATTACTGTATCTGTAGCTGCCTGGATTTTGATGTTTGGGTATTTCACACTGATTTATGTGAGGGTTATAGAGACATCTTTTGATTATACAAGGAAATAGACATTGTATAGTAGTTTAGAATGATGCTCTGGAGAGAGAAAACCTGGGTTTATACCCTGGGCTTCCTCAGTGTAAATTAGAGATGCTGAAACCTATCATGAAGGCTTGTTGTGAGCACTTAGTGTGGACGTAACAAGAGAAAATAAAATTGTTGTTCATAAGCCCCCTCCACTTTATAAAGAAGGGTCTTAATTTGCTGACAACTGGGTATATAAGTATGCAGGTTGGAGGTGAGAGACTGGAGGAAGGAAAGGGAGCCAGAGGGGCTGGGGGCTCTTTGAAGGATGAAGGGTGCTAAGGAAAACCCCAGCTGGCAGCAAAGCTGGGGAGTGAGGGAGGAGAAACAGCACTGATTTGGTGTTTGCTGCAGTTTTCTGAGAACGTGTACTGTAAGACCTCTCTTCTTCTAGTTCCCATTTAAAATCTGTAGTCCAAAAAAATCTCAAAGCGCTAGGAATGACTGTCTTTCTTGTGTAAAACGGGGCAGGGGCCTAAGTGCCTACTGCTGTTGGGTGAAAACAGAGTCAGCCTGTGAGGATGAGTGACAGCCTATATCTTCATTGTAAAGAAAACTACTGCACTGCCTGGCAGGTCCAGGAGTCTAAACCCCTTGTACACTCATTGTCTGAGAGAGAAGAAGGTGTTTTGTACCAGGAACAACAGTGGACATTTATGACGTTTGAACAGAGTCATATCTGCAAAGGTCTGTGATACAGCAGTTAGAGATGGAAGTAACTGGTGACTAGCAATATAATTAAAGAAGACATTGTTTCTTGAAGTCTGAGACTTGAACAATTGGAGACAGAAAGACCAAGAATTCAAGCACAATATAAAGAAACAAAATGTTTGAGTGAGGACTGAGACTAGCATGTGATACAGTCCAGCAAGGGGCACAGAGCTGTAGCCCTGAACAAGGCTTTGAGAATCCAAGACTTTAGATGGGACCATGGCTTCCCTAGTAATTTCTCTAATCATTTCTGATTCATGGTTTCTTCTGTATCCTAGAGAGAACAGTTTGGGGATAATACCGTTTTGTTTGTATACTATTTATATGATATTGTTTTTGTTTTAATATTTATTTGTTTATTTATTTGGTTGCATCGGGTCTTAGTTGCGGCAGGCGGGCTCCTTAGTTGTGGCATGCGAACTCTTAGTTGAGGCATGAATGTGGGATCTAGATCGAACTCAGGCCCCCTGCATTGGGAGCGCAGAGTCTTAACCACTGTGCCACCAGGGAAATCCCTTGTTTTGGGGCTTTGTTTAAAGCTTTTTTGGCCTCTGTTATTAACTTTATCACGTCATTTTATTTGGTTTTTTATTTTTATTTATTACTATCTTTTTATTGAAGTATAGTTGATTTACAATGTTGTGTTAATTTCTGCTGGACAGCCAAGTGACTCAGTTATACACCTATACACATTCTTTTTTTTATGTTCTTTTCCATTATGGTTTATCACAGGATATTGAATATAGTTCCCTGTGCTATACATTAGGACCTTGTTGTTTATCCATTCTAAATGTAATAGTTTGCATCTACCAACCCTAAATTCCCAGTCCACTCCTCTCCCTATTTGTTTCTTCTTAATTGAACCTTTAATAAAATTCTCAGAAAAGACACTCAGGTACCTAACCTAGAAGGATACAAGAGTACATCTATGGCTATGTTTTTGAATCCCAGAATGTAGAGTAGGTCAGTAGCCATCCTTATGAAACCTTGTCTCAACAAAACTCCTTTCTTCACCATTGTGCCATGACTTGTAAACTGCACAGTGTGTATTTGGTAACCCAGGATTTTTTTTTCCAGTATCCTTCCCCCAAATTATGAAAGTGATAAACACTATAAAAACCATACAAAATAGGAAAGCATAAAGAAGAAAATGAAAATCATACTTAATCATACCACCCAGAAATTAATATTTTGTTTCCTACAATGTTAAATTTGAGTTTTGGAAACTAAGTTGATGAGCTCTATAAAGAACAACCCTGGAAATCAAAGATTTGCTCTTTGGTCAAGATTGAGGTATATATGTCCTATAAAAATCCTTAAAATTTGCAGGAGAAATCTTCAGTTTTTAAAATTCTTTCTTTTTTTTTTTTTTTTTTTTTGTGGCCTCTCCCTTTGCGGAGCACAGGCTCCGGACATGCAGGCTCAGCGGCCATGGCTCACGGGCCCAGCCGCTCTGCAGCATGTGGGATCTTCCCAGACTGGGGCAGGAACCCGTGTCCCCTGCACTGGTAGGCGGACTCTCAACCACTGCGCCACCAGCGAAGCCCTTAAAATGATTTCTTAAGCACCCTAGGATTTAAGTATTTGGAACTGCAGAAATGAACATTTGATTTATTAAAATAATTAGGTATTTACTTCCTTGCTGAATTTGCTTAACTACCAAACTAGAAATGTATTCGTTGCTCTAGGTGCTCTATCACAGCTGATATTTGTGTGTGCAGAAACAGGGAAAAAGTACCCACTTTCTCCCTTATTATCATGAAAAAAGAGGACTTTTCTCTTTTTTTAAATTATATATCTTTTATTGCAAGTACACTGTTTATTATAGTGTTCCTTAACCTCTTTACCTGTTGTCTTTATTCTTTGTCTTGCTTTTCTGATTTTAGTCTGAGAAATAAGATGGAAATGAATGAATAAAGTAATTTTAAATAATGAGGACTCGATATATTGACCCATCTCACCCTGTAGTCACTTAGAAATTATTAAATTCTATGGATAAGGTCACAAAACACTAAGTCTACTAAGGAATCTGTATACATGTCTGCTTTAGGGTGTTTGATATAGTGCTTTGGTAAAACAGAGGCCTTGCCTAGAAAGATAAAGTTCAGTGAGAACAATGTTTCTGGTGATGTGTCTAGTGGAGAGGAAGAAACATAGGGAAATTCCCCAACTGTTTTGATTAGCCTAAAAAAATTTATCTAATTAGATGATTTTCTCCAAGCACATTCAACTTTTTAATTAATTTTCGCTTAATTTAACTAGAGAAAGCTGGTCACCATTTAAAAAAAAACCCTCTCACTCCCTACACATGTATAAACTAGATCATCTTTATGAAGATGTTTAGAAATGAACTGAAATGTCATTAGCATATTTCATTTCTTAGTCAAACCAAATAAGGCAGAACACTGATACAGAAAACATGCCACTTCATCTTGAGCTAAACTTAAAAAAAAAATCTGTCTTTGACCAGATTTCTTCTCAAATCACTATTTTAGAACCACATCTTATTTCTAACAAAAATCATCCACCAAAGATGAAAAAATACCAGTGATTTTGAAAACATCCTTGCTACTGCTGTGTTGAAGAAAAAAAATGTGTCTTATTAAGGCATCTTCGGCTGGCATTTTTCACGAACTGATGGACGTCTATTCAGCCTGGGCACTGTGCAGCTCAAAACACTTTTTTTCTCTCAGCATTCTTAAGGGGCTCTGTGCACTCACTGGATGCCAAAGATAACATCTAGATCAGCAATTTCTCATAAATCATTGGAACATGGAACATGAAACAAAGAGAAGAAATCAGGAATTCAATAATAAATATGGCAAGGTGCACAAACAAGAGAATTGAAACCAGATGAAAAGGAGCCTTTCAGAACAGAAGGTCAAGAAACGTGTTTCCCCTGCTCCCTCAAAGCCTTAGAGTAATCCCTCTGTGCTTCCCATCCAACCATCAGCTTACTGCTCTGAGTTGGTTTTGGAATATTTATGTGGTGGATTTAAGGCTTTAACATACAACTGAAAAATTAGTGTCGTTTATTTTAGTTTGCTCAAGGCCCCAGGCTATTATGCAATGAAGAGGAAAATAGTGTTTATTGTACTTTAAGGAATACTGTGCCCACAAGCCTTGAAATAAATTCTAGATATGTGTATATAAATATAGCTCAATTTATACAATAGGTTTTTTAAACTTCAAGTTACATACGTGATAATAAAGTAATGTGACTAGTTCTGTTCTTAAACAAAATGTCAGGATTTCTCAGGAGCCATCTGAGGAAGATATACTTATCTTAACACTGTTGACATTATGAAATATGTTATGGGAATATCTCTTTGAGTCTAGAAACGCTGCAGTTCCTTTTTTAAAATACCTTCTCTGGTGGCAAGTCATCATCATTTGTTAGTGGGTTTGAACTTCTGGAAACATAGTCATTTGGTGAGAAGTATGGTAAATGATGTAGGTAAAATGATTTGTTAAAAACAATGTAGAATAATAAATTAATAATAAAAGTAGTTTTGAAAGCATTTCCAAGGAAAAGTGACAAAATATGAGCAATGTCTTCCCACACAATTGTTCAACATGTAAGTTGAATATTAGGATTTTTTGGACTTTGTTTGTCTTATAACAGAGACTCTCATTTTACTCTTTTATCTTGAATATTTTAATTTAATTTTAAGTGCACAATGAGAGCTCACTTGTAAAAGGCATCCTAAGCAATCATTATAGACTAAAGAAATTATGATGTGAGAAAATAAGTAAATAGTTGATCACTTTGTAAGTTCAGGTTTATGAACACTTGAATGTTGTTTGTTTTTCTAAATCTGAATGCTTTCATGGCATATTTTGTGGTTAAATTATCTTCAAGATACTGAGTTGATGTGTTTTTGCCCCTTCCAGGTCTCCTTAGATTGATTTGTTTACCCTTGATTTCAGTTTCCCGTATCAGCCTTGTCGGAACTGAACCCTTGCACCACAGGCAGACCAGTCTTGGACCCATCTCCCTCAGTGCCTCTCTTAAAGAGCTGCTTTCAGAAGATGAGTTCCGTCTATGCAGAGATGCATTTTCTCTCCTATGGTCACCATTCAAAAACAGCCTAATTCCATTTGTCTCCTAGGTTTCTCCATACATAGGTAGACATTGTCACATGTGCTTAAGCGTGTGGGTATTAACCAGAAGACCTGAGACCAGTGACCTGAGGCCAGTTACCAGCCTTCCACTTGCCAACCATGCCATCTCATCCAAGTTGCTTAACTGCTCTGTACCTCAGTTTTCTCACGGGCAAATTTGAAAAAAATCACAGTTCCTAATTTTTTGGTATTGTAAGGCTTAAAGGAGTTAACATAGTTAAAATGGTGCAAAGAGCATCTGGGACATGGTGAGTCTAAACACACATTTGCTATTATCATTACATTAAAATAAATGTACAGAGTGAGCCTTTTTGCTGTTATAATTTTTTATAATTTTGAAATTTGTGGAGAACATTTTCTCAAACCTATAAACATGTTTTACAGCTGATAGTATATTAGCTTGTGGATGCACCATAATTTACTACATTAGTCTCTTATGTTTGATGTTAGATGGTTTCCATTTTTTGCTGTTTTGAATAATGTGATAACTTCGTTCATCCTTGTTTTCCTAAAATAATAGGAGTTCCTGAATAGTTCCATAGGGTGTGTGCATTTTAATCCTTTTGATATTTTTTTCTAAGTTGGACACTAGAAATATATCAACTTACATTCCCATCTGTAGCGACTACATTGATTTCTATAGCTCCCTGTGCACAATTTCCGTCTGCCCATCTGCATAATCCCTCTTCTACTGCTTTAATCTGTGAGGCACTTGTGCACATTTACCAGACTCCTCACATAGAAAAACAGCTTTTACTGGTTCAGTCGTCCAAATCATCATCGATGATTGATATACTTGGGATGTATTATCCCAAATGTTTGGTTCTTACATTGCCTTTGTCTTTCATCTTGGTTCTATTGATATTTTCCATTGTTCCTACTTCTTGCTCCTTACTTCCTATTACATATCTGTCTCTCCAAAAAGGTACAAGCCCCCAACCTCAGGAATTTTCTTCAGACATGCTATCACCAGAGTTCTTGGAAGCTTAGGGTCACTGCAGCACAAAGATGGATCTTCTTCCATTAAGCCAGATGCAATGTAAGAGGAACAGAAAGGAAGGCTTACAACAAAAGCAGAGACAGAAAAACAGTAAAATAAGGGACAAAACAGACACAAATGAGGGCAGTTAGAAGGAACCTCTATTATGGGGCATAATTTTAAGGTAGGGATCATGTACAGGGAAGTTCTTTATATACTGATATGAAAACACATTCAAGAGATATTGTAGGGCTTCCCTGGTGGCGCAGTGGTTAAGAGTCCGCCTGCCGATGCAGGGGACATGGGTTCGTGCCCCGGTCCGGGAAGATCCCACATGCCGCGGAGCAGCTGGGCCCGTGAGCCATGACCGCTGAGTATGCAAGTCCGGAGCCTGTGCTCCGCAACGGGAGAGGCCACAGCAGTGAGAGGCCTGCGTACCGCAAAAAAAAAAAAAAAAAAAAAAAAAAGATATTGTAAGTGTGAAAAAAAGGCATGGAACAGTGTTATTGAACAGTGTGTTCCTATTTGCATTAGAAGATAGGGCCTAAGACTATATGTGTATTGCTTGTTTATGCATAATATTCCTCTGCCAGAACACAAAAAACTCTAGAGGCTCTGATTACCCCTTGAGAGGAAAACTGGAGGCTGGAGAAGAGGGATGTGAAAAGATTCTTTTCATTATCTCTCCTTTTGTACTGTCTGAATTTTGAACTATATGAATATATTATCTATTTGAAAGTAGGTAGGTAAAATATATTAAAATTTCTCTCTCATACGTGAATGCCTTGTTTTACTCCTTAACTTACATAATGGTGCTTTTGTTTTTAGAACCTACTACCTGCCTTTATCCTAAATTGTCCTATTAGCATACATAATAAAGGACTCCTGAGACTAAAAGGCTTTCTTCTGACAGAATTGTTAATTGTAAATTTCAATTATCCACAGGCTGAATATGACAAATCTCTGTCATATAAAATCTTTGCAGGTTATCTTCATTTTCATTTTATGTTTGGTGAAAACTAAGGGCTTGGGGTGGTAGGAGGACAGTAATTGCTTCCACGTTTCTTAGAATTAATGGCAGGGTTGGGGAAAAAAGCTAAGCTTTTTCCTTTCTTTCTTTCTTTCTTTCTTTCTTTCTTTCTTTCCTTCCTTCTTTCTTTCTTTCTTTCTCTCTCTCTTTCTTTCTCTCTTTTCTTTTTTTTTCAAAAGAGGAAGCTCATTATATTTGGGCTCCCACAGCTATATAGTCTAAAAACATTTTGACTTTTTTCTTCTTGCGGCACTTTAATAAAACTCAGAATGATACACTTGGACAAGTGGTCTTAACAGCAAGGAAAACAAACACTTTATGAAAACAACATCTATAAGCCTCAGCCTCCTGTCTTTTATCTTTACTATTTTCTCTGAGTCTGGCACGAAACAGACACACACCAGTCTCCACAGGGGTTAAATAGAGAACCATCCAAACATCACAAAGCGCCGTCCAGAATTTTGATGACTTCCATTCCCCAACTCTGGTGCACAAGGCCTGGCTGGTGGTGCAGAGACCACGGTGTCCTGGCCGGCACTCTCAGTGTGTGCCAGAATCAGCAGTTCTCCTCAGCCCCAGCACAAGACCCGCACGTCTCAGAACAAGCCTCCATCCTCTGTCTAGGGAACAGAGTGTACATAGCTCGCTCCACATCTGGTTCAAAGTCCATTTCTGCTCAATCTTAGATTAGGGCCTTTGCTCCTGCTTCGTTTTAGGTCAGCTTTCAGCATCACTTGTTTAATTCACTAAGCTCTTCCTTCTGTATATGATCAAAGATAGGGACGGAGGGAGAACCGAAGGATCCAGACATCTGCTTTTTAGGGGAATCAGTACAAGGCTGGGGGCTAAGGCATTAGTTTGGGGGTCTTCAGATCTCAGAGAAAGAAACCCTCTCTGGAGCTTGAACTCTAAATCCAGAGGGGTTGTACACAGGGGAAAAAAATACGGAGATACATTAGATGCTAATAGTGGTTTGTTTGAGTGGGGTTATGGGTAATTCCTATATTATTCTTCTTTATAACTTTTTTTACTTTTCAAATTTCCTACTGTGAGCCCACTATCTAGTGGGTCTGTAAGCTTGAGCAGTTACATGATCTTGTGAAATCTATCTC
Organism: Mesoplodon densirostris; assembly: GCF_025265405.1. Taxonomy (NCBI): domain Eukaryota; kingdom Metazoa; phylum Chordata; class Mammalia; order Artiodactyla; family Ziphiidae; genus Mesoplodon; species Mesoplodon densirostris. The sequence goes on along the minus strand of NC_082665.1, from coordinate 93,858,173 downwards.
TTTTTAAGAAATCTTTAAAATGGAGACGAGTAAAAATGCTTAGGGCTTATGGAAAGGTGATCTGAGATCATGAACATACAGTGCCTGACTTGTAGTTGTCGCTCCATGAACACTAGTTCCCTCACCACTGTGCTCTTCTTCATGCTCTCCTTTCATTATGGGCCAGTGGTTTGATATAGGACTAGCTGGGAGGGTTCTTTCTGTGAGAGGGTTCCTTCTGTCTACACCTGTGCTTCTCAAAGTTTAGTGCATCAGAATCACCGTGAGGGCTTGTTCAAAACAGACTGCTCTGACCCCTCCCTAATGATTCTGATTCAGTAGGCCTGAGGTGGGGTCTGAGAATTTGCCTTTTTAACACGTTCCCAACGATGCTGATGCCGCTGGGCCAGGGAGCACACTTTGAGAAACATGGATCTGTAGGATACACAACAAAAATTAATTTCAAATTATTCTAAACATGAATATCTGATCTCTGTCTTTCCTTCCTCCCTTTCTCCCTTCCTCCTCACTCCTACTGTTTTTTTGTTTGTTTGTTTGTTTTTTGTTTTTTTCTTATTTGGAGGTTATAGAAACCACCAGACTCTATTTCTCACCTCTGTATTTTTTCTCAACAGCTCAAGTCTCTTCTTATGTCAAAAAACCGGCAGGTGGGGGCAGCAATAATGTTCTTTTGCTCTAAGGATCTTCTTTCATTCAGATACCAAGAGAAAGAGGAACAAGCATTCTCTGGACGGTCCCTAATCTGAACTGATATTTTCTACTAATAATAGAAAGACAGTCTCTTTGATGACTGATGCTTAAAAAAAGTTGGAAGCGCTATAGGCATCCTGGTGCCAGGGAATATTTTTATATTTAGGGTCTGTTTAATCTTTTATCAATATAAATATTTGAAAAATAAAATGATCAGGAAAATGGCTAAGGAAAACATTTCAGGCTAGCGTGTGGAATAGCAGGCCATGTTCAGCTTGAAGCCTGAAAAGGCCCTCTTTGTCTTTCTAAACTCTGTAGGATAGAAGTTCTTTGCTTGGGATTCACGAACCCCCTGAAGTTGAATGCAAGATGGTGTGTTTGCTTATGTGCGTTTTTCTGGGCAGAGAGTCTATGGCCTTCAATGGATGATCAAAGGAATTGCAACTCAGAAAACATTAATACCGCCACGGAGACTTGCTTGGTCAAAAGCCACATGTTAATTTCTTGAGGAAGAAAGCAAATTCCTAGCACGGGACAAGGAGCTGGGCACATGGGCTGGCAAGTGGCCCGTTGAAAGATGAGTGAGGACTGAAGTCTACCAACGAACTCTGTCGGGGAACCACTGCTTTACCTTTTCTCAGCTTTAGTTCCTTCATCTGTAACATGTAGTTAATGAAGATACTCACCTAGTGGAGTTTCGTCCAGTTTAATGTGATATTTGCAAGGCCCTTAGCGTAGTATCTGGTGCATGGTTAGATGATGCTAAATAAACGGCAGCCAGTAGCAGTGGACGTCATGGTTGCCATCTGGTGGGCCATGTGGTGATCACTATGGAAGCTTTGGGAGCAAAGATCCTGGGCATGTCTTTGGCTCCAACTCAAGGATCAGAGGTCTCCCTTTGCGAGGTGGGGTTATTAACCTCATTTTACAAATCATGAAACTGGGGCTCATTTTCAGTTCTTAGGGTGAGTTGTTGTTTATGCCGCATTCATTTATTAGAGCCCTATTTTCTGCCGGTTAAATTGTATCATATCATTATGTAAAACATAAATATTTCCTCCATTGTGCCTTGTTGGAAGCATTGTGATTTCCAAGCACTCAATCTCTCAAACAAGTCTGAGAAGCACTGGCCAGGGTGGTGTTTTGGAAAATAGCTTGGCCAAGGCTGAGAACCTTAATTGTTGGTTCTAAACTCTATGTTCTACCCACCAAACCACTGCCCTGGCTGGGAGTGACGCTTGTCCCTCCCACTCCTATATCTTGCGCTCTGGAATCAGTTTTGCATTTAAGCAAAAACGTAACTGAGAAAATGGAAATATAATACACACTGACACACACAAAACAACAGCATACACATACTACTTAAACTGTCTTTTTTTCTGAAAAAAGGTAAAAACAGACAGACTCTGAGTAAGATAATATTTTAACTCACACTGTTGAGGATAAGGTTGATGATAGCACAGCAGAAATGCTTAGTTACTCCCAGCTAATGAATCAATTGTGTTTTCACAGTTCCTTCTCTTAGCCAAGGACTTCACAAATGGAGCAGTTAGGGTCACGCTACTCAAAATGTGGGCTCTGCACAGTCGGATCAGCATCTCCAGGAAGGTTGTTAAAAATGCAGAATCTCAGGCCCACCCTCACTGCTGAATCAAAATGTTTTAATAAGACCCTCAGGTGATTCATATGCACATTACCATTTGAGAAGCATTTGTTCAGGTAGCCAAAAAGTTTCTTCTGGGGAGTGTGAGGGCAGTTCCTGGGCAGGGAGATGGCTTTCTATTTCCTGCCTTTCTTCCTTCCAGCAGGTGTGCAAGTCAGTACTGGGTATATCTCTCTGCTCTCTGGAGCTGCAGCCTTTTCCTCCCTCTGTGGCTTCTGGCTCATTGCTGCATCTGAGGATGTGCCCCACTTTGACCAGGTGTAATTGCCACCTTCTCCTGAAAAGCCCAGAACCTAGAGAATCAGCAACCAGGCAGCAGAACCCCTCTGTTTCACCAAAATCTGTCTGGTTGGGCACTAATGGGCAAAGTGTTAAGGCTGTGCTCCGGTGACAGAGCTCCTAGAGCAAAGCTTTAAATGCCTTGATGAAAGCAATTGCTACTGAGGACTCGAACCCCTAGTAATTAGGAGCTTGCTGGAGAAGAGGAGGGGTTAGGAAGTGATGAGTGGAGAGAGACCTATTTAAAGTTGAAACGTTGTTTCAACTTCTTATTTTAATCCCTTGCTGGCTTCCCATTCTAGTTATAGGTGAGCCATTTACATAACAGAACTGTATTTGGTCAAAGTGCTTTATCCCAGTTCCAAGGGTGCTGATTTTCAGGAAGTGTACCTGCACTGGGGAAGCAAATTTGATGCCATTATTGGCCAAGAACAAGCTGATCGTGTAGATTCTGGGTCTGTCATTTCAATGTCACTATCATAAAGGAGTTGGGAATTATTATTATTATTATTATTATTATTGAAATGGTCCCCAAACTTGGGGGTTAAACACCCTAAGGGACAGAGAAGATATTGGCAGCTCCCCAAAGAGAGAGGAAGAAAGAAAGAAGGTACGTTGAGCCCCCGTGGGTGGGAGCCATGGAATTTAATCGTGGTGGGCTCAGCCTTTGACACGAGGAGTCCTGTGGCTCCGCAGCAGAAAAGTCCAGTATGGTCTCCTCCCAGGCTTGGGGAGGTTTAGTGATTTGGTGGAGGTCATGGAACTGAAAGGAGGCAGCCCTGGAATTGGAATCAAGTTTAATGAGTTCCTTGGCCTGGGAAAGTCCAGAACAGGAAAAAAAAATTTGCTTCTCAAACTGTAGCTGCCTCATAATCACCTGGAGCGCTCGCTGAAACACAGAGGGTGCTGGGCTCCACCCCAGAATGTCTGGTTCAGCAGGTTTGGAGTCGAGTCTGAAGGACTGCATTTCTAACAAGTTCCCAGGCAATGCTGATGCTTCTGGTCCACGGACCACATTTTGAGAACCATTGCTCTATTGGCTCCCCCCACTGCTAGATAGACAGTCCTGATGTTGCTTTCTTAACAGGCCATTACCTTGTTCTTAACTTACCAAAGTGGGTTTGTCTACTGAACTACAGCAGAGAAAAATATTAATGCATAATAGGGACAGAAAAGATCAATATATACATTTTGAGATTTCTCCTCCCTTCCTAGCTTCTGAGTGGAGGAAGATTCTTTTTTTTTTTATTTTTTTTTATTTTTTTTTATTCCTAGATATTTTATTCTTTTTGTTGCAATGGTAAATGGGAGTGTTTCCTTGATTTCACTTTCAGATTTTTCATCATTAGTATATAGGAATGCCAGAGATTTCTGTGCATTAATTTTGTATCCTGCAACTTTACCAAATTCATTGATTAGCTCTAGTAGTTTTCTGGTAGCATCTTTAGGATTCTCTATGTATAGTATCATGTCATCTGCAAACAGTGACAGCTTTACTTCTTCTTTTCCCATTTGGATTCCTTTTATTTCCTTTTCTTCTCTGATTGCTGTGGCTAAAACTTCCAAAACTATGTTGAATAAGAGTGGTGAGAGTGGGCAACCTTGTCTTGTTCCTGATCTTAGTGGAAATGGTTTCAGTTTTTCACCATTGAGGACGATGCTGGCTGTGGGTTTGTCATATATGGCCTTTATTATGTTGAGGAAAGTTCCCTCTATGCCTACTTTCTGCAGGGTTTTTATCATAAATGGGTGTTGAATTTTGTCGAAAGCTTTCTCTGCATCTATTGAGATGATCATATGGTTTTTCTTCTTCAACTTGTTAATGTGGTGTATCACATTGATTGATTTGCGTATATTGAAGAATCCTTGCATTCCTGGAATAAACCCCACTTGATCATGGTGTATGATCCTTTTAATGTGCTGTTGGATTCTGTGTGCTAGTATTTTGTTGAGGATTTTTGCATCTATGTTCATCAGTGATATTGGCCTGTAGTTTTCTTTCTTTGTGACATCCTTGTCTGGTTTTGGTATCAAGGTGATGGTGGCCTCGTAGAATGAGTTTGGGAGTGTTCCTCCCTCTGCTATATTTTGGAAGAGTTTGAGAAGGATAGGTGTTAGCTCTTCTCTAAATGCTTGATAGAATTCGCCTGTGAAGCCATCTGGTCCTGGGCTTTTGTTTGTTGGAAGATTTTTAATCACAGTTTCAATTTCAGTGCTTGTGATTGGTCTGTTCATATTTTCTATTTCTTCCTGATTCAGTCTTGGCAGGTTGTGCATTTCTAAGAATTTGTCCATTTCTTCCAGGTTGTCCATTTTATTGGCATAGAGTTGCTTATAGTAATCTCTCATGATCTTTTGTATTTCTGCAGTGTCAGTTGTTACTTCTCCTTTTTCATTTCTAATTCTATTGATTTGAGTCTTCTCCCTTTTTTTCTTGATGAGTCTGGCTAATGGTTTATCAATTTTGTTTATCTTCTCAAAGAACCAGCTTTTAGTTTTATTGATCTTTGCTATCGTTTCCTTCATTTCTTTTTCATTTATTTCTGATCTGATTTTTATGATTTCTTTCCTTCTGCTAACTTTGGGATGTTTTTGTTCTTCTTTCTCTAATTGCTTTAGGTGCAAGGTTAGGTTGTTTATTCGAGATATTTCCTGTTTCTTAAGGTGGGATTGTATCGCCATAAACTTCCCTCTTAGAACTGCTTTTGCTGCATCCCATAGGTTTTGGGTCGTCGTGTGTCCATTGTCATTTGTTTCTAGGTATTTTTTAATTTCCTCTTTGATTTCTTCAGTGATCACTTCGTTATTAAGTAGTGTATTGTTTAGCCTCCATGTGTTTGTATGTTTTACAGCTCTTTTCCTGTAATTGATATCTAGTCTCATAGCATTGTGGTCGGAAAAGATACTTGATACAATTTCAATTTTCTTAAATTTACCAGGGCTTGATTTGTGACCCAAGATATGATCTATCCTGGAGAATGTTCCATGAGCACTTGAGAAAAATGTGTATTCTGTTGTTTTTGGATGGAATGTCCTATAAATATCAATTAAGTCCATCTTGTTTAATGTATCATTTAAAGCTTGTGTTTCCTTATTTATTTTCATTTTGGATGACCTGTCCATTGGTGAAAGTGGGGTGTTAAAGTCCCCTACTATGATTGTGTTACTGTCGATTTCTCCTTTTATGGCTGTTAATATTTCCCTTATGTATTGAGGTGCTCCTATGTTTGGTGCATAAATATTTACAATTGTTATATCTTCTTCTTGGATTGATCCCTTGATCATTATGTAGTGTCCTTCTTTGTCTCTTCTAGTAGTCTTTATTTTAAAGTCTATTTTGTCTGATATGAGAATTGCTACTCCAGCTTTCTTTTGGTTTCCATTTGCATGGAATATCTTTTTCCATCCCCTTACTTTCAGTCTGTATGTATCTCTAGGTCTGAAGTGGGTCTCTTGTAGACAGCATATATATGGGTCTTGTTTTTGTATCCATTCAGCCAGTCTGTGTCTTTTGGTGGGAGCATTTAGTCCATTTACATTTAAGGTAATTATTGATATGTATGTTCCTATTCCCATTTTCTTAATTGTTTTGGGTTCGTTATTGTAGTTCTTTTCCTTCTGTTGTGTTTCTTGCCTAGAGAAGTTCCTTTAGCATTTGTTGTAAAGCTGGTTTGGTGGTGCTGAACTCTCTCAGCTTTTGCTTGTCTGTAAACGTTTTAATTTCTCCATCAAATCTGAATGAGATCCTTGCTGGGTAGAGTAATCTTGGTTGCAGGTTTTTCTCCTTCATCACTTTAAGTATGTCCTGCCACTCCCTTCTGGCTTGTAGAGTTTCTGCTGAGAGATCAGCTGTTATCCTGATGGGGATTCCCTTGTGTGTTATTTGTTGTTTTTGCCTTGCTGCTTTTAATATGATTTCTTTGTGTTTAATTTTTGACAGTTTGATTAATATGTGTCTTGGTGTATTTCTCCTTGGATTTATTCTGTATGGGACTCTCTGTGCCTCCTGGACTTGATTAACTATTTCCTTTCCCATATTAGGGAAGTTTTCAACTATAATCTCTTCAAATATTTTCTCAGTCCCTTTCTTTTTCTCTTCTTCTTCTGGAACCCCTATAATTCGAATGTTGGTGCATTTAATGTTGTCCCAGAGGTCTCTGAGACTGTCCTCTGTTCTTTTCATTCTTTTTTCTTTATTTTGCTGTGCAGCAGTTATTTCCACTATTTTATCTTCCACCTCACTTATCCGTTCTTCTGCCTCAGTTATTCTGCTATTGATCCCATCTAGAGTATTTTTTATTTCATTTATTGTGTTTTTAATCGATGCTTGATTCGTCTTTAGTTCTTCTAGGTCCTTGTTAACTGTTTCTTGCATTTTGTCTATTCTATTTCCAAGATTTTGGATCATCTTTACCATCATTATTCTGAATTCTTTTTCAGATAGACTGCCTATTACCTCTTCATTTGTTAGGTCTGGTGGGTTTTTATCTTGCTCCTTCTCCTGCTGTGTGTTTTTCTGTCTTCTCATTTTGCTTATGTTACTGTGTTTGGGGTCTCCTCTTTGCAGGCTGCAGGTTCGTAGTTCCCGTTGTTTTTGGTGTCTGTCCCCAGTGGCTAAGGTTGGTTTAGTGGGTTGTGTAGGCTTCTTGGTGGAGGGGACTACTGCCTGTGTTCTGGTGGATGAGGCTGGATCTTGTCTTTCTGGTGGGCAGGTCCACGTCTGGTGGTGTGTTTTGGGGTGTTTGCGGACTTTTTATGATTTGAGGCAGCCTCTCTGCTAATGGGTGGTGTTGTGTTCCTGTCTTGCTAGTTGTTTGGCATAGGGTGTCCAGCACTGTAGCTTGCTGGTCGTTGAGTGAAGCTGGGTGCTGGTGTTGAGATGGAGATCTCTGGAAGATTTTCGCCGTTTGATATTATGTGGAGCTGGGAGGTCTCTTGTGGACCAGTGTCCTGAAGTTGGCTCTCCCACCTCAGAGGCACAGCACTGACTCCTGGCTCCTCAATTTGGGATGATTTGTTGTCTATTTATGTATTCCACAGATGCAGGGTACATGAAGTTGATTGTGGAGCTTTAATCCGCTGCTTCTGAGGCTGCTGGGAGAGGTTTCCCTTTCTCTTCTTTGTTCTCACAGCTCCTGGGCCTCAGCTTTGGATTTGGCCCCGCCTCTGCGTGTAGGTCGCCGGAGGGCGTCTGTTCTTCGCTCAGACAGGACAGGGTTAAAGGAGCAGCCTCTTCGGGGACTCTGGCTCACTCAGGCCGGGCGGGAGGGAGGGGCACGGAGTGCGGGGCGAGCCTGCAGCGGCAGAGGTCGGCGTGACGTTGCACCAGCCCGAGGCGCGCCGTGCGTTCTCCCAGGGAAGCCGCCCCTGGATCCCGGGACCCCGGCAGTGGCAGGCTGCACAGGCTCCCGGAAGGGCGGTGTGGACAGTGTCCTGCGCTCGCACACAGGCTTCTTGGCGGCGGCAGCAGCAGCCCCAGCGTCCCACGCCCGTCTCTGGGCTCCGCGCTTTCAGCCGCGACTCGCGCCCGTCTCTGGAGCTCCTTTACGCGGCGCTCTTAATCCCCTCTCCTCGCGCACCAGGAAACCAAGAGGGAAGAAAAAGTCTCCTGCCTCTTCGGCAGCTCCAGAGTTTTCCCGGACTCCCTCCCGGCTAGCTGTGGCACATTAGCCCCCTTCAGGCTGAGTTCTTGCCGCCAGTCCCAGTCCTCTCCCTGCGCTCTGACCGAAGCCCGAGCCTCAGCTCCAGCGCCGCCCGCCCTGGCGGGGGAGCAGACAAGCCTCTCGGGCTGGTGCGTGCCGCTCGGCACCGCTCCTCTCTGCGGGAATCTCTCTGCTTTGCCCTACCCAGGTATGTGGGGAGTTTCTTGCCTTTTGGGAGGACTGGGGTCTTCTGCCAGCGTTCAGTAGGTGTTCTGTCGGAGGAAGATTCTTGCTTGATGGTCAGAACTCCCAGGGTTTTTCTCTATAGCCCTGAATACTGGAACTAGGTAAACAGACAAACTCAAGGAAGCCTGAGAGGCTAAACTGACGTACACAATAAAGTGTTAAAAGAAAAAGAGATATATTAAAAATCCACTTTGGGGCTTCCCTGGTGGCGCAGTGGTTGAGAGTCCGCCTGCCGATGCAGGGGACATGGGTTCGTGCCCCGGTCTGGGAAGATCCCACATGCTGCGGAGCAGCTGGGCCCGTGAGCCATGGCCGCTGAGCCTGCGCGTCCGGAGCCTGTGCTCCACAACGGGAGAGGCCACAACAGGGAGAGGCCCGCGTACCGCAAAAAAAAAAAAAAAAAAAAAATCCACTTTGGCTGGACATTGGGAAGAGAAATAGAGGAGAATTGGGGGTAAGGAATATTGGAGAGTGAGAGGCTCTGGAATAACCACAGGAGGTGAAAGAGGAGAGGAGAGGAGAAAGGTTCAGTGGGCTTTGGACCAAATGCCTCTCATATCCTTCAACAGATGCAATTAGAGATTGAAGTGTCTCTTTGCTCCTGAACTGTTTCTTTGAGTGTCATATCGTGTGAGTCTGGGCCCCATGGATCCTGGGATTGACTAGGGACACAGAATTGGTCTTGCAGTAGTGATGATGACTTATTCTGACACACCTTATCGTCCAGTTCTTGTTACAGCAGGTGGCAAGACAGCAAGCTGGGAAAGCACATCAGGATACCAAGGAAATTCAAGAACACTGGTTTGCATATCTAATTCTGAATTGTTTCTTAATCTGCACTGTGATTCGTCTTTGTTACCTCCCAACATTCAGTGAAGTCTATTACATAAAACAGCATTGCCTTGGAGAATGAGGAAAAGGGTAGTGAGTCCACGTTGGGGATAAAGTGATAATGAAAAGGACAGCAGCTGAGAAGACTGGTGATGAGGACGGCAGGGGAGACTGAAATGAGACCAGGAGGAGAGGTTTAGGAGTGAGAGGTGACAGCCAAGCATCAGGATAATGAGTTCTCCCAGAAAATTTGTGGAGAGCATGGAATTTCTTAAAATTATATTTTGTTTGGCCATTAAAAGCAAAGATGATCCCAAAGGCTGGAGAATAGTGGTGCCTCTTAACATTGGAGAAGAAAGTTGGATCCTTTATGCAATTTTTACAAACTCTTATAACTAATTTAAATGTAAGCATGATCTGCCTTGACACAAGAGGGCCATTATGCTAAGAGACAAGTCACTGGGAGCTCTCAGACTTATAGGAACCAGAATGCGATGAAGAGAGAGGAAAACCTCATAGGAAAGCTGCATTTTGATATGTTCCCAGGTGGATTCGCCCCAATCAAAGAGTTTTAGACAAGGAGTTAAACATCTGGATTACAAGAAATCTTTAAAGGACGGTGGTATTCACAAAGGACTTCAAAGCCTGACTTAATTTAACCAGTTTTTAGACTAAAAAAACCATCTGCCTGGCTCTGAAATACTTGGAGAGCAATTTTACATTCCAGTGCACAGCAACCTGACACAAGATCAAACTCCTATATTTTTCGAGGCTTCAGTTTTGCTGCTCTTATTAAGAACTGAAAGAAGTAGCCTACTTTTATGATATGTCATCATTATATTCTTTATTATATAATTATCATATATATCATTATTATACGATATATCATAATATCATAAAAATAGCCTGGATCAGCAGCCCAGGATGACAAAAATGACCCAGAAGACAGACGTCCACATCTGTGCTGTTATTTGCAAAATAGTTCTGCTAAGGTGCCCAAATTCCCCTTCAATATAAAGGTGATTTTACCCAGGAGGGTAAAACATTAGACAGTTCCAGTAGGTTGCAGGTAAAAGGGCTCTGGAGTCACATGATCCCAGTTCCAGCATTTCTTAGCTTAACCGCTCTACCCTCAGTTTTCCCATCTGTAAAATGCAGCTAATAAGAGTATTTCACAGCACAGTGCCTGGAACTCAGCACATGTTCAATGAATGTTAGTATCCTGCTCCCTTTGGTGATAAGCACAGTTACCTGGGAGGGTTACTCAATAGCTCGCTAAAAGGGGCAGGATAGGAGAACAAGGATTAGTCTCAACTACAGGCCTTGAGAGAATAGAACAGATAGAGGCCAAGGTGCTAGGCAGGTAGAGAGTCCTGAGTCCTGGCTTGTTTTTAAAACCTCTTAAGTGTCAAGCATGGTCTGTAGGCAGCATGTATAAAATGCCTCACACATTCCATTTTTCAAAAGTATGTGGAGAAAAGGGAACCCTCTTGCACTGTCGGTGGGAATGTAAATTGATGCAGCCACTATGGAGAACAGTATGGAGTTTCCTTAAAAAAACAAAAATAGAAATACCATGTGACCCAGCAATCCCACTACTGGGCATATACCCAGAGAAAACCATAATTCAAAGAGACATATGCACCCCAATGTTCATCATAGCATTATTTACAATAGCCAGGACATGGAAACAACCTAAATGCCCATCAACAGAGGAATGGATAAAGAAGATGTGGTACATATATACAATGGAATATTACTCAGCCATAAAAAGGAAAGAAACTGGATCATTTGTAGAGACGTGGATGGATCTAGAGACGGTCATACAGAGTGAAGTAAGTCAGAAAGGGAAAAACAAATATCGTATATTAATGCATATATGTGGAATCTGATAAAATAGGTGTAGACGATCTTATTTACAAAGCAGAAATAGAGACACAGATGTAGAGAACAAACATATGGATACCAAGGGGGAAAGGGTGGGTGGGATGAACTGGGAGACAGGGATTGGCATATATACACTATTGATACTGTGTATAAAATAGATAACTAATGAGAACCTACTGTATAGCACAGGGAACCCTACTCAATGCTCTGTGGTAACCTAAATGAGAAGGAAATCCAAAAAAAAAAAAAAGTATGTGGACGCTGTTATGGCTCTTAAAAATGCAACTTCATTAAAAAATTAGTTTTGAATTTATGGTAGCTTTGGTCATTCTACATGTTCTCAACCGATGGATGATAAAAGCACAACTACTGGGCCTCCCTGGTGGCGCAGTGGTTAAGAGTCCGCCTGCCGATGCAGGGGATACGGGTTCGTGCCCCGGTCTGGGAGGATCCCATATGCCGCGGAGCGGCTGGGCCCGTGAGCCATGGCCGCTGGGCATGCGCGTCCGGAGCCTGTGCTCCGCAACGGGAGAGGCCACAACAGTGAGAGGCCCACATACCGCAAAAAAAAAAAAAAAAAGCACAACTACTCTAACAGAGGGCGTGTCTTCCTTTCCACTCCCCCTCCTTTTTTTTTTTTCTTTAATCAAAAACTATCTCAGATTGGAAAAGACTGGGACTGCCATATATGGGACTGGAGTTTTGTCCTATTGGGGAAGCAAAAAGACTTCGGGTGCCTGGGTTTGGGGACTCAGGAGGGAAAAGGAAGTTTGCAACAGGAGAACATCATCCTGAAAAATGTCGTGGGGTCAATTTTGCTCAGGCCATCCTCAGAAGAGATGCACAATGTCAGAAAATGGCAATGTCCTGAAAGCACACCTGGCTGTGTGAGGAATAAGCAGATTCTGCGAATGGACTGGGAGATCCAAAATTCCTTCAGCAAGCTGAGATGCAGTTGTTTGCTTTCCCCCCACATGCTCCATTTCCTTTGTTTTCTCCTCTGCAAATTTTCCCTTCTTTCTCAGTTCCTCTTCTTTTCACACCCACAGAGAACCCGATGCTAGTAGTAAGGAAAACTTGTGAAACAAATATTTTGGTTGTATTCTAAATCAGCTGTCATTTGTTTTCTGTTTCCTCTGACTATTTACATTAGCCTCCCAGCCTGGCTTTGTTTGGAGAGGGGGGTGCACACTCAAGCCTTAGTGCATGAACCAAAACAGGGATGACTCCGCAGCACCATTACAAGCTCAATCAAAATGTTTGCTCTTAAAAGATTCTAACTTTGGCTGTATACTTTTTAACCATTTGAAGCTTGCTCTCTGAAGGAGATAAGGGTACAAATGGGGTCTTGCCAGTTGCAACCAACCTTGTAGTATGACAAATTCTCCAACTATTTGCCATTCTTGGAACTTTGAATCACAGCATAGATACTATTTTAGATCTTACTTTGTTATAATAAAACATTTTCCTTGTAATAAAAGTATTCACAGAGGAAAATATCTTCAGTGGTTGTATTATACTCCAGTGTACAATGTAGCAACATTTGTGCAATCACCATCCATTTGTTGGGGATTCAAGTTATTCCCAGTTTCTTACTAAGATAAATCCTGCTGCAATGAACATCTTTGTGAACAAAAGCACCGTCTGCATTTGTGACCCTTCCTGTGGGATAGTCACCTTGAAGTGGAATTCTTTGGCCAAAGAATGTGAACATTTTGACGGGTCTTGGCATATACTGCAGAGTTGTTTTCCAGAAAAGCTGCACTGTCTTACTACTCCATACACACACTTCCCCTACCTCTGTCTGCAGCCTCCACACCAGTATTGTAAAAATAAAATGTGAAATGCTTGGCTTACGGTACTTGGCACCTAGTAGCGACTCAGTAAAAGGTAATTGATGATGTTGAGGTCGAACAAGTTTATTCTCACGTTGCCTCTTTGTAGCGGTGCAGGGCTTCTAGGCTCTTCTGGGTTGTACATCATCTGGACATCCAGAAGCACTTGTTTATGTCCCTTCTGGCAAAGCACTGTGGAGGGACTGACTAGCTAATGTGATAACTGGAGCTGTTGGAAGGAAAATAACTTACAGTTTTACCTGTCTGGATTTTCAATAGGTGCTTAAGATTGTAATTTAGTGGTTCTGAGCTCAGACTGTACAATAGAATCATCTGGGAGCTCTGTAAACAATACCAGAGCATGGCCTTACTTGGTTGAGGGTGGGGCCTGGACGTTGGCATTTAAAACATTCTTCCCAGGTAATTCTTTTATAAGCAAGGGATGAGAATCCTAACCCAAAAGATGAGTCGTTTGGAAATTCCAGGTACCACGTGGTACCTACTGAGGGACTTATTTGGAAGCCTTCTTGTGTCTCTTAAAGATTAGACTAAGAATACAGGATAAAACCCTTAGGGGCCTCAATCTTCAAGTATTGGCAAGTATTTACTAACATCCTGCCTTCTCACAAGGCCAGATAATCAACTCCTTCTAGAAAAGTATTTTTCTCTGAGTTTATAATAACTTGCATAGTGCCTCCTGAGGAAGGAACTGGAGCTCAAAGTGGTTAATTAACTTGCTCCCAGTTTGCTAGCAAGAGGCCAAACTGGGAATCAAACCAGGACCCCGAATCCCATGATTTTTCTACCACACGATGTTGCCCTTAAAAATTGCGTTCATCTTTTTGTGCTCATGTAACCGATTTTGATTTTATTTTTTTGCTATGTGGGGCTGACTTAGTTCTTCATTTTCAAAGAAGCTTGCCTCTAAAAACGTCCTCTTGGCCCCAACAAACAACAATTGTATTAGTTATTATGGGTGTGTTCTAGACATGGCCCAAGAGGAATGTAGCTGTATCTAGTCATCACTTTATAAATATTGATGAAGAATGGTACAAATGTTTTAAAGGAAACTTTATCTGAAGGAGTGTCTTGGAATTCAGCTGTTTCTTTTCATGTTTTTCAGACCTCCTACCCTGGCACTGAAATCTAAACAGCCAAGGGTGGGCCAAATCCAGTATTTCCTCATTATTGTGGCACCAGTGATTCTGTACCTGGGAGGATTCAGGGTAGGGTGACTCCAGGGACTGCAGTTGGTGCACCTGATCATTGTCCCTGAGCGGGAATGAATATCTCATGACACAGTGGCTCCACAGAAGGAAGTACTGAGTTGCAGATTGCTTTATGAAGTCCTTTTTTCCTAAGAATATGAGAAAAGAAAAAGCCCATTTTATAGCAGAGAAAGCTGAGGCAAAAAAGTCATTGCTTAACTTGCCTGAGCACACATGGTCACACTGGCCATGCCGGGTGGGAAGTTGTGCCTTAGATGGTTGTGCTACACTGGGCCCACTTCACCACCTTTATCTCTTTCCTCTATTCGTTGCTCATTTAAAAGTTGGGGACAAAGAAGTATGCACAAAGAAGTTTATCGCTGCATTGATTACAATAACAAAATTGAAAACAAATTGACAAACAATAGGGAAATGGTTATGGGAAAAATATGGCCTATTCATTCTAAGATATGTATAAATATTGAATATAATAGTTCAAAAATATTTTTTAATAGCTTCGGAAAATGCTTAAACTATTAATGAATTTTTAAAAATCGTCTTCATTTTCCTGACCTCTAAGCCCATGGTCCACCGACCACTGAATCACATGTGAGAAATGCAGAATCTCAGGCCCCCCTCAAGCCCTGCTGAATTAGAATCTGCATTTTAACAGCACCTCCAGGTGATTCACCACAGTCATGTTTGAAAAGCACTGGTATAAATAACGAGTTCTTGAAGACTCAGTCCTCAGACATCTTCTATACTCAGTTGTGCCTTGAGTTAGTGATTCTAGCACCTGGTAGCATATTAAATTTCTGATTCCATTGGTCTGGGAAAATGGCCTTAGGGACTGGCATTTGTTTCTGTTTTTGTTTTTAGCTTTTGTCTTATTTTATTCCATATGTTTGAAATAATCAGGGGACTGGCATTTGTGTATGAACCTCAGGTATTCAAAAATGCAGACGAGGGCTTCCCTGGTGGCTCAGTGGTTGAGAGTCCGCCTGCCAATGCAGGGGACACGGGTTCGTGCCCCAGTCCGGGAAGATCCCACATGCCGCGGAGCGGCTGGGCCCGTGAGCCATGGCCGCTGAGCCCGCGCATCCGGAGCCTGTGCTCCGCAACGGGAGAGGCCACAACAGTGAGAGGCCCGCGTACCGCAAAAAAAAAAAAAAACATGCAGACGAGATTGAGATCCACTGACTCTATGATTCCCCCTGTGATATATTTTTTAATAGAAAATACATGATACCAAAGAGCATATACCTTGTATATTAATTATGGAAAACTATATAGAGAAAAGACTGAAAGAAAAGATACCAATATATTAACCACGATACAAATAGTGGTGAGTTTTTTGTTTTTAGGGAGGGTGAGTTTCTTTATATAGTTCTCTATAAAATGGTCACAAACATCAGGCCACAGATTCAGAGGTGCAATAGACATTATTTTTATGTACTCCAAATTAATTTCTACTTAGAGCCCCAATCTGCTTGTGGTGAAAACTTTTCAGTCAATTCTGCAAATCAGGTTGATTCAGTCAAGCTGCCAATGGCCCATGACATCATTGTGCAAACTGGAAAAAGTATTCCTCCAGGCCAGTGCAGCCCCACATTAGCACACGTGGTGTGATGGCAAAGCACCAACCAGATTTGATCTCCACCTGCTCCCTGGGGCACCTCTCTGCAATGAACGACCTGCACCTCTATGTGTGGCCGTCCTGGGCTCAGCTAATTTAGGACTCCATTTCTTTGACGTTTTAGGTAAATTCCAGGAAGCTCTAATGGTGGCACTGGATTAGGAGCGGGGCAACGGAGGCATGGAGTCCCCACAGTCTTCGTCAGTGACATTGTCCTTGCTGAGACGCCCTGATTCCCATCTGGCCTCCAAGGGAGTTGGTTGACCACACTGATGCTGGAGCCTCCTTGCTTGTCCAAAGCTTCTCCCAGCTGGGTTCTCTCTCAGAACTTCTAAGCCCTACTGGGAACTATTCAGCTGCTCCATGAACCTTATGGGAAACAGGGAACTTCTGAGGCCATCTCAGCCCCAGCGGCCTGGATATGCCCTCTGCCAGCCCCCCGTGTTGCATTTGGGGCTGCTGCATAAAACTTGCAGCCCTCCTGAGCTCCACCCACATTCCCCAAACCCTCCTGTAGGTTTCTGCCATCTTCCCCTCCCTGGGACTGGCTGGGCGCTGGGGCAGGAGTGGACAGAACACAGAGCCCCTTCTCAGGGCTGTTCTTGGCGTTTCTACCCAGAGAATCTTTTGCTCCTCTGGGACAGGCGAACTGCCTCTTGTATCACCTTGCAGTCTTCCAAATCTATTGTTTATTCATGTACTTCTTGTCCTGGTCTAGGATTTACAAATCAAAACGTTGACTTTAGTCACCAAAGGCCTTTCTTTTCCTCTTCTCCAGTTTCACCCCTTGCTGGCTCCGTGAGAGCCTCCACTGAACGGGGGAAGGGAGGCGTTCTTTTAAGGAAACACGGGAAAAAACGTTGATTAACATCGTATAGTACTATCCTGCCACATGTTCTTTCCGTATTTTGTACAATAAACCAACAAAAGAAGCTGCAGGAAAAAAATCTTGCAGGAATTTTTTTTATAGAGAAGGTTACACTTTTTTTTTTTTTTTTTTAAACACTTTCCCTCCTCTTATTCTCTTCCTGATGGGAGGACAGCTACTGGCTAACTCTCCTCGAAGCCTTATTCTTTGCTCTGCACGATCGGGAGTGCTGTGTATATATAACCTCATTTCATTCTCACTATGATGTTATCATCAATTTTGAGAGAGAAAACTGAGACATGAAGAGGTTAAGGGACTTGCTCAAGGCCTCACATCCAGCGACTGGTGAACAGCCCTCAGGATTCAAGGCCGGCAGCTCCTGAAGAGCCTTGCACGGGACGCGAGGCTGCACTGCTCTCCACTCTTACCTGTGTGCCTTGCTTCCACCGTCAAGAGGAAAAGATTCCATTGGCGCACTTGAAGGACAGAGGCAGTACTCACACGTCTGTAGTGAATATTTATTTTTTGAAAAGTCGTTGGTAATTGTGGATATGTTTTTGCAGGTGGCCTGATGTCTGTTATTGAAGGGAAAGACGAGGTTCATGATGAAAACCTGACACTGGTTTTGGCTCATTCCTCACAGCAAGCCCAGTTTTCTCACTACGTTTTGTTGATCAAAATGGAACGGAGGCCATAAAGTCCAACTCAGCGTGAGAAGCACAGCATTTACTCCTGGGTGTTTGCAGATGTCCATGGGGGCATTTAGGAGCAATACCTAGGGGAACAGGAGAACTTTGGGTTGCCTAATTTCATCTCACCTAGTGAACAGTTGATTCTAAGTTCACACACCCATGAAATCACAGCCAGCCTGCAGCTGGGAAAAGAAAGTTCTAGAGGATGAGAAACAACACTGGGGGCAATGCTTCCCATGTGGGCATTTGGATGGATGAACACAAGTTTCCCCAGGATAAGAAGACAGCTGGTGAATTTCTTTGAGAAGTAGCTGGCACAAAGCTGCCATGTGTGTATTGGCTCTCAATACGAATTAGTTTCTGTCTTCCCTTCTTCTTTGGAATTTAGAATTGTGCGTGGTCTGGTTGTAGGAATTTTGTTAAAAAGTTTTCCTTTCTGTATGAGTCTTCTCAGGCTGCTGTAACAAAATTCCACAGACTGGGCAGCTTACAACAGAAATCAATTTTCTCACCATTCTGGAGGCTGGAAGTCCAAGATCAAGGTGCTGGCAGGATTGGATTCTAGTGAGGCCTCTTCTCCTGACTTGTAGACGCCACCTCACTCTGTGTCCTCCCATGCCCTCTCCTCTGCGCGCATGAGGAGAGAGCGCTCGCTCTCTGGTGTCCCCTCCTCTTCTTATAAGGACACCAGTTCTATTGGATTAGGGTCCCTTATGACCTCATTGAACCTGAATTATCTCCTTAAAGTCCCAGTGTCACTGTGGGGGAGGGCTTCAACATACGGATTTGAGATGAATGCAATGCAGTTCGTAACATGTATTGGGTCCTGTTCTGGGAATAATAAGTTCTGAAGAAGTTTCAGTCCCTGCCTTAAGGAGCTCCTAGTTTACGGACTGACTCTGTAGCTATTAGAGTAGTGGGATATTCATTGAGCTGTGGGGACCACTGGAAACAGACCTCTACTTTATTTATTTATTTTTATTGAAGTATAGCTGATTTACAATGTTGTGTTAGTTTCTAGTGTGTAGCAAAGTGATTGGGTTATATATATATATATATTCTTTTCCAGATTCTTTTCCATTATAGTTTATTATAAGATATTGAATATAGTTCCCTATAGAGTAGGACCTTGTTGTTTATCTATTTTATATAAGTAGTTTGTATCTGATAATTCCAAACTCCTAATTTATCCCTCCCCCCATCTTTTCGCCTTTGGTAGCTGTAAGTTTGTTTTCTATCACACCTCTACTTTAAGCGGTAATTCCTTATGTGGCCTTTACTATGGTTGTTTCTTGAGCAAGCAAATTCCACAAATATTCTGGGTGAGCAGTGCTGGAGCAATTGTTTTGGTGTGGCAAAGTTGTACACTGAGGCCCTTAAAGGTATCAATGAGATGAATTTCTGGGAAATCCAAAGCAAGAGCTGGGGGTGAACTTTGGCAACTGGACCAAATTAAACACGGGACTTTCCTGGGCTTCCAAGGTTTTGACCATCTGGGACAACGTCTCTCACACACGCTACACCATTTCCGTGACCACAGCTACAGGAAACTTAGAGAGGACAGGAAACTTGGCATAGAGAACAGGGCAAAGTCTTTGGGGAGGGAAAATTTGGGGTGGGTGTGGTCACAAGAGGAGGAGGCCACCAGCCCTTCTCACATTACCAGTTACGTGGGAAAAGGGAAACTCTAAAGGAGGTACACCAAACACAGGAAGCTGTATGCTCCACAGACCCAAAGACCTTCAAGCTCTTCACTAGCTGCAAATAAACCTCCACACTGCAGCCCCCAAACATCCTTGAGTTTGACACTCGAGATTGGCCACCGCCCTGCTGGTGAAACTGTCCATAAACAGTCAAGTAACAAAACCCTGGGATGCAATTTTACCCTTGAGCCACTAGGGGGCGCACGGGGCTTCCCTCTCGTCAGAAAAGGAGGAAGGGAAGGACAGGCATTATGGGGGTGTGGCGTTAGGGTGGGGCGTTCAATGTGGTATTGGGGGTAGGGTTAGAAGCTCTTGCGGGTGTTTTTGTGGGGAGCCAAAGATCTAGTTGTTTAAGTAGTAATATGATGTGTATTGACCTTACACAATAGACTACGTGGCGTGGTGAAAAGCTCTGGGGTGTGATATCCCAAACAAAACCCAGTTCATTGCAAGATAAATAACTGACCTGTGTGAGTGTGCGTGCACCATACAGGAGAGTACTCGATGCACACATACACACACACACATGCACAAACAAGACATGCTGTCTGACTTAAATACATTAACACCATGTGTAGACATTGCTTCAGGTTAGAAAATACGTTGTGTCCAAATCATGTCATCTTTTCAAAATACACCTGGAGGGAAAATGTTGCCCATATTTCAGAAAGCTTTTAAAGTTCATTCAAGAGTGGTATATCAGCCTAGCCTGCCCAAAGCTAGAAGGATATGAGTCACCAAGTTGGGGATGCTGATCACAGGTAACACCAGATTCCAGTCCCCCAGCCATCCCCTGTCCTCTCCTGGCCCCCTACACAAATCTGTGGCTCCTAGCCAGAATTTGCTGATATTCCTTAATCTCCTGGGGCCTGCCTCCCCAGGTCTCCCAGCCACTGTAACCTGCTTTCTTCTCATACACTTTCTCATATACTAAGTAGAGAACCAATGAAAGCCTTTTTTATATTTGGGGTCATGGGATAAAAGGATCAGAATCATGAAGCCAGGTTCCCCCAGAGCATCCTCACTAGGGTTTGCCACCCTTCACCTCATCTGCAGGAGGTGACTGGCATAAGCAGGGGTAGGACCAAGGGCAAGAGCCCTAAGACAGTCATAGAGAAGGGAAGGGAAGGGAAGGGAAGTTTTCTCCCTGTGGGCCAGGTACTGGGCTTGATCCTTTCTGTGTCACTATCTCATTTAATCTTCACACCAATCTGCAAGTTGTCGGTTATTATCTCCATTTTACAGATAAGGAAACTGAGGATCAGAGAAGCTAAGTACTTTCTAATGTTCATACAGATCTGGGCTTTGAACTAGCATATTTTCAGTCCTGGCTATAGTGCCACTGTCTACTTTACACGAACCACCTGAGGACTTCCTCTCTATTCTCCCGCTTCTCCATGTAACTGAGGATCTTATGTTGGCAGTGATTACGTGAATGATGATGATAGTAGCTAACTTTTATGGATCACTTACTATGGGCTGAGCAATGCGTTAAGCACCAAGTCTTCATTATCTTCAATTCTCACAATGACTCTACACTGAAATTAGTATTATTATCACTGTTTCAGAGATGAGGTACCCGATGCCTAGGAATTTTAAGAAACTTGCAGAAGGTCACACAACTAGCAAGTGCAAGAGAGAGCCCGGATTTGAACCCAGGTCTGTCTCTAAACTCAAATATTTAAACCACTATGCTTTCCTGTGCATCTTGAGAGCATTTAAGTGTATGGAGACATACTCAGGGCTACAGGACTATCCGAAGATCCTTTAAAAACCTAAAATAATACTGAGCAAAAAGCGGAGCAGTCATATCTTTATGTGGCATGGTATAATGATGCAGCTGGAAAAAATGCTTACATGCTAAAATAAGAAACATTCTAACCTTCTCTGCTTAGAAAAATAATCAACTATGATTATTTTCATTTATTCTGTTCTTGAATTGGAAATTCCTGGAGTTTGGCTGCAATTGCATAGAAAGTCAGCCTGGGCTGTTGTTGTTTGTCAGGAGCCCCTTTCATCATTTCTATAACCAGTTGATGGACTTACTAGGATCTAGGGGATCTAGTTCATCGGTTTCTGGTTCAGTGAAGGCCTTCAAGTAACCAAGGATGAAGGAATGAATAGCTATTTTGTTGTCAATACAAGCATCTGGCTATAAAACAATGAAATAGGGAGTGATCAGGGGAAAGTAGAAGTATGGTTAACAACAAATTTGAGTGAACAGGTCTTGACACACTGAACCTGAGTTAATTGATCTGCTATTCTCCTACCTGCGATATTGGGGACGAAGCAGATGAGCCCCTTCCTTTTTTTTTTTTTTCTTTTTTGCGGTACACGGGCCTCTCACCGTTGTGGTCTCTCCCGTTGCGGAGCACAGGCTCCGGACGCACAGGCTCAGCGGCCATGGCTCACGGGCCCAGCCACTCCACGGCATGTGGGATCTTCCCGGACCAGGGCACGAACCCGTGTCCCCTGCCTCGGCAGGCAGACTCTCAACCACTGCGCCACCAGGGAAGCCTGATGAGTCCCTTCTCATCAGCACCTTGAAAAGTGTCAGATTTTAAACCAGATCTCAGGAATTAGTCAATACTCCCCAGAGCAATATTTTTTTAAACCTCAGGGTTTGAATATTTCCCTAACAATATTTCAAAGAACAAACAAAAGGATGGGTTCATCACCAAGGGTCAGGTGGGTATTATCTGAATATCTGGGATACGAGTAGTTCTGCTATTTGGTGAGCGAGCCTTGAGAAATAGGCACGGGATAGGACAGGGGAGCATGGCCACTGCCCCAAGGCAAAGCCGAAGGAGGAGGACTCACTTTAATTCCCTAGGTGGCAGCAACCCACAAGGATTTAGAAGTCCCCAAGGGTGGGACACCTCAGGGAAAGCGTACCTTCCGGAAACGCAAAGAGACGCTGGATTTAGGATTCTGAGGTGAGTGGTGAAGAGTGTGGGAATGAGAGGCAATGGAGCACAGCAAGGAGTTAGAATCAGGAAGCCTGCCTCTAAGTCCACCTCTGCCACTGGCTGGCCATGGGACCTGGGGCAACTCTTTTGTCAACAATCCACCCCCATCAATGATCTTTCTCATCCTCACCCTCAAAAATAAATGTGGGGTTGGATGGAGTAATCTCTAAGTACCTTTAGATAGTATATGACTCACAATTTGATGATGCCCCTGGCATTTTCACCACATTCTTTACAATGAAAGAACTTGATTACATTGGAGAGAGTTGTGGAGGGAATATGTATGTTCTAGAGAGATGCATTATGTGACTGTCTTTTTATTTATTTTTTAATGCTGTACGCGGGCCTCTCACTGTTGTGGCCTCTCCCGTTGCGGAGCACAGGCTCCGGACCCGCAGGCTCAGCGGCCATGGCTCACGGGCCCAGCCGCTCTGCGGCATGTGGGATCTTCCTGGACCGGGGCACAAACCCGTGTCCTCTGCATCGGCAGGCGGACTGTCAACCACTGCGCCACCAGGGAAGCCCATGTCACTGTCTTTTTAACAGTGTTTTATGTCCAGAGAATATGCTGACCTTCACAAACTAGGACACTGTTGTTATCCTACCATTGATGAAGGTGTTTTTTTGTTCGTTTGTTTGTTCGTTTGTGATCGGTGACATAATGTGGCCCACCTATTGCTCCCTCTCAGCTGAACCTTCTTGCAGTCCAGCAGTTGTGCCCAAAAGGGATGGAGATTTTTAGTACTGTTTTCCAGCCAGCTGAGCTAAAGCTATGCCACAATAGTTACAATTTCTTTGTTCTTTTACTATGTGCCAGGCACTATGCTAAGCCCTGAATATATCTCACATACATGTATCTCTTTTATTCTACCTTCAGGTAGCTTTTAACTATCTTTGTTAAAGATAAACAAACCAACCTCTTAAGCCAAGTTCACCTTAATAATAGCTAATATGTACAGTGCTTATTATGTCTCAGGCACTATGCTAAGTGCTTTATAGATGTTATCTTATTTAACCCTAAGATAACTCTGTGGATTAGTACTAGTACTTAATATTATTTATAGATGAAAACTGAGGCACAGAGAGGTTAAACAAGTTGCCCAGTGTGACACAAACTGATCCATAGCAGAACCCAGGCAACCTGGCTCTAGGATTCCCCAAGACACCACGCCTAAAACAGGGCTAGAGATATTGTGTATATGGTTTCTGTTTTTCTTCCACTAGATTAAAATCAGAATTTTTTTTCCAACTTACTACAGAGACATTCAGATTTAACTTTGTCCTCTTCCTGGGATTTATAATTTAGGTATGTAGTCACAATAACAAATCTTACCACCATCCTGCCAAGACAACGTGACTCTCCCCCAGAGTTTATTTTTACCTATCTACTTATCTACCTATCTTTCAATCAATCATTTATCTATCTATTTCTCTCTCTCTCTCTCTCTCTCTCTCTCTCTCTCTCTCTCTCTCTCTCTGTGTGTGTGTGTGTGTGTGTGTGTGTGTGACTGGAAATGGTGTAGTTGTTAAAAGATGGAGAAATAACATTAGGAGAAAAGAGGTAGATGCTTTTGGCTGCAGGATTGTTTGAAGGGGGAACGTATCAGGGTTCATGAAAAGATATCCATGGCTTGCATGAGTCCTTTATAATGGGGAGCAGAGATGAGAAACGGTGAAGACACTGTGTCTGAAGTGACAGGAGTGCCAACTGTGGGGTCACAGGTAACCTCAGTTGCTCTTGAAGGAAGGTAGCTGGAGTCCAAGGTCACACTGGAGGAGTACTGTAAATGCTCCACGTCAAGGGGGCTGAGGACACTATGCTTCTAAGGCTTTTAATCCTGACGGCAGGAGGATTGGTCCACTTTATAGATGTTTCTCATTTACTATTCTTTAGAGGGATTCCAAACTAATGTCTCCATTTTCGAGATGGAGACATGAGGCTTAGAGTGGTTAAGTGGCTGGCAGGCAGCTCACCACAGCCCTGTGGAACCAGGAAACTAGCTCAGCATCCAGTCCAGTTACCTTTCCTCCCCATCCTGTTTCCTTTAGCTACGAGCAGATGCAAGTGTTTATGTGATGTCTCTCTGGGGCCAAGGTGACCATAGAATATGTCTTCTGAATATTTTGTTCAGTATTTATTCATCTCTGAGGTGCCCCAAATCCAAATCGGCCATTGGCCATTGACTTCAGTTTCCCTAAAGGGAGAACTGGCTGAACAGCCAAAGGCTTTTATTCCTGAGGAATTTAAATCACAATCTATCTCTGTTCCTCAAGGAAGAAACAAGCATAGGCCACTCTCACAACTGTGAGAGCTTATTACTTACATGATACTGTTTGGAGCACACTGTCCCAGTGATTCTTGGCAAATCAACAAAGCTTTTCTCCAGCATCACGCTGTTTGGCTTTCAACTGTTTGAACAACTTTCGCTGTTTGGTATTAAGACTGAAGACTCATGTTATGTGCTTCCTACACAGAGCCTCTCCCAGAGTAATTCCTTGGAGAACATTGGTAAGACAACATATTAATCGCAGGATCACCTGTGGTGCCAGAAAGGAATAGTGCTGAGAATAAGTACCATTTGAGATCCATCCTTGACTCCCCCGTGTCTTGTCAATACCCTGAACCTTTTGCTTAGGAAGGCGATATTGAAAGGTTTCTGTTGATTTATTCTCTTTTAAGTTCCTGAGGGAAAACTCCATTTCTAACTGATGATTCTCAAATTGGGAATAACAAGATGTGGTTTAGGGTGCTTTATTTAAGAGATTTGTGCTCATAATCTGAATATAGTTAGTTGGCTGTGAGACATGTCGGAACCTCCACGTATTTCTCTGTACATTCTCTGACACTCCTCCCAGCGAGAGGTAGGGTCTCTTCCCTTTCTCCTTGAATCCAGGCTGCCTGTGATTGCTTTGGGCAGTAGAATATGGCAGGAGTGATGCTGTGCCAGTTCCAGACTTAACCTTTAAAAGGACTGGCAGCTTCTACTGTGGTTTCTTGGCTTCCTTGGCTCTCATGCAGGAAATATGACTAACCTGCTGGGGGAACCATGTAGAGAGGCCCTGAGACTGCATGCAAGTGGAGAGGAGACCCCCTGAGTCAGCCTCCCAGTTGTCTTGCACCCTCAACCCAGCCCAGCTGCTAGTTGAATACCACCAAGTGGCCCCGGTTGACACCGTGTGGAGCAGAAGACTTGTCCAACCAAACGCTGCCCAAATTCCTGACCTACAAAAGCATCATAAAATGGTGGATGATTTCAGCCACTAAATTTAAGGGGGATTTTAAATGTAACAGCAGTTAGCCGAAATATTCACAATAGCGAGAAAGGAAGCTGGGGTGGGCTCGGACCTGTGGGAAGGGCATAAAAAAAGCCAGAGACCACTGGATGAGTCATAAGGGGACCATCCCATCTGGGGGGTGGGTATCAGGGCTGGGGCGATGGGGCATCAAAATGCCCCAAAGTTCAATTAACCGTGCATCTACGGGGGCTTCGAAAATTCAAGATCCATTTAGGCAGTGACAGGGTCAAGGGTGGCACAGCACGAGATTCTAAAAGGGGCCAAGTGGAAAGTCAGGTGGTGCGAGCAGTGGGGTTCCTTGTCTGCCATCTGGTTTGTGCAGGGCCAACCCCAAAGGAAGAGATGTTAAGTGGTGGGAAGTGTTCCACAGCCTCAGATGAACAGCCTGGAAGTCAGAACAGAATCCATCCCCTGAGGGTACTTAGAGGACAAATGGAGAGAGAAACTCAATCATGTGACCACAAAGATTGGGGAGAACTCCCAGTGAAGGCTGTGCTCAGTGGCCCCGGGGTGCCTTCAATGCCTCCACATCAGACCTGGGAAACTCTGAAGTAAAAATGAAGAGAAAGGTAGTGAGTTTTGCAGAAGTGACTGCCCATCAGTGTATATATGTGTATGAACAGACACGTAGATAGATAGATACAAATATTATCTTATAATTGTTAGGGTCTCGGGAGGAAACAGTGCACTTGAAAGGGTTTGACTGAGAAGTCTTGAGTGAAGAAATAATTTACAGATGTGTGGGCAGGTGTACAGAAAAGAGTTAACAGAGTGGACCGCTATCCTTAGACAGGCCTGCTTGCAAAGGTGGCCCTTGGTTGGCATCTGGGAACTTGGATTTGGGGAGGGGGAGGGTTGCCACTATTCCCTGATAAGAAAGTTTCATTGTGCAACTGTATGCACATTGTGCAACTCTGTGCAAACTGTATGGTTTATGTCGAGCACCTGATTTCCCTCTAGGAGTCTGGCATTCTGGTACGTGCAGAGGGGGCCTATGTGACCAGCCTCCAGTAAAAATCTCGGGCACTAAGCCTCTAATGAGCTTTCCTGGTAGGTAACATTTCACACAGGCTGTCACAACTCCTTGTGGGAGGAATTAAGCAGGTCTTGTGTGACTCCATTGGGACAGCTCTCTTGGACCTTGTGTCTGGTTTCTTCCAGACTTCACCCCACGTACCTCTGACCTTTGCTGATTTTGCTTTGTATTCTTTTGCTGTAAGAAATCTTAGCCATGAGTATTAATATATGTTGAGTCTTGTGTGTCCTCTCAGTGAATCATCTAACCGGAGGGTGGTCTTAGAGAACTGACCCCTCACCCCCACCAATATATCAGGTTCAAGAAAACATTAAGGAATGGTGAGGCATCCAGTGACTAGCAACAGTGGGGATTCATTATCACCCTCAGACCTGAAGGGGCAGGAGAAGGAGGCAGTAACCAGAACTGGGGGAGAGCTGTAGCTGTAGAAAGGAGACACTTCACAAGAGCTGAGGCCTTGGGAGAGAAACACTGACCAAACACATCCGTACCTCTCTCTCCTCCTGACCTGCAGGCCTGCTGGAGCCTCCCACTGGACACACCCTACCAGAAGCCAGAGGGCGAGGGAGCCTGGTGAAGTCAGCCTTCTCGGGCACAGCGCAGGTAAAGAATGGGTCTGAGGGGGCACACAGAGAATAACTTATTTTGAAATGTTTAAAAGCAAGTGAGTTTTAACTGTTACTGAGCTAAGTTGCTAAGTTAGCTTGTTATTGAAGGGCAAGATTTTACAACATTGCGTTACTCAACAGTCCTGGATGAATCCTCATTGCACATATAGAATAAAGTCCAAATTCCGTAGCATGGCATTTCAAGGCCCTTCTTAATCTGGCCCAAGATTCCAGCTTTATCTCCCACAGCACTGCTTCCTCACCCCACAGCTGAATACATTTCACACTCCTGGCCCACCACTATTAGCCATTGCTTTAATATGGCAGCATTCTCCAGCCTTCATATTTTGTTTTCCTCTTCCTTGTTCTTTGTATGCCCATTCCTTGTTACTTCTGCTTAGTGAAGTTGGGTCATGTCCTCCTTTACCAGCCCCCTCTGTGTCCAGGGCAGAGGTCCCAGGCACCAACTAGGAGTGCACAGCTGAGCCCTGCCCTATGAATTTGTCTTCACACATTGGTTTCCCTTGTGTGGTGACCAGCTTCGAGCTGTTACTCTGGTGCTACTCTAGTACCCTGACGATGCTGCATACTTACCTGCCCCTTTGGATCAACACCCAACCAATGCAGGCTCCAGACCTGTGTTTCTGCAGACCCCAGAGAAGGTGCTGGGACTCTACCCACTGGGCCTGGAGTGACTCCATCCCCTGCTCCTTGGAGACTGACATTGGTTATTGCGCATATGTTCATTTCTTCACTAGTTTATGATCCTCTTGAAGACAGT
Source organism: Mesoplodon densirostris (assembly GCF_025265405.1). Classification (NCBI taxonomy): domain Eukaryota; kingdom Metazoa; phylum Chordata; class Mammalia; order Artiodactyla; family Ziphiidae; genus Mesoplodon; species Mesoplodon densirostris. The sequence goes on along the minus strand of NC_082665.1, from coordinate 93,830,302 downwards.
GACTGTTGCCAATTCATTTCTACACTCTCCACATTGGTTAGTACAATGACTTGTGCATAGAGGGTGTTCAGTATACATCACTGAAATGAATTAATTGGAATAAAAATAAACTGAATAATACCAATTTTTTTAACCTTCTAATCTGTCACTTTTGGAAAGTGACAGGAAAATAGATTGTTCCAGTTTCTAGTTTTGAACTTGGAAGCCCTAAGAAATAAGAAGAAAATGAATCTTCTCTGAAGGAGAACTTTTTCTGTACCCTGGAGGGTTCATCTTTGAGAGATAAAAATGAGTCAGCCATTTTAGAAGGAAGGAAAGGATTCTGTGATATGACTTCCCCTTCCACTTAAAAACTAATACACAAGGCTAAGACTTGCAATTTTCATGATAAAATCAGGTTTTTCAATTTTTAAATAAGAAATTAGTTTAGAATTATTATCAATGATTTAAATTCATTCTGGAAGCTGTTTTATGTGTGCATGGACCTTGCTTTCTTCTTTTCCTAAAGCCATGTAGAATAAAAGCTTGATTAGAAATACATTTTTAATATTCAATAGGTCGACATCACAAAGAAGTGGTATCCTAGCAACAAGAAGTGAGACAGTGGGGTGAGTAGATACAAACTGTGGATAGATATTCCACCTGGGATTTTTCAGAGGCAATTGATAAGGTGACCAGTTCATGGACATGGCTGATCATTAAATTATGTTCTTGAATAAAAGATCCAGTGGGGAGAAATTTTTCACTTAATTTGGCTAAGTCTTATGGCTTTATACTTTTTAGAGAGTTTCTGAATGAGCTATTCTGAAATTTGGCCATTTAAATTTTCCATAGGATTTTAGGAAATAAACCAGAATTTAATTCTTCTGCACACTTAGCTCTATAGGATCTGTCTAAAGAACCACTTCCATAAGGAAAATGTAGTGAGCTTTGCCAAACAACAAACAATAATCTCTTCGGTGCAGTTAACAGCACTGGGCTGTAGACTTTCAATTTCTTTTTTTGTTTGTTTTTTCATTTTTTTTTTTTGCGGTACGCGGGCCTCTCACTGTTGTGGCCTCTCCCGTTGCAGAGCACGGGCTCCGGACGCGCAGGCTCAGCGGCCATGGCTCACGGGCCCAGCCGCTCCACAGCACGCAGGATCCTCCCGGACCGGGGCACGAACCCGCATCCCCTGCGTGAGCAGGCAGATCCTCAACCACTGCGCCACCAGGGAAGCCCTCAATTTCTTTTAAAACACAAATCAAGTATTTACCTGATTTATTTTAACTTGACTATACATATTAGAAATGGTAAGTATGCTTATAATCCTCTGGAATCTCTGGGATAGTTTAATAAACTATTACCGCACTCTAGCTATTGAGTCTTCTTTGCCAACCCAGTCAGTTATTTTTTTACAACAGCTTTATTGAGACATAATTCATATATCAAAAGATTTATCCTTTAAAGCATACAATTCAGTGGTATTTAGTATATGCACAGAGTTGTGCAGCCTTCAACACTAATTTCAGAACTAATTTCAGAACATTTTCGTCTCCATACAAAGAAACTCATATACATATTAGCAGTCATTCCTCATTGTCCCCTCCAGCCAGCTCCTAGCAACTGCAATCTTTCATTTCTATGGACTTGCCTATTCTGGATATTTCATATGAATGGACTCATACAATATGTGGCTTTTGTGTCTGGCTTTTTTCACTTAGTAAATGTTTTCAGTGTTCATCCATGTAGTATGTACTAATATTTCATTTATTTTTATTGCTGAATAATTTTCCATTGTTTTGATATACCACATTTTGTTTTTCCATTCATCAGCTGATGGCCATTTGGGTTGTTTCCACCTTTTGCTATTGTGCATAGTGTTTCTGAACTTTAGTGGATAAGTTTTTGTTCAAACACCTGTTTTAAATTATATTGGGTATATACCCAGGTATGGAATTTCTAGGTCATGTGGTAATTCTCTGTTTAACATTTGAAGAGCTGCCAAACTGCTTTCCAAAACAGCTGCACCATTTTACCATTCCCAGAGCTATGTACGAGGGTTCCAATTTCTCCACATTCTCACAAATGCTGTCTTTTGTTTAGTATAGCCATCCTAGTGTGATGTGAAGTGGTGTCCTAGTGCAGTGTTGATTTGCATTTATCTAATGACCAAGGATGATGGGCATAATTTCAAAGACTTATTGGTCACTTGTAGCTCTTCTTTGGAAAAATGTCTATTAAAATCTTTTGTCCGTTTGTAATTTGTTTGTCTTTATTATTGCGTTGCAAGTGTTCTTTAAATATTCTGGGAACGAATCTCTTATCAGATATATAATTTGCAAATATTTTCTTCCATTCTACGGGTTGACAAAAAAAGACTATTTTTTAGAGCAATTTAAAATTCACAGCAAAATTGAGCAGAAGTGCAGAGAGTTCTCATATACACCTTGTCCCCGTACATGCACAGCCTTCCTCACTATCAACATCCCCCTGTTCCATAGTGGGACATTTGTTACAGTTGATGATCCTACACTATCCCATAATTGTCACTCAAGGTAGATAGTTTACATTAGCATTCACTCTTGGTTTTGTACGTTCTGAGGTTTTTTGTTTTTTGTTGTTTTTTTTTGACCACACCACACAGCATGCAGGATCCTAGTTCCCCAACCAGGGCTCGAACCTGCACCCCCTGCATTGGAAACACAGAGTCTTAACCACTGGACCACCAGGGAATCCCCCATTCTATGGTTTTTGACAAATATATACATGTATCCACCACTGTAGTATCATATAGAATAGTTTCACTGCCCTAAATACTCTGCACTCTAGCTACTCATCCCTCCCTTGCCTCTTCCCCCCAGTTACCATTGATCTTTTTACTGTCTTTATAGTTTGCCTTTCCCAGAATGTCATACAGTTGGAATCATACAGTATGTAGCCTTTTCAGATTGGCTTCTTAATAATATGCATTTAAATTTCCGCTATGTCTTTTCATGGCTTGATAGCTCATTTCTTTTTAGTGTTGACATATATTTTGTTATCTGGATGTACCACAGTTATTTATCCATTCACCTGTTGAAGGACATCTTGGTTACTTCCAAGTTTTGGTGACTGTGCTGTAAACATCTGTGAGCAGGCTTTTGTGTGGACATAAGTTTTCAGTTCCTTTGGGTAAATACGAAGGAGCATAGTTACTGGATCATATGGTAAGAGTACGTATAGTTTTGTGAGAAACTGTCTTGCAAAGTGGCTGTACCATTTAAAATTCCCACCAGCAATGAATGAGAGTTTCTGTGGCTCCACATCCTTGCTAGCATTTGGTGTTGTGACTATTTTGAATCTTTGCCTTGGTTGACTTCTCACTCTCTTACTGGTGTCCTTTAAAGCACAATTTTTTTTAATTTTGATGCAGTCCAATTTATCTATTTTTATTGTTGTTGCTTGTACTTTTGGAGTCATATATAAGAAACTATTGCCTAAACCAAGGGCATGAATATTTACTCCTATGTTTTCCTCTAAGAGTTTTATTGTTTTATCTCTTACTTTTAGGTCTATAATCCATTTTGGGTTATTTTTTTATATTTGTGTGAGGTAGGGGTCTAACTTCATTGTTTTGCATGTGGATATCTAGTTGTCTCAACACCATTTGTTGAAAAGATTATTCATTTCTGGTCTTGGCATCCTTATTGAAAATTAATTGATCATAAATGTAAACGTTTACTTCTGGATTCTCAATCTATCCTTATGCCCATTCAACACTGTCTTGATTACCAAATCTTTGTCTTAAGTTAAAAAAATTTTTTTTATTGAACTATAGTTGATTTACAATGCTTCAGGTGTACAGCAAAGTAATTCATATATATATGTGTGTGTGTGTATTTGTGTGTATATATATATATATATATATATATATATATATATATATATATATAGTTTTGAAACCATGAAGTGTAAGTATTCCAATAGTCTTTTCAAGATTGTTTTGGATATTCTAGGTCCTTGAAATTTCCATATACAGATGGTGGCTTTTTCAACTTTACAATGGTGCAAAATCAATACTCATTTAGTGAAAACCATACTTTGAATTTTGAATTTTGATCTTTTCCCAAGCTAGGAATATACAGTATGATACTCTCTTGTGATGCTGGGCAATTGGCAGCGAGCTGCGGCTCCCAGTGAGCCACATGATCACAAGGTAAACAACTGATATACTTATAACCATTCTGTACTCACACAATCATTCTGTTTCTCACTTTCAGTACAGCATTCAATAAATTATATGAGATATTCAACACTTTATCATAAAATAGGCATTTTGTTACATGATTTCGTTCATCTGTAAGTTAATGTAAATGTTCTGAGCATGTTTAAGGTAGGCTAGGCTAAGCTATGAGTCCAGTAGATTAGGAGTACTAAATGCATTTTTGACTTATGGTATTTTCAACTTATGATGGGTTTATCAGGACAAAACCCCACTATAACTCAAGGAAGATCTTTAAGTTTTAGAATAAGCATGTCATTTGCTACAAAAAGTGGACATTGGGATTTTGATTAGGAATACATTGAATCTACAGATCAATTTGGGAAAAAACTGACATACTAACAATGTGTTCTCTGATCTAGATGATAGATGACATATCTCTCCATTTATTTAGATCATCTCCAGAATATTTGGTAGTTTTCAATGTGTAGGTTGTGGACATAATTTTTAAAATATATTTCTAAGTATTTCATTTTTTTGCATGGTATTAGGAAAATAATAGACATGTAGATCAGTGAAACAGAATAGAGAGCACAGAAGTAAACTCACACAAAAATAGTCAACTGATATTTGACAAAGGAACAAAGGGAATTCAATAGACAAATGGTGTTAGAACAATTGAACATCCATTGGCAAAAAAAATGAACTTAGGGCTTCCCTGGTGGCGCAGTGGTTGGGAGTCCGCCTGCCGGTGCAGGGGACGCGGGTTTGTGCCCCGGTTGAGCCTGCGCGTCCGGAGCCTGTGCTCCACAATGGGAGAGGCCACAACAGTGAGAGGCCTGCATACCACAAAAAAAAAAAACATACAAAAACATACAAAAAGATATTCAACATTATTTGTTATTAGGGAATGTCAAGTTAAAAAAAAACACTACATACCTATTAGAATGGTTAAAAGCCCCAAATCTGACAATACCAATTGCTCCTGGGGATGAGGAACAATGGGAACTCTCATTCACTGCTCTCTGGAATGCAAAATGATATAGCAACATCGGAAGGCAGTTTGGCTGTTTCCTACAAAACTAAAAATAGTTTTTCATATGTTGCGGTAATCACGCTACTAGGTATTTGCCCAGTAGATTTGAAAATTAGAAACTTTACTCATAATATCAAAAAAAAAAAACCCTGGAAATAATGACCATGTCTTTCAATAGATGAACAGATATATTGTAGTACAACCACTCAGTGGAATATTACTTAGTGATAAAGAGAAATGAGCTATCAAGCCATGGAAGAGTGTAGATGAATCTTCACTGCATATTACTAAGTGAAAGAAGCCAGCCTGAAAAAGCTGCATAGTGTATAATTCCAATGGGACATCCTTGAAAAAACAAAACTATAGTGATGATAAAGGATCAGTGGTTGCCAGAGATTTGGCAGAGGGCTGGGGGAAGTGGGGTTTGAATAAGTAAAGTACAGATGATTTCTTAGGGCAGTGAAACTATTCTCTATGATACTGTAATGATGAATACAAGATATTGAGCATTTGTCCAAACCCGTAGAACTTTACAGCACACAAGAAAACATAAACCTTAATGTATAAGAATTTTAAAAAATCATTTAGGAGGTCAGAGAATGCCAGTATGGAATGTAGAATGTGACAAAACAATCTAACACTATTACAAGAGTATGAAACAACCTCACTAAAGGGAGTGGGAGAAAGAGTGCTAATCTAAGTACCTTTGGAAATGAGTGGAGTCTGTAAACACTAAAGGCAGAATAAACTGTACATAAGCATAGTACTGTAGTTGATAACGTTGTTTCCCACCGAGGTAGAAGTTAGTAACTCTGAACCACTGTACATGTATACTGGAATTGGATAATGAAGCAAATGGATGGAAGATGGTGGGACCCACGTTTTCCACTGTTGGAATGGGAGGTTACAAAGGGGAGGAGGCTAGAATGATGCTTAAGGTAATGGATTAAGTTGGAGGCATCAGTATGAACTTATATTTGGCTTAATATAGATACACATGGTAATATTTGAAATATTTATAGTAACGTGTATATATATATACACAAGGAAATATATTCACACATATATCTCCTTGCTTTATTGGCTAAGAGAGACTAGAAGCAATGACACCCCAATAGTAATGAACACACCTTGCACCCAGATCTTGGTTTCCAATACCATTCTACAATAAAAGGAACCAGGTCTCCTTGGAGAAACGGCTGCTTCTAGGACTGGAGCAGGAAATACACAAGATGCTCCACTCCAGGAGCCAAAATGTTAGTGCCAGAAAGTTAGAAAGTGCTCAAAAAGTAAAATCCACGATGATGGGGATGTGTCAAAGGGACACAGGAGTCCACTGAAAGAGCTCCCAGTGGCCAAAGCTGGAAAAATCTGAGCAACAAAATAAACAAGGTAGTATTGGATTATAACCCAAAATATAAAATAAATCTCCATGAGTCCAAACTGATATAAATAAATGATTGAATCAATAAATGATGAAGAATAAATAAATCCCCTTTGCAGAAGAATCCCAAATAATTTACATAGATACTCAACCCTTAAAGGAGGTGAAGCGTAACTCCTCACTCCTTAAGTGCAGCTTGTACATAGAGACTACCTTCCAAAGAGTACAGATGGAGGGGATATGGGGTGGGGAAGAGAAACTTTAGAGTGGAGAAACAAATACTATCTCAAGCCATGTGATCAAGTGAACAACAGTGATAAGTGATATTGATAGTATGTACTCCAGCAAACTAAAATATCTGTAGTCAGCCAGAGACACCCTCTTTAGAACACAGTCAGGAACATATCCTACCTCTGCCCAGAGCCTTTCTTCTTTAGATAACTTTTTCACATTATTCAAGGCTCAACTGAGGTCTTAAATACTCCAGCTTAGCCAAAAACTTGTGCACCTCTAGGACGCTGTGGATGGCACTTAACCTGACTCTTGAAATGAGCTATTTATGTGCCTGTTCTCCTACACTGTGAGCTCCTCAAGGGCTGGATCAGTGTTAATTATCATTATATCCTCTAAGCCTAGAGCATTGTGCCTGACACATAGGTGAATGTTAATAAATATTGGTTGAACTAAACTGAAGTGAACATTCATTACATTATTGAACACATAAACATAACACTATAGTGGATTTAAATAGTTATTTTCAATGTAATCAGCATCTTTTTAAAAAGATTCTCTCTAACATGACTCATGTTATCTTTAAATCCAAATGATGGCTGTAATGATAGGAATTCACATGCTTTCTAGGTCGAACTCATCTCTAACTGCAGGGTTTAAGGTTAAACTTTTTATTGAGGTGTTAGCTTACTTTGCCTATGCCTTCCCCAAAAATGACAAAGGAAGAGCATCTAGTAAGAGTTTTACTAGTTCTTTCAAGCTTCCATTTGGTGTCATGATGCAGAAAATTACTAAAAGCAACCCTGAGATTTTAAAGGTATAGATACAGCTCACAAAGAGCCCTGTGAATTCCCTTCAAAGAAACTCTGTTTTAGGAGAATGTGGTTCATTAACTGTGATAATGAATCAGAGAGAGATGGATATACAAGCATTTTCATAGCAAGAGCTCTGAATTTGTGTAAATGATGTATGGATTAGATGTGGGTGTAAAAACATTGGATGCAATGTGATGAAGGGAAAAAGTGGAATCTTGGGAAGCCTGTGAGACTAAGGTAGTATTTCTCAAATAGTTTTGACTTGACCTCCCATAAGAAAATAATTTTACATCATGATCCATTACATTTATATACATGCATATGTATTATGTATAATGAAATGAAACACTTGCCCTTATTGTGTGTGTTCTCTTCTACTCTATTTTACTTTAGAAAAATGCTAATCTAACCCACTAAATTGATTTTACCTCTCAGTGATGAGTCAAGTTTCACAATTATTTCTCCAACATTTTATAAAAATTTTCAAATATACTGAAAAGTTTAAAGAATTGTATACTGTACAATGCTGTTTAATTGTACATTGAATACTCATATACCCAACATTTAGTTTCAACAATTCAAATTTAGTTTCAGACACTTAAATGCTTCACATACATATTATAAGTTAGAATCCAGTATTTTTATGCTTATCTGTTTAAGATAAAGTTTACATATAGTGATGTGCACAAACTTAAGTTTGTATTCGTTTCCTAGGGGTGTTATGACAAATACTGTAAACTACCTGGCTTTAAACAACAGAAATTTATTCTCTCTGAGTTTTGGAGGCTACAAGTCTGACATCAAGGTGTTGGTGAGGTTGCCTTCTTTTGGAGGCTCTGTGGAAGAATCTCTTTCAAGCCTCTCTCCCAGCTTCTTGTAGCATTCCTTGGCTTGTAGTTACATTACTCCAGTCTCTGCCTCTGTCATCACATGGCATTTTCCCTGTGTTTTTCTGTATGCCTGTGTCTATACATGGTCTTCTTGTAAAAACACCAATCATTGGATGTAAGGCTACTCTAATCCAGTATGACCTCTTCTGAACTTGATTACATCTGCAAACCCCTTTTTTTCCAAGTCAAGTCATAGTCACATGTACTGACAGTCAGGACTTCAACATATCTTTTGGGGGACACAGTTCAACCCATGATAAAGTGCATAGCTTATTCCATGAGATTTCACAAGTGCATATACCTGTGCAACTGAAATCCTTATTAAGATATACAGTTGCCCTTCCTTTTCTTCAGTTTCCTTTTCTGTGACCTAGATCAACCATGATCTGAACATATTAAATGGAAAATTCCAGAAGTAAACAATTCATAAATTTTAGAGCTGGTCTGTTCTGAGTAGCATGATGAGATCTTGTGCTGTCCTGCTTCATCCTGCTTCATCCTGCCCTGGATGTGAATCATCCCTTTGTCCAGCATATCCCACCCATTCGTCACTTAGTAGCTGGATCAGCTACCAGAGGGACTGTCAGGTAATGCAGTGCTTATGTTCAAGTAACCCTTCCTTTACTTAGTAATGGTCCCATAGCACAAGAGTAGCGATGCTGGCAATTTGGATATGCCAAAGAGAAGTCGTGATGTGCTTCCTATAAGGGAAAAGGTGAAGGTCCTCAACAATAAGAAAAAAAATCGTATGTTGAGATTGCTAAAATCTATGATAAGAATGAATCTTCTATCTGTGAAATTATGAAGAAGGAAAAAGAAATTCATGTTAGTTTTACTGTTGCAACTCAAACTGCAAAAGTTACGACCACAGTGTGTGATAAGTGCTCAGTTAAGATGGAAAAGGCATTAAATTTGTACAATAAGATATTTTGAGAGACCACATTCACATAACTTTTATTACAGTATATTGTTATAATTGTTCTATTTTTATTAATAATTTTTCTTGTTAATCTCTTACTGTGCCTAATTTATAAATTAAACTTTATCATAGGTATGTATGTATCCAAAAAAACATAGTATATAGAGCAGCGATCCCCAACCTTTTTGGCACCAGGGACCAGTTTCGTGGAAGACATTTTTCCACGGACAGTGGGGAGGGATGGTTTTGGGATGATTCAAGCACATTACATTTATTGTGTACTTTATTTCTATTATTATTACATTAATACATAATGAAATAATTATACAACTCACCATAATGCTGACAGGAGGCGGAGCTCAGGAGGTAATGCGACAGAAGGGGGGTTGTAAATACAGATGAAGCTTCACTCTCTCAGCCGCCGCTCACCTCCTGCTGTGTGCCCTGGTTCCTAACAGGCCAGGGACCAGTACCGGTCCGTGGCCCGGAGGTTGGGGACCCCTGATATATAGGGTTTGATACTGTCCATGGTTTCAGGCATCCAGTGGGGTTCTTGGAATGCATTCCCCTTTTGTAAGGGGGACTACTATACAGCATTACCTCTATCCCCCCAAATTCCCTCAGTCCCTTCCCAATCAATCCTCACATTCACTCTATCCCAAAGGCAAACCAGAGGGTTTTTTTTTTCAACCATAGATTCGTTTTGCTTGTTCTAGAACTTCATATAAAAAGAATCACACAGTTGTGCCCAGCTTCTTTCACTCAGCATGTGTTTGAAATTCATCCACTTTGTGAGTATAGTTTGTTCCTTCTTATTGTTGAGTAATATTTTATTATGTGAATATCCCACAGTTTGTTTATCCATTATCCTGTTGGTAGAGATCTAGGCCATTTCCAATTTCTGGCTATTATGAATAAAACTGCTAAGAACATTCTTGAGGCATATGCTTTCATTTCTCTTGGGTACTGTATTAGCTTTCTATTGCTGCTTTAACGAATTACCACAAACTCAGAGGGCTAAACAATACAATGTATTATCTTACAGTTCTGCAGGTCAGAGATCCAACACAGGTCTCACTGGGCTGAAATGAAGGTGTTGGCAGAGCTGTGTTCCCTTCTGGAGTCTTTAGGGGAGAATCTGTTTCCTTACCTCTTCCAGCTTCTAGAGGCCACACACCTTCCTTGGTTCACAGCTCCTTTTTCCACCTTCAAAGCCAGCAATGTTGGGGCTTCCCTGGTGGTGCAGTGGTTAGAATCCTCCTGCCAATGCAGGGGACACGGGTTCGAGCCCTGGTCCAGGAAGATCCCACGTGCCGTGGAGCAACTAAGCCCATGCACCACAACTACTGAGCCTGTGGGCCACAACTACTGAGCCCGTGAGCCACAAACACTGAAGCCCATGCGCCTAGAGCCCATGATCCACAACAAGAAAAGCCACCGCAATGAGAAGCCCGTGCACCGCAACAAAGAGTAGCCCCCGCTCGCCGCAACTAGAGAAAGCCTGTGCACAGCAACAAAGACCCAACATAGCCAGAAGTAAATAAATAAATTAAATAAATTAATTTTTTAAAAAAAGCCAGCAATGTTGTATTTCTATGACCATTCTTCTGAAATCATACTTCCCTCTTACTCTCTTCATTTGCCTCCCTCTTCCACTCTAAAGGATCCTGTATTTACATTGGGCACACTCAAGTAAGCCAGGATAATCTCCCCACTTTAATGTCAGCTGATTAACAACCTTAATTCCATCTGCGACCTTAATTCTCTTTTGTATGTAACACAGGTTCTGGGGATTAGGACCTGGACATTTTGGGGGGTATTATAACTGCTTACCACAGGTACATAGTCAGGAATAGAAATGCTGATTATAAAAATAATTTTTTTAACGTGTATTACTCTATTAAATTTACTTCTTTTTTTTTTTTTTTTTTGGCTGCACTGCGAGGCTTTCCTCAGGATCTTAGTTCCCCAACCAGGGATTGAACCCAGGCCCTCGGCAGTGAGAGCACAGAGTGCTAACAACTGGACCGCCAGGGAATTCCATGATTATTAAAAAAATTTATCTTTAATTTTTTAAGAAACTGCCAGAACTTCCTGCAAAGTGGTTGTAAAATTTTGCATTTCCACCAACAGTGTAACTTATACAAACAATATATGTGTTATGATTCCATCACATCTTTACCAATGTTTGTTGCTGTCTATCCTTCTTGTTTTAGCCATGGATATTGGGTCCCATTGTGGTTTTAATCTGCATTTCCATAATACAGCACTATTTCATTTCATTTGCTTATAAGCCATTTTTATATCTTTCTTTTGTGAAGTGTTTTTCCAAATATTTTACCCAACTTTGTTGGGTTTGTCAGTTTGTTACTGAGTTATTTTCATATTCTGGATATCAGTCTTCTTTCATGTATATTTTCTGCTAACATTTTCTCTCAGTCTAAGGTTTGTCTATTTATGTTATTAATCGTATCTTTTGATAGAGAGAAATTTTTTAAAAATTTTAATGATTTTGCTTTCTGTGTCTTTCTGGAAGCTTCACAGTTTTAGCTTTGACATTTAGATCTATGACCCATTTGAATTAATTTTGTGAATGGTGTGACAGAGGTGTGAGGGAGGGGGTTGAGGCTTCTTTCTTTCCATTTGTATATCCAGTTATTCAAGAATCATTTGTTGAAAAGATTTCCTTTCCCCATTGAATTGTTTTGATGGCTTTGTTCAAATTTAGTTGACTGTATAAATATGGATCTATTTCTAGCTTTTCTGTTCCATTTCTTTTGTGGTGCTCTATTTGTCTTTCCTTATACAAGTACTAGGCTGTTTTGATTATTGTAGCTTTATAGTGTCTCAAAGTCAAGTAAGATGTCTTCCAACTTTATTCTTCTTATTCCCATTTGCTTTGGATCTTCTAAGTTTTTTGTATTTCCATATAAATTTTAGGATCAGTTTATTATTTTCTACCAAAACTCCTGATGGAATTATGACTCAGGATTTACTGAACCCATAAATCAATTTGGGGATTAATGACATCTTAAAAATATTGAGTCTTCAATTCATGTAAATGGCATTTCTCCATTTATTTGGGTCTTTAATTTCTCACATTAATTTTTAGTGTAGAGGTCTTGCCTATGTTTTGTTAAATTTATTCTCAAATATCTTGTGTGTTTTAAAATACTATGCAAATGGAATTGTTTTTTAATTTTCAAATTGATGCTAAGTATTAAAAGTACAATTGAATTTTTTTGTATATTGACTTTGTATCCTTGTTAAGACTAAACTAACATTAATTCTATAGTGGTTTTGTAGGTACTTTAGGATTTTCTACATATGCAATCACGTTATCTGTGAATAGATATATTTCCATTCATTCCATCCCAATCTTTATGGTTTTTATCTCTTTTGATTATCTTATTGCACTGACTAGGATGGCCAGTACAGTATGCAACAGAAATGGTGTGAATACACATCTTTGCTTTATTCCCAATCTTAAGGGGGAAAGGTACACTATTTCACCATTAAGTATGATAATAGCTGTTGGTTTTTCTTAGAGTTTTTTTTTTATATAATATTGAGAGGCTTCTATTCTTAATTTGCTAGGTTTTTTAAAAAATCATGAATGGATGGTGAATTTTATCAAATGTTTTCCCTTCATTTATTTAGAAGATTTTCTCTTTTATTCTTCTATTAATATGCCGAATTGATTAACTTTTTATTGTTAGATCAAATTTGATTTCTAATAGACCCAACTTTGTCCTCCTTTTTATATATTGCTCAATTCTATTTGCTAATATTTTGTACACTATCTTTGTTCCTATATTCATGAGGGATTTGGGCTGTAATTTTCTTTTCTCTTTTTCCCTTCCTACCTCCCTCCTTTCCTCTCTCTCTCCCTCCCTTTCTTCTTCTTCTTTGCCACCTTCTTCTTTTTCTTCTTCTTCCTCTCCCTTCCTTCCCTCCTTTCTTCTTCCTTTGATGTATTTTCAAAGTTTTTAATATCAGCATTATGTGCCCTCATAAAATGAGTTTGGAAGTATTTTTACCAATTCTATTTTCTGAAAGAATTTGTCACAAATTGACATTATTTCATCTTTAAATCTTTGATAGAATTTGGCAGTGAAAAACATCTTGGCCTGGACTTTTCTTTGAGGGAGGGTTTTGGTAACAATTTCAATTGTGTTAATGATTAAATGGCTATTTAGATTTTCTGTCATTTTTGGTATGTTTTATTTTTCAAAGAATTTGCTCATTTCATATAATTTCATTAAACTTTTTGGTATAAAATTTCATAATATTCTATTATTATCCATTTAATGACTGTAGACTTTTTAGTGCTATAGCCTCTTTTCATTTCTTACATTCATAATACATTTCTGTTCTCTTTCTCTCTTTTTTGTTGATTTTTTTTCCAGAGTGCTACCTTTGGATTTGTTAATTTTCTCTGTTTTTTATCTGTTTTTTATTAATTGATTTCTGGTCTTATCTTAATTATGTCCTCCCTTACTTTACCCTGTTAGGCTTATATTAGGCTTACTTAACCCTTATTTTCCTAGCTTCTTGAAGTGGAAACTTAGGTCATTTATTTCATGCTTTATCTTTTTTCTAATATAGGCATTTAAAGCTGTGGATTTAAAAATTATTCTAAGCACTAATTTAGCTGCATCCAAAATTTTGATATGTTGTATTTTCATTATCTTTTAGTTTGAAATATTTCCAACTTTCCCTTATAATTTATTTATTACTCATAGGTTATTTTGAAGTATATTATTAAACTTCTCAATACTTGTGGGTTTTCCAGATATCTCACAATTGTTGATTTCTAATTTAATTGCATTGTGATCAGAGAACACACTGTATATGATTTAAATTATTTTAAATTTATTAATACTTCTCTTATAACCCAGCATATGAAGATGCAACATCCCATAAAATAAGATCGGTTTTTCTTTTGTGTGTCTCTTTTTAAGAGCTTAAAAACAACCCAAAACAGAAAAAAGTTTGCCAAATGCATGCTCTCCAGTAGAATTCTACACACATTTCATTGGCCAGGACAAGCCTACCACTAAGTTAATCAGTGACAAGGGAAATGTCACCACCATAATTAGGTTAGTCCAATCAGGATCTATCATCTTCAAAATCTGGCTCTCCCAGTATGGAAAAAGGGGATTAGGTATAGGTTTGGGGGAGACAACAAACATTGACACCCCCACTGGAGAACATCTTGGGTGTTCCTATTACTAAGTCCTAGCACCAAGTCTCAAGAGCAGACCATCTACTTACTCTTCCCTTCAAGGGGAAGCTACCAGTTCCCACTCTGTCGCCTGAGATTCCTGGCTTTGGGGTTCCCAGTTCCTTTTGTCCCTCATGCAAATGTACAGCTCTTTTCATTATACAACCCTTGTCTTTATATAGGAGATTGTAGGAAACAAACGATGTTAAAAATTATCCATGGAGAAGTTACAAAGCTTTGGAGAACTTTCTGATGTTTACTATCATGGTCCCTGAACCATAGTTCCCAAGTACCTTCTGAAATTGTACTTAAATGCCTGCTGGATTATTGTTCTCAGCTTTCTTTCCATTCCTGAAGATGCCCTGGCTAAATCATGCCTTTTAGATGCATGGCAATGCTGAACCCTTTATTCATGAAGACCTTTCTTGGCCAATGCTTGCAGAAGCCACACCCTTCTCTCAGGTGGGAACTAATCTTGGGAGGACCCTTGACCAGGTGGCAGTAACATGCTCCACAGAACAGCCTCTTTGGGCACCTCCTGCCAGTCCATGCAGTGCTTCTCCTGGTTCTATCTTACTGCAAAGAGGAAGACTACTCTATCTGAACTGTCATTTAGGGAGTTTATGGTTGAAATGGTCAGAAGTGAATTGTTCTCTAGAATCGACACTCTCTTTCTCTGCCAGTAAAATGACATCAAGAAATGCCATTTCTTGGCCCTCCATTCCTAAAGAAAAACCTCATCTCAAAGTCCTTGAAACAGAGCCTGTAAGCTCTGGTAGACTCTGGTTTTCCAACCACACTCATAAGATGGAACACAGGCCAGATGGCTGTGTGTCTCATTCTATCTCTTTCTCTCCTTCTCCTCCTCCTCCTCTGGAAATAAACAATACAGAGCCAAATGCTTCAGAAAGAATGACAGTGCAAGATGAGAGCAATCATAATTAGGATTGGAGTTAGGTGAATCAAAGAATCAAGAACCCATGTTATATAGTAGCCAGAAAAGTGTCCAAAGGTAAAGGTAGAAATCATGTTTGAAGATCTTGGTGGTGAAAATTTTAATAAAGGCTTGATATCAAGTTGGTAAGGCAAAGGCCAGAGACTTTGTGGTTCTCAGCAGTTAGGACATGGGAGAGAGTTTAGAAGTCTGAAGTTTTAGGCAAAGGATTAAGAGAAAGTAGTCAGAGAAGTTAAAGTTGCTAGGATCAATAATCTGGAAGGTTAGGTGCTAAAGACAAAGGAACTAGTAGTCATGTGCCAGGATTGGATCTGGCCCAGTGGTGTTGGATGGTTTATTTTCTGACCAGAAGTATAATTTCCAGTGAGCGTGGGAGGCTCTGGGTCTGCAGGTGTGCTCAGGAAGGTGTGCAGGACCTGGCCTTGTGTTCCAGCTGGACGACCTTAGGCGAGTGATTTAACCCCTCCGAGCCTTTAGTTTCTTCATTTGAAAGACTTTAATGAAAATGCATGTCTTCTGTGAGGATGTAAGAAGATAATGTGTAAAAAATCACTTTGAAACTTCAGAATGCTGTGTACATGTCAAGTATCACTGTCATTATTACTGGAGGGTACTTAAACTCTGCCTAAAATAATGTTCCAGACCTCCAGTGGAGAAAATATCCATATGACCGGAAATTATTTTTTTTCTCAACAATATGAGACTATCTCAGACTTCTACGAGCAAAATAATGCTGACAGCCTATCATTTGGTATATTAGTCAGGACTTTTGGCTTCACTGACAGAAACCTAAATTCAAACTGGCTTGAGTTAGAAAGGGAAATGTGTTGACTCACAGAACAGGAGAGTACAGAGTTGTAGCTGGATTCAGACATGGCCCAACTTGAGAGCTCATATGGTGTAATTTCTCTCTGCCTCTCCACCCTTTCAGCCGGTGCCCTCTCTGTGGCCTTGTTTGCCCTCACATTGCTAACTCACCATATTGTTTCTGCCTAGCAACCTCAGCAGAAGGAGAAGTCCCCTCTCCCACCTTCCGTACTCTAATCCGAGGAAAAACTGGAATGCCCACTAGCAACTAGCACTGCCTTCTCCCCAAGCTATGTTGGGGTGACATGTTGACCTCTGAATAAATCAAAAGTGTATTTACCATGAAGTCAATGCAGCTAAATTGTAGAATTTGCCAAAGTAACTATGTTAATCATATCTCTTCCCACTCTGACTCCCCCTCCATCACACTTCCCTTATGCCCAGCAATGTCGAGTGGCCATAGGCATTTGTCTTGGGGCAGTTGAGTTGAGTATACATTTGCTTTAGCTTTTGTGGGATATAGTTACACACTTTGCAATGATTTCCATGTATGGTTTAGATGTTTCTAGCCCTTCTAGTATAGGAATAGCTCCAGAAATACTCCTATAGGACGTTGGCCCAGCTTACCTGACATCTTGACATGATGATGCAGTGTTAGAGATCATATGCATCCAGTTGTTACCCAGGACTTGGGAATAGAGAGCAGAGAAAACACATGGTTTGAAACGTACAGGGCCAGAATCTAGTCTGTGGAAATTCTTCCAAGCATCAGATATGTAAAATTATAAGTGAAGGAATCCATTCTCATTAACACTTGGTCAAGCCAGAAGTTCTCTCCTATCAAGAATATATTTAATAAAACAAGTACAATTATAAATACACCTATATTTTTCCTTCTTTTGATAGAAATCACATAAAATTGAATTTATTAGAACTCCTGAGTTTGTAGCCTAGGCCTGTGGTATTTTTAGAATTTGTAATTTGTTTTTAATTTCTCTTCTCTTTATTTAGCACTTTCTATGTGTCAGGTGCTTCTCTTGTCACGGGGGGATATACAAGTAAACACAGCAGACTCTCATGGAACTTTTACACAGGTAATTATCAGATCTCCACCATGAAAACAAGAGGGCCTCCAGCAGATGTTTCTGTGGACCTTTGGGCAAAAACTGTGGCTGCTACTTCATGATACGCTTGGATTTATCTAAAAAAATAAATAAATAAAAACCACTTCAAGTAGCCCAGGAACCCTGGGAGACAGACAAAAATAAAAGAGAACCATAATTACCTCTATTAACAAAACAGAATGAAAGAAAACAACAAAAGCAAGACTGCAGTAACAGCAGAGACCAATTTTCTGTGATTATTTGAGGTTGGATCTTGAAACAAATGTTACATAGAATTCTTAGAATTGTATGTTGTCTATTTATATCTTAATAGAACCTATATAATAATGACCAGGAAATGCATAAAATGTAAAATGCTACTTTTCTACACACAGGAGGATATTCAATAGGGCGAACAGGAAGTAGGGTAAAATCCAGGTATTATTATGGTGGGGAAACGTTTTAAAGGGGGAGATAAGCCTAAAATTTGTCTCTCAGAGCAAAAGGCACAAGCTTATAAAACGCTCCCTATCACCATGTACAGCAACACAGAATATAACAGAGTAAAAAAGCTGAAAAAAACAGGGCAGAGAGCTGCCATGCCATTTAAAGAGAGACAGGGCATCTTCCAGGTAATAAGCAACTTCAGCTGGCATTTTGCAGAATGTACAAAAGAAAAGTAAATCTTCTTAAATTCCAGCATGTAATGAAGACTTAAAGAATGAACTTTAAAAGTCATTGTTGCCAAGAGATTTGTGATTTCTCTAAAACTGTATGAAAATCTCTGCTATAAGGAAGCAGCCATTTCAAATGCAGATGGTGAGGGTGGTGAATGCCTTCAGAAAGACAAAGAATCTATAGATTGGCAGTAAATGAAAAAGAGACATTTCCCTTGGCCATCCTTGACTAAAGGTTTCAGCAATTTCTAGTTAAGAAAGATTGAAGGGTTGGAAGTTGTTATTAGGCCAGTGCTACTTATTATTTCTTTTATGTACACACACACACACACACACACAGATAGATATGGATACAAATATGGGTATAGATATAGATATATAGGTATAGATATACAGATACAGCATAGGCTGAGTTTAGTTAATTTTACATAACCTCTTTGTTGTCATTACAAAGTCCTAGATGCAATACCTCTCCTAGTGAACTGAAGAAAGGTTTACCTCTTCTAGTGAACCCAGGATCAGACCTGGGTTTAAACCCTGATTCTTCCATTTCCCAGATATGAGACCTCAAAAAATGGCTTAGTCTCCAAGCTGGTAAAATGAGAATAAAACCGATGCCCAGGTCTTCTGTGAGGACTAAATTACATAAAATATGTAAAGCTCCTGTACCAGATATTCACCTTACTCACACTCCAAAGCAAAACTTCCTGCCCAAATTTCCCCTTGACAGGGATTAGTCTGCCACGTTTAGTCTGCCATCTTCTGTGTTAGTTTTGTCCGCCTTCTGGAGCCGAGGAGGAGGTGGCCCTAAACCCTAGACCTGTGCCCTCTGGGCCTGTGGTGGCTGTTGCAGTGCTGCCATCCTTGGCCCTGCACTCAAAGTCATTCTTCCTCCATTTCATCTCATCTCTGTCACTTTCAGTCCAAGTTGGCAGTGTTTCTGTTCATAAAGAATTCCCAGAAAACATGTTGGCCTCTCATGCAATTCATGGGGATCCAAGACATCAGACAAAGGGATCCTCCATAGACCTTTCCTGGATAACTTCCTTTCTATTCCTGGCTTCTGTTGAGATGGTTGGTTGGATCCATGAATCACACTCCAAATCTCTTTAGAAAATGGCTGTCCAGACACACCCTTGGCTCTGTTTCCAGAGCAGGCCATCTGAATAGACTGAGAATTTTCTAGATCTTTAAGTGCCGGTTTCTTTTTGCCTAGGGTTCCTTCTTCAATTTATTTCTCTCCTCTTGTGTTTTACTATAAGCAACAAGGAGAAACCAAGCTGCACCTTCAACACTTTGCTTGGAAACCTCCTCAGCTAAATATCCAAGATCATTGCTTACAAGGTCTTCTTCCATCCAACAGAACACAACTCAGCAAAGTCCTCTTCCACTTTTTAACAAGGATCAATCACCTTTCCCCTAGTTTCCAAGGACATGCTCCTCATGTCTGGGACCTCTGTTATGGACTGAATATTTGTGTTCCCCTCCCTCCCCAAAATTCTCATGTTGAATCCCTAACCCCCAGTGTGATGGTATTTAGAGATGGGGCCTTGAGAATTAATTAGGTTTAGATGAGGTCATGAGGGTGGGACCTCCATGATGGGAGGAGTGTCTTTATAAAAAGAAGAAGAGAGACTAGAGCTCTCCTGTAAGTACACAGGAAGAAGGCAGCCATCTCTAAGTCAGAGAAACCCCCTCACCAGGAACCAGATCTGAAGACACTTTGGTCTTGAACTTCCTAGTCTCCAGAACTGTGAGAAATAAATGTCTCTTGTTTAAGCCACCTAGTCTATGGTATTTTGTTATAGCAGCCCAAGTTGACTAAGACTTCATAAAAAGCACCTTTAATATTCATATTTCTAGCAACATTCTGTTCATGATGATACATGTATTCTGAGATAATAGAAGCTTCCTCTATAGCTCTCCTCTTTTCTTTCTGAGTACTCACCAGAATCTCCTTTAATATCCATATTTCTATAGTCTCTTCAGCTCAGTCTAGGCTTTTTCTATCATGCACCCTAAAATTCTTCCAGTTTTCACCCATTACCCAATTCCAAAGCTACTTCCACATTTTTAGGTATTTGTTACAGCAGCACCTTCTTACAGGTACCAAAATGTGTATTCGTTTTCTAGGGCTGCCACAACAAAAGTACCATAAACTGGGTAGTTTAAACAACAGAAATCTGTTATCTCACAGTTCTGGGGCCTAGAAGTTTGAAATTAAGATGTTGGCAGGGTTGGTTCCTTCTGAGGGCTATGAAAGAAGGATCTTTCATAGGGTTTCTTTCCCTGGCTTGTAGAGGACTGCCTATGTCTTGTGTCTCTTCACAAAGCTCTCTCCCTGTCGGCATGTCTGTGTCCAAATTTCCACTTCTGATAAGGGCACTAGTCATGTCAGATTAGGCTCACATCCTACTCCAGCATGACCTCATCCTATCTTAACAAATTGCTGCTATGACCCTATTTCCAAATCAGGTCACATTCTGAGGGACTGAGGTTAGGACTTCAACACATGAATTTTGAGGGCACACAGTTTAACCTACAATCCCTATTTCATTCAGGTACCAGTTGATTGGGCCAGGATTACCAAGTTACAGTTGGCCATTGGCCTACAACGTTGTTTAGACTGGAAATTTCACTCTTGGGTATTCGGCTTGAAAAGTCTAGAGACAATCAGGCAGTTTTCAGGAAGCGCTGAAGCTGAAAGGAACACAGAGTCCCTGAGGTAGACAGGGGTCCCTGAGCAAGTCAGTTATGTGGCGGCAGCAGCTCTGACGTTTGAATAAGCTGAGATCTGTGGTTAGAGTCAGAACATAAGGCAGAGAGGGCAGCAAAAGCGGACTCAGCGACCCACACAGGGAGAAGAGCAGGCAGAGAGAGCAGTGGAACTCTGGAAAGGTGGAGGACTAAAGGAAAACTGGAATGAGACCTTTCTGCTGAGATCCCCAAGGATGGCTGGGGTGTGGTTCCAGGCTCCATGAGGCCAGGTCCTGCTGTGGCTCTTGTAGTCCAGTATGTTCTCTGTCTCCACACTAATCCCTGCCTGCCTTCCTCCCCGCCCACACAAAAACCTAAAACAAAAAAACAAAAATCCACCTGAGCCAGCCCAAGTCCAATTCTAAAAGCCAAATTAAACTAGCACCTAGTTAAGGTAGGGCACAAAATTTGTCCTCAGCAGTGTAGTTTCCATCCCTCTCCACCAGCTAATAACTGAGCCAAGGTTCTGGGGCACAGGGCTTCCCTGGTGGTGCAGTGGTTGAGAGTCCGCCTGCCGATGCAGGGGACACGGGTTCGTGCCCCAGTCCGGGAAGATCCCACATGCCGCAGAGCGGCTAGGCCCATGAGCCGTGGCCGCTGGGCCTGCGCGTCCGGAGCCTGTGCTCCGCAACGGGAGAGGCCACAATAGTGAGAGGCCCGCGTATCGCAAAAAAAAAAAAAAAGATTCTGGGGCACAAAGATACCAGCAATGGCCCTTGCAGAATTATTGGTGTGCCTGAACCTCTTTTACTCCTAATATGGGTTTTAATGAGTTAATACACCGTTAGAATTTAACTTCTCTTAGTAACAGTCCTTCAGACTGTACAAACCTTGGTGCAAGCATTAGGGACCATTGCATTTAAACAACCCTCATTCTTCTGTTTACGAACTGAGAAGAGGAGGTCATCACAGAGCAATAGCTTTCCTTTCCTTTAGTGTGAACTGCAAAGGTGGGAGGGGAAACTAATGAGAGAAAAGAGATGGCTGACTGTTGCTAAGCAACATTTGTTGGCAAGAAATATAAAAACAAGACTCAGAGAGCTTCTAATTGGGCAAATACCTTAGAGAATATTTATAATTCCTGAGAGATTTGTTTTCAGACCATTCCTTTTCTAATTGAAGCACTTAATCACTTATTTTAGAGATGGTCGTCATAATTACATAAAATTTTATCACTTAAAGCTAATTTTGGAGTGTCACTGATTGAGTTCCAAGTATTTGAAGGAGACACCTTACATTTTTTAAATTTAAATAAGCCTCAGAGTGTATATAGTGTACACATGAGTACCATGGCACTCCATATCTATAGCCAAGTAAAGCATCTCCCTGGAGCTAGAATAGCACTGGAAATGGAAGCATAGCACCTAAGCTTACTATTTACATAATATGGTCTTTGATAGAGTGACCAATTCATCCTGATTTGCCCAGAATTTCCCAATTTTGGTACTGAAAGTTTTGCACCCCAGGAATCCCCTTAGTCCTAGGCACACCTTGATGGTTGGCCAGCCTCTCTCTGATTTTATTATTTTGCCTGAGATGGTTGGATTGGATTCAGGCTGGGCACTGGGGCTAGAGTGGTCTTGGAAGATCTTTTCTGGGCACAGATGAACTTCATATCTGGGTGTTTCCCTAGGCAGCTGGCTGGTTTGGACTTGATGGGGCTCTAATCAGCTTGTTGGACTGCCAAGAGAGGGTAGTTTGGTAGAATCCCCATTGGAATTCCTTGGCAGTGAGAGTGAAACCGACCTGTTTCTCCTCCATTTCAGTTTCCTTAATCTGTTGTTGGCCTGTATTCTGAGTCTAATATTTCAACTTCTTTTAGACCCCTAGATGGTTTATATATGTAATACGTTCCCATCAGTAACAAACATCTGCCATTATACAGAGTGATTCCAAGTGGCATGGATATAGTGGCTCCAGCATAGAGGAGGGACAGCAGTAGAGCATGTGCAGCGTGGAAGAGAAAGCCACCGGGACATCATTATATGTTTCCCAGGGAAGGGGCACTGTTCCCTCTATGGGGCAGTCACATCCTCTCACAAAAATATGGAAGAATTCTGCAAAACCACCTTGGCCATCAGACATCAGGCACAGTAAGTTGACCAAGCATGTGTCTACCTGTCCCTGAGGGTCTTGGCATATAGTTTAGTTGGCTATGTGACCCATTGACCGGTGTCCTATCGTCTAGATCACAGACTTTAAGGTAGCCATTTGCCATGGATCACTGCAAACTGAGTACTATGTGGAGGTCCATGAAAGAGGCATCCAAGGTGAATAAATTGTTGGGAAATAAGATAGCCAGAAGAGGGGTAATCTGACCTAGTATAAACCAGACTGAAGGGTCATAATCAGTGCTCACATAGATAAGAATTTTTGCAGGTAAGGGCTATCTCTTTCACTGAAAGAGAACAAATAAGAGAAACTGTGTGCAATCCAAACATGCCAGATTTAGGTGAGATATCCTGACTTCCAACATGTAATGATGCTATTGCATGTCACCTGGCAATATGGGGATGCACTGTGTCCAAGATTAAGGACATCCAAAGGATTACTCAAGCTTGGCCCAATAGTTCTCTGCATTATTAGATTATACACTATAGGGAAGACCCTAGTGAATGTGCCACACAGCTGTCCTCAAGTTAATAATCCATGGTAACACTCACTCCTTGAATGAATACAAGGAAGCTCTATGGTGATGTGTGTGTGTGTGTGTGTGTGTGTGTGTGTGTGTGTGTTGTGTGGCTGATGGCTAAGAGGCTGGTAGATGAAATAAAGATGCAAATTTAACGGCTAGATTTACTAGCACTATAGTTAGGTTGTAAAGATGTGGCATGAAACTCAGTTGACAGCCTTTAATACACCACTCAGTCAAATGAATATAATTATTTTTTTTAAGCTGGTACTAAGGAGGGACAGTGGTGTTGCATTTTAAACTAACAAATACTGAGGGAATTATAAGTGCACTTAAAAGAAGATATAGGGGGGCTTCCCTGGTGGCGCAGTGGTTGAGAGTCCGCCTGCCGATGCAGGGGACACGGGTTCGTGCCCCAGTCTGGGAAGATCCCACATGCCGCGGAGCGGCTGGGCCCATGAGCCATGGCCGCTGAGCCTGCGCTTCTGGAGCCTATGCTCCGCAACAGAAGAGGCCACAGTGGTGAGAGGCCCACATACCGCAAAAAAAAAAAAAAAAAAAAAAGATATGGGGCTTTAGCAAGTGGAGAAAGGTAGATAAAAGCTGAGAGAGAAGCAAAATAACAAAGAATCCTCAGCGCACTCTCTTCTGGGAAAATAGGATGCCAGCTTCCAAGTTGTCTTAAGAGTGCAATCCATACACTATGCCGCTTATTGCTGAAAGAGGAGATGGTACTATCAGTACTAAAAAAAAGGTTATAATCAGTGAGCCAAGCAAATACACAGAACTCTAAATTTCTGAGTTCAGTTCTTTGGGCTCAAAAGATAAGCCTACCCATACATATTGAGTCAACAGGGATGGGTGTAGGGGTTGCTATGATGCGGCGAAACTTGGTGGAGGTTCAGGAGTAGATTTCCATGCCATCCACCTGTCCCCAGGTTCATCCACAGACACATGGACTTCACCCTAGACCCTTGGGGGCTGCTTTGTGGTTAAGCACTCAGTCAGCAGAACTCAGCCCTCCTGCACCCATCTCCCTTGTACCAAACACACACACACACACACACACACACACACACACACACACACACACAGGGTCACTTGCCCCTTTTAAGCCTTTTCGTTACCTGCTCCCCACTCCCCAGGTCCTGCCTTTTATCTGATCCCTGGTATAACAAGCTAGCCATTTTCTGCTCCATGCGGGGCTGTGCGGGGGGACATGCCTCTTCAGATCCTGACCTGGGATGTCCCTACAAACACAATGCCTGCTAGGACATGCTCTAGGATAAGCTGTAACCTTATCGTGCTAACAGAGTGCTTCTCTCTCAAACTTGAGGTATAATGCAAAAGCCTTCTTTCTATCCTTCAGTCTCAGGAGCCGCCAGGTTCCAGAAAAGGGAAACTTGTCCTGTCACGAAAGCATTTGAGGTTTATCATCCTTAGTGCACTTGCCCCAGAGCAAAGGGTTTGGAGACGCTTATTCAGGAAGCAAAGGTTTGGAGCAGGGAGGAAGGAGGGAAGAGAGGGAGGGAGAAAGGGAAAGACAAGAAAGAAAGGAGAAGGCAAGGCAGCGCCCTTTTCCGCTGCGCCTGTGGAATGGATCTACATCACAGGCTGTAAAACAGAGTGGCAGGAAACTTAAAAGCTTTTGCACAGTAAAGGAAACCATAAACAAGACAAAAAGACAACCCTCAGAATGACAAGATATTCGCAAATGAAGCAACTGACAAAGGATTAATCTCCAAAATATACAAGCAGCTCATGCAGCTCAATATTAAAAAAACAAACAACCCAATCCAATAATGGGCAGAAGACCTAAATAGATATTTCTCTAAAGAAGATATACAGATTGCCAACAAACACACGAAAGGATGTTCAACATCACTAATCATTAGAGAAATGCATATCAAAACTACAATGAGGTATCACCTCACACTGGTCAGAATGGCCATCATCCAAAAATCTGCAAACAATAAATGCTGGAGAGGGTGTGGAGAAAAGGGAACTCTCTTGCACTGTTGGTGGGAATGTAAATTGATACAGCCACTATGGAGAACAGTATGGAGGTTCCTTAAAAAGTAAAAATAGAACTACCATACGACCCAGCAATCCCACTACGGGGCCTATACCCTGAGAGAACCATAATTCAAAGAATCATGTACCACAATGTTCATTGCAGCTCTATTTACAATAGCCAGGACATGGAAGCAACCTAAGTGTCCGTCAACAGATGAATGGATAAAGAAGATGTGGCACATATATACAATGGAATATTACTCAGCCATAAAAAGAAATGAAGTTGAACTATTTGTACTGAGGTGGATGGACCTAGAGTCTGTCCAAAGTGAAGTATGTCAGAAAGCGGAAAACAAATACCGTATGCTAACACATATATATGGAATCTAAAAAAAAAAATGGTTCAGATGAACCTAGGTGCAGGACAGGAATAAAGACACAGACCTACTAGAGAATGGACCTGAGGACATGGGGAGGGGGAAGGGTAAGCTGGGACAAAGTGAGAGAGGGGCATTGACATATACACTATCAAATGTAAAATAGATAGCTAGTGGGAAGCAGCTGCATAGCACAGGGAGATCAGCTCAGTGCTTTGTGACCACCTAGAGGGGTGGGATAAGGAGGGTGGAGGGGAGATGTAAGAGGGAGGGCATATGGGGATATATGTACACGTATAGCTGATTCACTTTGTTATACAGCAGAAACTAACACAATATTGTAAAGCAATTATACTCCAATAAAGATGTTAAAAAAAAACAGGGTGGCAGGAATTATATAAGCTCCTCTCAGGACTTTTGCCTTTGCTGTTCCGTAACCTTGGAACGCTCTTCCACGAGACTCCTTGTGTCCGGCTCCCTTGCTCCCTTTAGCCTCTGTTCAAAGATCACCTTGCTCAGAGAGGCATTTCCTGATGACCTCGGCCCTCTAGGCTGCTTTATTCTTCATCTGCAGATTCATCACTACCTGCCACATTCTGTAGTTATCTGTTTATTGTCTATTTCTACCCCTCACCCCTGCCCCCCCGGCCCCGGCACTAAACTGCAAGCTCAGCATAAGCACAGACTTGCCTGTTTTGTTCAGTTCTGTCCCCAGAACAGTTCCCGGCAACATCACAGAAGCTCCATAAATATTTGTTGAATGAAAATTAGAGCTACAGGTTTCTGTGGAGTTTTACTGATGTCTCTAGGGTTCACTCTATTGGTTTAAAGCACATAAGATGGGGACTGAGGTATTAGGGCTCTGATGTGTGGTCTTCAGCTAAAATAATAAACACCAGAACTAAGCCAGGCACTCTTTGATTTGTAGACCACCAGATGCTTCCTGGCAGATAAATTTCCTTCCTATTATCATAAATGAGGGAGAACGCCTATTGCCTGGAGTGTGAATGACCAAGGGCTATTCTTTCAGATACTGCGAGCCTTTGGATGGGAAGGAATTCTTGCAGAATACTAGTTAGGTGCATATAAGGCAAAGCAACAGGGAACCCTGTTCTTTGGGTCCCACCCCTTACTATTCACTTCCAGATAAGTGGATGTCTCAGTTTGACTGGCGGCAAAGCACTTCAAGTTTCTGCAATAATGTGAACAGAAAAATAGCTGCTCAAAAAAGAGCTTTGAGAACCCAGAAGAGAGAACAGATGACCCAGGATCAGACAAAGGGGAGTACGGATGTGGGAGAGTCAATTAATTTGAGTGGAACATCCCACTTGGGGGTTGGTTTCATCTGCAAAACGCCTTGCTTGTTCCATCCGTTGTAATTTCCCCCGGACTGCCGCAGAGAACTTGCATTTTATCCAAAGTAAATATCCCATTAGATGAAATCCAAGCAGACCACGTGAGCACTATAAAGTTGAGTTCTAATGGGTTTCTCCCACACCAGGATTTGACATTTTGTGATGCAGGAGGAGGGCTGCGAAGATGGAACTGTATTTTTGAAACAAGCAGTGTTCTGTCTCTCTAAATGGATTTTAAATGGAGCTACACCGCCAGCCCACTCAGTTGTGTCAGGCTGAAAAATAAAAATTTTCCTTCCAAAAAGTGTTCTCCGTCCACCACCTGATGTCGACATTTTGGCCTTTTTCTATCTGTTTGTGTCCTTTCTCAATTTTATTTGCACATCTGGATCTGCACCTTTCCCCTTTCACTAACCTGCAAGATTTTCGTGTCTCTTCCTTAAACTTGATGAACGTCTGAGGGAGACCTGGCAGCCGTGATGTTCTCCCTCTCTAGAAAGCCATGGCTGGGCTTCCCTGGTGGCGCAGTGGTTGAGAGTCTGCCTGCCGATGCAGGGGACACGGGTTCGTGCCCCGGTCCGGGAAGATCCCACATGCCGTGGAGCGGTTAGGCCCATGAGCCATGGCTGCTGAGCCTGCGTGTCCGGAGCCTGTGCTCTGCAGCGGGAGAGGCCACAACAGTGAGAGACCCATGTACCGCAAAAAAAAAAAAAGAAGGAAAGAAAGTCATGGCTAAGCCAGAGGGGTCACCCACATCAAAGATGAGCCAGCAGAGAAGGTCAGTGACTTTAGAATAGCTTCATATTTGATTTTATTTTTTAAAACTTTACCCTTCCCATAGGGTCAAGTAGAAAAGGTTAAATCCACAGGACTGAAACATTTCTGTCATTGCTTCCGCCTGAGGTTTGGGTCAGAACTCTTCCCCGAGCCCATGCTCTGTGCCCAGGACTCTGCTGTATGGTAGGGGCAGGGGCTCGGAGGAAGAGAAAATAGGACACAACCCTTTGGCATTCCCCAGTGACTTCTGTACAGGGGGACTTCTCATGAACACCCTGAAATTCCTGTTTGCAGTTCAGTCTTGCTTCCTCCAGTCTGCTCTCCACACAGCAGTCCAAGCAGCCTTCCAGAAACAGTCAGATGGGGACCATTATCCTGCTTGAAACCCTCTGCTGTCTTCTACTGTGCAACATGGGGTAAAGTCCAACATTTTTAATACGACTCAGCCCTGCCTTGCTCTCCACCTCCATCTCTTACCTCTCACTTATTTATTTATTTACTTATTTGGTTGTGCCACGCAGCTTGTGGGATCTTCGTTTCCTGACCAGGGACCAAACCTGTGCCTCCCCTGCAGTGGAAGGGCAGGGTGTTGAACCACTGGACCACCAGGGAAGTCCCTCTCACCTCTCGCTTAGAGCTCTACCTGTAAGCAACAGTCCACCTTCCTCACACACACCTGCCCCCTGCTCTCAGACTCTCCAGCCTTCATCCCTGGGCCTTTGCATTGTGCTGTTTCCTCTGCCCCACATTCCTAGCCTGCTCCCTTCCTTGCCCTTCATCACCTGAGAAACCCTATTCATCTTTCATTCTTTGGATCAGGTTAGGTCCTCTGCCATGTGCTTCCATACAAGAATCTTCAACTCAAATGTGTTTGGGTACAGGACAGGTGAGTCAAATGGGTGAAACCGGCCATATTTGAGACAATTAGGAGTGGTGCAGAGTGTGGTAAATTGGAGAGGGCACGCTTCTCTAAATGGACAGCCGCTTCTCAGTTCTAGAAAGTGTTGCCATGGGGGAATACAAGCCCACTTTTGCCATCTTTTCTGATTTTAAAAGAGAAGTTAGAAATCCAGATTTTGATGCGAAATACCCTGACGTTAAACACGTGCATATTAAACACATGCTGTGTGGGCCCAGAGGTGGTCTGAGGACCATCAGATGAGGCCCTGTTGAGTTGTCTTAGTCATTTTCCCTGCTAGGCTATAAGTGCTGTGAGGACAGGGGCAAGAGTCTACCTCGTTGTTTTTGTTGTTTTTAATTTATTTTATTGAAGTATCGTTGAATGACAATGTGTTAATTTCTACTGTACAGCAAGTGATTCAGTTATACATATATATACATTCTTTTTCATATTCTTTTCCATTATGGTTTAATCACGGGATATTGAATACAGTTCCCTGTGCTATACAGTAGGACCTTATTGTTTATCCATACTATATATAATAGTTTGTGTCTGCTCATCCCAAACTCCCACTCCATCCCTCCCTGTCTCCTCCTCCCCCTTGGCAACCACAAGTCTGTTCTCTATGTCTGTGAGTCTGTTTCTGTTTCATAGATAGGTTCATTTGTGTCATATTTTAGATTCCACATATAAGTGATACCATATGATGTTTATCTTTCTCTGTCTGACTTACTTTGTGTGATAATCTCTAGGTCCATCCATGTCACTGCAAATGAGCCTATCTTGTTAATTGCTCTGCAATGTTTACCGTGCCTGGCATGGGATCTAGCACATAATAGTTGCTCAAAAACTACTGGTTGAAAGAACAAGTGGCTAAATTGAAAAGTCAGCTCTGGCCTCTTTTGCAAGCTGCTGCTTCTCGAATCACCACGATCTCATTACCAGGATCTGTCGGGAATGAGGTGGGAGGAACTGACCCTTTCTACTACCACCGCCCCTCCCAAATTCCCTCTTGTTTTTCTATTCTGGAATTGACATTTATCCAGATGTAGCACTGACTGAGGTATACTGATGCGGGCTTAGAGAATTGTATCTTCCTCCCTGACCAGTTTAGATTCTCCCAGAATCAGTTGTTGAGGAAAGAGGTGAGTAGTTTCAGAAAAATGGTACAGATGAACTGGTCTGCAAGGCAGAAGCAAACACAGATGTAGAAAACAAACATATGGACACAAAGGGGGAAAGCGGGGGCGTGGGTGTTGGTGGTGGGATGAATTGGGAGATTGGGATTGACACGTATACACTAATATGTATAAAATAGATAACTGTAAGAACCTGCTGTATAAAAAAATAATAAAATTAAATTAAAAAACAAAAAAAGAGGTGAGTAGTTTCGTAGACAGATGAGTGAAGCTCAGAAGATGGACTGAAGGTGGGCTGAACAGGGAGCTCTGGGCTTCTCCTGAGCTTTCCTCTGCACGGTCTGGACTTCAAGGCACCTCTGTATTCATGAAGGCATGCCCATGTAGGTAGTAAGAAATGTCCTCTTGCACAGACAGCCTGGAGTCCAGCTAGGAGATAGCCCTGTAGGGGACCCCACACTGAAGATGAGGAAACTGTCTCTTATAAACCAGATCATTTTGTTGCAAGCTACTCTCTGTTGATTTACTTTTTTTCTTTTCGAGGCCTTTAGCATAGCCTTGTTGAAATGTTCCAGCCTTGTTCGGAAAGGGAGATGTGAGTAAGAGCAATAAATGGGGAAAAGCACCCCTAAAAGGCTACCCAGTGGCAGCAGCAGCAATGAGGAAGTGCATCTAAAGTGTGGTCCTGGGGTACTTGTTAGAAATGCAGATGCCCAGGCATCCTGCCCTCCCCCAGACCCACCCTCCTCTAGGAGTGAGATCCAAATATATGCATTGTGAAGATGTGCTCACTACAGTTTGAGAAACACTACCTAAGGAGAAGGGGAAGTGGAAGTAGATCTTTCTCTCCTTCATGGCTACCTTGCAAGCTTGGGGTTTGATCTGGTGAAGAAAGATGGCAGTTTCCTTTCCAGGGCACAGTAATATTTATTTCCTGGTTGTGTGTCTTTCATGGCATGATCTAGTAAAGGCACATCTGTCTAAATGGTCCTAACGACTTGAACCTTTGCCATGGCCTCCCCTTCAGCTTGCTTGCTCACCTGAGACTTTGGGGGGCTTTTTTTTTTCAGTGAGGACATGGATCACCCCCTTTAAGGGGGCTATCTCACAATCATCCCTCTCACCTGTTTCCTAGTAGCCAGCTGCAGGAACAGAATGTTCAAGTGCACAGAAAGAGGCATGTAGTGACACTCAGCAGGGAAGCAGGTCTTTTCTAAATAGGCAGCCTCATGGTTTCCCTGCTCTGTGGTGTGTTTACAGCATGGAAGTCTGACTAGCTCAGTTGACTCAGAAACAGAAAGATAAACCAGGGATCAGGGTCTGGGGAGCTGGCTCAGTCCCTGATTCACTGCATGGTCGGTGGTGAAGTCATCAGCACCCCTCACCTCCTCCCCACCCCATAAAGAAAAGGAACCAACGGGACCCAACTCTGTAAGCTGAGGATGCTAGAATCGCAGATTCTGGTTACTCAGAAGCAGTTTGCAAGTTCCAAAGTGGGATGTGTCTGCTGTTTGGGAGCAGAGGTGAGGAAGGGGCTATGAACTGCTGTTGAGCCACATGTGATATTGTGGGAAGATATCATCCCAGAGTCAGATCAGGTTTTCTTTTTTTTTTTTTTTTTTTTGCGGTACGCAGGCCTCTCACCGTTGTGGCCTCTCCTGCTGCGGAACACAGGCTCCAGATGTTCAGGCTCAGCGGCCATGGCTCACGGGCCCAGCCGCTCTGCGGCATGTGGGATCTTCCCGGACCAGGGCACGAACCCACATCCCCTGTATCGGCAGGCGGACTCTCGACCACTGCGCCACCAGGGAAGCCCCAGATCAGGTTTTCAGTCTTGGCTTTGATACAAGCTTAACTGTGTGATCCTAAGCAAGTCACCTGATGTCAGGGAAGCCATCTGACCTTGGACATATCACCTGTCCTTGGGCAAGGCACCCAATCTCACTGACCCTCATTTTCCTTAATGCAAGATCGGGGGAGGGATGTCAGGTGACCTCTAAGGACCTCTTGACGGCTCCAACCGTGTCTATGCGTTAATGAGAGGAAAGCCACCTTTGCTCAAAAGCACTGTTGCTTGCTCTGACTTCCGTCAAGGGCCTGTCAGAGGTGGGTTGGTCTCTGAGAGGATATCATCCAGCAGAACTGGCTGGACTAACACCTCTGGTGTCAGTGCCTTCATATAGAATTTAAAATGAAAACACTATGAAACTATAAAGCAAATTGTAGGAAGTGCAATGAAGTTCTCATTTTTCCTACAATGACTGTTTTGACATCTTTTTTTGGAAATAGTAACCAAATTCTTTAAAAACATTTTTTATGCCCCTAATTTGCAGGAGGCCAGAGTGTGTGTTTATTCTACCTCCTGGTTAACTCAGCAGTAGAAAGATGGTCTTGCTGTCTTTGCAAGGATCCTGCTGGTAATAGAGCCTCTTCCACAAAGAGATAACTCTGCTTAGGGAAATGGAATTGGGGTGTGAGGTGTGATGTAGAAAGGAATCCTGAGAAAAAACAGTAACCTTAAACACCCAGTGGTAAATTGAACCCCACGGTCCCAGCTCAGGTTTGAATGTCCAGTGCGTGTTTTGATCCAGGCAGCTGGGAAAAGACAGGCATCTGCCTCATAGGCTGTCTTAGCCCTACCCCAAACCCAGGCTGGCTGATGAAAAAGATGCTCTGAACTGTTATGAGAAGAACTCTGAAGTCAGTCATGCTTCTGTCCTCATTAGGAGCCTTTTGACCTACTTCAGGATGCAGGACTGTTGAGGGGAGCAAAACAGAGCAAAGAAGGCTATGTCTGTTCACCAGAGACCTGCCACTTCCAGCTACGGCCTCCAAGTTCCTCTCCTCTTCCCCTTGTCTTGTCTTTCTCCTCACTTGGAAGTTGTGTCACTGCCTGCACACAGCTCCTCTGCCTCCGGGCTGGGGGCCCTACCCTGTCCTTTGAAGCAGAAAGCAAACAACAGCTGAGTCATCTGCCAAGACCAGACTCATGGGAAATGGCCAAGAACCTGTCACTTCATTGCATTCCTAGTTTCTGCTGTTTAGAAACAAGGGACAAAGGGTCACATGGTCTCCCCAAAGTGGCTGACACATAATATATTGATTATTTGTAAAGTTTGGGTGGTGAGCTGAGGCCAGGGTAATGGAGAGCTTTTTTTCCTAGGAGCTTGGGATGGGGACATATTAAATAGTTTTAAACAGGGAGGTGAAAGATTAGATTGTGTTTGAGAAAAATCACACAGTGATCAAAACATTACAAGGCATGAAAGTGATTGCGGGGAGACATAATGGTGGCTGGAACAGGGTAGTGGGAGTGGGAATGGAGAGATGTGCACAGATTCTGAGAGCTGGCAGTAGTGTTGACTAGTCTTGGTGTTCTATTGGATGTGCGGGGTTGGGGGTATGGGAGAGGAAGGAAGCTGGGTTTCTGGTTTGGGCAAATGGCTGATACTGAAACCATTCACTAAAATTGGGAACACAGATGGAGGAACAGGTTTTTTTGGGGGGGGCACGGGAAAGAGGAGGCATTGAAATGATGAGTTTAATTTTGAATATGTGATTCTAAGGTATCAATGGGACATTCAAATTCAGATGTTTATTAGACAGTAGCATACATTTGTCTGGAATTCAGGAAAGAGATTAGAGCTACAGAAAACTATGGGGATAGTTGAGGTTGTCCCGGGAGGGGCTGCAAGTGACCATCACAGAGGTCCCAGGACTACGCCTTAGGAACACTAGGTTACAGGCATCTGGAGGAAGGGGACTGAGAAGCCGGGGTCAAAGAGGGAAGAAGAGAATCAGGAGATTTTGAAGGAGGAGTGCTCAACAGCATCAAGTGTGGCTGAAAAGATAAGAAGGATAGAGGTGAAGGGTCCATGGATGTAGCAGAAAGGAAGTTGTGGCCTTGTTAAAGGTAGTTGTTGTTTTTTTTTTGCGGTACGCGGGCCTCTCACTGTTGCGGCCTTTCCCGTTGCGGAGCACAAGCTCCGGACGCGCAGGCTCAGCGGCCATGGCTCACGGGCCCAGCCGCTCCGCGGCATGTGGGATCCTCCCAGACCGGGGCACGAACCCGTGTCCCCTGCATCGGCAGGCGGACTCTCAACCACTGCGCCACCAGGGAAGCCTTTAAAGGCAGTTTTATAGGTGTGGTGGGCTGAAACCAGAATGCAGTGTGTTGAGGAAGGAGTGGAGGAGAGAAAGTAAAGGGACGACTGTTTCAAAAAGTTTGCTTACAAAGAGGAGAGAGATAAGGGAGGCTGTGGAATCAAAGGTTTATTTATCTATTTATTTTGTTTCATTGTATTTTCACTTAAGATGAAAGATTGGTTTAGTGGTCTCAAAGAAAAGAAAGAAAAATAGCCATCATATACATGCAACAACATAAATGAATTTCAAAAGCATCACGCTAAATGAAAGAAGCCAGACACGACAGACTTCAAATGGTTTGATTGTGTTGATATGAAATTCTAGAAGAGACAAAACTACAGTGACAGAAAGCATATCAATGTTTGCCAGGACCTGGGTGTTGCGATGGACGTTGACTACAGATGGGCACCAGGGAGCTATTTGGGAGCTTGGAAATGTTCAATGCAGGCAGTCCTTGGTGTGCATGCTTTTGATACGCCCACGTTTCGATTATCACCATCTAGATAAATAACACCAGCCCCCACCAACATAGTTCACATTTCAGTTACCACAGTATCTTAACTGAGTAATTGCTTAAGTTACAAACTTTGCAGCTAGCTCTTCAGTCCACAGATCATGATGTAAGGAGCAGATGTGCATCTTGATCAGTCACCAACCCCATCGCTTCTTTCAGTCTGTTGACAGTTGGTCACTGGCCACCTGTTCTCCAGTTCACTCACAGACACCTTTGTGTTCCTGCCTTGTCTCCCAGTGACAGACCCACATGACGTTTTACAAAAATGGATGATGGAAAGAAGGAATTGGCCAACGGAGACGAAAATGCAGCAAAGAACTGAAAAGTGATCATGTTGGAAGTAAAATCTGAATCAAATGTAAAGTTATAGAAGCCATTGCTGACCTTGGGAATGCTGACACTGCCACCATTGGAGAAACACAGCTGGAGAAATTTAGTGAAGGTGAACTTACTGTGGACATAAGTGAGAAAAATGACTGTGATTAAAAGGATGAGGAGAAGGGACACTGGTTAAAACAAACAAACAAACAAAAACTCACATCAAGGGCATTAATCTCAGAGGATGGTTCACAAGCTGCCTGACATTAAAAGTACAAAGGATTCAACGTTATAAGCTCATTCAAACTTAGGAAGGGACGCGACAGTTCACCAAGGCATAGAGAAGGTGTTCACTCTGTATATTAAACTGCACGACAAGAAAAAGGCAAGCGTTGTTCAAACTACTCTTGATAAGCTTTTTACAAGTGAATAAAATACCTTAGTTCTCAATTTTTCAGATGTTTTAAATTACAATGTACTAAATAAGTATTTGTTTTACTATTGTAAAAATTTCTCTATTCATTTATAACTGATAGCAAGAGAGGTTTTAATATTTTGACAAATATTTTTGAAGGTCATGGAATAATCAAAAATTTCCCCATTTTTTTATTAAGATTACTTTGCACGGTCTCAGCTTGTGCGGTCATTTTTACAGTTCCATACTGCTGTGCAAAGCAAGGACTGCCTAAGTCTTGACTGAGGGGTGGTTACAAGGCTAGAGATACTTGTCAAAACTCATCAAATTGTACATTTGAAACAGGCGACTTATTGAAAACAAATTACATCTCAATAAAACTGTTAAAAATAGCTGTTATATATTGAAATTACTATTTGACTGACATTTCACACATATCTGTAATCTTGCAGCAACGCTGCAGAGTAGTTATTTTTATCCCAACTTACAGATAAAAGAAAAAAGCCTCAGAGAAGTGATGTGGCCCAGGCCGTACAGCTAGCAAGCGCCAGGGTTATCTCCAAGCCCTCCTTGTATCAGGGGTTCTCAGACTTGGCTGCTAATTATTAGAATCACTGGAGGAGATTTTTAAAAGTCCCGATGTCCACGCCACACCCTCCCCAGGTTGGAGAGCCAGTGCCTAGACCACTCTGTCTTCCATCAGCCAGCATGAAGCAATATGTGGTGACATGTTACATGAAAATATGTATATTTTTAAATGGGGAGGGGAATGGAGGGTCTAATTTCTATAAATAAGAAATAATGAAGGTTCATTACAGTTTTTTCTATAGAGAGGCCCAAACTGCAAACTAAACTTTATTTTTAATATTCTCTAGACAGACTGAAAAAAAAAAAAGAAACGGGTAGAATTGAGATTTCTTTTGCAAGTAGGAGATTTGGGCTCTGAAAGACTTTTGGGTTGCTGTTGTTAAGACTTTATTATTTTTTTTATTTTTTATTTTTTTTTGCAGTACGCGGGCCTCTCACTGCTGTGGCCTCTCCCATTGCAGAGCACAGGCTCCGGACGCGCAGGCTCAGTGGCCATGGCTCACGGGCCCACCCGCTCCACGGCATGTGGGATCTTCCCAGACCGGGGCACGAACCCATATCCCCTGCATCAGCAGGTGGACTCTCAACCACTGCGCCACCAGGGAAGCCCCAAGACTTTATTTTTTAGGATTGTTTTAGACCCACAGCAAAACTGAGCAGAAGGTACAGAGATTTCCTATATACCCCCTGCTCCCACACATCCATAGTCTCCCCCATTATCAACATCCCCACCAGAGTGGTCCATTAGTTACCATGGTTGAACCTACATTGATACACCCTTATCACCCAGTGTTCATAGTTTACAGTACAGTTCACTCTTGGTGTTGTACTGAAAGACTTTTAAGTCAGTTTTAACTGATTTTTCAATCCTCAATTTTCAGCAGTTATTGAGTACCTACTATGGGCTGGGCACTTGCTAAGGGCTTTTTATATACCATTTCATTCAGTCCTCAAATAACCTCCTTATCCTCATTTTACAGATGACATTCAGATGAGTTAACTTGCTTAAGGTCTTACAGTTAGAAAGTAGCAAAGCCTAGATCTAAACCCACATTTGACTCTGAAGGCTGTGCTTTTACATGCCTTACCTCATTATTATTACTATTAAGTGGCTAATACATTATATTACCTAAGCAATATGCCTAGTAAAGTTCTTGGCACATAGACAGCACTCAGCAACCATGAATTCCCCTCCCTGAAGATCTTGACATCAAGGATGGAAGGGACTTCCTGGGGCCCAGCAGGTGGCAATGGGAAGACAGGAGAAACCTCAGTGGTTGTGAGTGGGACGCTGGGCAGGTGGACAATGAAGCAGATGGGGTCTGTGCCTTTGATGACTAAGGGGCAGGCTGGGCTGGTGGGAAATGATCATGTGATGTGACTCTACATGCTGGGCTTGTGCCTGGCTTCACAAGGCTGACACCTGGGTAGGCTAGGGGCAGGATGCCCGCTGAACTGTTGGAACGCACAGGACACCTGCTTAGGTTAGGCTCGTTTTCTTTGGGGAAGGCCTATTTGGAGCAAGTTGATGTTTGCTAACTGTGAGACAAGATTTCACTGGCCATAAAGCATAGGAGTTAAAAGCCTGTTGGTTAAGTGCATGTGCTTTGGAGTCAAGTGTACCTGAGGCTGAATCCTGGCCTGACCACTTAATAACTGTGTGACCTTGAAGAAGTTGTTAACTTAATTACCTTATTTGTTAAAAGGGGGTAAAATGCCTAGGACCTTAGCCTATTGTAATTATTGAGTTTGTGTATGTAAAGCAGTTAGCACAATGCATAGCATATAGGAAGTTCTCAATAAATGTTAGCTATTTTTTTCCATTTCATTGAGATATAAGTGACATATAGCATTGTATTAGTTTTAGGTGTACACATGATGATTTGATATGTGTATATATTGCAAAATGATTACCACAATAAGTTATCATCCATCACCTCACATAGGTATAATTTTTTTCTTGTGATAAGACATTTTAAGATCTACTCTCTTAGCAATTTTCAAATATATGGCACATTACTAGTAGCTATTAGTACTGTTGAAACACACAAGCAGTTAAGAGGATAATGCTCTCTAATTTCTTGTTTCCTTTCTGTATGATTGTTCTTTTTGGAAAGTCAACTATTAGAGTATAATGAGATGATAGCTGGAGTTCTTCTCAGTAAATCCAAAGATAGACCATTCGTACCTTTCCCGGCACATTCCTTAATGCACAATTCACGTGTTAACTTATCTGCGATGCAGTTCTTCCTTCCTTTATGTTTCCTTAGCCTGTTTTTAAAATTTTATTTCACCTTTATTGTGACACTTCACAGGCTGACTGTTTCATGCAAAAATAATAGTATTGGGGTCTATGTGAAGCTTCAAGGGGCATTTTTTGGCAATGTTTACAACATTTTATTAAAGTAAAAAATTGTTGGAATTAAGCTAAATAAAAAAACATGGTAAATTTTTACAAAAACATTGATAACACCACTCAAGTCATGCACGTGTGACGAATGCAGGAAGGTCTTAAAAAGTTTACAAGTTGAAAATTATGGCGATTTCCCCAAATGGATATAACAGCACACTGCTGAGTATGGCATCAATATAATAGATAAGATCTTTGAGAGAATGCTGTCCCTGATTCTTCCACAATCTAGTGCCTCCTAGAAATTTGTTCCTTGGGAGATTCAGACTCAGAGGCAGCCAGAGGGGACAAGTCAAGAGTTGAGGTAATCACAGCTTGGAGAAAGTGTCCTTGGAGAAAGTGCCGGTTCTAGCAGCTTTTTAAAAAATCAATATTTAAGTAACCAATTGAAAGTAACATCCTAAGTTTGTCAACGTCAGTATGAACCAACTAGGTACCTCAAAATTTGGAATGGGTGACCATAAGACAATCAGAAAAAGTTTGATTGAAACTGGAGAAAATGTTCAACACAGCTCCCTGGACTGCAAGCTATGAAGTGAGAGAATAATAGAAAACAGTTGTGGTTTAAATAGGGGTCAACAGTGTGTAGCTGTTTTTGAAATTTGCAGAATCCAGGGTGGGACTAAAAATTAAGAAATGAATAAATATTAACCTTTTATAGTGTATATAGAGGGCAATATCACATTATTGAGGAGGGGTTGATCTAAACGTTGAAGAGTATCAAGATATTGGATATGGTCAAGAAAAGAACAGCAAAATGAACAAGAAAATATAAAAAAAATAGAAGGGACAGGAGAATAAGAGACAAGGAGAAAAAAGGAGAGAGCTGGCATTTCAGATTCTACATAAAGAAGAATTTCTCAATAGAAGAGGGTAAAGTTCGTGAAATGGAGGGAACTGTCTCTTAGGTTGTTTTGAAGGCCACGTTCAAAATTAAGGATGGACACAAAAGGACCTCAGCTAGTCCTTCGAGTGCTATGATTCCATGAGATGTGGCTTTCTGGCTTGTGCCCCTGGATGATCTACATGTTTCTAAAAATAAAAAAATTTAAACCTTGCAGCTTGCATGACCAGTGCATTCTTTAGGGAACTCAAATCAGATTTCTGGCTTTCTCACTTTGTGGTCATCATTCAATTACATTCGGCAAGCAGGCAACCAGACCCTGTTAGAGTAGAAACAATGGGTCAGCTGAAATAGCGACAGCATCTCTCCAACCAGTTTGGACTTTATATCAGGTTCCAGGTGGTTCGGAGTGCAATCTGTACGTAACGGAAAACTCTGTACTTGTCATTCTGTCGCTCCTTTACAGAAGCCCAAGGATGTACGTTCACCTGAAAGTTTTGTATTGCATTGTCATTCATTTCCATCTGTGGTCAATGAGTAGCCCCCCGTGGACACCACGACAGAGCACTGGGATGGGTGCAAATAACCAGTGTGAAGAATGGGACATGATTCAGTTCTGAAGTGTTAAAGGGTCAATATTTCTGGCTAGGAAGGGTTCCTGCTTCCTTGGAGTGGAAGGTGTGACTGACTGGGATACCTTGGGAGGAAACCTTATAGAAGGGAGATTATAGGATTGGATTCATAGCCGACTGCGTGTCCGAATTAGGATGGATGACCTCACAATGCATGCCCAGGTATCTGCAGTACCAATGAGCTCATAAAGAAATCTAGCTTGTTATCTTCAACAATACCCCCTAGGGTGCAATAAAACAAGGAAAGGCTCTGTGCTTCTGAAAAAAATGTGACTACAGCTGTGACTGAGAAGTTGCTGCTTCCCTGATACTAACTGAAAAATAATCTGTAACCCCGTTTTGTAAAGTTGTATTTTTAAAACATTTCCTCTGTGCTTAAGAATCTCATTTTTCTGCTACCGAGCTCAGGAGTCGCCTCCCTCTTGTTCTCTTCATCTACTTCTCCTCCCCCGGCCTCAGAGCTTCATGAATCTCATTTTCCTTTACCAGAGGCTGCATGCTTTCATTGTGCCTCAGTTAATGGTTCTCATTTCCTTTGGTGATCTCATTACTTCCCCAATTAAGCTCTCACTGCACTAGTATCCAAGCTTAAAATGATTTGAAAGCCAAGTTGTTTTCCACAAAGGCAAGATGCTTGCTGAAATAACCATGTAAGACTGGGTCTCTTTGAAGAATGCTTTTTATTAAGCGATTCGAGTGAATTTTACTTCCTGCCTAAGGTCAAGGTCAAAGAATCTCTTCATACCTTGCCTCACCACCTCTGTTTTTCTACCTAATCTGAAAATGATAGCCCACCCCTAGAGTGTTTCTCTCTCTCCGGTGTCTGTTTGCAGATGGTCATCAATCCCCCTTGCTTCCCAGCTCCCTGGTGACTTATTTAGCTTTGTGCGTTGGTGGTAAGAACTATTTTCCTAAGTAGAAACGCAGCAGCACATAGTAGAGTGGCAGAGCAGCTTTATTTAGACTTCATTTATTGACGGCACCACTTTATTTCTAGGAAGATCCTATGATCAGTGTTCAGATCATTCTCTGGGATGTCTCATCACTTGGTCAATGGCTTCACATACCAGGGAAATAGGAAGGCAAATCGATTTCTCTCTGTGCTTACCAATGTGGGATCTGGACAAGATGCTTAACCCCACTGAGCTTTATTTTCCTCATCTGTAAAGTGGAGGTAATAATACACTTTATACCATGTGAAATTTAAATAAGATGATGTGTATAAAATGACCAGCACAGTGCTTGAGAGGTCTGCATAATGTAGAGTAAGAGCACAAACTTGAGCTGGACTGTCCTTTCCAAATTCCCCCTCAGGCTCTCACTGTAGGTGTAATTTATGGCAAGGCAGACAACTTTGTGCCCGGGTTTGCCAATCTGTAAAATGGGACGATAATTGTATCTATTTTAAAGGGTGTTATGAGATTAAATGAATTAATGAAAATGGCTCAGAACAGGGTTCAGAACAGTGTACATAGCAAGCACCATAAAAGTGTTTGCTATTGTTATCAGAAAATATTAGCATTATTCCAGCTATTGAAATAATATGTGGCTTTGAAAACACTGTCCTGAAAAACTGACAAAATCAAAGTGAAGCAGTAAAGGTTTAATCTTCAATTATACATAGAATAAGATGTTTCACTTTTTAATTTGACAAAATTCAGAGATGGTATTGTCTTGGGGAGACCATCTGGGAAAGGAAGTCTCATGTAATCTGGTTATCTTTATATTCCTCAGGAAGCCTGCTGGTCCCCAGAAAACCTGCAGAAAGCGGGGAACTCTGATCTCATGACTGAACAAAGCCGCTTTTTAAACCTGGAAAGACAGAGCTAAAGGGGTGATTATGGGGGGTAATATTTCCCTTCAGGGAGAGAATTTAACACAGCTGGAGGTCACAGGAGACCGTCCTCAATACTCATTAACAGATTAGTACATGCTTGTTTTAGAAAACGTGGGGATCAGTTCAAAGCAGAATGGGGAATTATACGTTGAGGCCATTACAACACTTGCTGATAAGGTTTGAAAGACCACACATAACTACTTTATGCCCTTTTAAGTTCTTTGCTAAAGCTTATCTGTGCCAATTATTTTGTTTTTCCCTATTTTTAAAACTCTTGGAAGAACACATGAGAGATGCATTGTTAAGTGGGTGACTCATGAGCCATGAAATACACATGAATAATGAAAAACTGTTTTTCTAAACCTCCATGTATTTTGTGTAGCTTTTTAAAACACGTGTCCAAAAGAACCGTCATATAAAGTGGTGTCGTGTAAACACTGAATGAAGAGTCTTCTGGGTTAAGTGACCTTGGACAAATCACTTCTTTGCATTTTAGTTTCTATTTCCTCTGCTTGTCCCTGAGGATTTTTGTGGATGCCAAACAAGATGAAGAATGTGAGAAAACTCTTTTTAAGTGCAAAAGTGGTATTAATGAAAAGACGTTATAAATGCAAATTTATAAAGCTGAGATTAGGAGAAGCAGTATGAGGCGGGGAGAGAGAGAGGCATTAATGGGAAGAAAAAGAGGGTGAGATGTGAGTAAAAAATCGATTTTCAAGACATTAACCTCAGGCACAAGAAGAAAGCAATTTGGAAGTTAAAAGCACTTGGCAAATGAACAAAAATAGAAGGAGGCTAAAAAATAAATTGTGTATAAGCATAAATGGACTATTATGTACGTATTAAAAGTTAGGCTTGTGAAGTGTTTGAATGGCATGAAAAATACTTATGATATAATGCTGACCCCAAAACAGGGCACTACGATACATGTATGGAGAGAATGAAGCCGATTGTATAAGAAAAGCATCAAAAAAGATTGGAAAGAAATGTGGCAAAATTAGTTGCCTCTGAGAAGTGAGCAATTAGAGGAGATTGTTTTTATGTTTTTATTCTTTCTGAAAATTAAGCTTTTCTTTAGTGAACATGAATCAATTTTTTAATAAACTAAATGAACCACAAGTGGTGTGAGAAGAACTAGACCAAGGAGTCTCTCTCCCCAAGAGAGCTTCAGAAAACGCCCTGAAGGGGTCTTCCCTGGTGGCGCAGTGGTTAAGAATCCACCTGCCGATGCAGGGGACAGAGGTTCGATCCCTGGTCCAGGAAGATCCCACGTGCGGAGGAGCAACTAAGCCCGTGTGCCACAACTACTGAGCCCGTGCGCCACAACTATTGAGCCCACAAGCCACAACTACTGAAGCCCATGCACCTAGAGCCCAAGCTCTGCAATAAGAGAAGCCATCGCAGTGAGAAGCTTCACACTGCAACGGAGAGTAGCCCCCCGCTCTCTGCAACTAGAGAAAGCCCACGCACAGCAGCCAAAAATAAAAACATAAAATAAATAATTTTAGTCAAAAAAAAAAAGAAAACATCCTGAAGCTT
This sequence comes from Mesoplodon densirostris, assembly GCF_025265405.1. Lineage (NCBI taxonomy): Eukaryota > Metazoa > Chordata > Mammalia > Artiodactyla > Ziphiidae > Mesoplodon > Mesoplodon densirostris. The sequence continues at coordinate 93,786,878 of NC_082665.1, read as the reverse complement.
CTTTGGGCCTAAACGTGGGATTTGTTCTTGAAAGATCCAACCAAGTACCTTGTTAACTCCACTTGTTGGCAATCTAGTGTGTTGACAACGACAGCAACAATAACAACAGCAATAACAACAGCTTTCAATTGCACGCTGCTCACCTAGTGCCAGAAACCACTGAAAGTTTTATATGCGATAACTCATTGAACCTTCAGGGATAACTGATTATATCCTTTTGCTAAGGCTGCTGTAACAAAATACCACAAACAAAGTGGTTTCAACAACAAAAATTTATTATCTCACAGTTCTGGAGGCTAAAAGTCCTAAATTAAAGTGTCGGCAGGGTTGGTCCCTTCTTCTTCTTTTTTTTTTTTTAAATGTTTGCTTTTTTAAAAAAAATTAATTTATTTATTTTTGCTGTGTTGGTTCTTCGTTTCTGTGCGAGGGCTTTCTCCAGTTGTGGCAAGTGGGGGCCACTCTTCATCGTGGTGCGTGGGCCTCTCACTATGGTGACCTCTCTTGTTGCGGAGTACAGGCTCCAGACGCGCAGGCTCAGTAGCTGTGGCTCACGGGCCTAGTTGCTCCACGGCATGTGGGATCTTCCCAGACCAGGGCTCGAACCCCTGTCCCCTGCATTAGCAGGCAGATTCTCAACCACTGCGCCACCAGGGAAGCCCCCAGGGTTGGTCCCTTCTGAGGGCTGTGACGGAGGCTCTGTTCCAGGCCTCTCTCCTTGGCTTGCACATGGCCGTCTTGTCCCTGTATTTCCTCACAGCATCTTCCCTCTGTGTCTATCTTTCTTTTCACATGGTGTTCTTTTTCTAAGGACATTAGTCATACTGCATTAGGGGCCTACTCTACTCAAGTGTGACATTATCTTAACCAATTGCATCTGCAAAGACCTTATTTCCAAATAAAGTCACATTTTGAGGTACTTGGGGGTGGGGGGTTAGGACTTCATCATACGAATTTTGGAGGGATACAATTCAACCCATAACACCTATGAAGAAGATAGTATGTTTGTGCCCCATTTTATAGCTGTAGAAACTGAGGCCCAGAGAAGTTAAGGACATTTCCAAGGTCCCAGAGCTAGTAAGTGGTGGAGCTGGGATTCTAAGACAGGCAGTCTGACTCCAGAGCCCATGTGATTATATGTTCCACAGCCTCTCTGGAAAGCTAGAGGAGAAATACCATAGAAATAGATTTCCATTTTCTTACATAGCCATGCAATAGAACGGTGTGAGCTGGGAAAGCTAAGTCTGACACTTCACTCCTGTGGCGTCTGAAAAATTACCTTCTTAACTAGATAAGGCTGGATTCAGTTTGCAAGGATTGCCCCAGTAGTCTACCTGTCTATGTCTAGTTTATACCCCAAGGTGCCTCTTACCCAACAGGTTTTACCCCTTTAAAATACTGGTTTCGTGAACTCTAACCTGGCCAGAACTGCCTCAGAGCTTGTCTATACTCATTTCAATCAGAAAACTGATTTAGGTACCAGGCATGAGAAGTTTCAGATCTGCCAGCAAGAAAAGAAAAGAGAGTTTTTAATTTGTGAAGAAATTGCAAAGCCAACCCATTGATGCAACTCTCTTTTCATTTAAGGGATCAGTAAAGAAAGTCAGAGTTCATCAGCAGAGTGGTTTCATTGTGGCCATTTATTTCTGACCAGCAATTTCTTAGTATTCTGGGTTTGCATATCTACTTCCTGCAAAAGTTTCCTACTGGACGAAGACAACAAAACCTGAATGAAATGATGACTGTGGCACTCTATGTATATCTTATCCCAGTACTGAGACTCTCCAGGACAATTTATCCTTATAGTGTATTCAGAAGAGGGTACAATAAGAAAAATAAACACATATATGTGTATATAATGTACTATATACACATATATGTATGTATGTATGTATATACATACATACAAATATATACACATATGTATACCTTGCTTATGCAAAGGATAAGTATCATGGCTCCCCAAATTGATTTATTATTTGCCACTGATGATGTCTGTGTAGGTATTCAAATGTTACCAATAAATTCTGGGGGAAATGAGTAAATAGGAAAAAGAATTCTGTGACATTTGATGATGATTTGAAATCCCCACTTTTACGTGATAGTGTGTCACAAGCTCTTGCCAAATGACTCAAGAATTGTGGGCAGGGGCTTCCCTGGTGATGCAGTGGTTGAGAGTCCACCTGCCGATGCAGGGGACACGGGTTCGGGCCCCGGTCCGGGAAGATCCCACATGCCACGGATAAGCTGGGCCCGTGAGCCATGGCCACTGAGCCTGCGCGTCTGGAGCCTGTGCTCCGCAACGGGAAAGCCCACAACAGTGAGAGGCCGGCATACCGCAAAAAAAAAAAAAAAAAAAAGAATTGTGGGTAATTCCTCCCTGCCCCCCCTCCTTGTTCTGTATGTCACACACATCTTAAATTAGTCATTATTTCTATGGCCATTACTAAAATCTTGTTAAACTACCAAATTGAAAGAATTATGGAGATGTTATTTTTGTCTTAATTCATGAGCTTTGGGTTGTTCATTATTTTCCTGTGAGTCATTTTGAAACCCAGGATGCTGCTCAGAACCTCAAATTACAGTGATTTTATACTCTACTGTTCGTTTTTTTTCCACATGGAGAACAGATTCTAATGTGGATCTAATTGAGTTAATATAATAAGTGCACTTTTCATGTGAGCAAATCCCCGGTGGGCTGCTGCTTTCTCTTTGAATATGAATCACAGGTTAGGAAATCTATAAATACCAAAGCAAATTTGCTTGTGCATCTAAAGGAGGAAAGATACCTTGTCATATCTTATTTTATATTCAAACTTCCTTTTCACTGAAGGCAAGATATTTACTTTCTAAGTCTTTAACTAGTAGTAGATTTCTCAGTACCTTCTCCAGGTAGAAAGTAAGATACGTGAGTGAGGACGAACGACAAAATAACGATAATACAAACCAGTCTCGAGTCTCATCCAAACTATGTTTTCAAAACATCACATAAGAATTCTCATTTCACATTGATTTTTATGCTTTTACATTAATGGTTTGCTCACCCCTGAATCTTGCTTGTTCAAATCGAACAAGCAGCAGTGACAGGCAGGAATGATTCTGTTCTCTCTCATCTTCTAAAAATGGCTTCAGGCAAAAATCCCATCTTTCTCTTCTACTTTCCAGATGAAATCAGAGAGTGGGATGGCACCTCTCTGTTCCAAAATGAGGGCAGCAGCTTGAGGTCTCTGGTGGAGACAGTCATCCTGATTTGAGTCTGTATTAGTCAGGGATCTTGTAGGGCAGCAGGAGCTCCTGGCAATTGCTACGAAGCTTTTCTCCATCTTCCACTTGATCACCACGCTGCTTTCACTAAGCTTTTGAAGTCCCTCTATCATCATGCATTGATTTATTAACCAACATTTATTAAGCGACTGTTATGTGCCAGACACTGCCCCAGGTGATGGGAACCCAAACATACTATTGTTATTCTCCAGGACAAAGTTTGTTGATCTCTTGATCCCTTGGGGTTCCTAGAACACATAAGCATTAAGCCCTTAACACCCCAGCAAGCCCATTCCGGGCCTCACAGAACTGAAAAATCTAAAGTAATGAGTGCTTTAATCACACTTCTATCTTCCAATCTGACTTTGTGGACTCAAGGGAAAGATCTGGAAGAGAAGTAGGGGGAACACCGACATTCCTTGCCTAATTCCTTTACATAATCCATAACCAACCTTGTCTGTGGGCGTCATAACATTTGGGAGTGACTAGTGTCATTCTGAATCTGAGATGTTTATGTTGCTCTGTAAGCTGAAATCTTCCTCATGTCTTCTCAGCTGTATCATCAACAACTAGAGAAAGGAGAAGGGGCCGTGCCTTCTATTTATTTGGAATCTGCATATGGCATTATGCACCCAGTAGGTTCTAAATACATGCTCTTAAGAGACATACAAATAAATGTTACTGATTCATCACCAAGCTTGTTCCCAGTGTGAATGTACAGACCGGTGTTGGCACCAGCTGCCTGGCGGGGAACATCTTCCTTGTTCCCTAATTGGCTCCTATAAACACCAGCTTATCCAACCCCAGGTCTCTCTTTTACATATTTAACACACCCTACACATCTGTGATACCATGTTCACGTCATCAGAGCTACAATAACCTCTGAGGTAGTTCAAAAATTCTGAAAAAAAACACAACTAAGCACAAGGCTAAGCAGAAAACACAAGTTCAGAAGATATTTGGAGTTGAAACCAATGTTCCAGAGGACTCTTAGGAGGTCTTTCTGAGACCCGGTGAACGTGACTAACTCTAGGCTCCCTCTAAAATACATCCCAACCCTGCTCTCTTTCCTCCTCTTCCCCACACTGCCCTGGAGGGCACAAGGCCTGCTCGGTGCTGCATCCTGAGTGACTGGAGTTTACCTTCCTGATAACATTCCCCTGTTGCTGTTTGAAACAAACAAAAACGAGTATATGGGGCCAAGAGGCCAGCCAAGAGGTGCTCCTGCGTATTGGTTACAGGTTCAGACTCTGGGGTCAGGCAAACCTGGGTGCAAATTCAGGCTCTCACTTGCCACTTTGGTGATTTAAGATCAATTATGGAACTTCCTTAATGCTCATTTCCTGATCTATAAACTTGGGGTAATGACAGTGCATACCTCATTGTTTTATTGAGGAGTAACTGATGGAATGAGTGGCAGGTGTTTAGCAGAGAGCCTGGCACAGAGCAAGGAGTCTAAGTGAAGTTTCTCCAAGAGCATTCTTCTGAAGCGCTGTTTTCATTTGCTTCCTGGGATCCATCCTGTCCTCAACTTTTCGTAGTTTCTGGAATCCCTGTTCTTGAATGTCTCCTCTGCTTGGCTGCCTCTGCCACTTCTCTCTCTCACCCATAGCTCCAACTGGAGGTAAGACTCTGCGGTACCCCAGCCCGAAGCTCTAGCTCGCAGGTGTGTGTGTTCCCAACCAGCGCTTTATGGGCAGATGGCTTTGCAGGAAGACCTGAGAGTCAAAGGTCTCCCTGACCCCAGCCCACTCTCCACCCAACTACTCCTGGCTGGTTAAAGATGGTTTGTGGCCTGCATGAGTTAACACAATAAAGAATAATTTTGATTGATTACAAGTTATAAATGTGTTTTGATTTTATAGGTATCAAGATGTTTAGTAAATATTTGTTGCATGATTGAGATATTTATTGAGGACTTGTTATAGGCAAAGCTCAGTGGCCGGCACAGTAGAAAAAGCACAGATATAATTTCAGTTTTGCTCAAAAAACTTACGATCTAATAGGCATTTACATAAATACTAATATAGTGAATACTGCTTTGTTATATATTTCGTAGACAAGGTTCAAGATACTGTAACTTTAGTCCTTTAAACCATCTTTTTCATCTTGTAAAATGCATAGAACCCTTTAAAGGAAAAAAACTATTTCAGGTCACCAGCATTCACATAAAAACTCTGTCCTTCAAAAGTAACCATTAAGAGAATGAAAAGGCAAGGTATAGAGTAGAGAAGATATTGGTGACACATATAACTGTTGTATCAGCAGCACAGGGGAAATACAGGCAAAGACTTGAAAGGGTACTTTCTTTTAAAAAGCTATCCAAATATCCAAAAATGTGTCCAAGGTTCCCAACTAGTAATCATGGGAAAGCAAATTAAAATTAAAGTTACATCTACCTTTATGGAGAAAATTAATAAAACTGACTATGCCAAGTTTGGGTGAGGATTTAGAGCTGTGGAAACTGATATACTGCTGGTGGGAGTGTAAGTTAGGGCAAACACTTTGGAGAACAGTTTGGCATTGTTTACTGAAAAGGAAGATACATGCACTCTCTTACTCAGGATTTTCACTCTTAGGCATATCCCCAAAAGAAACATGTGCCCACGCATCAGAAGACATACACAAGGATGTTCATAGCAGCACTATTCATACTACCTCCACCTGAAAACAGCCCAAATGGCCATCAACAGTAGAGTGGATAAATTGTGGTATATAGTATGGAACACTATAAGAGCAATAAAAATGAATAAACTACAGCTGAATACAAGAAAACAGATAAATCTCACAAATATCACATTGAGTGAAAGAAGCCAGATCCAAAAACATATATACTGTGTGCTTCCATTTATATAAACTTCAAAAAAAGGCAAAACCAACTGTTAAGGGTTGCACACTAGTGGTAAAAGAATAAGGAAAAGCAGGTAAGTAACTGACATAAAAGTCAAGATAGTGTTTGTCTTTAGGAGGGTGGGATAGGGATTGGAACGGCCACAGCCCACTCCTCGGATGCTGGCACTGTTTAATTTCTTACCCTGGGAAGTGAATACATGGCAGCATTTCATCAAGCTGTATATTTATGTGGTATGTACATTTTGTATGCATATGCTATTTAAGAGTTGAAAAAAACTTTCTTTTAAAAAAGAGGAAGATAAAAGCTTACAGATATTTCAGTGTGGGGTTTAGGTGGATCATAGCAGAGAAACTCTTGGCTTTGTGGGTTATTTACTGTTAAGCTTCAAGAAAGAGTTTCAGAAAAAATGTGGGGCAGTGGCCCCATTTCTAAGGGTTAGGAAAAAATAGATTTTAAGGAAATGGAGGCCTATAGTAAAGACTTGCAAAAAGTTTTCTGATGAAGAGAAGGGGTATGATGAAGTAGCTTAATTGGGTAGAAAGTTTAAATTTTTATTCTATTTTATTTTTAAGTCTGTGAGAGACTTCAATAAGAAGACACAAGGAGGGCTTCCCTGGTGGCGCAGCGGTTGAGAGTCCACCTGCCGATGCAGGGGACACGGGTTCATGCCCTGGTCCGGGAAGATCCTGCATGCTGCGGAGCGGCTGGGCCCGTGAGCCATGGCCGCTGAGCCTGCGCGTCCGGAGCCTGTGCTCCGCAACGGGAGAGGCCACAACAGTGAGAGGCCCGCATACCGCAAAAAAAAAAAAAAAAAAAAGAAGACACAAGGAAAGGAAGATAATTGATGAATACCGTCTAGGACTATGAACCATAGGCGGCAGGATTGGCTGTCACTGGGAGGGGGTTACTTCCTCAGTGATGGGCATAAAGGAAAATCTCTAGGGAAATGGAAAGGAGAGGATCAAAGAGAATCAGCTGAGAATCAGAGGCCCCCCTTGTGCTCAGAAGGCGATGCTAAGGTAGCCTTGGGGACCTGAGAGAGTTGGAAGTGCCCTAGCCAAATCCCAGGGCTGTGGGTAACCATCCAGGTCCAACTGAAGTTGGTAGTAAGAATTTGGGCAGATTCAATCAGCAAGGCTTTGGGGATTCTCTGGCAAACACAATACTTTGAGAATAATAGGAGTAAATCTAAATGGGACAGTGCCATTTATCACGGTCTGCATATTGATGGTAAGGGCAGGCATTACTCTAGATATATTTGCAGGTAAGTTCAGAAAACTGAAGGGGTCAGAAAAATACTGTTTCCTTGTTTTTCTCATTAACGGAACAGACAAGATGATTTTCTAGGCATTGAGAGATTGAGAAAGTCTTAAAGAAAATGGAGAAAATTTCAAAGAGCCATTGAAGGCAATGGAGGAAGGAGCTGATCAAAGTCAAGGGCGACACTGAAAGCCTGGCTGAGGTTTTAAGCTATGAGTCTGCTGTTGCACGAATTTGTGTGGTTGTAGGATTTTCTCCAGTAGCACTCAGCTTCTTGGAGAAGGAAAAAGAAGACTGCAGCACTAATCAGGTACCATATTTTGCTAGACGGGTGTAGCAAGACACAGGGGGAATGGATGGTGGCAGGGAATTTGAAGATGCTGGCAAAGAGTGGTTTAGACTCTCGCCATGGGGTTCAGTGTTGGAAAGAAAAGTCAGGAAAGAAACTTCTAGATAAAATGGAAGTGCCATGGTCAAAGAATAAGGGCAGAAAAAGTGGAGTCATGAGAGCTTTGGAAAGATTGAAGATTGTGGTCACTTGGAAGGCTATTAAGACATCTGTTTCAGGACTTCCCTGGTGGCGCAGTGGTTGAGAGTCCGCCTGCCGATGCAGGGGACACGGGTTCATGCCCTGGTCCGGGAAGATCCTGCATGCTGCGGAGCGGCTGGGCCCGTGAGCCATGGCTGCTGAGCCTGCGCGTCCGGAGCCTGTGCTCCGCAACGGGAGAGGCCACAACAGTGAGAGGCCCATGTACTGCAGAAAAAAAAAAGAAAAACAAAACAGACATCTGTTTCAGCTCACAGCAGTTTCTAGGGTGGGTGCTGGTGGCGGAAGTGGAGAAGAGGTCATTAAAATAAGGAGGTCTAGGAACTGCAGGGCTAAGTTATTGGATGAATGTCCTAAATGAACATTAAAAGCTTCATAGGGTGGTAACGAGTTTTCAAATTTTATGCCAAACACGATTGAATATTTTGGCTGCCTGGACTACTGTGTTCAGAAGAATTCTGAGGCCATTTTTAGGGTCAGATAGAAAGAGTACCATGATAGATTAGCAATATTTGCTCATAGGAGGAGGGAAAAGTAATAATTGTGCCATACATTTGTGATACCTGTTGAAAGAGTATGACAGGAGTTGAGATGGACAAGAAAACTGAGTGAGGGATGACCCAGGAATTCAAAGAATGAGAGGTAGTGATTTGTTCAAGATTAATTGCATGCAGTAAATGTTAATCACAAGTTGATTTTCTTTCCTTTCTGAATAGACTTTAGATCCTCCCTCCTTCCTCACTCCTCAGCTAGTTATTTTCATGAATCCAAGCCTCTATCCATTTTTTTTTTTTTTCTTTTTGCGGTATGCGGGCCTCTCACTGTTGTGGCCTCTCCCGTTGCGGAGCACAGGCTCCGGATGCGCAGGCCCAGCGGCCATGGCTCACGGGCCCAGCCGCTCCGCGGCATATGGGATCCTCCCAGACCGGGGCACGAACCCGTATCCCCTGCATCGGCAGGCGGACTCTCAACCACTGCGCCACCAGGGAGGCCCTCTATCCATTTTTTTTTTTTTTTTTTTTTTTTTTTTTTTTTTGCGGTACGCGGGCCTCTCACTGTTGTGGCCTCTCGCGTTGTAGAGCACAGGCTCCGGACGCGCAGGCTCAGCGGCCATGGCTCATGGGCCCAGCCGCTCCGCGGCACGTGGGATCTTCCCGGACCGGGGAACGAACCCGTGTCCCATGCATTGGCAGGCGGACTCTCAACCACTGCGCCACCAGGGAAGCCCCCCTCTATCCATTTTTAAATTGGCCTAAAGTCTCCCTTCACCAGCATTTTTTTTTTTTTTCGGTAAGCGGGCCTCTCACTGTTGTGGCCTCTCCCGTTTCGGAGCACAGGCTCCGGACGCGCAGGCTCAGCGGCCATGGCTCACGGGCCCACTGCTCTGTGGCATGTGGGATCTTCCCGGACTGGGGCACGAACCCATGTCTCTTGCATCAGCAGGCGGACTCTCAACCACTGCGCCACCAGGGAAGCCCCTCACCAGCATTTTTGAGGTTTGCCTAATCAAAGGTCATTCAGTGGAAATCTGTACAGCAATGTCCATACGCATTTAAGGAATTTCAAACTGTTCTTGCAAAACCCCACTGGGCCCTAAGGAATACTCCCAGGGCTTTTCAGAAGGGAAAGAAAGCAAATTGAATCTTTTATAGAAGACATACTTTTATTATCTGTAAAATTGAACTGGCTATTTAGAATATGATTGCTCTGTACTTGGAACAGTGGAATGATGGGCTAAATAATAGCTCCACTTTATTGATCATGCATATTATTTCAATTAATATTTATGATGGCCCTATGGATCAGATATCCTTTATTGTGTATTTTGTTGTTTTAAACTATTTTTTTAAATTACAAAAAAATGCATCCTCCTTGTAATAGAATGTGGAGGTATGCATAGTATAAATCGAAAATCTCTTAGCATGTCGTCCCTCACTCTTGCTGTATCTCTGGTAGAGACAGTGGCAGAGACAGTAATGAAAGCCAGATGTGTCTAACTAAAGACACTTCAATCTCTGTTTTATTACTTAAACGCTACTGCCTAGACCTGGTCTTTCCAGGAAAGGTATCACAATTAACAGAAAAGATCATCAGCAGAGATCCTGTGGACTACTATTTGTCCGTTATTTACTAAACAGAAAAATGAGGCAATGTCAAGAGAGTGAAATCTGCTGTGAATAAAGAAGTTTTATCAAGACAGAATGATCTAAACTGGCTCTGTGTGTGGTTCTGGACTTGCTCATAGAAGCAAGTGAACTTCCACTCCAGCCAAAGTTGGAATAATAAGGACAGGTTTTACCCTCCCATCTGAAAAAAAAGCAAAAAACAAACAAACAAAAACTAGACAGACTATAAGAAACAACCAGGACAATGAATGAACTTGGGCATCAGCAAAGAAAGACAGTGAGTGCTATGGTTGTCCCAGTTCCTGCTTGCAGAGAATGTCCAAGCTGGGGCGCTGGCAGGGGGAATGCAGGTGACCCAGTGGCTCCTCTGAGTGAAGAAGATGAAGTGGGGAATCTGGGGTAGACAAGGCAGCTGGAGTTCTCAGGAAAGAGTGGCAGAAAGGAGAAAGCTGCATACACAGAGAACTTCAGACATCTACAGAAGGCCCCCCTTGTGTCTTCAGCTTCATACTGATTGGCACATGAAACTATGTGGGGCTAGTAAATGAACCAACCAAAAGGATTATGGAGAACATAGCTGGGGTTCACGCAGAGCAGTAAATAGTTTCTGACCCCACCAGCTAGAATGGAAAACCTCATAATCCACATCAGATAGAGTACTGAAAAGTTCTTTGCCTCATGAGAGGAATAAAATTAGTTCCACAATAAATGCTGCTCTGGTTCCACCTAAAATACCTTAAAATCAAAACCCAGAAGGATCAAACTGTGTCTAGGTAACTTAATTGTGTACTGGAACAAATCTCATGAATGCTTACAGGTACCCCAAAATATCCAACACTCAAAAAGGTAAAATTGTCAATGTCTAACATCCAGTCAAAAATTAGCCAGCATCCCTCTTCCTCAATCCATGTCCTCGGTTCTGGTCAATCTGTCCCATGTTATGGCCACCTGCACCTTAGATGGCAGGTGTTAAATGTGTCTTTCACTCATCTCTGCTACTTTCTCTGAGTGCTCAGCAACTCCTACTTCACTAGATTTTTCTCCCCCAGGAGAACTCCAGGCCTCACCTCTCGCTCTGCTTTCCTACTAAAGTTGTCTAAAGCCACCCTTTAGAGGAGAGGCAAAAAAAAATCACTCTAATGGCCCCCAGCTATTTCTTTATAATTCATTTACTCAGAGCTGCCACTTTGGGAGTGAATGATACAGATTGCCTGACAATTTCTTGATGTTATAATGCCACTCAATACAAAACCCAGCAAACCGTAGGTCTGATAAATAGTGTAGCAGTTTAATGATGGGAAGATTTGCATTCTGGGTGCTCTTCTAAGCAAACCTCCTCAAAGGCACAAGAAGTCTGAGGTTTAGAGACAGAAAACAGGGAAAGCTTAAAATGTGACTTGGCCAGGAAAATAGGACCAAAATAATAAAATTCAAAACACATGCTCTAAAAATAACCACATCTTCCTATGGAGCCTGCCTTCCTTTGTGTAATTAAGCCATGTATTTTAGATATTTTTTAGAAAGAATTTGATTTCCTTCTTGGAGAAGAGCTATCAAATTCCAAGATCAGTGCATCATCTAATCTCAGTCTCCTTATTAAAAAACCTCAGGCACTAATAATACAACAAAAACAAAATCAGCATTGAAAAGAATTGAAAATGGAGTGAATTGCAATAATCTCCCCCTTTCCAGAGGAAGGTCTCCAAGGCTGGGGATAGACTCATAGGATTCACCTGGAAACTCTTGGTGTCCTTGGGATGTCCTCTTAGAAAACCAAAGGGACAACGACTCAAGTATTCCTCATATTCCTACCATGTGCCAGACAGTGTTGTGTGCCAAAAGCTCAGAATTAAATGAAGCTAAGACCCAGCTGCTCTCTTAGTGATGTTCTTATTTGGGTAGTTTTGGTTCAGCCTCTTCTGATGGTTTATTCTATATTACCTAATGGTTAAAAGCCCCTATTTTGGAGTCAGTGCATCTTTCTGTGGGTACCAGGAGAAGGCAAGACTGCGAAGGAGGGGAAACACAGCTTTATTCCTCTTCTCTCCCTCTCCTCCTCTCATGCCCTCCGTCAGGGCTGTGGTGGGTAGGGGACCTCGGTGTTCTCAGCCTTAGTTGTAAACTGTCCTGTTTTGTCCAGCTCCTCCTCTAAATATTACTCTACACTCTGTCTCTTCATGACTAAGCCTCACCCCCCTGCCTAGCTCTACTCATTCTTAGAGTTCAAAACTCACTTTGGTATATTTTGGCTTCAACCTAAGGCTAACTTCTTCTAGCCCAGCCAAACTATAAACGAATCTACCTTCTGCAAGAAACATCATTGTTTGGCAAGCCCCAGGACTCTCTGTTGGATATTATCCTGGCAATCAGCCCTGCGGGGCTGGTCTGTGAATGGCTTCTGCATGAATGGTCAGGACCTATCCTGGCCCCCTCCAGTTCCTCCCCATGAACTGTACTTGGCTGTGTCCTATTCCTCCCCACTCCCACTCTTCTCCCTGGAACTCTTCTCCCACCATCCTTGCCTTACTGCTCCAAATCAATGCTGCCTTATTTTCCCGTAATCAGTGTCATTCTTCAAGTGCTTCAAGTGCTACCTGCCCCCAACAAAGTCTTTTGGGTTAGGTAGTCTTTTGGGTTTGGGTTGAATTGTGACCCCCAAATTCATATGTTGAAGTCCTAGTCCCCAGTACCTCAGAATGTGACCCTATTTAGAAATAAGTTCTTTACAAAGGTAATCAAGTTCAAATGAAGTCTCTAGGTTGGGCCCTAATCCAATATGATTGGTGTCCTTATCAAAAGGGGAAATTTGGACAGAGACACACAGAGAGAAGATGCTGGGGGGAAAGACAGAAGGAGACTGGGCAGAGGGAGAAGCTGAACTGCAATGCATTTGTAATCCAGAGCTCAGCTGATGCCAAGGTCACCCTGGAGCTGGGATGTCCCTTCAGAGTTGTCCATCTTGAGCATAAGGAGGTCAGGAGGGGAGGCCAGATCTTTATGACTAACAACACCTTCCTTCCAACAGGGATTAGTCATTGGATGTGGGAGGGGGCACCTTGGATGAGGAGACTTTCTTTGACTGGAGGCAATTCCTGCAGAAGAACTCAGCAGAAGGCCTGCAACACCAATACCAGTAGCTGGGGAATGAGTCATCTGTCCTGCAGAGGGAGCTGGGAGGCATCACAGCATCCACTACAGCCTCCTGGACCAGGTTTGCCCTTCTGCTACACTCCCATAACACCGCTGGCCTCTGCTTCTGCTTCACATCCTCACCACAGTGGTAATTTATTGTATGTTATTGTACCTTTTTCATTTATTTGTAATTTTAATACTTTGAGTAAATACTGAACTGTAAATGTGCCAAGACGTGGTTTGTTTTTGCTCAGTTTTACATCATCTCTGCCTAGGAAAAGTTCCTGGGCTTTTAAGTAATAGGCATTTAATAAATTTCCGTGGCCAAGTGAATGAATTACCACTATCCTCGACCTGGGTATGACATGCTTATCACACTAAACCCCCTGAGCCCTGGAATTCCCTCCACCCTCAATTTACCACCTACCATCTATTCTGCAGAGTTAATAAATGAAAGCAGATAAAGATGCTTTGGAATTGGAGCGAAAGGACCCAAGCATGGATCCTTGTTGTGTTGAGTGGGTCCCTTGGTGTTATAGACTGAATTCATATTTTGAAGTCCTAACCCCCAGTACCTTAGAATATGACTGTATTTGGAGATAGGGCCTTTAAAATAGTAATTAAGGTTAAATGAGGTCACATGGGTAGGTCCTAATCCAATAAGACTGGTGTCCCTACAAGAAGAGGAAGAGACACTAGGGATTCAGATGCACAGAGAAAAGGCCACGTGAGGACACAGGGAGAAGGCAGCCATCTGCAAGCCAAGGAGAGAGGCCTTAGGAGGAACCAACACTGCTGGCATGTTGGTCTTGGATTTCCAGCCTCCAGAACTGTGAGAAAATAAATTTCCATCTATTTATTATTCTATCTATTAAATCACCCAATCCATGGTATTTTGTTATGGAAGCCCTAGCAGACTGTCACACTTGGCCTCTCTGAGCCTCAGTTTCCTTGTCTGTCAACAAGGAGCGATAATTTCTATTTCATGGAGGGAAGTGAGGATGAAAGGAGATAATACACGCAACCTCTGGATGGATGGAGGTGCCATTCACAGTGTGGCGGACAGACAGGGCGTGTCAGTGCAGCAGTGGAGAATGAGTTCAACTTGGGACTTACTGATTTCCAGGTGCCTGTGGGACGTCCAGGTGGGCAAAAGTGCATACAGTGCTGAATAACTGTTAAATCAATATTGATTGATTGTTCTCCCAGCCCCCAAATTTCCCTCTCCCCCATTTTCATGCATTTCATAAGCCAACAAGTCTGGCTTTCTCCACCCGCCCCTCCACCTCCACTCTTCTCTCTCCCACTCCTGCTAACCTATCAGCACAAGGAATAAAGCATCTATCTGCCTGCCTCGGGTCACTGAGGAATCATTTGCTTTATGGGAAAATATAAATAATGGAAATGCATGAAGTATATGGGAGATAAATAGAAAGCTTCAGAGTAGAGTAGGGCTCCCTTTGTGTTACACAGATGAGTCTGGGTGGTGTGGAATGATTTATGAGGTTTTTGATAGCACTTACTGTAAGGAGAGAGCTGGGAAGGCAAACCAACTCATTTATTAATATGAACTACTTCCTTCAAAAATTGTATATGAAGACATGTAAATAGAAATGCCCGGGGCATGGATTCTCTGCACTTTAGTTGCTTCTGTGTTTTAAAGAAATAAATTTAGAGTGCGTTAAATGATTACATCTGGGAAACTGTATCTTATTGTTTATGCTTTGAAATGAGGAAAGGTCTGTCCTAAGCTCAGCATGTGTATGTGTGCACAGCTGTGTGTGTGCATGCGTGCACCTGTGTGTATGTGTGTGTACACACACATATATGTGTGTTTTGGGATAGGAAAGTGAACTGAGGTAGAGGAAGAGACCTAATGTTTGCTTGTATTTACTAGTCTCTATCTTATCTCAGGCTGAAATCTTTTTTCTCTAGATATCTGTAGTCCTCTGATTACAAGTGCAAGGCAGGACAACAAAATGGCCAGAAAGAAGAAAATTTTAAAAAGCTACCAAGAGAGAAGCCCAGACTGGACTTTCCAGTCTGACCTATTCCCTGACTTACTGTCATTCACAGAATTATAAGCCATAGCATGTTATAACCAGGAAAAGACACCAAGGTCACCTGGTCCACCTCCCTCATTTCAAAGACAGGAACAGGAAGAGGAGAAGCTGAGTGACCTGTCCAAATGGCCTGTGGAACAGCCAGTGGAAAAACCCCACACAAGTCTGGGCAGGTTTCCATGCTGCGAGACCACTGACTGTATGATCCGCATGAGAGTCGAGGTCAGGGATGACAGGTTTTTGAAAGGGCAACACAAGTGTGGCTTTTTTTTTTTTTTTTTTTTTTTTCTGGTATGCGGGCCTCTCACTGCTGTGGCCTCTCCCGTTGCAGAGCACAGGCTCCAGACGCGCAGGCTCAGCGGCCATGGCTCACGGGCCCAGCCGCTTCGCGGCATGTGGGATCTTCCCAGACCAGGGCACGAACCCGTGTCCCCTGCATCAGCAGGAGGACTCTCAACCACTGCGCCACCAGAGAAGCCTAACAAGTGTGGCTTTTTAATTTATGAAATCGAAACCTACTTTGCAGTAAGCAGCTCATCAGCTGCTGGGGCATAAGGTGCCTTTGGGCCAAATTAGACAAAGGCACCTCCTCTGTGTACATGACATGGGGAAAGAATTGTGCCTTTGGGTAAAACAGGAAAGTCTTCTCCATCCTGAGTAGGCAGTCTGTTCACAGTGCCTAGCTGGAAAGTGGAGTGCAGGCAGGATTTCAGCTCCCACTTGCCCCTCTGCTGGCCGCTCTTCTTCAGAGAAACCTGCCCCAGGATGTCTCGGGAAGCCCCTGGCAGGGCTCTACCCTTGCTGGGGCTGGGGGGATGGCAGAGTGCTTGGGTAGCTAGATGAGACCTGGGCTTCTCTAACCTGCTCCACCATCTCTTCCTGCCTCCTTCTTGTCCCTCCTCCTTTACTTCTTCTTTCTTTTCTCACTGTCAGCTAAAGTGGTTGGCATGGCCCCATCCTGGGCACTAAGATGCTATTGCAGAATAACATACTGATACGTGTACACTTGTACCTAACCTTGCCAGTCATCTGCTCAAGGGAAACCTCACCCAGCTCCACCTTTGAAATGTCTCTAATCATTTCTGTGATAAAGGAAAACCATGTTCATACCACACAGTGGTTAATAGCTTTCTCGGGGTTTTGCTTCTTACCTTATTCAGCACAGTTTCGATAGAGCCTAGAAGTCACAACTTAGCGTCATAAATACGTTTCATTTCATTTGTCTCCACAGTCTGTTTTTCATAGCTCTTCAATCTCTCTAGAATGTGGGATTGCCAAAATAAATGCAAATGGAAAACAAAAGGAATTCTTTCCATGCTCCTTTAGGGCTAGACCTAGGCAGTGAGAAGTTGAGGGAAAACCACAAGATAAAAGCTGGGATACCTAATATAAGCCCCTGTTTTGTCACTTCCTAGACAAGTGATATGGGAAAGTCACTTAACTCCACTATGCCATGGGGTTTTTTTCTATTTGGAAAAATGGGAGTAAAAATAAAGTCTAACATTTTCTTTCTTTTTTAAAAAAAATTTACTTATTTGTTTGTTTGTTTTTGGCTGCGTTGGGTCTTAGTTGCGGCACACGGGATCTTTCATTGCAGCATGCAGGCTTCTCTCTAGTGGTGGGGTGCCCCGTGGCATGTGGGATCTTAGTTACCCGACCAGGGATCGAACCTGCGTCCCTTGCATTGGAAGGCAGATTCTTAACCACTGGACCACCAGAGAAGTCCCCAAATCTAACTTTTTCAAATGAGACAATGTAAAAATATCATAATTCCCAAGCACTATGCAAATGTTCGTTATCATTCATTTTTACTGTACTTGTGGCTCATTAAAGACAGCCACAAATTCTTTGCCACTCCTCCCATCAAGAGGTGGCGTCTACTTCCTCTCCCACATGAACGCTAGACAGGCCTTATGACTCGCTGTGACCAATAGACTAGAGACCGGGAAATAAGTGAGACAAGGAGTCATGCAGGAGGGAGAGGCCTGGGACCTTGGTGGGGCAGGTGATGAGGAGGTGTTTCTATCAGAGGTAGAACTAACCTTTGCCTCGCACAGTCAGTAACAGCTTGGGGCTTTGCAAAGCTGAGAACATTGTGGAGGAGGCAAAGTGGAGCATCTGAGAAGATGTGGGAAAGAAAAAAGATTTTCACACTAACACCCAGGCTTAAGTTGGGTTAAAAAAGAAGAAAGGATTATTCCTTCTACCAAAACTCCTCCTCACTCTGGAGAATGTGGTGAGATTTCAGGAAGAGAGAATAATGAAGAGGTGAAGATGGGATGCGGAAAACTACTACAGGAGACTGAAGATGTGAGGGAAGCACATGGACTTTGGAGTCAGCCAGACCCGGGCTGGGCGCTGGCTTTACCGCTCACTGGCTGGGAGACTCTGCATGTTCAACCTCTGAACAGGGGCCGGTACAAAGGACTGGAAGGGAAAAAGACTGGAGGCAGGAGACCTTGTGGTGGAGACCACCAGTGACCCCTAATCCACCCTCCCTTCTTTGGACACATGCTTGGTCTATCTATGTTTCTCAGAGTCCCTTGCAGATAGGTGTGGCCATGTGACTGTGTTTATTTTGCCAGGATGAGCAGACAGCAAGTGTGCCATTTCCAGGTCTGGCTCAGAAAGGACTCTCATGCACAATTTTCCATTCTCCTTCCCTTTGCCGACTGACTGGAGTGTCAATGCCCGCAGAACCCTTGGAAGCCACATATTGAGCAGAGACGAGCCTTCATCACTCAGTGTCTCTGAAAGATTGTATCAGGGATATAACTGTTGTTACTGTCAACCTGGTAACAAGGAATACATTTGTACTGTGTTAAGCCATTAGAACTTTGGGGGTTATTTGTTTCCCCAACCTAATACAATCCTTAGGAGGCTGTTGCATACACCAAAGAAGAGATGATGAGGATCTGGACTATTGATGTGGCCATAGGGGAGAGAATAGCAAAGGTAAGATAGGATAAGGTAAGGTAAAAGCCCCAGGAGATTCTCCCATCAGAGAAGAGGGTGAGGAGTTAAGGAGTCGGGCAACCTCTGGGATCAAACGAAAACTACTATCTGGAAGAAATGAGCAGCAGGACCTTCAAGAAATGCCAAACCGATAATGAAGCTGATGGTGGAGGCATCCTTTGGAAAAGTAGTAGCCATGGCAACAGACATCCAGCGAGGTCATCGAGAAGCTGGAGCACAGAGTGACCTGGTGGGGACAAACACAACAGGCAAACTATTAGCAGAGGCCGTGTGGAAGCAGCTCGAACCTTCTGGGCCAGGCAGAGGTAGGGGTCCTGGGTTTAGCTTGTGGAGTGTGTCCTGTACATCCCCTTGCCTCCCTTTCCTGCCTCAACACGCATATAAAGCTTTGGCGGATCCAGGTTACAGAAGGAGGAGAGGAAGACGAAGAGATCCCCACTGTTCTGACCTCTTCTAAGAACTCGCCTTAGGAACTTCTTGATATCCTCCTTGGCTGTTTCCTAGGACGGGTAGAGCCCAGACTCTGCAGGCTAAAATGTTCCCGAGATGAACGGAGCCCAGTATGTTTGCTAATAACCCATTTTAGAAGTTTATGTGGAGGGTGGGTGTGGAATAAAACAGCTCATTAGAGGGATAACTGATAATTTGGGCGGGTCTCAGAGGCAATCGCTTTGAGCCATTACTTATCCTATCTTCCGCCTTCTCTCATCTCAGCCTAATTTCTCAGATACTCTGCTAAGTGGTTAAGAAATCCATGTGGTTTTCCATCTCTTGTCCAATCTATTTTCTTTTGCTGTCAGAGTCTCTATTTCCACTTCGATTTTTTCCCCCAGATTTGAATGCAGCAAACCCTGTAATTGAACTTTTTTTTTTTTAATGTGAAGATTTAGAGCAGGATAGAGCTGAATGGATGCAGGGCAGAGGGTCTATTTTAATTCAGCAGACCATTCTTTTTATGTACTGGGAAAGACATGACATTCATTAAAGGATAATTTTCAGAAAATGGCAAAATCATGACTCTCATAGAGCTATAAAATGAACACATGTTAAAGATTTTGTTTGACTCATTAATTGCGAGAACCAGGCAGACGTTATAAATAGATTAAAGAAGAGTCAAGCAAGCACAGATTTATACCCCCAAATTTATACAGAGTAAAGGGATGTTGAAATAAATGTGCAAATGGAGGCAAAACTGCCCTTTTCTTGGAGTAGAGGAAGGGTTGTCCCTCCCCTGCACTGAATTCATTTGCATGTTTATAAAAAGAATTGGTTTCCCTTGCTATCAATTATCTACAATTTTCAGATTAAAATAGCTCCCATGGAATCAGAATCAGACAACCAGAAGCATGTGCTTTAGGCAAGGCATAGTTTTCACTGAAGCATAAGTTTTTTCTTATACATTTAGACCAATCCTTCCAGCTCAGGGAATTTACTCACTGGCTTCTTCCATGGATGACTTCGGCTACTTCAGAAAAAGCAGATTACAATTAACATCTTAAATTTGTAACAATCTAGGTTGAATTAGTAATAATTTAGCTTCGATAGTATACAAAAACTCAGCCCCTAACAAGCTCCATCCCCTTTTGTTGTTATTGTCTCAAATTACATGTTTTTACATTGTTCTAAGAAGGAAACTTGGGTCTAACTGCAATTTGCTTTGCAATTGCTCCACACATAATCCACATCTAAACTTGACCCTGTCTAATTTTCTTGGAAGGACATTAAACTGTATCTCATGTTGAATTAAACAGCCAATAACTGAATTTGGCAGTCACAGAAAGAGTCAGGGACCTGAGATCCAGTTCTAGCTTTCTGGCTAAAGAGGTGTGTCATCCCTGAACCTTGGTTTTCTTATCTGCAAGATGAGAGAGGGCAGACCAGATGTTCTCAAAGGTTCCTTTTTGTTCTTAGTTTCTGTGACTCTACTTCTCATGTCAGTGGGTTGTTTGCTGTTTTACATTATTGTGATGATTAATTTGTATGTCAACTTGGTGAGGCCATGGTGCGTAGATATTTGATCAAATGTTATTCTGGATGTTTCTGTGTTTTTGGATGAGATTAATGTTTGATGGACTTTCAGTAAAGCAAATTACTTTCCATAATGGGAGTGGGCTTCATCCAATCAGTTGAAGACTTAACAGAACAAAGACTAACTTCCCCTAAACAAAAAGGAATTCTGCCAGCAGACTGCCTTTGGACTTGAACTGCAACTCTTCCCTGAGTCTCCAGCCTGCCAGCCTAACCCATCAGATTTTGGACTCACAAAGCCTCCATAATTGTGTGAGCCAGTTCCTTAAAATAAATCTTTCTATCCCCTCCCATCATCTATCTATCTATCCATCTATCTATAACTTATATAGAGAGAAATCAAACAGGATGTGGAATGAATACACAGACATACGTACACACATGCATGTGCACATATATCCCGTTGGTTCTTTCTCTATATTTTTCTTTGGAGAGCCCTAACACAATTACTATGATGAAAAAGAGAGAGAATTGTTGAAAATGGATAGCTCTAGACTCCTCTGAAATCTGATAAAACCAATGTCTTCTGCCCATACTCAGGACAGAAGAACAAAGTTTTACATACAACATCTACCTATTCAAAGGAATGTCCAGTTCTTTCATAAAATCCAGAACATTTGTTGAGTAGAAAGATGAAAAGAGCACGTTTGAAAGTGAGAGTCCAGGTGTCTGATGATGACCGTTTCATATTCTGACCATCAAGTGGAGTGGGCAGCTGTCACAGAAGTGACCTGGAGGGTCAGGAGCCTATACCTCCCTTTCCAAATTCCCAGTAAAATCTGGCTTTCTACCTAGAAACTAGAAATGTAGGGTTATTCGCCTTGATTTTTCACTACCATGTCCACACGAGACAGGATGAGAACCACTAAGTTTGAAAATTCATGAATTTATTAAGGTCAAGGGTAAACAGATGGGATGAGGCTGAAGAAGTTGGCTAGGAACCAAGGTCCTTTGACTTTTAAGCACAAAACACGCCAAAATGATAGTGGGCTCTGTTCACAATTAGTGTAATACAATATCCTCACATCCTTTCCTATCTTTCTAATTGTCTCTTTATATTTTTTTTTAAATAAATAAGAAAATTGAAGGGACAGCAGAGTCAAGTGACTTGCCCAAGGCCACAGAGGTAGTAAGGAGTGGAGACAGCTCTGATGCAGCTTCTCTGTCTGTAAAGCTTCTTCTCTTCCCATTGCACCCACAGTACCTCTCCTGTGGCCCGTCCTTTCCCTGCCACCCCTCCTATGGAGCGGCCATGTACAAGTGCATCATGCAGAAGGCCAAAGGTGAGAAGATAAGACTGCAGTGAAAAAGCAGGAAAAGAAATACCACTTCTCAATGGAGTAATCATTGGCAGAGGAAGCAATGTTGCTGTGAGAACATGGTGCCCACAGTGTTTTATTGGTGGGAAGGTAGGAATCATCAGACACACACACACACACGCACACTCACACACACACACACACACACACACACAACTGGTAGAGTCTAGATTGTGGAACCAACAGAATCATCTCCGTGCTTCTGACTGAGGAAAGTTCCCCAAAGATTCCTCTATGTGGTTTGCCTACATATGCCTCCTGTAGAAAAGACTTAAAATGTCACATTATGGATAAGCTTGATGGTGAATATGTAGGTTTTTAGTCATTCAATGGAATTTATTAAGCATCTATTAAGGTCAAGACTCTGACCCCAAAGAAGCTGGAGAGGAATGCCAATATAACAGAATTCCTGGGTTCTGCCCTCCAGGAGATTTTTACTCTGACTTACCAAGGAAGATTAAAATTAGTGCTGGAGGGACTTCCCCGGTGGCCCAGTGGTTGGGAATCCACCTGCCAATGCAGGGGACACAGGTTCGATCCCTGGTCTGGGAAGATCCCACATGCCCCGGAGCAAGTAAGCCCATGTGCCACAACTACTGAGCCTGCGCTCTAGAGCCCACGAGCCACAACTAGTGAGCCCGCAAGCCACAACTACTGAGCCCATGCACCTAGAGCCCGTGCTCTGCAACAAGAGAAGCCACTGCAGTGAGAAGCCCACACACCGCAGCAAAGAGTAGCCCCTGCTCGCCGCAACTAGAGGAAGCCCATGCGCAGCAACGAAGACCCAACGCAGCCAAAAATAAATAAAAAATAAATATAAAAAGAAATTAGTGCTGGAGAGATGTACAAACAGTCTGCCTTACTAGCTCCAAGACAGAGGTGTTTGATTTCAACTGGGGAATTGAGAGAGCCTTTATAAAGTAGATGAAATCTGAGCTGCACCTTAAAGGCTGAGAGCAACTTCAGGTGGCAGAAAATGGAGGGAATTGCATTTCCAGCTAAGGAAACAGACATGGAAGTGTGAGAGTGTGGTGTCTAGGGGACAAGAAACCAGAGCACAGACAAAAGAAGGGATGTGGAGGGACACGAAGCTGGCTTTCCTATGGGTTTTGAATGCTAGGATAAGGAATGTGTGGTATATTTCATTTTGGTTCCCAGCTCTCCACTCTTCCTTCCTGCAAGAGAAGTACACACCTCCATTCACTGCCATGGGATTTTCAGTGCATCCAGTAGGAGGGGTATACATTTCTGCACCATTAACATTGGGCTTGGTCATGTGACTTGCTTGGCCTTGACATGTAGACCACATACGCCATGTTTGAGTAGAAGCCTTAAGAGCCATTCTTTGTTTCCAACAGCTCTCTTGCTTTTTTCTCTCTGCACCAGAATGGCTTATCCCATACAGGACCTGCTTCGTCAGCTGAGTTCTGGAATGAGGATGACCTATGGAGCAGAACCACTGTTGACCCCACAATGACCCATGAGTAACATGTAACATAAATAAGAAATAAACCGTTGCTTTGCTGTTGTAACTGAAATTTTGGGGTTGTGTTTTGCCACAGCAAAACTAACCAACAATTTTTTTTTTAACTTCATTCTGAAAGCAATGGGTTTTGGAAAAGATAAAAATTTTCCTTTCTCCCCTGCCCGGCATCCCATGATTTTCAGGGGTGAAAAAAAACATGTTTTAGTTCCTGACTCTATTCAGATTCAATTGCTTTTTCCATAACAGAGACATGGGGGTGGGGGAGGATAGAATAACAATTAGCTTAATACTCACTCTTTGTAGCCACTGGATCAGAGTCACCTGGAATCTAAGTAAATCTGATAAATTGCACCATGAGCATCCAACACTGTGCAGCTGATGGCAGCAAAAACATCACTTCCTTCCAAATTGTTAAGGATAGCGCCAATTTGCCAGATAGGAATAAAGATTTCAAATTTAAACTTGAAGCTTTACTTTCCAATGATGGAATATTCCATCCAGCCACAGCAAAGAAATAAACGAACTGGCGTTTCATGCTGAGATGGCCACCAGAGAAATGGCTTGGTAATGTCGGCCAAAACACTGAAAGTGTGTGCTGCCATCAATGTAAAAGAAGTTTAACTTTCAGTAGGTTATTAAGAAGGATTTGAGAATATATTTGTTGGTACATCTATTTCTTATCTATCATTTAATTGAATACCAACAAGGGTCGTCTTTCATCATGTAGCGTGGGAAGGAGCATGATAGGCAGAGAGGGTAGGAGCTTGAATAACACTAATAATAGTGATGATGATAAAGAAATGAGAAAGAGAGTGGACTCTGGATTCAGTTAAACCTCAATTGCAAGAATGGCTTGCAACTTACTAGTTATAGGTTCTGGGGAAAATTACTTTTCAAAATACCTGAAACAGGGACTTCACTGGTGGCGCAGTGGTTAAAACTCCATGCTCCCAATGCAGGGGGCCTGGGTTCGATCCCTGGTCAGGAAACTAGATCCCACGTGCATGCTGCAACTAAGAGTTCACATGCTACAACTAAGAAGCCTGCCTGCCACAGCTAAGACCCTGCACAACCAAATAAATAAATAAATAAATAAATATTAAATATAAAATAAAATAAAATACCTGAAACAAAATTTCCTCATTTATAAAATGGATATAATAATAGCTCTCTGCTGCAGTGATCATGAGAATGATTGAGATAATGAATATAAAGTACTTGGCATATGTAGTAGATGCTCAATAAATGCTGCTGAAGTTTTCTTTCTTCAACTTTTAGTTTTTACCTGTTTCTCACCTGAATGCTTTTTCCTAACCCTATCAAAATTCTACCCATCCCTCAGTGTCTGGATTTACCGTTTCATTAGGGCATTCTCTGACTTCAGTGTCTGATACTCTACCTTCTCTGAAACAGCAGTAAAGGCCATTGATGTTCATTTTTTGAATTCATTCATTCATTTATTCAACAAATATTACTGGAGTACCTACTCGGTACCAGACACTGTTATAGGTGCTGGAAATACAGCTGTGAACAAAGTCTTGCTCTCATTGAGCTTACATTATAGTAGGAGGAGTGGGATAATTAATTAACAAATAAAAAGAAAATTGGTAAGTCAAATAATGGTAAGTGGTATGAAGAAAAATAAAATAGGACAAGAAGAAAAAGGAATGCCAGAGTGGGAAGGATACTATTTATCAGGTGGTCAAGAAAGGCCTCTCTGAGATGATACTGGAGTAGAGGGAGTGAGCCATGAGGAACCGGCAGGATGACATTTCAAGGTAAAGGGTCTAGCCAGTACAAAGGCCCTGAGGCAGGAGAAAGCTTGGCATATTCTAGGAAGGACGCTAGTGTGGCTGAGCAGAGTAAGCCAGGGAGAGTGGGTGGGAGAAGAGGTCAAGAACGTAGGCTCTTGTGGGTGATGGGAAGGACTTCGATTTTTAGTCTGGGTGAGTTGGGAACCCATGAGAGTGTTTTTGAGCAAAGAAGTTACATTATTTTACTTATATTTTTAAAAGGCTCACTCCATATGCTGTGTTGAAAATAGATTTCAGAGGAATAAGGAGAGAAGGAAAGAAAGTTAAAGGGGCTTTTGCAGTAAGAGGTGAGAGACAATGGTGGCTTAGACAAGATGATAATAGTGGAGGTGGTGAAAAGTGGAGTCTGGATATATTTTGAAGAAGGAATAAAAAGATTTTCTGGTAGATTGAGTATGTGATGGGAGAGAAAGAAAGGAGTCAGGAATGACCCCAAGTTCTTTGGTCTGCACAACTGGGAGGATGGGGAAGATTGGGGGGAGTAGATTCTGGGTAGAGGGAGATTCATGTTCATTCTGGCATCAGTTGAGTTTGAGTTATCTATTCAGTACCCAAGTAGAGACCCATTAGGCAGATGGATATGTGAGTCTAGAGTTAGAGGGAGACATCTGAGCTTGAAATGCAAATTAGGGAGTCAAAATCATATAAACAAACTTTAAAGCTGTGAGACTGGAACTCACTGAAAGAGTGTTCAGGGTTTGGGAAAAATGAGAAGGAACAAGGAAAGGAGACAGAGAAGGAGCAACCAGGGACAGAACTGAAAGTGATGCCCTGGAAGCCAAGTGATGGGAGTATTGAAGTATTGATCCACTGTAAAATGCTGCCAATAAGATGAATAAGGTGAAGACCGAGAATAAGCCATTGCATGTGGGAAGGGCGAGGTCGCTGAAAATCTTGATAAGAGCAGTGCTGGAAGCAATTTTGAGAATGAAAGCTTGACTGAAGTGTATTTAGGGAAGACTATTGAGAAAGTGGAATGGGAAGTATTGGGTCTAGAAGGCTCATCCAAGGAGATTTGCTGTAAAGGAGACCAGTAGCTGGAGGGGAAAGTGGGGTCAATGCAGATTTTGTTTTGTTTTTGTAAAATGAGTGGTAATTCAGCATGTTTGTATGCTACTGGGAATGATCCAATAGAAAAAGAAATATTGTTGATCAGGAAAGAGAAGAGATAATTACTGGAAATGTTTGTGGACAGATAAGAAGGGATTTGATCAAGTACACAGTGGAGGGTTTGGCTTTAGATAGGAACCCAACTAGATCATGCTGAGCAACAAGAGGGAAAGCAGGGCATTTATGCACAGATACAGTTAGTTGAGAGAAGTGGGAGTTGGCAGAATAGGGAAGTTCTCTTCTGGGAGTTTC
Organism: Mesoplodon densirostris; assembly: GCF_025265405.1. NCBI lineage: Eukaryota > Metazoa > Chordata > Mammalia > Artiodactyla > Ziphiidae > Mesoplodon > Mesoplodon densirostris. The sequence continues at coordinate 93,760,650 of NC_082665.1, read as the reverse complement.
TATTTTTTTCCCTCCAGTGAAATAGAAAGAGATAAAAGAATGGAGGAGATGCTGGAGGTCTGAAGAAGGAAGAGAACATGTGAAATAATGATCTAAGGAAGTAGAGAATTGAATGGACAATGACAATGTAGAAAGATTGCCAGCAGCTCTACAGACCCACTGAGGTTGGGAGTCATGAATATAAAGTGAGACTTGTCACTGGGTTGTGGAGATTCTCTCCAGCCACAATCAGCCACCGGTTACAGGTGAAGAGTAGGAGGGGAGTTGAATTCAAGCTTGGTTTTACCAGGCAGATGCCAAGAAGGAAAAGCGACTTTAAGGGAATGGGAATAAGGACAATGAATACATGTGAGCAATTGTTAATGATGGGCCATGGAATGTTAGCAGAGTAGGAGAGGGGAAAGTACAGACCTTAGAGGGAGGAGAGACAGTGATAAGGATGGACTCATCCTGGTGAGACTGAAGAATCACTGGAGTTGGAGTGTTACAGAAGGTGGCCTGAGAAGATGGTCAGCAGGTCTGAAAGCAGGATGCATGGAATGGCCAGGTCTAGGGTATGAGTATGGGGTATGTGACTGAGGTGAGACAGAGGACAATCACTTATCAGTACTACGTGGGTCCAACGTCCCCAGTAAGCCCTTCGAGGAGGGGAGGCATGTCTCGTAGATCTTTGCCTTTCTCCCCGAGCATCCAGCACAGCACTATGAGTTTAGCAGGGGCTTCATTTATGTTTATAAATAAGTGTTGAATGAAAGTTCAGTCATTAAAGAATACAGAAAAATCAGAGCAACAAGATTCAGATTTTCTACCATAAACTGCAACTTGCTGCATTTCCCCGCCACCCAAATTATTGCCAAGCCATTGAGATCAACTGAAGGGGACCCCTGGCCTTAGAGGTATTAAAGTAATGGTTTCAATTATTCAAAGCCAACCATAGAATTCCATGGCAGGAGGTCATTTGTAATTTGTGAAAGCATAAATTTGGACTTAATGGTTTGGAGCTTTAGTTGGTGAGTGAGACTAGACAGCTACTTAACGTCTACATCTCAATGTGGTCATGTTATTTTATAGCTATTATCAGATCTGTAGACACTCTCTGAAGGGAAGAAAATAAATTATTTGTAAAGATCGCCTAAAATCGAAAGCAATATTTTCATTGGGAAATTCATAGAGGCAGTTGCATATAAACCTCAAAGATGCGAAAACAACCACATTTCACATCCATTTAATTTAAATGGACTCACTGCTTTAATCTGTATCTTGGCATGTTGCTATATACTCAGGCCAAAAAAGTACCAGGCACTGGGGAAATAATCTTCAGCCAAAACTAGCATTAGTACAAACTCAGGGAAGCAAGAGAAAAAACCTTTTGCAGTCATGGGCTGGGAGAATGAAAATAAACTAGGATTTTTAAAAAAAAATTCACCTTATCAGGTAAAATGTACTGCTTTACCCAGTAGTGGAGGGATATTTGGGAGGCTGAGACTTACAGTAATCAACCAAATCTGATCACACAGCAGCTTTGGTAAGAAACAGAATGGGGGCTTAATTCAACGTTTTGGGAAGAGCCTGCTTCCTCTCCACCTGCACTGCCTAGAAAGACAAGGTCTTCAGAGGCATAACAGTAACCCCATCCTCATCCACAGGTAATCCGCACCCCCTTGGGGTTCTCTGCAATCCACAAATCTCACTGAATGAATTCCCACAACTGCCCTAGGCAATAAATAGTAATGTCTCATTTTGAGGATGTGAGTCGGAGGCTCAGAGGGTCCAGATGATCTGCTGAAGGACATTTAACTTATACCTGACAGAGCAGTGATTCAAACCACATCTTCTCGATCCAGGTCAAGCCTTTTCCACACCCCAACCAGCCCTATATTGGTGAGAGTCCAACCTGAGGGGCACTTTGTCAGCTCACATGGGATGTTTGTCCTGGCTCACTCATGGTACATTTCAATCAGGATTACCATTTGGGAGGAAAGAACATCTCAGAAGCAGGTTTTCGGCCTTGCCTTGAAGAGGACCATGTCTTCCTTCACTATGTCCCCTGTTTCTTCCCCTTTTCAGTCCCACTGCCCTCCATTACCTCATATCAAGTTATTATATCCAAGCTGAACATTCTGCCACTTGGGTCTTTTCCTTGCAAACCAGTTTTCTCCTTGATGTAGATTACTTTTTCTAAGATGCCAGCTTCATTACTGATTTTAAAGTGTTCTCTGGCTGTTGTGCTCAGACTCCCTGGTTTGGCATTCAAGGCCTTCATAATTTGGCCCCAAACTATTTTGTAATCTGTGTTCCACTCCTCTGCCTCTTGTCACTCCAGAGTATGCATTTTCCTAAACATGAACATTTATGTCCTGTATTCACTCTGAATGCAGCGTCCTCATCCCTCCTCTTTCACTTATACGTTCTACTTCCATTCTTTCAAAGCTGAGGTCCATCCTTTCCTCCTCAGGGACTTTGCCAAGACATTCCAGCACAGGGCAGTTTTCTCAAGGTTAGTGTCTTGTTTGCCCCTCCAGATCCACTTTCCACCCTCTCCACCCTGCTCTCTGCCCCAGGAAGTGAGTGCCACGGACCGGCTCCCTTACTCTCCAAATACTGAACTCTCTCTGTGGTTTTCCTCCACCCAACACTCACCTTTGTAAATAGCCTTTTTAAAAAATTAAAGTCTCCTCAAATTCCCAGTTTGAATCTGACATCTGCTTCCTGTCAGGACCCTGCCTGATCTCATTCCCTTCGTCTATATACTCACAGGCTTTATTTATTGCTTTAAGCCTTCATATACCATATCAAAGGCTGCCTTGAATTAATAGCTGTTTTCCTCTGTGAGGGTCTATTCCCAACCTTACTAAAGTTTCCTGAAGACAAGAAATGTGTATTATACTCCTACATATGCTTGACTATCCCTCTTACCACCTGCTATTTCAGTCAAACTTAGTACACATTTGATTGTTATGTGTCCCTGTGTAAAGGACACCTAAATAAGTTAGGAAAAGCAGACCTTTTTAAAGCCTAAGCAAACACATACTTGAATATATCTAATTATAAAGAAATAGGTGACTGAAACGAGTTAATAATGATATATCGCTCCTTCCTTCTCTAGGAAATTGGTTCCCCTTTATTCCTGCTCAGAATTAAGTAGATCATTACAGTAACTCAGAGACATTTCCATTGGCCTCAGTTTACCTACTTCCTGGCCAATGGGGGCACCTGCAAAAGATGGTACCAACTTTAAGATCTGACAAGCTTTCCGCCCCTTAGAAATGGCTTCTGAAAGGTCTGGCAACAATTTTCCAGAAATCAAGGAAGCAACCAAAATTGTTGTAAAAGGTAAATTTACCTCTCATGACTTTTTTGAAGACTAAAGTAATAAATATAAAATACCTACCTCAGGGCTTCCCTGGTGGCGCAGTGGTGGAGAGTCCGCCTGCCGATGCAGGGGACATGGGTTCGTGCCCCGATCCGGGAGGATCCCACATGCCGCGGAGCGGCTGGGCCCGTGAGCCATGGCCACTGGGCCTGCGCGTCCGGAGCCTGTGCTCCGCAACGGGAGAGGCCACAGCAGTGAGAGGCCCGCGTACCACAAAATAAATAAATAAATAAATAAATAAATAAATAAAATACCTACCTCAGTGCCTGGAATGTGGTATTGTCCAGTGAGGTATCTCCCTTCCCCCTTATATTCAGCTGCATATATATTATATATATAATTATATTAAAATGTAGAGCTTTATATACAGAGTGTACATAGGTTTAATTATAAATGTGTTGCATACATTAAATGTAGCATCAACATAATACAGATTGTGCTTTTGGAAACTTAAACTGAGAACAAAATATATATGCTTTTAACTGTAGTAAATATGCCACACATTAAGAGAAATTACCATTTCACAAAATTCATAAGCCAGAGAATCACTGCCTAAGACAATTTGCTGAAAATTAAATGTGATCCGTATAGTGTCTTTGTGGCTATTGTGAAATGCAAATGTGGAAATGTTTTGATTATTTTAATTGCCCTAGGCATTATAATTGGCTATAAACTCAATCTCTATAGATTTTTAAAAGATGCTTTAGAAAGAAAGACCACTGAATCCATTGACAAGGAAAGAGTTATAAAGACCAGTTAAAATGCATCTTTATTTCCTTGTAAAAATCTCATAAATAATGGGAAATTGAGGAATGTATTACATTGAATCCCAACTCTAGGCTGGATTGGAGTGAGTTGGGCTTTTGCAGATAGCCTCCTTCTCTGCTTCTTTCTCTTCCTGCTTTTCTTATTCCTCTGGTACTTTGTTTCTTGGGCTGTGCTTCTTTTTCTTTTTTGAAAACATATTTGAAGTATAATCGATTTAGAAAATTACATTAGTTTCAGGTGTACGACATACTGATTCAAAATTTTTATAGATTACAGTCCATTTAGAGTTATTATAAGGACTTCCCTGGTGGTCCAGTGGTAAAGAATCCGCCTTCCAATGCAGGCAACGCGGGTTCGATCCCTAGTCGGGAAACTAAGATCCCACATGCTGTGGGGCAGCTAAGCCCGCGCGCCTCAACCAGAGAGCCTGCGTGCTGCAAAACTACAGAGCCCACGCTCTCTGGAGGCTGCACGCCACAACTAGAGAGAGAAAAACCCGCATGCCACAGTAAGAGAGAAGCCTAGGCACTGCAACTAGAGAGAAGCCCGCGCGCCACAATGAAGAGCCTGTGCCACAGTGAAAGATCCCGCATGCCTCAATGAAGACCATGCATACCACAACTAAAGACCCAACGCAGCCAGAAAAAAAATTTTTTATTATAAAATATTGGTTATGTTCCCTGTGCTGTACAATATATCCTTGTATATTATATATTTTATACAGAGTAGTTTGTACTTTTAAATCCCCTACCCCTACCTTCCCTCTCCCCCCTTCCCTCTCCCCACTCATAACCACTAGTTTGTTCTCTATATCTGTGAGTCTGTTTCTGTTTTGTTATATTCATTCGTTTTATTTTTTAGATTCCACATGTAAGTGATAACATACAGTATTTGTCTTTCTCTGTCTGATTTATTTCACTAAGCATAATACCCTCCAGGTCCATCCATGTTATTTCAAATGGCAAAATTTCACTCTTTTTTATGGCAGAGTAATATTCCATTTGATATATATATATATATATATATATATATATATACATATATATATATACGATATATATACTATATATATAGATATATATACTATATATATGTATATAGATGTATATAGTATATACATCTATATATATATATATATATATAGTAAGCAGAAATGGGGTATTTTGGAACCTCAAGTAATATTTTCCTCTCGTTCTCCATATTTTACTTTCATAAACTTTTTTTCTTTTTTCTTCATTGGTCAGTTTATTCACTCAACAGATTCTCTTTTGAGTTCCTAGGACTCCACATTCACTTTACTCAGGGGAAAAGTTCATTCTTGTTCAATTCCCTTATGAAGAAGAGCATTATTTAAAATCTGACTCCACATGTCCTCTCTGGAGTGCATTTTTGTTTGTTTGTTTTTTGCGGTATGCAGGCCTCTCACCGTTGTGACCTCTCCCGTTGCGGAGCACAGGCTCCGGATGCGCAGGCTCAGCGGCCATGGCTCACGGGCCCAGCCGCTCCGTGGCATGTGGGATCTTCCCTGACCGGGGCACGAACCCGTGTCCCCTGCATCAGCAGGTGGACTCTCAACCACTGTGCCACCAGGGAAGCCCCTGGAGTACATTTTTGACTCTTTACTGCATCGTCTCACTCCTCAAGATATTTCTCCTTAGGGAGGTTCAATAAATGCTCAGCTGCCTCCCACAAAGGAAGTCTGAGGCAAGATTCAGACCCACCATCCACCCAGAGGCATGTGCTGTTCCCTCAGACTCCTGGCATAGCAGTCTGAGAGACTTACCAGTTCTAAATGATTGATTTGCCCTTCCACTGGCATCCCATCGTCATTAAAATCAGGGGCAGAAAAGAAATAAGAAGAGAGGAAAGGGGTGGAGAAAAGAAAAAAGAAATAAAGGGAAGGGAAGGGGTGGGGAGAGAAGGAAAAGGAAGGAAACAGAATAGCCATTTCACCCCACTGGTCTGAGGCAAATAATTCAGTAGGTCATGAAGAGCATTCTAATCCAGGGTCTAGTTGTGTGTGTGTGTGTGTGTGTGTGTGTACGCATGGAAGCATGTGCATGTTTGTGCACAACAGCACATGTGCAGTTTTTGCTACTGCTTCAGAAGTTTTATTAAAATTTATCACATTTGATCCATGGCCAGGGTGCTATTTACATGCTTTACAATTAATGTACAATTAATTTACTAAATAAGCCAAGATGAACAGGCCCCAAAACAGAAAACGAGATGCCTTTCTTTCTTGACTCTGATTTAACATTCCTTGATTGAGTTACTGGTTGGTCTGTTTCAATTTAGACCTATTTCTTCTCTCTAACAAAGGTCAGTTCTAGACCAAGAAGACCATATATTTTCAACTTCTATGCAAATCAAATGTCTTGGTGACTATACTAGTACAGACGATAATTACCAGAATGAATAAGGTCCAGAAGCATCCTGTATAGTAACACACACACTCTCTCTCTCCCTCTGTCTCTTTCTCCCCATTTGGTCTTCAACCTTAGCGTCAGCCAGAGACTCTCCAAAGCTTTGCAGGGACAGATATATCACTGCTGGGTCTTAGTATTGATGAGTCTCGGCATCTGTTTCTCTTGTTCTGAGTTTTCATGTACTCTTAGGCAAGAAATTCTGCTTGAAGAATTTAGCTCTGCATTCTTAGTCATGTTAGTATAATGTTCACCAGAGTTACTTGTTATGTGAGTGTTTATCAGTGAGTTATCACTGACATTGCAGTTACTGGTGTGCATGCTTATTTTACACCCATAAGTTATGACCCTATGAGGGGCAAGAACCTTGTCTTTCTATTCATCTTTCCATGCACTTAGTAGATGCTCAATTAATGTTTGTTGCAGAATCCATGAGTAGTTGTTACCTCTAAATGAATGCTCTTTAAGAGTGGATGAGAATTTTCAGGTGTTGACAAATGGTATTCCCTTTAGTAGAGCAAGTTCCAAATTGCTGAGCAGTTTGGAATTTGTTTAATGGTGTCGGCTTGGGCACAGCATCATTATTTCCAGCAGTGAATACCATTTTTAAGTGCTTTCTACCTGCCAAGAACTGTGTTCGACAGGTAATTTTTTTCTAATCTATTCAGTAACCCTGGATATAAATTTTATTATTTTCATTTTAAAGATGAAGAAGCTTAGAGAGGTCATGTAACCTGCCCAAGGTTACATAGGTAGTGAGCAGTATGAGGATTCTTATTCCAGTAGGTCTGCATTTATCCCCTACATCTTCTTACATCTCACAACCAAACTCTAAGGAAAAAATAAGAATGCCGAAATTTTTGGGGGTATGTTGTTTATGCAGTGGGTAGCTTTTCTGAAAGCAAAACTCTTTTACCTTTATATAAAATGTACTAAATAGCTATGCATGTATCACCTTATTTAATCTTCACCCAAGCCTTACAAGATATTATCTTTATTTTTTATCATCTAGAGAATTTATCATTTTCTTGGATCAGAAAGATTAGAAAACCTGCTCCAGGACACCTGGACAGAAGTAGCATAGCCAGAACTAATCTGGCAGATTTTTGTGGTTTCCACCACATGATTCAACAACCCAAAGATGGCAAGGAATCCTAAAAGACTGAACAGGGAAGCAGTCAGAAGCTGGGCTCTAGTCTAACACTATGGAAACAGAATCGAAAGTCAAATATGTGCTAAAATATAATGCTTCGAGCATGTACAATTAAAGAACATAGATAGCAACCACGTTTCAGTTTATTGGGCATGGTTTCCATAGCAATATGATTTATTTCCAGTAGAATCTGTCAACCTAAAATAGTAGGTTTTCCCTCATTAAGAGAAACAAATAAAAAGTTCATTGATATTTGTTTTTCCATTATGCAAAGATTATAATGTTTTGTTATGGCAAAGAGACAGTAATTCTCTCTGCAGAACCAACAGGAAATAAGGTCACCCTTGTTTTTCTGGAACAAAATGGATTCTTGTTAGTCTTGGGGAGCTGCAGCAAACAAAGGACACCAAGCGCCCGACATGCCATGCCAAGGCTGGAGGTTGATGCAGTGTGTGCAAGTCTCCTGGAATACACGGAAGTTCACACTGGCTTTCCTTAAACGGAAAAAAAATTTAAAGAGAAAGAAGGATTTTCTCCAGGAAGGAGCACTTAGCCTTGAACAGAGCAGGGAGGCCCAGAACTAGAAGAAAACAACTGGAATGAAAGCTAACATTTATTGTGTTCCTTCCTCAGCAGACACCACTCTAAGCACCTCCTATGAACTATCTCAGTTACTCTTCCCAACAACCCCATGGGGTAGGTACTATTACTACCCCTGAATTACAGGTGTGAAAACCGATGCACAAGCCATTCAGTGTCTTGACAAGGGCACGCAGGTGGGAATGGCAGTGTAGGATTTGAGTTCTGGAAGTCTGGCCCCGGAACCTGCACTTTCAACCACTCTTCTATGTAGGCAAGGAAGTGAAGAAGAGAACGTTTCTTGCCCAATATCCCACAGTGACATAAGCGACCGAACTTAAGATCTTAGACTGCAGGTTCACTGGCATTTCCATCCTGCCGGGCTGGCTCTTCACGCACAGGCTAGAGTATTAGGAGAATGAAGAGATTCATTGGAAGCAGAGTGGTGAAAGTGCTAAAGGCACCTGTTTTTCCTCATGCTTTTTCATAAGCACACTCATCCTTCTAATTTCAAACAGTTTCCTCCAAAACTCCCTCAACAGCTCAAACCCTGCAAAAGCTACTGTAAGGGTGTGCCCCAGTTTTGGTGGAGCTACAATTTGACTATCTGATAATTATTGAATCTCAGATTTGAAAGTCATTTGCCATATGGCGATTGTTGAGTTTAGAGGAAAGGGGTTTGATCTGCAATCCTCTTAGTCAGGGAGTGATGATGTTGTAAAATAGCTGCATTCCACACACCAGCTACCTTTGCTGCTCTTGTAGATAAAAATAACTTGATTATAAAACAGACATTGGCAGGTACTTGATGAGACCAAAAAGCAAAAAAGTTTGTCTATGAGCTTGACTATGAAGATAAACATGGAGGAGGCAGATTTGCATAGTGATTAATAATGTCACTTCTGCAAATGGGTCAGATCTCAGCTCTAACAACTACTAAGTCAGTAATCTTGAGCAAGTTATGTAACCCCCCTAAGTCTCAGTTTCCTCATCTATTAAATGGGACTAGTAATACCACCCTCAGAGGTGGTCAAAATTATGCAAGATAATCAATATAAAGCAGTTTTAACAGCATGTGGCCCAGTCTAAGCCTCACCCACTGCTTCCCTTGCCCTTTGCACTCCAACAATACTGCTTTGTTCCACCAAATGCCTTGTTCTCTAAGCCTTCCACTCTGCCTGGAAGGCTCTTCCCCTATTTGATCTCTTGAAAAATTCCTCTTCATTCTTCAAATTTAACTCAATGCTTCAGTCTTACATAACTCTTCCATCCCTCCACCATTTCTAGTAACCCACCATTATAATGCTTACTAAATTGTGATGATTTTCCAACATGTCTTTCTCTTCATTCTACTTCTTGGGTGTACCTTAATCCTTGGTGCCCAGTGCAGACCCTGGCACATCATGGGCATTCAATAAGCAGTTGTTGGATAGATGAACAAGCAAATACTGAGTTTCAGTGTAAAGTCCAGGCTTATGTTCAATAAAATAAGAAAATCTTCTGGAGGTATTAACAATCTAATATCATCAATTGGGAAGGCTCTAACCATAAAATCTAAAGTGTATTCTCATTTTGGTTTTAAGCAAAATCCAAAGCTTTAGAAATTACAGTCCAGGGCCTCCCTGGTGGCGCAAGTGGTTAAGAGTCCGCCTGCCGATGCAGGGGATACGGGTTCGTGCCCCGGTCTGGGAGGATCCCATATGCCGCGGAGCGGCTGGGCCCGTGAGCCATGGCCGCTGGGCCTGCGCATCCGGAGCCTGTGCTCCGCAACGGGAGAGGCCACAACAGTGAGAGGCCCACATACCGCAAAAAGAAAAAAAAAAAAAAAAAGAAATTACAGTCCAAACATAATAAGACCTGGAAAAGATTATAGATCATTTTTATGACAGAAGGAGAATCACAATGCCAGTGGAAGGAGGCTGAGATCATGACCCAATTTGCACTAGAGAAATTCCAAAGGATTCAAATTCATGTCCCAAACAGCAAGTTATCATTGATTTTTTTACCACCTAGTAAGTATTCTGAATAATAATGCACTAAGAGACATGAGTATATAAAAGCACATCAAGAATAACTAACTAGGAATTATCCTGCACACTAAACTCGAGGTCTATGGAAATAGTTATATTCCTTTCATTGTTCCAAAGGGATAGCCAGTTCTTGGACCGTTTCACTATAATGGAAATAGAGCTAGGAGCTAAGTCCGGAAACAGCCCATTCACACAGTTCAAAGCTTCTCTGGTCTAGACTGCTCTAGCAGGCAGGATACCAGAAGATTGATAAGGGCAGAATATTTCCACATTTTCTAAATGAGAACTGAGGGGATATGCACTTAAAAAAAAACCCTGTCGGACTTCCCTGGTGGCACAGTGGTTAAGAATCCACCTGCCAACGCAGGGGACACAGGTTCGAGTCCGGGAAGATCCCACATGCCGCAGAGCAGCTAAGCTCATGCGCCACAACTACTGGAGCCCGCGTGCCTAGAGCCCGTGCTCTGCAACAAGAGAAGCCACCACAATGAGAAGCTCAGGCACCACAACAAAGAGTAGCCCCTGCTCGCCACAACTAGAGAAAGCCCGCGCGCAGCAACGAAGACCCAACGCAGCCAAAAATTAAAAAAAAAAAAACAACCCTGTAAAGACTCACTGCAGAATGCCACCCTTCATGTAGCCTGCTGACCAGCCAGTGTAAAGCATCAGCTCACAACCAATGGAGACAGGAGAAGTCAGTGGTATCAGGATAAAGGCCAGGTACCCCAGAGGCTTCTGCGGAAAGGCTCCACAGAGAAGAGGGACAGGCAAAGCTTACTCTGAGACAGGTCCCACAAGAATTTTTCACCTGTGGGTGGATTACTCAGGATGTCTCAGGCTTGAAGGGGACTCTGAGGTTCCATAATGACTTTTATAGACTGCATTTTCTTTTGTAGACACCATCTGCAGTGTCATGGTTGGAAAGGGTGTGTGTGTGCGCGTGTGTGCCCATGAGAACACTACCATATATTCCTCAAGATACAGGACAATCTGATACTTTTAAAAACGTCTGGGCTTCCCTGGTGGCGCAGTGGTTGAGAGTCCGCCTGCCGATGCAGGGGACACGGGTTCGTGCCCCGGTCCGGGAAGATCCCACATGCTGCGGAGCGGCTGGGCCCGTGAGCCATGGCTGCTGAACCTGCGCGTCCGGAGCCTGTGCTCCACAACGGGAGAGGCCACAGCAGTGAGAGGCCTGTGTACCGCCAAAAAAAAAAAAAAAAAAAATTTCAACTCATACTCACACAGGTAGATTGAATTGTGTACTGGCCACACGTGGAGGCGTTGCTTTGATGGTCTTACACTTCAAGATAAGGTCTAAAACACTCCAGCCGTGAAAGCAACTTATGGAGTGTAAATTCTCTGTACCTCATTTGTTAATTTCCCCTGCCTGGAAAAGCTACAGTCAACTCAATGTGACACTCAATTTGCACAAAAAAGCATCCAGTTTACATTTCTCATTACTTTCCCACTTGGTTGTTTAGGTTTTCAGTGGACGGTGGTCATTCTCTTCCATGTGGTGGGCACTCGATGCGAGTCATGATGCTTCTCCTGCCTATCTGCTCCCTCACTGATTCTCCCCTGGAGCGGAGTGACTGCTCTTCCCAGAGCCTTTGGGAGAGGAATCAGGCAACGAGAACTCAGTCCTTTCTTCTCTCCTTTCTCTAGAGAGTCAGCTGCTCCTAGACAGCAAGTGTTCTGATTCTCCGTGCTCGAAGTTTTTCAGTAGGAGAGCTCCATATGCTGGTGGCTGTCCAGGTGAGCTTGTGACCAGGTGGATAAGTCTGCCTGAATCTGGAGTGCAGTACCGGAAGCTCATTCTTCTTCTTTTTTTAATTTTAATTTTAATTTTTATTTTTGGCTGCGTTGGGTCTTCATTGCTGTGCGTGGTCCTTCTCTAGTTGCGGCGAGCGGGGGCTGCTCTTTCATTATGGTGCACAGGCTTCTCACTGTAGTGGCTTCTCTTGTTGCGGAGCATGGGCTCCAGACGCATGGGCTTCAGTAGTTGTGGCACGGGGGCTCAGTAGTTGTGGCTCACAGGCTCTAGAACGCAGGCTCAGTAGTTGTGGCGCACAGGCTTAGTTGCTCCACGGCATGTGGGACCTTCCCGGATCAGGGATCTTACCCGAGTCCCCTGCATTGGCAGGCGGATTCTTAACCACTGTGCCACCAGGGAAGTCCCCAGAAGCTCATTCTTTCTGTACTTAAACCATATTCACCATCCAGCCTTTATCAGTAAAAGAGTGACACATTGTACTCCATCTGCCTGACCGTTCTGTATATCCCAATTGCTTCCAAACTGGGTCAGGGAAAAGGAGTGTACTTACTGGCTCCCTAAAACCCCAATAGGTTTGAAGACACAGCTGACATTACCCACTGTTTTACCACCTTGTCTTTGCCACAGCAGAACAGATGGCACAGTCTACTGGACAGCCTCTGTTCCTTCAGGGAGACGCCCAGTAATCAACTGGATCTCCAAGATAAAAGGCCTCTGCAGGGAAATCTGCAGTGTTTACTGATTTCCGCGGTGCAAATACCCACACCATGGCAGCTTTTAAGCTACCCTTGGGATATCACTGAACAGAGTTGGGAGGAGATGTACACAATCTTGTCTCAACAGCCAGTAAGGAGCTAACTCAGCCAACTTGCTGCACCTCTCTAGAGCCAGGAAGAACATCCTTCCAGAGAGGCAGATGGCCATGGCACATGGCTAGATGCACACCTCTCAGCTGGAATTCCTGTTTGGTGATTGTTTGCTGCCCTGAGAACTGGCTCAACTGTAGGAAAAGACCAACACTCTGTACCACATTCAGTGGCAAGTCTACAGTCAGTTCAATATAAAATGAAAGGAAACAAGATGAGAACAAGGTCACCTTGCAGGTGGCCACACCAGGAGCTAGCCCAGCTTGGATTAGACAGACTGTCTTTCTAAGTTCCTGCAGTTACACATTCCCTGGTCTTTTTCTGGAGTTTGGTAATCACTTCCCCATCACGTGGGAAAGGTCATTTTTCTGTCCCTAGCCCTGATTTTCTAAGCAGTAGAAATACTAGAGTTTGAATTCTGTTGAGTGATCATAGGCTGGTTGCTTACATCATCCTGATTCTTACTTTCCGTATTTGAAAATATAGAGATTGTGATATTTTCCTAGAAGGTTATCAGAAATATTATAAATGATGTTTCTAAAACACCTAGGATGGTGTGTGGCATGTAGTCGGCATACAATAAATGATAGACATGTGATCACTCCTTTGTTGGTGGCAGGGATGCAGCCCAAGGAGGTGGGGTGGGGAGCGGAGCTCAGCCGGTGCAGTTCCTTTTGATTCCCTTCCCATTTCCTCACTTTGTGATGTTTACATCAGTTTTATCCACTTTGCCGTACTGCACACTTGTCCTCCTTCCAACTCCACCTTCTGGCCTCCCTCTCAGAAGTCATTACTTTTTTTTTTTTTTTTTTGTGGTACGCGGGCCTCTCACTGCTGTGGCCTCTCCCGTTGTGGAGCACAGGCTCCGGACGCGCAGGTTCAGCAGCCATGGCTCACGGGCCCAGCCGCTCTGCAGCATGTGGGATCTTCCCAGACCGGGGCACAAACCCGTGTCCCCTACATCGGCAGGTGGACTCTCAACCACTGCGCCACCAGGGACGCCCAGAAATCATTACTCTTAAGGAGCAACAGGAAATATAAACAGAAGCGTGGAGGCAGGACCCTTGCTCCTAGCGGTGGATAAAGGAAAAACGTCCTTATCATGCCTATATTAGTAGTAGTTTTCATGTTTTAAAATACACATTTTAAGTGCATGCATAATATTCCATTTAAGTAGACACACCATATTTTGTCATAATTTCCTTAACTAGGTCCTCAATCAGGTTGTTTTCAACATTTCACTCTCACAAAAAATACTTCATTGAACATCTATGGGCAAAAATGCTTACCTACATTCAGATCATATCTTTAACAGATTATATCTGCTAAACGTTACAATGTTTTTAAATACAGCAAACAGGAAATGCATGCCTGAAGAAACACCTTTGAAGCCATTTCAAGCCTTACCTGAAGAAAGCCGCGCAGTTTTCTTCACAGTCAACACGCAGTGATCGTCTAGACTCACTCTTCCCTCCCCCAATACTTCTCCCATTATTTTTGTATATAACTTCCAAAAACAATCCAGTAGATCCAGAACAAAAAGTTACCTCAGTGTCTTTGTAAATCTGTTTCTTCGGTTAGGTTCCCCAAGAAACACCATGAAACAAAGATCCAAGTGCAAGTAGTTTATACGGAAGTGAAGGGGTAGAAAGGTGAGATAAGAAAGCCAAAAATAAAATAAATAAATAAAAATAAATAAATAAAAATTAAAGAAAAAGAAAACCAATAAAGAACGCCGACTGAGCCAGTTACCACTGTGGGTAACTGGAACTTGGGCCCTGGAGACAACCATTTGGAAGCAGTGTAAACATGCCTCTGAGATATCCCACCCTGGGCATGGGGGATCCAGGGTATTTATTCACCAACTCTTGTTAGTCACTAGCTGAAAGCCCCTGCTGGAAGGTGTTAATACCCTGGCACTTCCTGTGGCACAGGTAAGCAACGTGGATTTGCAGGCAGGGAGAGCCCTCAGCAAAGGAATAGAAGTGTTGGCAGTTGGAAGTCCGCTGCCACGCACTGAAGTTGTGGGGTGAGGGCGTATGGGTGAGATGCCAACAGCATCTGCTAGAATCTACCCCTCGGGAACACGGCAGCTATATTCCTGGAATGCGGCTGTTGCTTTAAGTTGTGATGTGTGTAAAAGAGGACATTCATGGTCTAAAATCCATGTTTTCCATCCTATGATATACCTAGTGAATATTGGATAAGCTATGTAAACAGACCATACACAGCAGGAGCAAGTAGGTAGGGCTTCACATCTAGGAAGATGACAATCATTAGTTCAACAACCATTTATAGAGAGGGTCTTTTAGTCTGCCAGTCTTGATGAGAAGCACGAGAATACAAAGGTGCATTCGACATAATCCTGCCTGTAAGGAGCTTACTCTGGTGTACGAGCAGAAGGTGGGATCGGAGAGCAGAGGAGACCTGTGGCCTCTATCCAGGCAGATAACCTGGGAGGAAGCAATACCCGAGAAGAAATTCTTAAACTTGGTATGTCTAGGCAGACAGGACCTCAGAGAGCCTCACAGAGTTCCCTAGCTCCAGAAGTGGAGAATGGCCCCATGGTCCAAAAGTGGAGAATGGTCCCATGGTCCAGAAGTGGAGAATGGCCCCATGGTCCAAAAGTGGAGAATGGCCCCATGGTCCAGAAGTGGAGAATGGCCCCATGGTCCAGAAGTGGAGAATGGCCCCATGGTCCAGAAGTGGAGAATGGTCCCATGGTCGAGAAGTGGAGAATGAGTATCATGTGCCCAAGAGGAGCATGAAAGCAGCAGAGAAAATTGTTAGGCATGAAAGGTGTTTGTTATGAGATTGAGGAATGCTGGACATGATCCGAGGGCAGGGTGCCTGGCTTACTGTGTCCCCGTGCCAGCAGATGACAACTAAGAACCAGATGCCTCCCCTCCCACCCCAAAGTCCTCCCAGAGCTTGGGGGGAACCAAAGAAGTCAGGAGACAGGGAACCTGGATGGACTAGGAATTCTGTCTGGAAGAATGGTATCTTGTCCTACAAATTCTATTGAGTTACAGACAAATGAAGCAGGGACATTTCTTCTGTACTCAAATTTGTGGATCAAAAGCTGTACCCATTGCTCAATGGTTCCCCTAATATCGTGTTGTTCTCTTCGACGAGTCTCCCAGAGCAGTGTGGTAAGGAGGGCATAGTTCTTGGAGTCAGACAGACTTTGGTTCAAGTTCTAAGTCTCCTGATTCCAGTCCCAGGATGTGTGCTTACGGGCAAATTAACAGTGTTTATACCCCTTTGAGAGTCAGTTGTCTCACCTGCAAGATGGTGGTTTCTGTGAGGATTAGTAAGACAAGATAGAGGATCGTCTACTGGGGAGTCTTAGCAGAGCAGCCTTCCAGAGAGGAACGGTGTGATACTGTCATCCCTGGCTTCTCGGGCTGCACGGTGATGTCACCACGGCTCATGGACAGAGGGGAAAAATCTCTGATGGATGGGCCAGAATGGCTCCTCCCAAGCTTGTGACATTGTGAAAACCTCCTAGACTTCATGGAGACGGTCCAGATGCACGAGCTGGGAGGGGAGTTTGGAAAGAGCTCTGCTAGAGGAAACAGATGGCACCAAAAATCTTCTCAGAGGAGCTACTGCGTCATGCTCTCCTTTGATTCTGCAGATGCAATTATGCCAGCTCCCAAGGATGAGGGAATTTGCCATAGATGAGCAAGCTTTTCCAAAGAATAAAATGTCTACATATATATATAAATGTTTTATCCTTTGGAAATTTATTCTTTGTGTATATATCACCAGTTTTAAAGGAATGAATGAGCATTACAAATTCTGATTTTTCATTATGAGAAATACTAAATAGAATGTATTATTTTTGTATACATGCTTATGTGCCTAGAGACTTAGGGTTTTACATAACGTGTCATGTTTTTTCCTTTTCAGATACATCCAGATGTTTTTAGTCTATGCAAAGTAATGCATAGTAGTGATGGATATGTACTGCATTTTTCAATTGATTTGCAAGATGTAGTTATATAAAAGAGTTTTAAAAACATAATTCTTTCAAAATTTGTTCATTTTTTTTAACCACACCTGGAAAATTATTTTTCTATTATTTTGCTCTTTGGAGTTAAAATACTCAAACACCAGAAACATTGTTAATCTGGGACAAACCAAGTCTCAGAAATTTTGGAAGCAATCACCTTCTGCAATGTCTGGCATACAGTCAGTGCTCAACAAAAGTCATTTTCCTCCCTCTCCCCTCACTGCCACGGGTCACCTGGGAAAGAACCCTACCTCCTTACTGTTCTTGTATATTAGCCTTCCCATTTCCATTCCTAGTTTGCCTCCAAAACATGACATATCTTCAGATATTTGATACTGACTATTGCAGTTATTACTGTTGTAAGTTTCTGCTTACACTGCCCCAGGTGCTGGGAATGCAGAGAAGACTCGATCCCTGCCCCCAAGAAGCTGACAGTCTAGAGAGGGCGAAAAGCACACAAACCTTGGACAGACTGTCAGTCTGACACTCACCTGTCTAGATTTAATGCCACAGTTTCCTGATACATTATACAATGATCTTCTCACCTGGATGGCTCCCCATATGCTTTCTTCTTCCTCAGGCCACCCGATTCCATGAATGGGATCAGCCCTTATAAATGAGGCCTGTCTTACACAAGTCCTGCAGAAGACAAATAGCTCCATGGTTAGGCTTACTAGATTCCTGGAACAGGCTTTCTAAATGAAGGAGAATCTTCCCTTGACTTGAACAGGGAGATATTTTTTAAAAGCAGTGACTCTAAATTGGAAAAAAAAAAAAAAGCAAAAGCAAAAGAAAGCAATGACTCCATATGTAGCAAAGATACCTGCCTAATCAAAATTTAGATTGAAACATTATTTTCTTCACCCTCTTTCATTTTCACCTGTCGAAGCTTTCATTTAACAAACATGTACAGAGTGCCTGTCTTGGACCAGGCACTGTATAGGAACTGTGTTAAGATGAGTTTAATATGGTACCTGCCCTCTCACAGGTCATGGCCAAGTGGGGAAGAAAGGCAAGCCGCAGACAAGTAGAGGGGAGTGAGGTGAGGGCTATGGCAGAGTCAGGCACAGGGAAGTTCTAGAATTCGGAGAGAAGCACCTCAATCCGTCTGGAAAAATCTGCTCACTCACAGTCTGCCCCTGGCCAATTAATCTCCATTACTGTAAGAGCAGTACACAGAGATCCTGGCACAGAGAATAAGAAGTTATTTTTCCTAATTCTAGTTTGGCTCCTGAGTGAGGTGCAAGTGGTGTGTCTTAATATGTGCATTCTTCCTGCTAACGCTGTAAAACCTGGTTGAGATACTGATTTCAATCTGGGAGTCTCCTGGACCCTGTATTCTGTGTCCCTGAGGACATCTCAGGAAGTGGCAGCAGCAGGACTGCCAATGGCATCGTCAAATCTCCCCCCAGTGGAGTCTGGATTTGAAACTGTTTGTCCACATTAAATGGAAGCTCATCCCCTTGGGTTTCCAGACTTGGCCCATTGGTATCCTCCTAACCGTTGGTGCTCATTGCTACCTCCTTGCGGGTCACCACCCCCAAGCTGGATTCGATCAAGTAGAAAGTCTTTGTTTCCTCTAATTCTCCCTTTCAGAGGTGTATCCACGGAGTCTGTTTATTCTCATAATGGGATGATGAGCTGAGGGCCTGAGGAGATGCTCTCAGCTGATTCCAACTCAGAGAACTAAGAGATGTGGCATGTTCGCTCTTTTGGATTCCACTATTGCCTTGTCCAAAGGAGGAAGCCGACTCTTGCGGTGCTGGAGACAGAAATAGGCTTGGGAGAAAAGATCCAGGAGACGTCCTGTAAAGTGTGGCAGGATGGGAATGTGAGAGGAGAGAGGGACCAGCAGCTGAGATCAGGCCCGGTGGGGCAGAGGTAGAAGCCAGAAGGAAGTCTCATCAACCAGGCAGAGCTCAGCACTCAGAGGAACTACAGAGGGTGGTGAGATTTAAAGTGCTTTTAGAAAAAAACACATAAAGTTCTTAAAGTAAAATTTAAAAATAAATAGAAATCAAGCTTAAAATATTTCATGCTTTGAAACTGACAGCTGTTGATAATTCTTTTGGTAAGGAAGAAAACTGATTTACTGATCATGGGAGTTGCTGGAAGCATCACCTCAGGCTCTAAGGTGGAGTTGTTTATGAATTTAGGGGAGGAGTGAGATTTTCTCAGAAAACAATTTTTTTTTTCTGATTGAAAAATGTTCTTACACGGCTGTGTGACTATAGTGTGACCACAGTGTTATGTTTTCTGGTTTTGCTCTGTGGAAGGCAAAGAGAGGCAACCCCTCCAAGGAGGAAAAGAGGAGTGATGCTGTGTTTTTCGCATTCTACTCACAGTTCTTTGTCAGTTTAATGAATGGCAGCACAACCCAGACAGACAGCAAATATGGATTGCTCTAAGAACAATCATGTTACTCCATTGCAGAGCTAGGCTTCAAATAAGCTGAGAAACTTCAGTGGCAAATCAAATAGGGGATAGAAAAAGGCCAGGGTTTTGTCTACAGAAAGATATAGGAAATTTTAGCAACCATGATCAATGAGGCTTACTAATAAGATGCTACAAATATACATAAGTGTTTATTTTTTAAAATTTTGCTCTGTAAGAATAGCATGTTTAAATATACTGTTCTTTAATGTACTTATATATTTTTTAATAATATTATATTTTATAAGATTATGGCTGGATAGAAAAAGCGGGGTTTCTTTCTCAGTTCACTTGCCTGCTATGTAGACTTCTGACTAAAACTAAGATACCTCAAGTGTCCTTAAATCAGGATATCCAAATTTCAGGAATACTTTGTAAGTGAGTTGGGATTAGCAGACTCTCAAGTGATGAATTTGCAAACTAAATACAAAATGACAAAAAGTATTCAATAGATGCTTATCTGAATAATAATACGTCAAACTCATAGTGACCAAAACGTCTTAAAGATTGAACTTAAAGCTCTGAAGGAAAACCACTCCCATTGAAGGCAGTTGACATGAACAAAGGTCTCTGCAAAAATGATTTTGGAAGTCAAGTGGGGGCTTCTGTGGGTTTTATTGTCAGAGTTAGAATCAGAGCCAACGTAGCCTCTGATAAAAATATAATCCCCAACACTGAGGATGATGCTGTGATATTTTTTGGTGGTTCTGAGATATGAGCAGATTGTCAAAATCATAAGTTGGATTCATCTTTTGGAATACCATATCTTGAAGGGATTAGATGACAAGAAAACCATATATTCCTGTCTTCTCTCATGGATACTTGCTTTAAGAATCCAGCCGCCATGCTGTGAGGGAGTCCAAACAAGCCCAGCCACAGAGACCACACTGGGAGTTCAGTTGGCTCTGGCCAACTGAGCCCAGCTGAGGCCCACAGCATCAACTGCCAGACGTGTTGAGTGGAGACACTTCAGCTGATGATCCCAGCACCTAACCATCCAAGACATGTGGGGCAGAAACCAGTTGTCCCTGTCATGCACTGTCTGAATTAATTGACTCTCACAGAATCTATGAGCATGATAAAATAGTTGTTCTATCCTACTAAGGTTTTTTTTTGGGGTGGGGGGTGGGGGGAGGGAGTGGGAGGTGGGAGTAATTATATAGCAGTAATAACTACAATAGTCAGTATCAAGTCCTGCAGGCCAGAGACCCTTGGTTACAATATCCAGAGACTAAATCTCCAGTCTTCATCCAAGATAAAGGAGAGGCACATACCAGTCATTTGGATTTCAGGAAAGGAACTCAGGGTCCAACTGCTTCTTTGATGCACTTTTCGTCAATCTTGTTGTCTTTGATCACACACATACCCCACTTCTAGAGGTCTTGGTGCCATCAAATCCTGAGCCCTTTGAGGGGTCTGCTAGGTTCTTTTTTTCCTTCACCTTTTCCTTCTGCCAAGCTCAGGATTCCACTTTCTCTGGCCTGCTAAGGTCAACTGTCACTCTGTCACTCATTCCTTTAATTTCTCAGCTTCCAAATTTTGGTTGTTATAGTCTTCTTTTCCTTGAGAGTTTATGCTTTAAAAAATCATCTTACTGATGTTTCAGTGGGAATTTTGGAAAAAATGGAATTAAATACATAGGTTCAATTTGGTATCTCTCATTGGAATTTTACTAGATTTTTTATATCTTTTCTGGATATATTGACTTATCTCCTTTTATTTATTTAATTAAAATAAATTACTGAAGGATACTGGATACAAAAAAGACTGGCGCTTTATTGGAAAAGGGCAAGACAACAAGAACAACAAAAACCTTTCCACTCACTGTCTTTTTTCAAATATTTCAGTTCTCTGAGATTTATCCAAATGAATGTGAATGTGAAGTCTCCCCCTTTCTCTAGGTCTAATCCTCACCATTAAAGAGCTTTTGTGCTTGGTCTGTGTTGCATATTCATAAGAAGTTATAAAAACACAGGCTCATCCCTGAAGGAGAAGACAACCTAAAAATAGAAAATAATATAGTGAAAACACAAAGAGTATGCCATTCTTGTAAATAAGCAGATTGGATGAGATATGTACAGAATGAATGGGCCAAAGGTTGGGTACACCAGTGGGCAGTTTGGGCCATGAAGGCAAGAGAGTTTGAGGATTTTGCTGTGGTCATAACTGTTACCACTTATTAGGGCTGCCAACATGCCCCTGTCTGTCCCTGCAGACCGGGCCTTGGAGGCTATTGTTTCTGCCGTTGGACTCTTCTGGAAATGGGGTAATCTCTCTCCTCTCTCCCTCTACTTCAGCAGAAATGAAAACTCCCTGCAGGACACTTTTCTCTAACTTCTCAGCCCTGAGTAACACCCTTTCTATTCCTGCTGCAGGTCTACCTCAGTGTCCCCTCCAGATGGCTGCAAAGGGCCACACGGAGAAACCATCCTCCATAAACTGAGCTAGCCAGCACCTTCACTCCCCTCTTTTTTGATCTGCTAGGTGGCAGGCAGCCACTCTGCTATGCTTCTACTACCCACCGATCCATTCCAAACACCAGTCCTTCTCTACGTGAGAATCTCAGTCTCTCTCTCTCATTAAAAAAAAAAAAAAACCACCTCGTATATATTCTTGCTTTAAGAGTTAGGCAGAGTCTGGTGTGATTTTTCACATACTCACTCTAACCGATGAATGTTCAAGCATCCTGTGATTCTCAAAAAACCATTGCTGTTAATTTACAAGTGTTTACCTTGATATATGTGAGGTGGGTCGTCCTTAGAAGAATTGTATGTGCTCAAGCAGCTAATTTTTTAAAGTAAGCTTAGAATTTCTTTAAGTGTAACTTTAAACTGGTGTCACTTATTTTAAAAGTAAGGCATGGGGCTTCCCTGGTGACGCAGTGGTTAAGAGTCCGCCTGCCGATGCCGGGGACACGGGTTAGTGCCCCGGTCAGGGAAGATCCCACATGCCGCGGAACGGCTGGGCCCTTGAGCCATGGCCGCTGAGCCTGCGCGTCCGGAGCCTGTGCTCCGCAACGGGAGAGGCCACAGCAGTGGGAAGCCCGCGTACAGCAAAAAAAAAAAAAGGCATAAAAGCATTTCTGATAATTATATGCATCTGTGAGGGTATACTTATGCAAATACTTTCATGTATTTTAGAGTATTTATTTAATCAAAAATCTAAATGATTCAAGGAGTATAAGAATAGTTGAAAAAAGGAAAGACCATGAAGACAAAGAAGACAGAAGGAGGTGTGTCAGAAATGAAAAGGAGTGAAATTCCTGAAGACTAGTGGAATAGAAGCACCTGTTGAGATAGGTAACAACCTATAATCAAGGTACAAGAATGTGACAGGAAATGTGTCAGCTTTCTGTAAACTTCAACATTGATCTCATACCACACACCTTTCATTCCATCTGACACAAATGTACTTCCCAGAGGCAGATAAGACAGTTCTTTATATACTTCTATAGTGACTATTAACAAAACAAATGGGCAGATTTTGTTAACAGAATGCTTATACCTCTGTTTTTATCCACAGTTTTACACTGACCTCTCAATAATTCTACCACTGAACCCATTAAGTATAGTATTGCTTACTACAGACTGAGATTTTATATTATAACTGAGACTG
Organism: Mesoplodon densirostris; assembly: GCF_025265405.1. Taxonomy (NCBI): domain Eukaryota; kingdom Metazoa; phylum Chordata; class Mammalia; order Artiodactyla; family Ziphiidae; genus Mesoplodon; species Mesoplodon densirostris. The sequence goes on along the minus strand of NC_082665.1, from coordinate 93,737,615 downwards.
TACATTAGAATAAAACTGTTTCCTCTACCCTCATGACACTTCTAACATTCACCGTGTGGGTTTTTCTGCAACTCTCCAATTCTCAGCAAAGTCAGAGTCCTACATTTAACTCACTTCTGACACTAACTACCTGAAGTTAGCCCAGACCCTACAAGGTAAGGGCTCAATCCCACAAGAGTGCTTCTCCACTTCAGATGCCATTGCAAGTCCTGGGTTGTCATCTGTACTTCTGACCGACCAGCTATAAATTGGGAATTCCCATGACCCCCGCCTCTCAGGTTCAATAATTGGCTAGAACAACTCACAGAACCCAGGGAAAATTTACCTACTATTACCGATTTATTAAAGGATGAAAACAAACAGCCAGATGAAGAGATACACAGGGCAAGGTCTGGAAGAGTCCCGAGCACTGGACCTTCTGTCCCCGTGGAGTGCGAGGCACATCATCCTCCCAGTACGTGGACTTGTTCTTGTTCACCAACCCAGAAGCTCTCCAACCTTCGTTGTTTAGGGTGTTTATGCAGGCTTTATTAAGTAGGCATGCTTGATTAAATCATTGGCCATTAGTGATTAACTCAGCCTGCAGCCTTTCCCTGCTCCAGAGGTTACGTAGTGGTGCAGAAAGTTCCGACCCTCTAATCACACTGTTGGTATTCCCTGGGGGCTTTCCAACTAACACGTCATTAACATTAATTCAGGTGTGGTTGAAAGGGTCTTATTGTGAATAACAAAAGACGTTTCCTGTCACTTTTATTGACCTGGAGCTATTTCAGAACTGGGAACAAAAAACAAATATTTTAACAAAAGATTCTCTTATTACTCTTTCTTTTTTTTTTTTTTTAAAGAGTCTGTGGTTTTTTTTCAATTTTATTTTATTTTATTTTATTTATTTATTTATTATTTTTGGGTGCGTTGGGTCTTCGTTGCTGGGCGCAGGTTTTCTCTAGTTGCAGCAAACGGGGGCTACTCTTTTTTGTGGTGCACGGGCTCTAGGTGTTCGGGTTTCATTAGTTGCGGCACACAGGCTCAGTAGTGGTGGCGCACGGGCTTAGTTGCTCCGTGGCATGTGGGATCTTCCCAGACCAGGGATCAAACCCACGTCCCCTGCATTGGCAGGCGGATTCTTAACCACTGTGCCACCGGGGAAGCCCCTCCTATTACTCTTACCCCTTAGGAAATTATAAGGATTTTAGAAACTCTGGCCAAGAGTCCAGGATGAACACCAAAATATATATTTCTTATCTACCATAATATTATATACATTATGTTCAAATGAAAAATATAAATAAATTAGAATTCAATAATATTTTATGATTATGCTTATAAATCTTTAAGTTCAGGTTTGTTACTCCAAAATAAATGTGAGAATCATCAGGCAAAACATGACAGTTCTCCCTTATTTCTCACCCAACTCCCATTCCCTCTTCAGAAGCAACCACTGTATTTTAATTTGCTGTATAGTTAGGTATATGCCCTTCCAGCCTTTTACTGTGCATGTACATGCATGAGTGTACAGACACTTGAAATAGGCAGAATAAAGGCCTTCCCAAAGACATTTACAATCTAATCCCTGGAATCTGTGGCTAAATTATGTAGCAAAGGGAAATTAAGGTTGCTCCTCGGCTGACTTTAAAAGAGAGATTATTCTAGATTATCTGGGTGGAGCCAGTGTAATCACAAGGGTCTTTAAATGTGGAAGAGGGAGGCAGAAGGGATCCGAGTAATGAAATATGAGAAAGGCACAACAGGTCATTGCTGGCTTTGAAAACGGAAGGAGGTCAGGAGCTGTGAATGCAGACAGCCTCTAGAAGCTGGAAATAAGAAAACAAATTCTTCCCTAGTGTCTTCAGAAAGGAACACAACATCCGACATCTTGACATCCTGACATCTTCATTTTAGCCCAGTGAGACTTATTTAGGAATCTGGCCTCCAGAACTGTAAGATAATAAATTTGTGGTGTTTGAAGCCACTAAATGTGTGCTAATTTACAGCAGAAAAAGGAAATTTATATATGGACTTCAGGAATGCCTCAGTAAATGGCCCACCCAGTTCACTCAACAGAGAAGTTCAGTGTCAAGAAGGCCTAGGTACACACTCAGTTTCCAATCTGCTCTTCCCTCTATTCATAGTCATGAGCAGATGGACAAGGATCCCCAGACACCTGATGAAACCCTCATAATGAAAGATAAGAGAATAAAACAACTTTTTTTTTTTTTTTAACTCTTCACGTAGCCCAGTCTGTTAATCTTCTCCACAGGGCTTCTGGGATTTTGTGAACTGATAAGCAAAATTAGTCCTTCTTTCCCACCAAGATGCTGAACTTAGTTTCTCGTATTTTCTTCCAATTCTTATGATGCTTTAGTTTATACGTTTTAGCTCTTAGATTCTCCCCTTTCCATCTACAGTGAGCCTGGGCTGATGACCTCAGCCTTCTAAGGCACTTATAGATTAGCAATGCCACTATATCATGGTCTCCCCGTCTCTGAATAGTTCTACCCCTCAAGGTTTTGGAAGAACAAGTGGATTAATAATTATGAAAGTAATCTGTAAACATAAATTTAAAAAAATATTTTGAAAACATTACTCAAATATAAAAGTTTAGGGTGATGACAACGATGATTATCAATATGTCCCACAGTTCCTTGCCAGTCATTTGTAGGAACTTCTTCCCATCTAGAGGTGGGATCATCTCTGTATGCCTGCCTTCCCTTTTGGTCCCTCCTCATCTGTGAAGTCCCCAGAATCCCAGTGAGGAATTCTGCGTTGCCTGGGAGGGCCAACTTTGCATCAGCAGAAACTGGCCTGGGCAGCACAGAAATCTTGGAACTCTAGTCACGACTCCAGTGTCACCATCTGTAACAATTTTGATGATGGTGGAGGCTGCTCCACACAGACACAAGCAGATCATCCTCGGGCTCCACCCTGCCAGGGTTTATTTACAAGGCCAGTATTCCAAACAGAAGCTCCATTCACTTCATCTCTCTTTCCAGCTTCAGAGGGTGGCAGAAACACACCCAAGGCCATCCCAGGAACCTGGGTAGGCTTGTTAATCAAAGTTTCTTTAGCTTCATCTAACCACGGGGGGTGTGTTGAATCAAACTCCCAGAGTCAAGTGTTGGTTCTGCCTCCTTGAAAGGAAAGCAGTGAGACAGGAAAGGCACCCAACTGAGATAAAAGCTAAGCTAAGAAATGATAGCATTTCCAAAGCAAATCACTGGGCTTGGATGCCCTGGAATGAAACAGAAGAGGAGGGAGTGGCAGAGAAGCGAAAAGGCTGAACTCTAGTCAACAGAAGGCAGGGGGCTGACAGAAGACATTGGTATAAGATGTATGTCTTTCTGACAGTTTTTCCAAGAGCCCACCCTTACTGTGTCATGCTGCTCTTCCTGTTTTCCCCACATTTCCTGTCTTCTTCACAAGGTGCATGCTGAGAGGACATGTTAGGCTGTTGTTCCGTGTTGAAAATTATTTTCACTGTTTTGTCTAAGAAAACAATCTGTTGGTCGTATGGACACCAAGGGAGGAAAGCTGGGGGTGGGAGAGGGCAGTTGTGGTGGTGGGATGAATTGGAAGACTGGGATTGACATATATGCACTCATATGTATAAAATAGATAACTAATAAGAACCTGCTGTATAAAAAAATAAAATTCAAAAAAAGAAAACAATCTGTTGGAGAGAGGCACAGAGCAGATTGAGAAGAAATAGCCTCATCCTTTTAACATGGACAAGGAGTGGTGAGAAATGTGGATCAAATGTGAGGATGGAAAGCTGTTTGATGGTAGAGCCAAAATCAAGCCCAGCCTCTTAGGTCACACACTTGCTCCTATATCCTAATCAAGCCTCTGCTACAAATCACTGGTGATAGGACACACATAGGTAAACGCTGAATCAGAGTGCTGAAGAAACACAGATGGGCCACTGGGGTGTGCTGCAGGAAATCATCTCAATGCAAGCTTTCCTGGTGCTTCCTTTGTACCAAGCATTGTGCTAGGTTGGAAGGGGAATAAAGATAAGCAAGGTGCCATTCTGCCCCCAGGGACACATCATCCCGTAGATGAAATGGAAAAGCAGGAACACGTGACCCAGTATTGCAGAGTTTCAACAGGATTTGGTGACTGTCTTCATTAATACTCTTGGTTACAAGAATGAACTTGAACTAGCCTTGAAGTGAGAATGGATTTTATTGGTGCTATATTATGGAAAACCCAAGTATCGAAAAGGGCAATGGAACCAGGGACTTGAACGCTGCCAATAACTCTTTCTCCATCTCAAGCAACTGCATCTTTCTTTTCCTCTTTCTCTGTCGACCATCCTTGCTTCTCTAGCAGGGTATTCAATAGCATTCAGCTATTAGAGAGAGACTATTTGTGTTCTTCTTTTCTCCTTTTTATAAATTTATTTATTATTTATTTTTTGCTGTGTTGGGTCTTCATTGCTGCGTGTCGGCTTTCTCTAGTTGCGGTGAGGGGGGGCTCCTTTTCATTGCAGTGCGTGGGCTTCTCATTGTGGTGGCTTCTCTTGTTGCGGAGCATGGGCTCTAGGCGCGCGGGCTTCAGTAGTTGTGGCACACGGACTTAGTTGCTCCATGACATATGGGATCTTCCTGGACCAGGGATCGAACCCATGTCCCCTGCATTGGCAGGCAGATTCTTAACCACCGCGCCACCAGGGAAGTCCCTATTTGTGTTCTTTCTTGATTCCAAGTCTGAAAGAGCTGGGAAAGTCTCACTGAGCCGTCTTGATTCATGTTTCCCCCTGTGATCAAACCATCAAGATGAGGGAGCACAGAAGCTCCAGAGGAAACCTCACAGCCACCCTATTCACCGTGGTAAATGCTTTGCCTCCTATAATCACTTTAAGCCTTCTCTTGGTTATCTGGCTTTTCTGTTTTTCTCATAGAGTCTTGTATCCAGATTCCCCTCTCTACCCAATTCTTTCAAAATGATAAGTGACTTGAAAGATAAGAAAGTTTCAAGAGAAAGACAGAAGATAAAGAGAATGGGTATTTGACTGACTTAGACGATCAGCTGTGTTATGCTATAGGCAAATCTTTTAACTATCCAATGGTAGAGACTTTTCAGGTCCGTGATTTCTCCCTATTTTCTATTTCTCGTTCTCTATTTCACTTCTTGATAACATTACCTTCGGGGGACTGAGAAAGCAGATGGAGCAATCTCATTTTGCTTCCAAGTACTAGGCTTGATAAAAAGGATTGACTGGGTAGGGGGATGACTAAAGTGCAAAGTAGAGATTTTTATTTTCTTATTTATGGATTTTTGTTCATCCCCCGTAACACATTTAAATTTTACATAAATCCATAATTGCTAGAATTCTAAGCAACAAAGTGACAGACTTCCAAGTTTAGGAGACCAAGGAATGTAAGATTGCTTATTATTCTCTAGAAAGGTCTTTCACTATAGGATATCCCTTTTTCTGTCACCCTGTTGTCCTTTTATTTACACACTTGGCATTTAAACCATAGTAGGAAATGAACAACTCTACTAAGAAAAATGTATGTCTGTGTTCATAACAGCATCCACTGCCTAACTGTTTTGGCCGATTTCCAAGCTTCTGAGTGTATGTCTAAGACGGTCGTGCCTAGCAACAGTAAAGGATGTAACCATAAATTAACATAGTTGTTGGAGGTCATAAATGATTCAGAGAAGGAGTTTCTCTCTCATTAATGATGTACAATCTTCCATAAGGTTTTGGAAATCGAATTCTGTGGGTCAGATTACGGTTCTTTGCCAGGCAGGGTGCATGTCTCATGATGTGTTTTTAATGAACAGCTCATACTAATTTTCTGCAAAAGCCATTCATCATCAGCTTCCGAAATTAGCAATAAAGGAAAATTTCCAATGCCCTTTAAAGATTCATTTATTTTAATACTTTGGACAATGCTCCAACTGAATGAAATCAGAAGAATCCTTCCAAAGAAAGAACAACAATAGTAATAAATAGAAGTAGTAATCATAGTAGTAGTGGCACCACCCTGGATACCATCAATATCAGTACCACACTCAGAGTATCAATACCAATATCATACTCAGAGTATGAATACCAGTATCATACTCAGGGTGCTGATACCAGTGCCACACTCAGTTGGGCATTTCAGATATTTAGTGACGGGAGTCATGGTAACTCTTATGGAGTCTGCACTGTAATCTTCACATACCTTACCAGTCTCCTTCATAGTCACATTCCACATTTCCTATACTTTTCTTATCTTAGACATTCCCCTCCTGATCCTCTCCAGGGCCCCTTTTAAATGTGGGGCCCAACTATCAATACATTTAAGCAGAGCGCAGCAACAGGACTTATACTTTGTGGCATCTGAATACTGCATTTCTTTCTGCATAAACTTTGATAGCAGTTGTTTTATTAGTGACCTACTTTTTGGTTATTAAAACACATTTTATAGAATGGTTTATATAAATCATCATACTGCATTGAGAAAAATCTGAAAGTTGAAGGACAGGAGTGTCAGGGTCTGAGATAAATTTGAAGAAATGTTTCTGCCTGCAGAGTCATGGCCAGAGAAAGAGGTTACAGATGAGACAGCTTGCTACTCTTAAGAATTAGGGGAAGGCAAAAATGGGTTAAGGAGTAGTAAGAACTATAGTGGAGGGGTTTGAATACAAGGTGGGATCAGGAGTAAGATACAGCAGAGAAGAGTAGAACCAAACTTAAAGCCACAAATAGATGGAGTATCCCAGAGCACCTTCTTTTCCCAATGTCTTGTGATTGTTTGAGGAGTAGGAAGCATGGTTTATTAGATTAGGCTAGACAAGATCTATTTAATTAAACATTTACAACAAAATCAGATGAAGCATTTATACACTTCACCTTTATTGATGGTTTCTGAATGCTGAATAAAACCTTTGATCCTAATCAGGGTAGTCATTAGTGCTATTCACAGATTCAGGCATTGCATTTCCCCTCCCCTTTGAGATTTGATGTGGTCACGTGATTATCTTCAGCCAATGATTTGTGAGTGGTGGCTTTACAAGTCAATGTGCAGTTTGCCTTGGTCCCTTCCCATTGCTGAAATGATGATGAAAGCATGTGTCAGGATGATGCCTCTTCCAGCTTGAGTCTCTGAGCATTTACAGTGGGCTAAATCTTCTTCTGACTTGCTTTGGCCATGTAGTGTGATTGAGGACTAGGATTCCAAACTGAACAATTTTGAGAGTGAAAGGGTCAACAGGCACAATTCAAAATGTATGGTCATCCTAGCAAGATCTAAACTTGTGTTAAGTCACTGAGGCTTGGGGGGTATTTTTTACTGCAGCACAACTTAGCCTATGCTGATTGATACAAGGCATGGGTAAACAACAGGCAATAAACCATTTCAAGAAGACCAAGAGATGAGTCATGCAGTCCTCTCTATAACTGCATGCCTGATAAGGTGAGGTCAGCTGAACTGGCTCTGACCAGTGAGTAAACTTCGGGATCCAGAGCTCCTGGCTTCCAAGTGAAGGCTCTCCTCCTTTAGATCTTGCAAGGAAATCCTTGTTGAAGAGCTGCATTAAGGTCAAAAGTGGCTAACATCAGCAAAAGCTATTATTGCCCAGAAAGACCAGCTTCAGTCTTATCTCCCGTGGCTCCATTTTCTAAAGCGTGGGCTGTGTTACCATTTAGGCTCTGGCTGTTGGCAAGGTAGTGTGGAGAGAGCTTGGGCAGGCAAGCCAGTGTGCCTACACGCAGGGGGTTCCTGTGGGATAGGATGGAGCCAGGGGATGGAAAGGCAGGTGGATAGGCTGTCATCAGGTATTGGGAGCCTGGGACTGCCTATTTCATGCCATCATGTTCTGGGGAGGAGCTCTGAGGAATACAAGAATTCTACAGTTGAGCCTGGTCTCCCAGGTCTTTCTAAAGATATATTTGTGAGAGTAGGAGGATGGAATATATTCACTTATCAGTCTCTTATCTTGACATAAAACTTTTAAGTATTTAGACATATGGTGTTGGCTGTCCATTGGTATCTTGCCCTGGGTCCTGTGTGCACCTGAGTGGGAAAGCACAAGGGCCAGTCTCTGTGACGCTCTCCCTGAGGTCCCTAGACATGGTGCTCATGGCTTATTGCCCCTTCACCTCTGCTCTGCAGTATGTAAAGGGGGCAGAAGCCCAATTTAATAAGCAGAAGATGGGCTGAGCACAGCAGTCTCAGGATAAAAATCATTATCCCTGTACTCCCACACCCTGTCCTGGGGCAGGAAATGTTATCTAAGTGGGGATAAAGAATATCGTGGCTTCTGTACATATGTCAGAATGTATGTGGTTGGCTTTACATGTGAGGAGAAAGATGCAAAAGGGTCAGTGTTGGGGGCTGTATGGGGAAAATGACCAAGTCCAATGCTGAAATTTTAGGAAGGAACAGGCATATCTTTGATCTGCTGCAACTGGAGGAGTGTGTGTATGCTTATGTTGAAGGGCTGGGGAAACAGGTGTGTCCACCAATCCATCCAGAAGGCCACTCCAGCTCACGTGTCCAGCTCACACGTCCATCCAGAAGGCCACTCCAGCTCACGTGTCCAGCTCACATGTCCATCCAGAAGGCCACTCCAGCTCAAGTGTCCAGCTCACATGTCCATCCAGAAGGCCACTCCAGCTCACGTGTCCAGCTCACATGTCCAGCTCACATGTCCATCCAGAAGGCCACTCCAGCTCACATGTCCAGCTCACATGTCCATCCAGAAGGCCACTCCAGCTCATGTGTTCAGCTCACATGTCCAGCTCACATGTCCATCCAGAAGGCCACTCCAGCTCACGTGTTCAGCTCACATGTCCAGCTCACATGTCCATCCAGAAGGCCACTCCAGCTCACGTGTCCAGCTCACATGTCCATCCAGAAGGCCACTCCAGCTCACGTGTTCAGCTCACATGTCCAGCTCACATGTCCATCCAGAAGGCCACTCCAGCTCACGTGTTCAGCTCACATGTCCAGCTCACATGTCCATCCAGAAGGCCACTCCAGCTCACGTGTTCAGAATAAGGCATCAGGCCCTACCATTCCATTTGGGATCCACTCTGAGCCCCAGGGAAAAGCATCTGGGGTCACTGCTTGGCCTCACCCTCCTCTGCCTGTTCTAAACCCAGAATATGCTAGAGCTCTTTGTGGCTGACACCTGTGTATATATTTACATTATTTATAGCATTTTTATAAATAATAAAAAATAAGTAAATCCTATTTAAATAAATATACAAATATATAAGCATATCCTCATCCATTTATATATATTTTATACAAAGGAAGCCGGGAGAAGACTCTCAGCCTACTTAGATGCACCCAACCCAGACAGGAGCCCCCATGTCCAGCTTCCAGCTCCCTCTCTCAGCTGTCACTAGGGGAAGTGGAGCGCCCGTGCTTCCAGGGGTGAGGTGTTTATTCTCCAAGGTGGTTTAATGCTCCCAGTCCATCCTCTTGTTCACTTCTCCCATTCTCCTCCAGCCCACTAAGCTCAGAGCAAGGGGGAGGGAAATGGAGACACTAAAAAATGGCATCTTGGGCTTCCCTGGTGGCGCAGTGGTTGAGAGTCCGCCTGCCGATGCAGGGGACACGGGTTCGTGCCCCGGTCCGGGAAGATCCCACATGCCGTGGAGCGGCTGGGCCCGTGAGCCATGGCCGCTGAGCCTGCGCGTCCGGAGCCTGTGCTCCTCAACGGGAGAGGCCACAGCAGTGAGAGGCCCGCGTACCACACACACACACAAAAAGGTAGCTTTACTCCCTAACACAGTAGCTCTCACCCAGGTCTGCCCCCCTTCTCCCACCAAAACCATCCTCACTGGGGATTCTGACTCCCTTGGTCTAGGCTAGGGTGCAGTCTAGGCATCAGGAGTTTGAAAGCTCCCACATGATTCCAAAGTGAAGCCAAGGTCAAGAATCGCTGCTCTGACAGCAACTGCCTCCTCCCACCCCCGCCTAGGAAGAAGTTTTTAGTTTTAGGCCAACTTTACCCAAACTGTCCTGCCATTGTCCTCCCATTCAGGGGGCAGACATCCCTGGGCATTTTTCCAGCAGCTTTGGGCCAATCTGTGCTGCAACTGTAGATACAATAATGGTGAACTGGACTTAATGCAGTGCCGGTGGGTCCACAATACACTCTCTGTTACCTTGCTTGCTATTAATACCACTTTGGCAAAGATAAAAATCAATATAAAAATAGTTTACTGCGAGGGCTGGAACTTAAATACCTAAACTATTCCACTATTTAAAAAACACAATCCTAGGCAGTAATTTGTATCAAGACTAAAAAATACTTAAGAAAGATTTTAAACTGTAAAACTATAATACTTATTCATCCCAGTTACTAGTCTTTTCCTTTGCAGGGAGGTCTTTTGCATATGAATCGGAAGGTATTCAGCTCCCCTCCACCCCCGGTGTGGACTGAGCTCTCTGGAATCCTCTCCGTTGATCACCTACCCTCAGGCCAGAGGAGGCGAAGTCCCAAGGGGAGCTCTCAAACCTCTCACAGAAATTCAGTCCAGATACTGACAGTTAGTGCCACAGACTGGCTGCTGGGCCCGTGTCCCCTGCCCTTGCCTGACCGTACTTCTTCTATTTGTGGGAGACATTGAGAAGTAACCCAGAGGAGGATTTGAAAAAGAAAGTCGATTGGATTGGTAATAGTCTCTGCCTCTACGTGGGGAGCAAAGAAAGTTAATCTGAAGGATAAAAAAATGGGGTGGCAAGGTAGATGACAAGGAAGAGATCAGGAGTCACTGCAATCATAATATAAGACCATCTGAAGAGCTGTTTTTCAATTTACGATGGCATTTGGTCTTTGATTACCTTGAGGCTAAGAAACAAGTCATTTTCCACTTCATTGGTAAGTCAATATTTTTACTCCAAAGAACGATGGCTTTCATCTTTTTCTTTGACCTAAATGAAATTTTTCATTGATTAGTGTTTAACAATCTAAAACATTCAAGCAAAGGTGTTAGGAGAATCTTTAGGTTAGAGCGATATATGCTCAAGAACATGTTGACTTACCACGGGAGTCATTCTGTGGCGTGGGCACCTTGCTGCTGCAGTCAGGGCCAGGCGTTTGCCTGTTACGGATGACCAAAGAAGATTCTCTTGGAAACCTTCTGAAGGGGAAAAAGGATGAAGCAGTGCCAAGCTCTCTAAAGAAACCCTCAAAACAACTCTGGAAGCTGTAACTGTTTCCATTTCAAGATTGGTATGGCAGGTATGAATGAATAAGGGCAGAGAAAAACAAAAGGACCCTGAGCACTTAGTACATCTCTGTCATAGGAAAATAGATGGGTTAGGTTTGCAATAGAGCTTTAACAAGTCTGTTTCAGTTTGGATTATACTTCTTTGGAGGGTGGTTTGGCAATGTCTATCAAAATGTAACTGTACGTATCCCATGACACGACAATCCCATGTCCTGGGATTTATCCTACAGATACATGCATGCCTGCAAAATGCGCATGTACATTGTATTCATCTCAGTAGTGTTAAAAATAGCAAGAGCGTGGAAGCAAACTTGATGTTCATTGATAGTAGACCAGTTAAGTCAATTTATGGCACATCCTCCTATAGAATATTGTGCAACCATTAAAAAAGAGGCCACTCTTTCTGATGCAGAAAATCTCCAAGGTATATTAAGTGAAAAAAGAAGCTACAGAACAGTGTGAATGTTGTATAAAAAGTATTCATATATTTATTTAAATGCATATATTTTATATATTTATAAGATCTCTCTGGAAGGATACACAAGAAACTGGTAACAGAGGCAGTAAGGGAAGCTAACAGGCTTCAGCGATGCATTGGGAAGATTTACTTTTACTCTGACCTTTTGAATTTTGTACCATGTGCATGTATTACTTTCTAATGATTTAAAGGGGGTCTATACCTGAAACCACGAAACTCCTAGAAGAAAACATGGAAATAAAGCTCCTGGACTTTAGTAATGAGTTTTTGGATATACCACCTAAAGCACAAGCAACAAAATCAAAAATCAACCAAATGGGGCTTCCCTGGTGGCGCAGTGGTTGAGAGTCCGCCTGCCGAGGCAGGGGACACGGGTTCGTGCCCCGGTCCGGGAAGATCCCACATGCCGCGGAGTGGCTGGGCCCGTGAGCCATGGCCGCTGAGCCTGCGCATCCGGAGCCTGTGCTCCTCAACGGGAGAGGCCACAACAGTGAGAGGCCCGCGTACAGCCAAAAAAAAAAAAAAAAAAAAAAAAAATCAACCAAGTGGGACCACATCAAGTGGGTATAGGGGAGTTGGGTCCCTGTCTCGAGGGGCAGCCACTGCTCTCCTCCCTGCTATGGATGCTTCAAAAGAATGAGGGCCAGTGTCACCAAATCTTCCTATTTTATGCAAAACTCAACTTTTTTTCTTTGAGGTATAGTGGATTTACACTATTATGTTAGTTTTGGGTGTACAACATAGTGATTCAATATTTTTATAGATTATACTCCATCTAAAGTTATTATAAAATATTGACACCCTCATAGGCATGTCCTATCTTTAAGAGCTGCCCAGAGAGTAACTATGCCCATAAAGACAGTACCTGCCAACGGCTCCCACCACATCCTCGTATGACTTTAATGCAGGGCTTTGCTCACGTACTATTGCCTCAACGCTGGAAGGATACGGGAGAAGAGGCCAAACTTTAGAGTTTTGGGAAATTTTCCAAAGATTACTTGAGTGTGGGGGCAGCCGGGCTTGGAGCCAGGAAACTGGGTTTGAGTCCTAGTTCTGTCACTAGTTCACCGTGTGACCCTGGGCAAGTCATTGCCTGTGAAATAGCCACTTGCTCATCTTTACAATGCAGAATCTGATGCAAGTATTCCTAACGTCCCTTCTGGCTCTTATTGTCAAGATTCTCTCATCCTGATTAGTATTGTATGGACATAGAGAAAGCCACCCTCACTCTATAGGTTGACACATGGCAGATTTAAATGACAACTGCAGGGAAGGGGGAGAGGAGGAGACGTCATCCAAAGGCATCACATTCTTTATTAAGCCCTCAGAGGATGATGCGCAGATTTTGTCAAAGTAAGTACTTGTCTTCAAATGCTTGAATCGGGGTGAGGCCACACAGCATGGGGCCAGGAGAAATAAACCATTGGGTTTTCCCGTGTCTCCCCCTTTGAGCCCAGCTGGCAATTCCAGGTGATAGATGCTCTGATGCAGAAGGACAAAAGGTCATGGGAACACAGAGGGCAGGCATCTGACCCAGGGTTAAGAGGAGTCTAGGATAAAATTATCTTTAAGTAGAGGCCTGAAATGTGAGTAGGAGCTAGTAGGCAAACAGAAACAGGAAATGCATTCTAATTAAGGAGAACAGGGAAGATAAGGGCCCAGAGTTGCAAAAGAGTTGCCACATTAGAACTGATTGAAATTCAGTATGGCTGGAGCATGGATGGCAGTAGTTGGGACATGATCAGAGAGAATATGTCCGGAGACTGAAGCAGATGCCACGTCATGACAACCATATTGTGCCATGAACTCTATGACCAATTCCTGGTTCATTCATTTATTCATCCATCTATGCACCTCATCCATGCAGTCATCGGCTAATCCATCCATTTATTTATTCATCTGTCACCCATCTGAAAAATAATGCAATGCTTTCAGCCGTGGCGCTCATTAGAATTACATGAAGAACCTGCAATTATCCCAAAGCCCAGACTGCATTCCAGACCAATTAGATCAGAATCTCTCAGGGTAGAACCCTGACATCAATATTTTCTAAGTCTCCCCAAGAAATTCTTATGTTCAGCCAAGTTTGAGAAGCACTGAAATGATGTGTGAATGATGTGTTAGGTCCCACAGTCAGCTGTTCCACTTTCTTTTTATTGCTCTGAATCCTGGCTTCTCTATCCCAGGGCCATGACTTGTGTGGGACTGGACATTTAGTCTAGAGCACCTGTGGTCTATAGGACATGACTGTGCAAATTAGAACAGGTACCCCTCCCTTAAAACATGTTGCTTCATTCTGTTTGAAATTGTCTTCATATTGTATACTGTTTATACTAGAATAAAATCTGCCCACCGGTCATGAAATTGTTATAACAAACACACACATCAATGACATCTACAATGTGAGTAGAGAATCCTTATATGTGGCAGCCTTGTACAATGCACAACCTGTACACTCATACATGATGGCCCTCCTTTAGTCAGGGGAGGCATGTGATTCCAACTCCCTCACTCTCTGATCTGAGCCCAGCCAACTTCCTCTTTGACACCTTTCTAGTCCAGATGATCCACAAATAAGGGGACTATATTTCCAAAGTCTGAATACGTACCTTGGCACTGAGAAAGGCTTTTGTTTTTCTGATTACAGGATTTATTTAAGTGAAAACTCCTCTAAAAGGCATAGAAATTAAATCACATTTAGTTACTTATGTAATGAGTCATCTTTATTAAAAATAATTATGTTGCATGAAATTGGAACTGTTCTGGAAAATCTGAGAAGGATAGCTGCCAAACTCTAACTTCCAGCTGGAACTCTACAGCTCTGCTGTCTGGTCCCCCGTGATGGGACCTTCATGCTCCACTCTGCTCCCTAGGCCTAGCAGGTTCCTTGCGGTTGAGAGGCCACTGGTGACTACGATGGTTCTGACAGAAAACGAGAGATGCACAGAGCACCGTCTTTGTTGTGCCTCCCTCCATGGCCTCTCATGAACAGAGGTGGCTGCTTGAGAAGGAACAACTAATCCCTGTGTTCTTTCTCTTTACCAATGCTCGGTAGGCACACCGTGGTGGCACTGCCATGGGGAAGAGTGGGCTCACGGATGGCTGAGGAAAGGCGAGGCAAAAACTGGCAAGGGTAATGATGGTCCCAGAGACCCACATACAGCATTTATCCCATGGATGATCAGGAGGAAGAAAAATGTACCTTCAGACGAGGAGGAGCTACTCTAGGCTGAAAAACACCATCTGGGAACTTGAGCAGGGCATCTTCTACCCACTCGTGGAGGACAGCACAAGGACTACAGGCGAGTAGACAATATAGAAAAAATAGTAGTGAGTATTGAAAGAAATACCATTCAAGCAGGGAGGGGGGTGGGAGGAGGGGTGGAAGGAGGATATAGCTAAGTCCTCATCCTTCACAGAATTCTTTGCCCAAATAATCTAAGGGTACAGTGAAAAGAGTCATGTTCTAGAAGATAAGATTCCAGTCCCAGTTTTGATATTAACCAGCTCTTTGATCTTGGGCAAGTCACCTGACTATCTGGTACCTGTGAGTCCACATTTGTGGAATAAGGATGAACTAATTGAATTCCAAGATCCCTTCCAGACCTAGAGGCAGCACAGCATAGAGACTCCGGAGCTGGACACCTGAATACACCCTGTGACTCTACCTCCTGCTGGTTGTGTGACCTTGGGCACATTACTCATCCTTTCTGTGCCAGAGTAAAATGGTATAAAAATGATACCTACTTCATAGAGTTGCTGTGAGGATTAAATGAGATCACATATGTGGTGTGCTTACAAGAGAAACTGGCACATAGAGTACTCTTGATACGTGTTCTACTAGAATGGAAGCCACTTGAGAGTGGAGATCTATGTCTGTGTTTTGATCACTGATGTGGTCTAAGTGCTGATGGTATTATCTGGCACATAGTAGACACTGAGTAAATATCTTTTGAACGAATGAATGAACCCACTACACACCTATTAGAATGGCTGAAATCTAGAACACTGACAGCACCAAATGTTGGTGAGGATGTAGGGCAACAGGAACTCTCATTCATTGCTGGTGGAAATGCAAAACTGCCATATGATTCATCAATTTATGTCTTTATTTACCTGAAGTAGTGGAAGTCTTAGGTCCTCACAAAAACCTGCATGTAGATATTTATAGCAGTTTTATTCATAATCATCAAAACTTGGAAACAACCAAGATGTCCTTCAGTGGGTAAATGGATGAATAGGCTGTGGTACATCCAGATAATAGAATATTATTTGGCACTAGAAAGAAATAAACTATCAAGCCATGAAAAGACAGGGGGTAACCTTAAATGCATATTATTAAGTGAAAGGAGCAAATCTGAAAAAGGCTACCTACTGTATGACATACTACAAGACATTCTGGAAAAGACAAAACTATTTAGAGGGTAAAAAGGGTCAGTGGTTGCCAACGGTTGAGGAGAAGTGTGGGATGAACAGGTAGAACACAGAGGATTTTTAGGGCAGTGAAACTATTTGTATGATACTATAATGGTGGATATATGTCATTATACGTTTGTTCAAAGCCATAGAAGGTACAACACCAAGAGTGAACCCTAATGTGAACTATGGACTTTGGGTGATAATGATGTGTTAATGTAGATTCATTGATTGTAAAAGATGTACCACTCTGGTGGAGGATGTTGATGGGGGATGCTATACATGTGAGTGGGCAAGGGGGTATATGAGAACTCTCTGTATTTTCTGCCCAATCTTGTTGTGAATCTAAAACTGCTCTAAAAAATATAGCCTATTAAAAAAAAAGAATAAATGTGTGAATAAACATTCTGACTCTATAGCCTCATGACCAGGGTTTACATTTGGGTCTTCTCCTGCCCTCTCCTTACAATGAGAGGAGAGGGCACGAGAAGACCCTCCTATCATCATTCTTATCACATAGAGAATCTAGAAGAAGTAAGAGAGAGTAACAAACTGCATAAATTACCAGAAAAAAACGGTACTTAGTTACAGATTGCATTTTCCAAAAATGGCTGCAATAATCTTTTCAGTCCCACATACTCTTCTAGAACCCTGCCACTTGCCCACCAAGAGATGGAGTCTAGGTGCCCTCTGCTTGAACAGAAGCAGACCTTTTGACTGCCTCGACTAATAGAATATGGTGAATCTGATGCTTTGTGACCTTCCAAGCCTGGGTCATAAAAAGCAGTACAACATCCACCAGGTCTCTCTCTCTTGAAATACTCAACTTGGGACACTGAGCAGCCAGGTAAGAAGCCCAAAGCTTCCATGCTGTGGGGAAGTCCAAGCTAGTCCATGTGGAGAGACCCTGCAGAAAAGCCCTGAGACGCTGAAGGGAAAGAGGTGCTGGCCAGCCCTCACCTGCTCCTGATTCCAGCTCCAGCTAGAAGTGACTCACCATAACTGCATAAGAGACCCTGAGCCAGAAGCACCCAGCTGGGTTGTCCCCCAGTTCCTGATCCACAGAAACTATGAGAAATAATAAATATTTTTGTTTTAAAGCATGGTTTTAGGATGATTTTTTTCTGCAGCATTATATAAACTGGAAAAAGTACTTGGCAAAGCATAACAACCAAGTCTGGCTTATTCAGGCCCACCTCTCTTAAGCCCCAAGTGGCTATCTGGCCCTTGAGAATGTTGGCGCTTTTCTGGCAGGAATCCAAACACAACTTGCCCCAATCCACCTGGGAATTTTCCTCCTGGAAGGACACCAAAACACAAGCTCCAGCTCCCACAGTTCAAGCCCAAAGCATCATGGATTACTCTGGCCTTGGCCCCCAAACTTGCTGACCCTCATCACTCTTCAGCAGGGACCCTGTTTTCTCCCTTTGCTTCCAGTAACTGCTAGGCATCTCAAAAATCCTATCTCATGGGCTCTCTCTTGAGAAGCTTCACATTTCCTTCCTTTTCTCATCATTCACCATCATTTTCCTCAAGTCTCAAGATGACAGTAACTTCAATGTCTTCTTTTGTCATTAATGTTTGACTGATTATGAAAGTGAACACCTATAAATCCTACATCCATACCGATAAGCATAATAAAGAGCTGATTCTAGGAGGATAAGGTACATTTATCATCATGAGGGAGGAACTATTTATCATGCCGCCAGTTCAGGGTGTATATTTACACATTTTAAAAGAATCGCTATACTTTGGGTAATCCTTTATAACAAAGTGTTCAAGGAGCTTTTCACACAAATCTCCTCCTTTGAGAAACTCAAGTCCTGGCTGCTCTTCCGGGGTGTTAAAGAAAGAACAAGCTCATGTCAGACATAACATGTCTTGGATGCCTACAAAAGAGTATCCAAAGTGGAGAATAGAAAGTAAGAAAGTGTAACTCCAAGGTTACCATAGGGGACAAGTCAGGTCTGACTTCTCAGAAACAGCTCACCGTACAGTGAAAAGATCCCAGAATCTGCAGACAGAAACCAGCAATTGTATTCCAGCTCTGTGACTTACTAGCTAGATGACTTCAACAAATATGATTTCCATCACCTAATTTCTTCATCTGTAAAATAAGATATTAATAAATCTACTTTTTAAAGTATATAAAAAGAATTGAAAAGAAAGTGTTCAAACAAAAACTTGTGAACAAATTTTCATAACAACATTATTTACAGTTGCCAATAGGTGCAAAGAATCCAAACGTCCATCAAGTGATAAATGGATAAACACAATGTAGTATATCCATTACAGTGGAATATTAAGTCAGCCATAAAAAGGAAGGAAGCACTGATACATGCTACAACATGGATGAAAACACATGAAATGAAGAAGTCATACACAAAAGGCTACATATTGAATGATTCCATTTACATAAAGTGACCAGAATAGGTAAATCCAGAGATGGAAAGCAGATCAGTGGTTGCCAAGGCCTGGGAGTAGGGAGGGATGGGCAGTGGCTCCTAAATGAGTACTGGGTTTCCTTTTGGGATGATGGAAAGTTCTGGAACTAGATAGTGGTGATGGTTGGACAAGACTGTGAATGTTTTAAATGCTACTGAATTGTACACTGAAAATGGTGAATTTTATGTTATGCATGTTTTAACAGAACAACAAATAAATTATGTAAAGCACATAGCACACGTGTCCCCTCTCCCCCTCTCCATGTCATTAGACTGGAAGGAAACCAGTGGGAGACTGGAACGGTTTGTCCCAACCACTCCATCCCAGATGGTAATTCCCATTAAAAAGCCCATACAAGAGAAAGGACAATAGACATCAGAGGTTCTGCTTCATTTGCTTTGGGTGCAACTGGGGCATGTGTATTTTGCAAAATCTCCCTGGTGATTCTCACATGTGCCCCTACTTAGGAACTTCTTTACTGATTGGGCAGCCTCCCACAAACAGGCCCTGGCCAAAAACTCTCCTTCCTACTGAGAGCCCTGTTTTATCAACTGAGTTCACCTACAGTGAAGTTCTCTCCACCAGAGACACGTAGCTCACAAGACATTTATTCAGAAACACTTTCAGGAGGACACATAAGCCCCTTGGTGGCCCAATTAAATGAAGCTCCCTATCTCAAGTGGGCTGAATTGCAATAAAAACACTATCCTTGCCTTTTTACCACTGTGAGAGACAGGCATTAAAAAAATACTTCTAATTATTTTTCAGAATTGCTATTGAATGCTTTGTGTAGTGAATGGGATAGTGGCTCTCCCAAATGCTATGTCTGAATCCAAACCCTGTTACCTGTGAATGTGACCTTACTTGAAAATAATGTCTTGGCAGATGTAATTAAGATATCAAGGCAAGATCATCCTGGATTTAGGGTGGGCCGTTAATCCAATGCCTGATGTCCTTATGAGAGAATAGAGAGGTAGGTTCAAGACACAGAGGGGAAGACCATGCAACGTCACAGGGATCAGAGACACACAGGGAGAGTGCCACGTGAAGACAGAAGCAGAGATTTGAGTGATGCATCTACAAGCCAAGGAACTCCAAGGCTTGCCTGCAGCCACCAGACATTAGGAGAGAGGCATGGATTCTCCCTCAAACCCTCCAGGAGGAACCAATCCTGCTGCCACCTTGATTTTGGACCTCTAGCCTCCTGAACTGTAAGAAAATTAATTTCTGTTGTTTTAAGCCACAAATTTGCAGTAATTTGTTACAGCAGTCCTAGAAACTAATACACTTGGTATCTTATATCGAACTTAATATCAGGGATTAGACAACAAATTTCCTTCCAGAATTCCGTACAAGGAAGCAGAGTCTCTCCAGATAAATGTGTATGTTCCCCCTCACCCAGCAAAAAGTAAGAGAGTTGTTGATTCCTGACACATTTTTCACTTTTCTTGTCAGAAAGCTCAGGTGGAGGCTAGGGTTCAAGTTCTGTGATTATCCATCCTGGATTCTTGCTATCAACTTCTCCTTGCTTTGCCATGTTTCTGTTCTCTCTTTCATTTTGAATTTTATTTTTAATTTGCTTACTCTCTATATATGTAGTTTTATTATAAATCACCTAAAATACCTTTTGAAGAGAAATGACTATAAAATTATAAGTAATAGCAGAGTGGCTAAGAGAGTGGGCCCAGGAACCAAACTTCCTAGGTTCAAATCCCAGCTGTATAACTTAGGAGGTTTGTGACTGTGGGAGCACCCTATGCCTCAGTGTCCTCAGCTGTGAAAAGGGAATAATATTCATATGTGCCCTGTAGGTTTTAAGGATTTAGTGACTTAATCACATGCAAAGTACTTAGGACAATGCCTGACATATAAAAAGTATTCATTCAATAAGTACAGCTATTACTATTACTTGTCCACATTACTGCCTTAGTGAAAACTCTGCTGGTGCTTCACTACCTGCAGGATGAAGTTCAAGCTCCCTATCACAGCACACAAGGCTTTCCATGAATGGCTTCTTCCTCGGGCCGCAAGTGTGTCCTGCCTGACCCTCCAGTTAACATGGACCACATCCGCACGCTTGGCTGTCCGCTATGCTAGGGATGACCCAGCTGACTCCTACTCGCCCTTCCAGACTCGGCTCCGTGTTACTTTCTCCAGGAGCCCAGCCCATGCCTCCCCATCGGTGGTGGATGGTCCAAACCCAGGCTCCATCTCCAGCTCACCACTTTCACAACCTGTTGGAGTGACTTGTGCTACATCTCCTTCATCCAGGAGTCTCCTGATTTTAGTTGTCTCTGTGGGCAGAGAATGAAAGCACTGAGGCCCTTTGGAAGATTGAGCTGTCAGGTGGAGGTGAGGTAGAGACCTGTCTGAGATCTGTGTCCTGATTGACCAGGCTGTCCCTGGAAGGGACGGACAGCACCAGAAAATTGAAAGCTCCAAAGGTTTCACAAACTACATCTAGTCTGCTAATGCCTGAGATAAAAGTTGGCTTTTCCATCAAAGCCTTTGACCCTCAGGGCTGGTATTACTCAGTTGGCTAAATGTCATTCTGCATTTAGCACCACTAACCGCTGCTTTTGAGGGAGTTAAAGAATAACAGCCTCTGGGAGAAAGAGAGTTTCCAGATGGCTTTGTTTAATCAAGTTTGGAAGTGTGACATTAAATCCTCTGAGAGGTTTGCCCTCATGCCCTTTTTCTCCCAGCTTATTGAGGTATAACTGACAAATAAAATTGTAAGATATTTAAAGTGTACATTGTGGTGATTTAATGTACATATACATTATGAAACGATTCCCACCATCCAGTTAAGTAACACATTCATCACCATTCATCATATATTTATTTTTTTGGTAAGAACATTTAAGTTCTACTCTCTTAACAAATTTTGATTATACAACACAGTGTAATCAATTATTATCATGCTTTACTTTAGATCCTCAGATCTCATTCATCTTATGTTGTTGAACCCAAGTTCATGTTTCTGATGCACAGTGAGGCCAAACAAGCAAACCATCAGAATTTGGGGCACAGAAAGCTTTATTGCAAGGGTCAGGCAAGGAGAATGGGTGGCTCACGCTCAAAAGACCTGAACTCGCCAGGGGTATTTGGGGAAGAGTTTTATAGGCAAAATTTGGGGTGAGGGCTGCAGGGTCTGTGACTTTCTTCTGATTGGTTTGTGGTGAGGAAATAAGGGTGATGTTTCTGGAATCTCAACCTTCTGATTCCAACCAGTCTGGGGTCTGCATGCTTGTGGCCAGCATGTAGTCACCATCCTCCACCTGGTGGAGGACATGCATGAGATTGTTATCTGTACCCCTTCAGGAGGCATTAGCAGTCCTGTGACTCTATTGTCCTAGTAACTGCTTGAACCTGCTCTTTGGAACTCAGGGAAGGCCACAGAGACTAAACGGAGACTAAAGCCTTTTTTTCCTACAAACAAGAAACAGGGGATACAGAGGGGCCTCTGTGCCTGGGA
The DNA here is from genome assembly GCF_025265405.1 of Mesoplodon densirostris. Lineage (NCBI taxonomy): Eukaryota > Metazoa > Chordata > Mammalia > Artiodactyla > Ziphiidae > Mesoplodon > Mesoplodon densirostris. The sequence goes on along the minus strand of NC_082665.1, from coordinate 93,715,616 downwards.
GGGTTCTGTTTGGTTTCACTTATAGTTGAAAGTTTGTACCCTTTTACCAACCTCTGCCTAATTCCTCCAGCCCCTGGCAACCAATTTTCTACTCTCTGTTTCTATGAGTTTGACTTCATTTTCTTTCTTCATTATTTTTCTTAGAGCTTACGTATAAGTGATACCATGCAGGATTTGTCCTCCTCTGTCTGACTTAACATTTAGCATAATGCCCTCAGGGTCCACCTATGTTGTCACCCCTTCTTTTTTATGGCTGAATAATACTCCTGAGGACCTCAGATCTGAAGCCTGGTGTACCCCACACCAGGGTGGGTGTGAGACAGAGAGAGAGAAAGAGAGAAAATTGGTCAAACATTGCCTGTGGTATCATGGAAATGTCCCCATTTGAGAATCAAAGGATATCAAACTCAAGGGGAAAACCTGAGTCCTAGTTTAGCTGGCCCTGTATCCCACCCCTACTCATGGCCCAGCTCTCCAGCTTCTCTCCACAAAGTTCAAGGCATCCTCTCTCAGGAAGCCCTCTACCAGGAGCAGGATACGTGAGCGTGAAGGCCCCAGGCCTGGTCCGTAAGGGCCTGCATACCTCCTGGGACAGGGGCTTGAGCCTGCACAGGGGAAGAGGTGGAGCCACCAGGCTGCAGGTTCCCAGACAACAAGGGACCTCCTGCCCTCCCCAGGGCCCTCCTGAGGCTGCACCTCTGACACTCTCCCGTTCAAGGAAGCCCTTAGTGGTCTTTATGCCTGGGATTCAGATGCAGAGAAATCAGGAGTGATTCAGATGCAGTTATTCAGAGGTGTTTGTGGGTGAGTGGAAAGGGAGCACAGGATGGTTTCTTTCAGGACAGGCCTGCAGCCATCAGCCAGTGTGGAAACAAAATGAACCCTGGAGTCAGGCAGACCTGAGTTAGGGCCTGGGGTAGGAAGAAGAAGGAAAATGAGAACCTACTACACCCAGGCTGGGTTTTGAAGGTCTGTGGATGGGTAGCTGGTGCCAGACTCTCCTCCTTGCAACCAACCATGAAGGCTGGCTCAGGGCATATTCTCTTGCTCTCAGAAATCCTGGCATATCAGCCTCTACCCTATCCCCCCCTCCCAACTCCTCCACCTGCCAATCCCACCCTGCCAGGAGTGAAGGGGTGGGAAGCCTGATACTCCTTCAAGATCATCTGGCCCAGAGTCCTCATTCAGCAGGTGGGAAAATGGGACCCAGTGGTGCTTGTGCCAAGATTAGGCCTGTCTTAAGCCTGAGTTACAGAAAGGCCACAGACAAAAGTCACGTGCAGTCCAGGAGACAAGGCATGAAGTCAAAGTCAGTTCAAGTACAGGACAAAGGCATCAAGTGGAGCAACCATCTGCTTCCATGTGGCCTCAAGCTAAGGTTGGACATCACCAGCAGCAAACAGGTGACAGTCAGTCAATGGATATTTACTGAGCACCTGGTAAGTGTCACGCTGCCTTGCAGGTACGGAGGACAGAGCAAAAGCCTACATTCCCTACTGAGAAGAAGATGCTAGTAGGCCAACCCCAGTCAAAAGGGGCACCATGGTGTGGTGGGCAGCTTGGGCTCTGTCTGGATTTGACTCTGCCTCTTACCTCTCTGACCTTAGGAAAGCCATGTAACTTTCCGTGCCTCAGTCTCCTCATCTGTAAAATGGGGCCAATAAGAGCAACAGCCTCCGAGGGCTGCTGTGAAGATCAAATCAATTGAGTAAAGCACTAAGCATGGTGAGAATGTATTTATTATCATCCCAAACACTGCTCTTATAAAAATGCTGGGATCATGCAATGCTCGCACTACAGAGCATTTTAAAGAGGCCACCCAGGGGTCCGAGAGCTTGTGTTCCATTGCTGGTAACAAATTGCTGCCTGGCCTCAGACAGGTCGGGTCACTAATTGTTCTCAGCCTCCATTCCATTCCCATATCTGGGGATGGCAGAGGAGGGGTAATGGCATTTTGCTCAAGAGGTACTGGGAGGCGATATGAGGTCACCTTCACCAGAGTCAGGGCAAGTGGTCTTGGGTTTGCCATGGAAAGAAAAGGCGAGGCAGCCTGATCACAGAGGGGCTTCATCTGGTTGGGAGCGTGGGGCTTCTAAGGTTGTATGCACTTCGGAGTTGCTTGAAGGGTAGCGTCTGGCATTGTCTTGGCATGATTTATTGAAAGCTGCGCTCAAGTTAAATCAAAAGTGAAAAGGTTAATTACTGAGTACATAGTTTTAAAAATATATAATTGGCTTATTTCAATGAAGTTGGGATAGGAACAAGCAAGGAGAGGATTCAGTGTCCTGCAAATAAAACTCAGGAAGACTCTCACTATTTGCTCTGATTTGCCATCTCCAGGACATAGTCTGAAATAATCTGAGTGTCCAGCCACCAAAAATAATGCCCTTTGCTGTGTTTAGAATACCTGTACTGTCCAGTACGGTAGCCACAAGTCATATGCGGCTATGGAGCACTTGAAATGTGGCTAATCCAAGTTAGATGTGCTGTATGAGTACCCCCTGGACTTCCAAGACTTAGTATGAAAAAAAAGTGTAAATATCTCTTTAATAACTTTGTATTAATTACATGTTGAAATGCTAATACTTTGGATATATTGAGCTGAATAAAATATATTAATAAAATTAATTCCACCTGTTCCTTTTTACTTTTTTTTAATGTGGCTACTAGAAAATCTACCGTTACATATGTGGTTGGGATGGTATTTCTATTGGACAGTGAAGTTTAAATAGAGAATGGTTGTCAGGGGGTCTGCTTTTCCCAGCAGTGCTGGTTGAGCCATAAATGATTCTTCTTCCTCAAATAGCAAGAAGACTTTGAGATGGAGAGAACACGGGACCAAGATATCGCAGATCCAGATTATTATTTCACACTGGTCATCAAGTTGCTGCATGGCCTTGATGACAATAAAGAGTAGCAAACACTTCTATAATATATTTAATAGTTCAGGCGCCACTCTAAGCATTTGACACTTGTTGCTGTCTCACAACAGTCTTGTGGAATGGGAGCTGTTATGGGTTCCATTTTCCACATGAAGATGCTGAGGCGTGAAGAGGTTAAGAAACAAGCCCAGAGCTCACGGATGGAAAGTGGTGGAAGCAGAATTCAAACCCAGGCAGGCAGGTTCCAGGGTCTGTGCTGTGGACCACGTTATTGCCTCTCAAGTTATCCAAACTAGCTTAAATTCAGTTTCTTTATCTATAAAATAGAGTTAATAGCTACTCTGTCTACCTTACAGGATTGTAACGAGGGTCAGAAGATGACATGGGTGACCGTAGACGGTAGACGGGTAAGGTGGCAGAAGCTTAAGAAAGGGAATTACACAGGAGGAGCTTCCCGTCTGTAAGACCATTAAAATTCAGACCCAGTTCTTTCATACAGTGTTTCCCCAAATGGAATTGTTTCCTCCGCAGCACTCTGTGATACACCACAGTCCCTCACACACCTTGTCTTTCATTGCATGCCTATGTCTGTTCCTTCATTACACGTCAAGTTTCTTAAAGGCAAGTTGTCTTGAAGATTAGTGCTTCTCAACAGGAGGTGATTTTGCCCCCCAGAGGACATTTGGAAATGACTAGAGACATTTTTGATTGTCACACCTTGGCGGGGGCGGGGGCAAGCGTGCTACTGGCACTCAGTGGGTAAAGGTCAAGGATGCTGCTAAACATCCTACAATGCACAGAACAGCCCGCCACAACAAAGTATTATCTGCTCAAAATATCAGTGGTGCTGAGATCATTATATGACCCATTGTGGTTCAGACATGCATGAAATAGTAAGTACCCAATAAATGATGAAAGAACCATTGAATGAATGAATAATAAATATTATAATCACCTATCTGCCTTGGATATAACTTCTTTTCGGTTACACTCAACTAACACATATTAAATACCCACTACATCCCAGGCACTTGCTAAGGCTGGAGGACTGGGGGATGCAAAGTTCTGAAAGACAGAATCTCAAAGATCTGGTTGTCTTCTAGGGGAGTCAGAGTCACAACAAAGAGACTGTCAGATAATGTGGTAAGCGATGAATGCCGCAGCCCACACCAGCTCTGGGCAGCCGCACCACTCAGGAACTTGTGAAAAGACAGAAGGTCCAGCCAATCTGGATGGAACAATAATTTTTCCTCAAGTTTTTATTTTGAAAAATTTCAAACACCAAGAAGGTGGAATAACTGCACAATAAACATTTATATAAGTATCAATATTTAGATAGGTATTTAATTATGATAGATAAAAGATAGATAAATATATAGTAGATAGATAGATAGATACACACATACATACTTTTTTCTGAACCGTTTTAGGCAGAGGAGGGACATGGTCAGACCTGGATGCCAAGTAGAGAACAGATTGAGGGATGAAATGATGCGGAAGGTGTCACCAGTTGTTGCGTTAGTCCTAAGAGGGACATGAGAGTCTGAACAAGGGCAGTAGTGGGTCTGCAGAGGGAGGAGAGAAGGATTTGAGGGGAATTCGTTTAAGAAGTAATCAGAACCACCTGGTTCCTGGTTCCCTTCTCCCCACTCTGGACTGGAGTGTTCCCATCTGCAAGCTTACTTCTCCAAGTCTCTAGAGCTAATCTTGAGTCCAGACAGGGTGATTGCAAGGAGCTACTGCTCAAATCAAACCCCTCTTGCTCGGGTCCCAGTTCCGACAGCTGCGCTTCTGTTCTGTCCCCATGGTGTGCCTCAGTCTTGGAATCTGGGGCCTTGCCTTGTTCCTGCCCTTGAGCCTATGTCTGCATCTCAACAGCCTGCCCAGGGACACACAAGCCTTCTAAGGTTGGAGCCCCCGCTAATCCTCCTCCCTTTATCAGAGGTTCCTAAAGTCTTTTGCCTGAATCTCTAAGCTCTACCTGCTCCCCAGGTGGAGCTCCACCACTCCACTTTCTATGCACCACTAGGTGCCTCGGGCATACTGGCCATGCTATTGGGGAGTGACCATCTGTTGCAGTGCCTTCTGTATGCCTTGCTCTACCTGCTGTAATGGACGTTCCACGGCCTGACCCACTCACCACATCATCGAATGCCTGGGTCTACTTCCAGGGCCCTTTCCCTTTCAGTGACCACAGCCCTTGTGCACTTCCCAGTTTCTGCTTTCTATTTCCTCATCTCCGTGTGCAGAAGCAAGAGGCTTGCTTGTGTGACCCTAGGATATCTGGCAGGTCAAACACTGTCTTATTCTCATATCTGATTGGTGATAACAGTGAGCATCAGGGCACATGCAGAAGGCCCATACCTTGGCTGTGGCTGTCCTAAGACTTAGCCTAGCAAGCACACAATTTCAATATTCAGTGAGGGCAAAGCATCAGACAGGCTTGTCTGCAGTCAGTGTGCCAACAAAATACGCATGGGTTGGTTGATTGCCTTGTTGAATAATCTTCTGCTAAATATCTCATTAATGTCCTCCTATCCCCCAGTATTCTGGCTAATACTTCACTCTGTTCATCTGAAGTATATTTATCCCTTTCATTTCCCTCGATTCTGTTAACTGAGGCAAAATACCTCCATGCCCCGTCTGATTTCCAGAGAGCCTACCAAAGCAGCTACCTTTAAAGACGTCAAAACAGAAGAGCCATGCCACTTGGGGACAAATGAGGTCAGGCCTGACTCTTGGATTTGTCTCTTCAAGTTCTGGTCTGCTGGCTCTGCACAGAATGAATTTTGGCTCCCAGCTGGCTGTGGTGGCCTAGACCCAGGGACACTGTGTCTGTGGGCAGATTACAAGGGCCACCACAGTCTTCCTTGTCAAACTCCTCCCAGGTGGGAGGTTCTGAATGCCAGGAACTCCAAAGGTGGAAAGGACCTGCGAGTCACATAGGCTAACCCTCCTATTTTACAAATTAGAAAAAAACAAAAACAAAAATAGGCTCAGAAATATCAAGTGCCTCCTCCAAGATCACATTAGGATATGTTTGTCTGCTCTCTTTCTGTCTGACCCAGAAATTCCACTTCACGGACTTTATATCACAGATCTGCTCACACACAGGCACAAGATGTACAAGCAAGGTTATTCATTGCAGCACACCTCACAGAAAAGATTGGAAACAGCCTTGGTGTCCACCAATAGAGGACCAGCTCTTCAGTGGAATACTAAGCACCTGGAAGAAAGGACAGGCAGCCATCCATGTGCTGATGTGGAAAGGTCCCTGAAATAGGTTAAATGAAGAAGGCAAGGTGCTGAACTGTGTCCATGGTGTGTTCCTATGAAAATGAAGGAAAGAGCACTAATCTGTGTGTGTGTGTGTGTGTGTGTGTGTGTGTATTTGCTTATCTTTCTGGGAGGTAACACTATGACCTTGTTTGCCTAAAGAGAGGGAACTGCACGGCTGGAGAGAGGCAGGATTTTTGCTGTAAAGTTTAAAAGTTTTTGAACCACATTATTACATATTTTAAAACTTAAATAAATATTCAGGCCTCGTGGCAGACTGGAGGCCAGTAGTTTATCCAAGGTGATACAGCTCGCTAAATGGCAGAGCTGCTCCTAGGACCAAGGCCCCCTTATTCTTTTCTTTGGGGTGTGGGAGACTTGGGGGTGGGTTATAACAAGTTTATATAATTTATCTTAATAAAAGTAATAACTTTACCTAAAGTTTTCATTTTGCTTTCTTCCTTTGTATTTCCTGACCTCTGAAAAGTGAAAGATAATTTTTAGTCATCAAGAGAAGTCAGCTCTGAAACCTGTGAAATAATGTGATGTGTGAGATTTGTTTCAATCAGAGCTCTGGGAGGGGGCAGGGGTGGTGGTGAGCAACACTGGCCATGAGTTGACAGTTGCTGAAGCTGAGTGATGGGTACATGGGGGTGCATTATATTATTCTTTTTACTTTTGTATATATCTGATGTTTTTCAATATATAAGCTTTTTAAAAATTTGTAAGGTGTAGCTAGGGATCTCTGTAATATAGTTCCTGTGTCTTTCCCAAGTGTTTCATTTTTTGTTTGTTTGAAATATAGTTGACTTCCAATATTATGTTGGTTTCAGGTGTACTACATAATGATTTGATATTTGCATACATTATGAAATGATAGGTCTCATAACCATCTGTCCTCATATAAAGTTATTACAATAGTTATTATTGACCATATTTCTTATGTTGTATATTACATCCCCATCACTTATTTATTATGTAACTGGAGGTTTGTACCTATTAATCCCCTGCACCTATTTCACCTACCTTCCTCACCACCCCCCCATCTGGTAACCACCAGTTTGTTCTCTGTATCTATGAATCTGTTTTCATTTTTTTTGGTCTGTTTTATTTTTTTAGATTCCACATATAGTGAAAACATACAGTATTTATCTTTGTCTGACTTATTTCACTTAGCATAATGCCCTCTAGGTCCATCCATGTTGTCACAGATGGCAAGATTTCATTTTTTATGGCTAATATTTCATTTTTTCTATATATCTCACATCTTCTTTATCCATTTGTCTATTGATGGGCACTTAAGTTGCTTCCATATCATGGCTATTGTAAATAATGCTGCAATGAACATAGGGGTGCATATATATATCTTTTTGAATTAGTGTTTTTGTTTTCTTCAGGTAAATACTCAGAAGTGAAACTGCTGGATCGTATTGTTGGATGTCATTCCTCTTTTTTTTTTTTTTTTTTTTTTGTGGTACGCGGGCCTCTCACTGTTGTGGCCTCTCCCGTCGCGGAGCACAGGCTCCGGACGCGCAGGCTCAGCGGCCATGGCTCACGGGCCTAGCCGCTCCGCGGCATGCGGGATCTTCCCGGACCGGGGCACAAACCCGTGTCCCCTGCATCGGCAGGCGGACTCTCAACCACTGCGCCACCAGGGAAGCCCCCATTCCATTTTTAATTTTTTGAGGAACCTCTACACTGTTTTCCATAGTGGCTGCACCAATTTATAATCTTACCAAAAGTGCACGAGGGTTCCTTTTTCTCCATAGCCTAGCCAACACTTGTTATTTGTGGTCTTTTTGATAACAGTCATTCTGACAGGTGTGAGGTGATATCTCATTGTGGTTTTGATTTGCATTTCCCTGATGGTTAGTCGTGCTGTGCATCTTTTCACATGTCTGTTGGCCATCTGTATGTCTTCAGGCCTCCTTATTTTTTTTTTACTATTAAAAAAATTTCTTTTAATTTATTTATTTTATTTATTTATTTTTGGCTGCATTGGGTCCTTGTTGCTGCACGGGCTTCCTGTAGTTGCGGCGAGCGGGGGCTACTCTCCATTGCGGTGCGCAGGCTTCTCATTGCGGTGGCTTCTCTTGTTGTGGAGCACGGGCTCTAGGCGCCCAGGCTTCAGTAGTTGTGGCACGGGGGTTCTAGAGCACAGGTTCAGTAGTTGTGGCGCACGGGCTCAGCAGTTGTGGCTCGTGGGCTCTAGGTGCGTGAGCTTCAGTAGTTGTGGCGCACGGGCCTAGTTGCTCTGCGGCATGTGGGATCCTCCCAGACCAGGGCTCAAACCCGCATCCCATGCATTGGCAGATGGATTCCCAACCACTGCGCCACCAGGGAAGCCCAGGCCTCCTTACTCTTGACCTACACATAAATAAAAGTTTTCCAAAACTTGAAGTCTAGAAAGAGAAAAGTGGTTAATTCAGAAGAGGAGGAAAAGAATTTGAAGATGGGGTCAGGGCAGGGGGTTGGGGGGGAACCAAATGGAATTAGGGGGAGAGAGAAGACAAGGGGGAGAGGAAAAGGGAGGCAAGGAGGAGAGTGGGAGGTGGAGGACGGGGTGAGCAGAAGCCCTGCGAGAGTTGATGGAGGACTTGAGCCGGTGCCCCTCACAGCCTGGACGTGGCTGGAGTTCAGCAGTCGCTGTTGCCAGGGCTTGTCTGCTAAGTGGCAACAATGAGCATGTGAGAAAGGGTCACCAAACACACCAGACCGTGTCCAGCCCAAGACACCGCTCCACCCACATTCCCTGGGATCAACCCGCCTCAACTCTAATCCCACAGCACAGACACTGTCAGCGCGACGGCACCCTCCCCCGGGGCTGTGCGAGTCCCAGCAGCACGACGGCCTCTCCAAGGGGCTGTGCCTCCATCTCTCCAGCCTCCTGAAGGCCCTTGTTTCTGCACCAGAGTTCTGGCAGAATCTTCTGAAGGCAGTGACCGGGGCCAGCCTCGCCCTGGCCAGGGATTCCCGCTGAGTCAGCCATTCACTCTTCCATCTTTTCAACCTGCCTTACAGGAAGAGAGCTGCTCTGTCAGAGCACCATTTTTTTTTTTTAATAGTGATCTTGGGGTCTTCGTATTTATTTATTTATTTTTATTTTATTTATTTTTGGCTGTGTTGGGTCTTTGTCTCTGTGCAAGGGCTTTCTGTAGTTGCGGCAAGCGGGGGCCACTCTTCATCGCGGTGCGCGGGCCTCTCACTATCGTGGCCTCTCTTGTTGCGGAGCACAAGCTCCAGACGCGCAGGCTCAGCAGTTGTGGCCCACGGGCCTAGTTGCTCCGCGGCATGTGGGATCTTCCCGGACCAGGGCTCGAACCCGTGTCCCCTGCATTAGCAGGCAGATTCTCAACCACTGCGCCACCAGGGACGCCCCGGAGCACCATTTTAAGTAGTCTCCCTCCTCAGCTCTGACCTTCTCGGGGCAGAAGGGAAAAGGCGTGGGCGAGACAGGCCCTCTCTCATGATGGGGAGTGAAGCTACAGTTCCCGAAAAGCTAAAGGACGGGTCCCAAAGCCTGCCCTCCACTCGCCCTTTGGGATCCTGGCTGTTTTGTCCGGTCTTCTTTGTCTCATTTGTAAAGTACAGAAGCAACTTTCTGCTTCTGTTTAGACAAGCTAGCCCAAACACGGTGAGAACTTCGAAAAGACCTCTGCCCTCCCACGGCCCAGTGCCTGCTTTGCACTCAAAGCCGTGTCTGAGTGCTGAGGCTGAGGGGTCCCAGGGCAACCCTGGAGGTGCTGTGTGGCTGCCCTGAAGTCCCACTGCAGCCTGGCTCCCACCAGCCAAAACGGAGCCACAGGACCTCAGGCACTGGCCTTACTGGTGGCAACAAAATTCCTCACTTTGGAGGGGAAACAACAGCAGAGTTTCAGATGGCCTGCCTTGGCCAGTGTATCATCAGAGAGCGGGGAAGAGGCGTCAAAGAAGTTGTTAGTCTGAGGCAGGAAATCCCATCCGACTAACAACCAACAACAAGTGCAGACGTGACACAGTGAGCCTTCAGTGGACAAGTCCTCAGGGGCGAAGCACCTGGGCCGAACCAGCTGGGCACAGAGGGAGCTGTGGTCTCCCAGACCCTTCCACTCCAGGTTAGTGCTGCAGCTGCTGAGAGCAGGCTGGGGTTGGCTCTCAGCACAGGTGTGGGCCTCTAGAAGGTGGACCAGGTAGTCTGAGAGGGGAAGCTCACACAGCCCTCCCCAACAGTGTCTCACAGGTCTTGGGAAGGTGCAGTTCCTCTGTCACAGCAGGGCGGGAAGGAGAGAAGGGGACTCCATCACAGGGCCATGGGCAGGGAATGAAGATCCAGTGTCACCTCTGTGGCTATTATACCTTCTTTTGATTGTAATAGTTTTTTCTAATAAAAATCGTCATTGGAAAAATTTCATTCATGAATAAATGTGGAAAGGAGCAGGAAGCATTGGCTGCTAATATGATATGGAGTGATTGTGAGATAAGTGGAGAGAATGACACCTAGCAACTTTCAAGCATGACACAGGGTGGTCTTAACTGTGAAACTAACTCCATCACCCCGATAACATCCCCACATTCTAGGTTTTACCCCATCCTACAACAAAGCCCATTCTTACCCCATGATTTTTTGAGCTTTATTTGAGCCGTAAATTGTCAGTACTTGGTCCAATACTGGTCCTGGGAGAATGAACTGGCATTGTTAGGCTCCTTGAGCTGTGGTGTAACCCTAGAGACCAGACTATTTCTAGGAAGACTCTGTAAGGCTGAGCCTCTCTGACTCCATAGACCACCCATGTGATCTAGGCTCAGCCACTTCCCCTAGGAAATCTTCAAAATTCTCTCTGGTTCAGACCCACTGCTTGGATGTGGCCCACAGTGGATCTGGCTTGGGCCACCATGTTGCTCCAAGCAATGTTTGTTTTCCGTAGGTTTTGGCATCCAGCTGATAGCCAAACATTTCCACATTTCACTCAATAAAACTAAAGACTTTCTTGTGAAGACATGAAGAAACTAGATTCACTACACTAAGGTCAGGTGATAGCTGGCCCCCACTATCTACCAGCGGCCAGCTTGTTGATAGTTGTCTTTTCTGAAGCCAAGCCAAGACCTAAGCTCTTTAGGAAGAGAAGGCCCAGATCTAATTGAGCAGGGAGATGAGATGCCAGCTTGTCAACGCTGCATCTCCAAGTCCCTTATGTCTCTCTGCAGACATCTGCTACTTTTGGCTGCAACATGACAATGGTGTCTGTCAGTAATAGCAATGAAGTTACTCCTGAGGCTGAACATTGGACAGACCTGTGTTTATTTATTTTGTTTCCCTTCATTATGAATCACTTTGATTATAATGAGTACATTCCATGGATTGTTATTGGATTTCAGAATCTTTATATATCTGCAGTAAAAATATTTCCTTTTCATACCAAGATACTTGATACTTAATATATATTTCAACTTTAGTTGAAGTATATATTCAGCCTCATAAATAAACATAATTTGCACACAGATGTCTGGCCAAGTCTGGACATCTTCACAGAGTGGGAGCCTGGGGCTGGAGGATAGAGGGTGAGAAATGCCCTGGCCTCTTCCCTAGTTGCCATTGGCTTGAGTGGTTATGGTTTAATAAAGCAACCCTGATCTTGGACTCATGTTCTCCCAGAGCAAGTGGGAAAGCATCGCCAGCTATCAGATAAGGAGCTTTGCCCTGGACTCTTGGCCATGTGCACAAACAGTGGGCCAGGCAAATTAGATGGTAATGAATTCTTTTTCCATGTAAACTGCTGCTCTAACTGCATATGTTATGTGGTGACCTGTCTGGTCTCCAGGGAATCTTCTCCCGATGTCTGTGGGTGTTGGACCTGTGTAAAGAAGGCAGAGTTCAGGGCTTTCCTGGTGGCGCAGTGGTTGAGAGTCCGCCTGCCAATGCAGGGGACGCGGGTTCATGCCCCGGTTTGGGAGGATCCCACACGCCGCGGAGCGGCTGGGCCCGTGAGCCATGGCCGCTGGGCCTGCGCGTCCGGAGCCTGCGCTCCGCGGTGGGAGGGGCCACAGCAGTGAGAGGCCCGCGGGAGAGACCACAACAGTGAGAGGCCCGCGTACCGCAAAAAAAAAAAAAAAAAAAAAAAAAAAAAGAAGGCAGAGTTCAGAGCCTTTGGGGATGCCAACCCCTTTTCTCAGTCCCACAACTTGCCTTGCCCAAGAACAGAGAAGCTATCTGGGACCATATACCCTCAAGCCCCTTCAAGTCTGTGCACCTCCTACCTTATCTGATGTGTGATCCCCCCCCATTCACCCTACATGTAGTTGCAAGATCAGTCTCCCTAAAAAACAGCTCTAGTCTTGTCACTTACCTGCCAAAAACCTGTGATGGCTTCCTGTGTGAGTTACAGAATGATGTCTAAACTCCTTAGTGATGAACTTACTTTGAAACTCTATGTGGCAAGAGAAATTTCCCATTTTCTTATGGTTGTAAAGTTGACATCTGCCCCTTGGATTGTGGCTAGGAGGTTTATCCATTCCTGGTAGACCACTCTTCCAGCACGTGTCCACAACAGGCTGCTGTTTGAAGCAAGACATGGCACCTTTAAGCCAGGGTTTCATCTTGCCTGGCAATTACTATTGGCTACTAGGACAGTCATAATCATCAGTCATGGAAATGTGATCTGGCATGGGTATGAGAAAGAGAATTGACTGACGGCACCTGGTCCTAGTAATTGTCATTCATGGTTATAAAGCCAGGAAAAACAGGTGTGTGTGTGTGTGTGTGTGTGTGTGTGTGTGTGAATATGTACAGGCACATAATCATGAACTGTACATCAATAAAAGTCTACTAACCAGTGGACCCCAAAGAAGGTATTAGTTGCCTCCTAATTGTAAACAGGGCCTGAGGACTCCGACCTAGAAGCTTGAACCAGGAGATCTTGGTACAGGCTGGGAATGCTTACTGGGAGAGTGCTCTAGTCCGGGAGGTTTGCAGAGAATCAAAGCCAGCCCCCTATCAGGAGGCTGAAGTCAGGGAGCAAACCAGGGACAAGGCAGGAGGTAGGTTCAAGCGGAACAATCAAGGCAACAACAGCAGACAGAGGGAACTTTGACACTGAAGAAAGCCCAGACAGAAGCCCAGCTTCCCAGGGTGAGCCCTGCCCCAGCCGGGGCTCTGCAGCATTGCTGTGCAGGGGGTCCACACCAGGCCTCAGGGGTCAACCTGCTCACTCATCAGTGGGAACATGCCTCCCTCCACTGTGCCCAGTTCTCTACGTCCAAGTCCTCCTCAACTAATAACTCAAAAGCAACAACTTTCTCACCCCAGGAAGAAGCGGCTACATTCCTTCTAACTCTATTTCTACAAAGATATTCATTTTTGCCACTGAGTTCACCTAATCCAGAGGCCCTCAACTCTGGCAATACAATAGCATCACCTGGTGAGGTGATGCTATATTTTATAAAATATTGATGACTTCACCCCCAAAGACCCTAATTTTTGTTGGTCTTGGGGGGAACCTGTGCATGGAGGGGTCCAGGTGACCCTGATGTGCAGCCAGAGCTCAGAATGACTGACTTCAACCATTTCTCGGCCAGCAGAGTCTCAGCCACGGAAGACACTCCTCTAACCCACGTGTTTTACTCGAAACTTCCCAAAGGTTCCCCTCTCACACTTAGAACAAAACACCTGCCCCTCAGTTGTGCCAACCAAAACGTCTCCAGACATTGGCAAATGTCCCCAGGGGGACAAAACTGCCCTGGTTGAGAAACACTGGGGGTCTACCCCTCCTTCCTGGGAATGTCAGCCCCACCCTGGTGAGCCCTTCTCAGAGGTCTGGGCTCCATCTCGAGATCAGGGGCGCCCCTGGACGTGCACAGCTCTCTCCTGCTGAACTGTGGGCTCTTCATCCACTGTCTTCCCGACTCCCTGTGTACCCTGTTTCCTTAGATGGTGCCTGTTTCCTCACACACAAGGTCAAGGGTCCTCCAGGAGAATTGGTTTCTAAAGCACCTGGCAAACTTTGAAGGAGAAATGACCTGATTTGAGGCCAAGCAGAAATAAGTCAAGTCTAGAGATTCCGCCTATCACTGGCTGCCATATAGGTGTGACAATATTAAGCCATTATGCAGAATGATTTGTAAATAACTCTAATACAGTTCTAATATTACAGGGAAGTCTCGTGAAATAAAAGGCTGACTGCTCTCTATGAATCACTGCAGAACATTTGGATGAAAGCTGGGAGAGGAAGGAAGCACAGAGGGCAGAAAACCAAGTGATCTGACTGGCAGTTCAGACAACAGTCTCTGAGGGGCACCCCGCAGGGCTTGGGATGACGTAATTTAGCATTTAAAGTTGTTGCTATCTGTTCCTTCAAAGGGAAAAACAACCATTTTTTGTTTGGTTTGGCTTTCTTGCCTTCTGGCTTAAGATTCAGCACATCACCCAGGTTGATGGATTTCACTGAAATATTTCCCCCAAATGACCTACTTCATTTTCTAATACGCTGCCACCCGCCGACAGCATAGACGTTGACGATTGATATTCTGTAATTTTCAGTGACTAACTGAAGCTTCCCTGCGCGCTTCAGTAATACTGCTGCTTGTTACAGGTAAAAATAAAGAAAGTGATCATCATGCTGGTGGAAAACTCAGTTGCAGCTCTAAGGTGATATAACTCTAAACTGTAAAAGGATTAGGAATCCATGGCTGGACTGAGCAAGTACAGGTCAGCAATTTCACGTTAAATTGTTTAGTGCAAGGTGGGGCAGGAAGATACGGCAAAGCAAATCCAATTTACCTTGAAAATAATTAGTGAGATGTAAAGGCCTGGAGATGGAAAATTTCTTTGAAATTAATTATTGCTGGTGAAATCTTGCCAGTCTCTTTCAGCAGCAAGAACAGTCTGCAGCTAGAGATTTCATCTCTTTGAGTGCTGCTGAAAGGATCTCTTGGATTCTGATCTAAAATCAGCTCAACACTAGCATTATAGGGAGAAGCCGGTGCCGTACAAGCAGCTGAATAGTCAGAGGGTCAGATGAGCTTCAAAATGCACAGGGAAGAGAAAAATAGAAAGCAATATCTGAACCAAACAATCGAGTCGGATTTAGGGGCCTTAGCCCAGTCTAGTAACCCAGGTAACCGTCACTTCCTTTGTGTGGATGAGGAGAAATGAATGTCTCCTTCACTCCCCTCAGCCAGCACACCCTGGGTCACTGGAGACAGACAAATTGAATGGAGTGACACATCCCATTTCTAACATGCAGTTCACAGTACCCTCACTTGGGACCATTCAGGCTCTGAGGCAGATGTTGTGAAGTAGTTAAAATCATCAGCGATGACTGGCAAAGAAACTTGAACAATAAAGGGGCTGGAAGTCTAAGTACCCCCGTCACCTCCATGAGAATGGGCCTCACGTCCCACAAGGGAGGGGGTGTGAGGAGAGGGCAGATCATTTCAAGGCACTGAAGTATCCTTTGTCCTTTACATCTGCTAAGATGGGAATGATAAGAGCAGGTTCTGCCGGCCTTGTATGACGCAAGGGGGAGGGGGAGATGAGAGAGGGTAAGTCTGCAGGAAAATACAACTAAAGGAACAGGGGAAAACAGCCACCCGAGGCTGTTTTGCCCACAAAACACTAAACAACCAGAGGTGTTATTGGTTTGTGTGGCCTTTCTGCTTCTGCAGAAACAGCCAAAGCAGTCAACACTTGGAGAGCAATGGGACCTCCCCCTGCCCCCAACCATGTTACTGCTTTTGTGGCTGCAGCTGTAGAGAGAGATGACTCACTCAGGCTGCAGACAAAGCTGCAACTCACAGGATAAGGGGGGTGGGAGGGAGAGACGACAGAGAAAACGGATCTATCAGCAGATTTTCTTCTCTAATAAGTTGAGGCTCATATACATACACTCAGCCCAAGGTGGCACTAGTCCACACTCTCCAGTATGAGTATTAGGAAAAGGCACCTCTTTCTCCAGGGCACACAGCTTGGTGAGCAGATGGAAGGCTGAATTTTAGGGTGCAGCCACTGAACCACCATGCACACACCCCATAACCTTCCATATCAGTCATGTTCCAGCAGGAAATAGTTGGCACATTCAAATTAGGATACTTCAAGGAGAGTTTAATAAAGGGGAATCCACTAAGGTATGGGTAGGGTGTAGGGAAGGAACCACAAGAACAGCACAGAACTCCTAGGCTGAAAGGATGAGGGTCAGGCGGCCACTGGAACCTGGATCAGGCGAGAGGGTCACCTGACAGGTGCTGTGACCTCTGGAGAGCAGCTGGTCAAAGACAATCTCGCATGGAGGATGCCCAGGAAATAAATACCCCAACCTCCCTCTGCTCCAGCCCTCCAAACTCCTTCTGGGACTCCACATTGGCTGAACTCACCTGGAAAGCCACAGGCGAATGGAGTCCATTGATGTGGGCTGTGTGGGGTAGCCTCCCAGGCGGAGAAGCAGGTAGAGGATGGAGAGTGGGTCTGGGGGTGCACACAGGAGGGATCCACCATCCAAGGCAGGACCTCCCCAATCATTTATTCATCTTTCAAACAAGTGTTCAGAGTCATCTCCTAGGTGTCGCACCAGGTTCTGAGGACACACTGACATGTCTTTAATGGATCCCTAACCTCAAGAAGCTTTTTTCTAGTAGAGGAGATGGGTTTTTATTGTTGCTATTTGTTTTGGGGTTTTGTTTGTTTCTCTTGCCTGTGAATCAGAAATCTCCTCTTCCAAAGAACAGATCCAACAATCTTGGGCAATTGGAATTTGTTTCTCTTTATTTCCATCCATGTGGCTTAAGCTTCCACTTTGATTAGAGGGGACTGATGTTATCCTGAAGGCTCTTGACAGCTTGCATTTTGTGAGTTTGTCTGCTTTATAAACTATTAACCAGAAAAATATTAAAGTTTGCAAATCCAGCAACAGACCCAGAGGGACAATGTAATGATACAATTTTCACTGTGCTTAAAAACAAACAAACAAACAAAAAACAACCATGAGAAGCATAACTAACAACGAAGGGGGGAAAAAAAGCAAGTGGAATCTTTTTTCTCCTTTCAATGTAAACAGGGTAGTACGGGTTTGTTTTCTATGGACACTGCTGATTCACCAACGATTTAAGGATTACTAATGAGTGTTTTCACTTCTCATTTACAAATGGAATATCTGTGTGTCTTTTAATTGAAACCTACCCCTCTGCATGGACAAGCAAAATTTGTTTTTCACTGCAGGCAGGGGCTGGTTGACCTTTTCAGCTTCAGAGGGCCTGAAATGTTGTCGACACAGTCACTCTTTTCACATCAACAACCCATGAAATCTGCCTAAATAGACTAACCAAATTGTCTGACTTTTCTCAGAATTCAGAACTCATTGCCTTAGAATTCTCTTCTCTTCTCTTCTCTTCTCTTCTCTTCTCTCCCCCGTCCCTCTCTTTCTCTTTTTCCCCGCTCTCTCTCTTCCTCCCCCTCTCTCTCTCTTCATCCCCCTCCCTTCTGAGCTCCTTTTAAGTGGACAAAATGTAGCAGGAGATGACACATTTATTAGCCCTACTTCTGCTCTCTGCTTGAAAATATGAAGCAAACCATATTTGCTGGAAAAAAAATATTAGCCCAAGTGTGACAGGCAAAGAGTTCTCATATTCAAACACTAGTAAAAATCAATAAAAATCTGACACTGATAAGTAAATGGACAAAGGACACAACCAAACAACGCATTCAGAAATCACAGCTACTGGGCCTCCCTGGTGGCGCAGTGGTTGAGAGTCTGCCTGCCGATGCAGGGGATACGGGTTCGTGCCCCGGTCCGGGAGGATCCCACGTGCCGCGGAGCGGCTGGGCCCGTGAGCCATGGCCGCTGGGCCTGCGCGTCCGGAGCCTGTGCTCCGCAACGGGAGAGGCCACAACAGTGAGAGGCCCGCATACCGCAAAAAAAAAAAAAAAAGAAATCACAGCTACTGAACAAACATGGTGGGAGGGGGAATGTTCAGCCTCATTTACTGATTCATTCATTCATCCATTTGTTAAATAAATATTTACTGAACACCCACTGTGTGCCACGCACTACACAAAATCCCAGGAACCTATAGGTAAATGAAACACAGATCTTATCCTCAAGGGATTCCTATTTTGTCGAGAGAGACCTGAAAACGAAATCTATGGAGCAGGCTGTTTTGCTCAGGGAAACATAAGCAGTTAAGAAGCTAAAATGCTTAAGGTAGGATGGGTAAAGAAGTCCAGAGGAGGACTCAGCAGCCGTAAAAGAAGTGAGAGCTCAAACAAGTGCCATTTTCAATAAGAAAATTAGCAAATATTTTTTATGATGATACTTAATGTTGTAAAGCAAGAGTGACTCAGGATGACTTTAATAACCATGGCTCTTTAATTCTATTTCTGGAGTTCCATATTAAGGGTATAATCTATCAAGAAAGTTATATGCCATAAGAATTTTATATATCATATAAAAATATTGTTATATGCAGTAGAAAAAAATTGACATCATCCTAAATGCCCAACAACCACAGAAAGATTCAGTGAATTACGGTATATCCATTTGCCTGAATATTTTGCATTCATTAGAAATTTTTCCAATATATTAACTGAAAAATTGAAAATTATGTACACACTAAATAACAGTTATTTTAAAATATACAGAAGGAAAAAATGCATTGGGAAGCAATACATTAAAATGCTAACAGTGATTGCATGCATAGTAGTTCTTCTTTTTCCTATGTCCCCCCATTTTTTTAATAGAATGAAAAGTCAAACTCGTATAAAATGAATAGTTAACAAAGAAAATAAAACCTTACTCACGTCAAGCAGTTCTCTACTAGTTTGAATTCAAACAATGGGAAAAGCAGGGCTGTCCACCATGAGTTCTGGATGGTAGGCCTAGCACTCTAATCACTGTGTCATTTTGACCAAGCCTCTTACCTCTCTCGTTTTGTCTTTGGAAAGTAAGAGAGATGCACTGAATTATTTCTAAAGCTCTTGCTGTCCCCCAAAATCTATGAATCTTGACATCCTAGAAGGAAAAGTATGTGCCTCAACTCACTGAAATCACGAACAGGCATTGAGACACTTCTTCACATAAATCAGGTGTAAAACACCAGGTGGAGAAGAGACAGAATCAGAAAATAATGCGTGTTTTTCTCAACAGACACTTCTCAGAAAAGATTAAACAGTGTCTTTTCCCACTGAATTCATTACATCCTCTAGTTGTTGTTTTACAGAAGTCTTTATGGAAGAGGGAAGTTTTATCAATTATTTAATACATGTCAGCCTATTGTTATTCACCTTGCTTGTGGAGACAATGCCTTTTATGTAGGTTTTGGGTTTCCTTAGGCCAATGCAAAACCCATCTTTCTAATTTATAGAAACTCTTGCCATTTTTTTATGGTCACTTATAGTACAGTATACTCTGAGCCTCTGCAGATGCAGTGTCTCAAACTGAAGATGATCCTGGATAACAGAATCTACCTCATTTCTTCAGGTTGGGGTAAAGTGCAGCACGAATCGGGTATTTCTTAGCATATCCATGTTTCAGGCCTGGAAATACTTTCAACTTCTTTTTCCAATTAGAGAGATTTTAAACATTGGATTGGTCTTTTCTTAGGAGCCACAGTGAAGTCATCTCTTGGATTGAATGAAGGCTGATGGGTTCACTTGATCAGAGAAGTTATTAGTTGTTGGTGAAATGAAACCTGAAATATCTTTCATTTCATGGGGGGCAGTGGGTGAATCAGTTCCCTCATTTGTAAAATAGGAGGCTTGGGCTTTATGTCTTCAAAGGTCCCTCTGGCTCTTTACTTTACGGTCTCACTATGGGGCATCTAAGCTGTGAAATGCTGACCCACAAGCTACTGGTAGCTGCAGAGGTAAGAGCTTGTGGGGTTCTGGCTCTCAGGGAAGAGCCACAGAGTTGCCTGCACCCATGAAAACAGAGAGACAAATGGCAAAATACTCTGGCAGCTGTGCAGAGCTTCCAGTGTCCAACTGCTTAAGGTGACAGCCCACAGGGCCACAAGGCATGAACAATCTCACCAGCACTCGCCTTCTCTTTTTCTCATAAGAGGGTTCCCAGGGTTCAGAAGATACCAGAGTTAAGAGAGATAGGCAGGAAAGAAACTAAGAGATCTGAAAGGAAAAAATGTCCCTGGACAATTTCCCAGACACAGAGGGGGCAGTTAATAATGACTACATAATGAATCCCCAGAGAGCTTGAGGTCCCACCACATGGGGATTTACTTCTGGTCATGACTGGGCATCTTTGGGAAGGTTACAGGTTCAGTCCTGGGCCCCTTTCTCTTCCCCAACTACACACTCTCCTTCAGAGCCTCATCCAGTCTTCAGGCTTCAAATATCATCAGGCTGCTGACAACTCCCAAATTGATCTTAGACTCATGTATCTAACCACCTAGCTGACAACTCCACCTGGATGCTTCATAAGGCATCTCCAAGTTGAAGATCCAAAGAGAACTCTTGATTTCCTGCCTTCCACTTCTAAATTTGGGGCTTTCCCCGGAGTCATTATTGACATCTTCCCTTTCCCTCATCCTTCATAGCCATTTCAGCTGTCAGCTCTATCTCTGATGGAGATCCACCCATCCTTCAGTCTCCATTGCCACTGCCAGCACGGAGGTTCCAGCCACTGTCATCTCTCATGGGGGCGACACCAACCACCTTCTAATTACTCACTCGACTGCCACTCTTCCCCACCCCCTCCAATCTATTTTCCACACAGGAGCCAAATGTTCTTCTTAAAACATGGTTTGTATTATTCTATGCACCTGCTTAAAACTTTCATCTGGCTTCCCATTGTACTTATAATGGTATCTAGGTTCTTACCATGGTGTCCTGGCCGTGCACCATGGGGCTCCTGCCCTCTTCTCCACCGTACCCAGGGCCATACCTCCTTTTGCTCAGCACGCTGCACTCTCACTGGCAGTAGTGAGCCTGCCAGCTTTGATCACGCCTTAGAGCCTTTGCCCCACTGTTCCCTCTTTCCCCTACTCTTTGCGTGGCTGACGCTTTCTTCTCCAAGTTTCAGCATCGATATGACTTACTCAGAGAGGCCTTCTCTGATCACCTATCTATAGGATGCCCCGCTTTCATTTCTACCTGTGATTGTGTCCTCTTTATTTCTTTCTTAGCATTTATTAAAACTTGTAATTACTTTATTATTTATTTGATTATGGTTCTACCCCTTGCCTGGATTGTAAATGCTAAGGGAGCAGAGGTTATCTTCTTTCCTATGTATTTCACATCCATCACATGATAGGTGCTCAATAAATACTTGTGGATTAAGTTAGTGAATTAAAGAAGACCATTAGTTATTCATACTTGATGGCTAGTTGTTAGGAAATCAATCTAATTAACCTAATCTGATTTGAGACACACAAATTTGCTCCCTCCACCTCTGTGCAAGTAGAGGTGCAGCTGCAGGAAAGGGACAAAAAATGCAGCCTCATCTCCTGAAACCAGCTCTTAAAGGAATAGAAAGGTCTGTTCCTTTTTCAGGAGGGCATCTGAACAGTTTCCTTTTCTATAGCTTCTCCCCTAAAAAGTTCTGATTTCAAAGGGTATAGAAAGTAATTATTATAATTTATGTGAGCTGCTCTCCATTTTAGAGTCAATTACATTGTAGTTCATAATATTTATGTATATATCATTAATATGTGTCAGATTGATTTTCTTGTAAGGTTTATTTAATTATAGCTCAGATAATACAGTTGTCCATTTTTTAATTAGAGGAAACAATACATCAACTGCAACCATGTAAAATCATTATTATGTAAACAAATAGCACTAGAGTAACAAATGGCACTGTTTATGACTCACTTTAAGAGACAAAGCAGAATGCATCATTGTAATTAAATCATTGTAATTAAATCATTAAATTAAATCATTGTAATTAAAACTATCAAACTATGTATACAAATGAACAAGTACTAGTAGGCAACAGGGAAAAACACCTTGGTTTTCCAGCATAGTAAATTTATGTATGATTCTTTTAAAAATTATTATTATTTCTTGGTGCAATATTAATTGCATAATAAAGTCAGAGGGAACATGGGCTATAAATATGATTGCTGGTGTGTACCTGCAGTTAGTGTACTGACTAGAAACACATGAGGTTTGTCTGAGAAAGTC
The DNA here is from genome assembly GCF_025265405.1 of Mesoplodon densirostris. Classification (NCBI taxonomy): domain Eukaryota; kingdom Metazoa; phylum Chordata; class Mammalia; order Artiodactyla; family Ziphiidae; genus Mesoplodon; species Mesoplodon densirostris. Next base: position 93,693,356 of record NC_082665.1, on the reverse strand, counting down.
TCGCTGTGACTATTCCTACTGATTTGGACTGCCTAAAAACTGTGCCCTGTTTACTGCCTACGGCTTTAGTGCCTGATGAAATCCTTCATTCAAATATTCCTATCAGGAAACAGCAGCAAGAATGAGCCTCTTTCAAAGTTATATTTCCTATGTGCTCCATGTGGCTATCTGTGTGAAACTATGTGGGTTAATTAGGGAGGGAGCAGGGAGGACGATGCATTTAAAATAAGTGCAATGAAATAAGTTACAAAGAATGAGATGGATTTGTATGTCCTATGTGGAACCACTCCCAAGATACACTGTTAAACTTATTCTCTTTAAAAAGTAGAAACATGGGGCTTCCCTGGTGGTGCGGTGGTTGAGAGTCCACCTGCCGATGCAGGGGACACAGGTTCGTGCCCCAGTCCGGGAAGAGCCCACATGCCGCGGAGTGACTGGGCTCGTGAGCCATGGCCACTGAGCCTGAGCGTCCAGAGCCTGTGCTCTGCAACAGGAGAGGCCACAACAGTGAGAGGCCCGCATACCGCAAAAAAAAAAAAAAAAAGTAGAAACAGGTACATTATGCTATCATTTGTTAACAACAAAATAAAACAGAAAAGAAAATTGGAGAGGAGGACATATATTTATATCTATAGAGAGTTTCATAAAACATATAGTTGCATAAATATATATGTTATATATCTATAATATAAACATGTGTGTCCCCCACACACAGACGTTTTTAAGCAAAGGTATCTGGAAAGATAGACAGATCCCACACTGGTAATGATGGCTGCCTCCAGGAAAGAGAACAAGGGACTGAGGTGTGAGTGAGGTTTACCTTTCACTATATAGCCTTTCACACTGTTTAAAATATTTACCATGGACACATTACTATCTATTCAAACAGATGACTTACTCTTCGTTAATGAAGATGGAGAGCTGATGGCCAACAAACCCGAAGAACTGCATATGAAATAAACTATGTCAAACATTTCATGAATAGATTTCCTTAAATGCATAAAAAATTAAAATAAATTCAAATGGTGTTATTAAATGCCATCTAAATTGTGTGCTGAGCATTTTGTGAGGCACAATGGGGCAGAGATGCATCAGAGAAATACAAGATGTCACTCTCCGTATTAGGGTGCTTGGGCTGCCATAACAAAATACCACCAGCTGGGTGGCTTAACCAACAGATTTCTCTCACGGTTCTGGAGTCTGGAAGACGGAGGTGCCCGCAGGTTTGGTTCCTCCTGAGGCCTCTCTCCTTGGCTTGCAGATGGCTGCCTGCTTGTCATGTCCTCACATGGTCTTTTTCTCTGTGTTCATCCCTGTGTCTCCTTATGTGAGCTAATCTCTTTTTATAAGGACACAGTCAGCTTGGATTAGGGCACCCTAACAGCCTCATTTTAATTTTATTACTTCTTTTAAAGGCCCCCTTTCCAAATACAGTGACATTTGGAAGGCTTCAGCACATGGACTTGGGGGGACATAATTCAGTCGACAGCACTGTCCTCAAGGAGTTTTCAATTGAGTCCGTGAGCTAAGCCCTATATGCTTGAAACAATGTTAAAGGCAGAAAACAATTAAATATCAAAGTGAATGACACTATAGAAGCTAAGAGTTAGTGCAATTTTCGAGAGATTCCCAGACACAATCTCTTATTTAAGAGAATGAAAATCAGGGCACGCGAGGAGGAGGGCAACAGCCAGCCTTTGCCACAGGCTCTGTGCACAGGGCAAGGGTTTGCCCACACTGAGTTAGGGGAAACAGTTAGTTCACTAAATTATTGTAGGGCAGGCACATTACCGGAACAACTTGCTAACTCAATCAATTTAGTGGAAAGATACTACCCTCGTGCTATTTGAAATTATCCAAGCAAGAGAAAATTAGATTGTTGGAACACTTTACTTGTTACCAGTTATTTTATGACAGGAACAGGCGAGTGGGTCTCATATACATAAAAATACAAGAATTCCTCCATAGGTGTAAGTGTTATAAATCATCCCTGTTAATCAATTCAGGCAGTAAATACTGAAGGAAGTGCCCCCACGAGGTGCCATTTCAGGGCTTGTGATAGATCAGAGAAGGGAACCACCAAGTCTGCCTGGTGATGGACTGCTCAATCCAGCCAACGGGGGCTTCCAGTTGGTTAAATGCTCAACTGTTATTTTAGCACTCTGACCCATCTTCTTTCTTTGCTTCCTCTTAGCCAATTTCTCCTCCTCTTCTTTCTTTCCTTATTTTTGTCTCATTTTGTGCACCTTTTTTTAGAGGTAAAAGAGCACATGATCCAGAACCATACCAAGGCAACTTGGTCCCTAACTTTCTAGATCCACACTATTTAATGGTGAAACCATTATATGACCCACTATATACAGGGGCTTCTAATGATATTCTGCTCAACTTACCCTGAAGATATTGTGAGGGTTTGATTAGGCAATGCATGTAAAAGCATTGTAGGAGCAGTGAAGCCCTCTTCAAATGCTGGCTATTAACTACAGTGAAGAACTAAACAAAATGGAGAACTGAATCAAAAGCCAGGTTCATTGGAACTGGTCAACTGGCCAGTCCACTATAGCCATCACGTATCTTGAGAACACTAGAACCAAGAAGATGCTTTTCTTCCCTCAAATGGTGACTTATAATGAGGAAAAGCCTCACTGGTAAATACAGCAGGAGCAAATATACATATTGTGGAACACGGGGAGTTTTGGTATCTTCTTGCTTTTTGTAAATCAGTTATATATCAGTGTTGACCCTTAGGTTTTCTACAAAATGCCTCTTTTGTAGGCATATCAAAAGGATATATCATGGACTTCCCTGGTGGTACAGTGGTTAAGAATCCACCTGCCAATGCAGGCGACACGAGTTCGAGCTCTGGTCCGGGAAGATCCCACACACCACGGAGCAGCTAAGCCTGTGCGCCACAACTACTGAAGCCTGCGTGCCTAGAGCCTGTGCTCCGCGACAAGAGAAGCCACCACAATGAGAAGTCCGTGCAACGCAACACAACAGAGAGTAGTCCCTGCTTGCCACAACTAGAGAAAGCCCACGCGCAGCAATGAAGACCCCACGCGGCCAAAAATAAATAAATATATTTAAAAAAAACACAAAAGGATATATCGTGAAACAGAGCAAAATGATATTTTTGCTGCTCTGAATTCCAGGAACACAAAAAGAGACCCAAGAGACTCAAGTGCCAATCAGTTCCTCAAAATGATCCATCACTTGGGGCAGATTACATAGTGGCTCAAATACAGTTTAAAAGCAAAACAGGGGTTTCCCTGGTGGCACAGTGGTTGAGAGCCCACCTGCCGATGCAGGGGACACGGGTTCGTACCCTGGTCCGGGAAGATCCCACATGCCGTGGAGTGGCTGGGCCCATGAGCCATGGCCGCTGGGCCTGCGTGTCCGCAAAAAAAAAAAAAAAAAGAAGAAGAAGCAAAACAAATGATGGCTGGTGTCCTGCGGGTTGACTACACAGATCTCCTTTCCGTGGTCACAGGCTAACGGCAGACTCGGTCTGCCCTACTCTCTGCCCAGGCAGCCTCAGCTGCTCCGTGACTGCTGGTCCCTGTGACAGATGCCAGGACAGGTGATTCTTCAGGACAATTCTCCAGGCCATTGACCCAGGTTTTTCCCTGCAACACAGAATCCTAGGGGAAAATTCAAACAAAGAGTGGGGTTGCCAACTCCATTTTCATAGTTTAAATCTCTGGAGGAAAAATGTCACAGGTGTTTGAAAAATAAAAAGCAGCAACGTCAGACCCCTTTTTCGATCAGCTGAGCTCTTCCTGTCGATTAGTTTGTCTGTTTATTTCTCCCTGCTGACCTGACTTAATCTGTCCGTCTAAGCAGCAAAATTCCATTCTGCCTGAAGGCTTAGCCTGATTTTCATTAGAACACCTATTTGGTTTTGTTTTGTTTTTTGCGGTACACGGGCCTCTCACTGCTGTGGCCCCTCCCGTTGCGGAGCACAGGCTCCGGATGCACAGGCTCAGCGGCCATGGTTCACGGGCCCAGCCGCTCCACGGCATGTGGGATCCTCCCGGACCAGGGCACGAATCCGTGTCCCCTGCATCGGCAGGCGGACTCTCAACCACTGCACCACCAGGGAAACCCCACCTATTTGTTTTGAATGAAATGCACTGGGCCCATTCCCCTCCCGACAGGGAAGTGCCCACATCCAATCTGGGATGACGGATTTCCCAGTTACTCCAGAAGCGGGAGGAAGCTGGGAGTGGAATGCTGGCCCATCACTCCAGCCAGTGCCCATCTACCAGATCGCACCAACTCCAAGCTAGAGAAAGCATCTGGAACATGCTTGGGCAGCACGGAACTCATCGCTGTCATCGCTTGCTCTTCCATTCCCTGCTTTAGTGTTTCCAGGAAGGAGGAGGCTGACAGGAAACTGGGGAATCAGATCTGCTCTGTGGTAGCACTATATTCCCATCTAGGCGGGGCTCCTCTCAGGGTGGCTGTGCTCTCCTGAAACTTTCTCAAGCTTCCACTAGGCATTTGTTTAAGGAGGTGGGAGGAGAGGCTGCCAGCTGCACGGACAGGTGGTTAAGCCTCTGTGTCTCTTCTGCTGGTGGGGGGTGGGCATGAGGGGTAGCATGCTATGAAGGAAAGGGCATGGGCCTTGGAGTCAGACAGGCCTGGGTTCGAATCCTGTTTCAGTCACTATATTAATCAGCTTAGGCTCAATTATGCTGTAGTAACAAACAAATCCAGAATCTTGGTGGCTGCAATAGCAAAGGTTTATTTCTTACTCAGTCTACATATCAATTATGGGTCAGCTGCAGCTCTGTTTCATGCTGTCTTCATCTCAAGACCTAGGTTAAAGGAGCAGCCTCAATCTGGGAAACTGATCTCATGGAAGAAAGAGAAGATACCATGAAATCCTATGCTGGCTTTTAAAGTTTCTGCTCTCATCACTTCCATTCATACTTTACTGACCAAACTAGTCATATGGCCAAGTCCAACACCAACAGAGGAGGGAGGTTTAACCCATCCCCAAGGAGGGACAGCAAATATCTTCAACAATAATACAACTTACCATGGCTACTTATGAATTGTGTGTCCTTTGGCAAATTACTGTGAGGTGATACTCTAATATGCAGATGTGCCAATGTTAATTACTTCTCTTGGGAAATAACTGCATTTTAATAATGGCCTTCCATTCTATTTTAATCTAAAGTCTTAACTCTAATGGTAGAAATTTTAGACACCAGAAGGTGTTGATCTGCCTGAACACTTATGTCCCTGCACTTATGTTCCTCTTGGACCACTTAATCTTTTTATTTTATTTTATTGGAGTATAGTTGATTTAAAACGTTGTGTTAGTTTCAGGTGTACAGCAAAGTGATTCAGTTATACATATACATATATTCATTCTTTTTAAGATTCTTTTCTCATATAGGTAATCACAGAATATTGAGTAGAGTCCCCTGTGCTAGACAGTAGGTCCTTGTTTGTTATCTATCATATATATATGTATATATATATGATAGATACATATGTTATCTATCATATATATATATATATATATATATATATATATATATATATATATATATATATATATATATGCAATGTGTATATATTCATCCCAAGCTCCTGATTTATCCTTCCCCACCCACGTTTCCCTTTTGGTAACCATAAGTTTTTTTTTCTATATCTGTAAGTCTATTTCTGTCTTGTAAATAAGTTTATTTGTATCATTGTTTAAAAATTAGATTCCACATATGAGTGATATCATCTGATTGGACCACTTAATCTTTAGCTGTAGATTCAACCTTTGGCCAGGCTCTGGGACAATTCATCTCTTTCACCAGAAAAGATTACACAACCCTATAATAGATACTCAGTGACTCGGTACCAAGGCAACCTTAAAAAGAGTTCCATGCACACTTTCCCTGTGTTTCCTATAGGTTCCAGTGCCTGAGGCCCCATCTTGATTCCCTACACTGCACCAGTTTCTCCTAAAGCCTGCCTTGCTAGCACACTGGTCCTCACCTTCTGGAAACCAGAGTCCTCCTGCCCACCTCCAGCCTGGGATTTCTTATGGTCCCGTCTTCTTATACAAATTAAACAGTGCCACAGTTCTCCCACCTGCCAGGCATTCATTCTTGCCTTCCCCAGGGCCTCTCTGATACTCACCATCCACCTGTCTGTATTGCTACCTCTTGCCAGCTGACTGTACCTCCTGTAACCCGACTGATATCTTGGCACCAAGTAAGCACATTCTGATGGTCCCAGGCCCAACCACACTTCAGCTCAGGAGCAGGTAGCAGAGGAGGCATTTTGTGGAGTCATGTAGTCACTGTCACCAAAGCTAGGCCTGACTAATATTCCATAAATATTTCCTCCAGGCATCAAACCATAAGACATTTTCTTCAGCCATTGGGCTCACCACAACTGCACCTCCGTGAAGTCTCAACATTAGCAGGCCAGTAACAGGGAACAGCGGCAACAATAAACAAAAGCAGGGAGTCCACGTCTGTTACCAGTCTGGGGCTTCTGGCTCTTTCAAGGCTGTGTGATGATGCTAATGAGGGGTCCATGAACACCTTTTCATATTTTCAAAAATTCCCGTCACAACATGCTGAATGCAGCATTTTCTATTGCCCTAGACTTGGTAACCAGATAGCTTTACTTTCTAATACAGCCATAGTTGGACCACACACTGCATCCATAGCAAAAGAAGAGCCAACAAAACATCCCCCCTTACTCCCTAGCTTCACTCCAGCCTCCAGTTTATACAAGAAGATTGGAAGTTGGGAAAGACAGTGTGATGTGTCTCATGTAGGGAGTTCAGTGTTCATTGTGAAAGGCTTCTTTCTCCCTTAACCAGGGGAGAGGACAGCAGCTTCCTTCTCATATGTAATAGTTAGTGTAACATTAGCTGCCATAACCAATGAGCCCAAACTCTACACAGTAGCTCAAACACAATAATTTATTTCTCACATATCAGTTCAAAGCAGATGTTCTTGTTCAGCAGAGAGCTTTCATCTATAAGTGATTCAGGGATTCTGGCTTCCCCCATCTTGTGGCTTTGCCACCATTTCCTGAGTCCTCATCATCTGCAACCAACCACTGGAAGTGGGAAGAGTGCCTGGAGGGGGCATGTCTACTTCTTAAATGCTTCAGCCCGGAAGTGTCCTATCACTTCTGCTCACATTCCGTTGGTGATAGCAAGTCATGTGGGCAGAACTAGACACAAAGGGGGCTGAGAATTATAGTTCCTGGTTGGGCAGCTCTTTCCCAGGGACTTCTCTCTACTGTGGAAGGGGAACACAAATTGGAGCAGACACCTACCCACAACCATACATCACCTAGTGCCACATGATGTAGAGAAGGCTCCAAGGGAATCTTTTGTAGAGATTGGAGGGGCTCACAAGAAGTGGTGCCTATCATCTCATCCCTGGATGGATGCTTGCTGAGCAATGGCATCTAAATCCTGCTCTGACACTGCCTTCCAGGGAGGGTCAGAGTGTGATGACAGAATTCTTAGGATATCCTGACATGCAGTCACTGATGGGGAGAGGAAGTGCTCCTGAATCTAGAGACTGGTGCTTCCCTCTTGTCTGCCTATTTCTAAAGAAGGGTCATCAGAATGAGAGGGAACTATAATGTATTATGCCATGTAAGGAAATGATAGTTCAGACAGCCTCAGTCCAAGCCCCCAGAACTCTCAGAGGGTGTGGAACATACCTCAGTGGTTTCGATGACATCTTGCAAAGAGCATAGATGCTATAGCAGGAGGGACGAGTTATAGGGTTGTCAAGGCAGCCACCAGGCCAGGTGAGGTGATACCCCATCAGGAGAGGAGGGTGGAGACCTGGACCACTTGCCAGACCAAAAAGAGACCCAACTGTCTTTCACTGAGGGATTCTTAGTACCAAGGGTGGAGAGGGGAGGGAATCAGACAAAATTTGATGCCACCCTCAAAAAAAAGTTGAATAGTATCTGTGCAAAACCACTCCATCAGCAGAGGCCACTAGCATCAAACAAAACCATATCAAAACAGGGCTTGTCCAGGGATATTTCCCTGCCTCACACATGTGACCAGTTTTGTACGATGACCCCTGACTGCACCATCTCTCCTTCCAGCCCCCTACTGCCCAAGAGGATGGAGACCTAGAGGAAGAGAGGGCAGGATGTGCTCATCTCCACTTTTCTGCTTCCAAAATCCAGAGGTCACTGCTCAGACCTATGCTGCAGGGAGGGGAAAGGATGAGCTTTAATAGACTTTGAAACTGAACTGGACTTTTAATTAGCAAGAGTGACAAGAAAGTTATGGAATCAGCTGAAGATACTGCTAAAAGACAGAAAATGGAGGACTTATCAGAGCATAGTTTAAAGAGGTAATTGGAAAAAATAAAACTGTTGTACTCCACTGAGTTGAATCTCCTCAATAAATGGCTAAACCCATTTCTGAGTCATCACCTGTTTGTCTTTAACTGATTTACGGCTAACTGTCTAATTTCAGGGGTGGAGTTAATGACCTTTAAAGAAAGGGCATTAATTCAGGGAACATAGGCTGGTAAGCAGAGGTAAAACCTAACCAAACTTTAAATCTGCCTTCCAATCTCAATCCCAATTTGGGGGATCACAAAAGAGAGTGAGGCTCTCAGCCAGAGAAGGGTAAAGTTTCTTCTCATTCCAAGCAGGATTTCACACTTACAGATATGGTAAAGAAGGGGTGGAGTGGTTCCCGCTGTAATTTCCTAAGAAAACTAGGTCTGCTTCCTCCAGTCAAAGGACAGCATGGGGGCTGCTCTCAGAAGGTGTGATATGAAATCCCAAACTGGTGTGTCCCATTACCTGAGACTATCCTGGGGAGACTAGGCAGAGCCCTGAATCTTACTTAACTAGAAGAGCAAGGCCACATCTTCTGTGATTGAGCTGATACATTCATTCAGCTGATATGTACTGAGCATCACAGTGTGTCAGGCAATCTTCTGCCTCACTGTGGGGATATATCAGTGAACAAACAGAAAACTTCTTACCCTTGTAGGGCTCAGAGAGACATAATAAATAGCGATCATATAATATATGGTTTTTGAATCAAATGAGGAAGTAGGCTGTGCAGTTATCTGGGGGAAGAACATACCAGACAGAGGTTCTGAGGCAGGAGTTTGCCTGTGCTGTTCTTTTGGTTTTGAGGTTTTGGGGGGTTTTTTTTGTTTGTGTTTTTGAAGATCAGTGAAAAGATCAATGTGACTGGAGTAGACTTTGAGGGGAGGGAAGTCTAGTAGGAGATGTGGTCAGAGAAGTAAAGGTGAGGCCCATCACATGGACTCTGGCTTGTATTCTGAGTGAAACTGGGAGTCACCAGAAAGTTTTGAGCAGAGGAGTAACATGATCTGATGCTTAAAAAAAGATCATTCTAGGGAATTCCCTGGCGGTCCAGGGGCCAGGACTCTGCGCTTCCACGGCAGGGGGCCAGGGTTCAATCCCTGGCAAGGGAACTAAGATCCCACAAGCCGTGCATTGTGGCCAAAAAAAAAAAAAAAGGATCATTCTGGCTACTTGAAGGATTTGATGACGGATTCTAGGGAGGGCAAGGGTGGGTGTGAGGAGGAAACCCATTAGGAGGCTATGGCAATAATTCAGTGAAGAGATAGTGGGAACTTAGGGTAGAAGAGTGAGAAATTGCCAGATTTGTTTACATTTTAATGTACAGCTAATATGATTTTCTAATAGAGTCTATGTAGGGTATGAGAGAAAGACAGAAATCGTGAATGACTATAAGACTTTCTGCCTGAGTAACTGGAATATGGAGTTGCCAACAATTGAGGTGGGGAAGATTGCCAGGGGAGCAGGCTTGAGGGAGTATATCAGGAAGTCAGTTTTGATCATGTTAAATTTGAGATGTCTATTGGACATCAAGGAAGAGATGCTGAGTTGACAACTGGCCATGTGAGTCTGGCATTTAGGAGAAAAGTCCAAGCTGGAGGTAGAAATCTGGGACTCATGGGAATATGGGTAGGTTTTAAAACCCTGAGACTAGATGAGACTAGATGAGATCACCAGGAGCTGTCAGTGAAGACAGAGATGAACATGGGACCAAGGATTGTCTAATGGGACATTGAAATGTTAAGAGTCAAGGAAAAGAGGAGAAATCAATAAAGGAGATGGAGGAGGAGGGACCAGTGAAGTATGAGAGTAACCAGTGGTGTGCTGGTAAGTATAACAACCAGTTCACCAAGAAAAAAAATTCCTAATATGTAGTGTTGCCAATTTCCGTGGTGAAAATACTCCCACCATGGCCAATTTCCAATTGTGACCAGTTACAAATGTGACATTAACCGTTCATAAAGTTACTGAAAATTTAATAATCATCAACTCTCATGAACTAGTATGAGCCAGCTCCACCATACAACTTACATGACTATGATGAACAACTATAAACTAATATATTTGAAATCCTAGTTAAAATGAATAACTTTCTTGCAATGTATGAAATATGGCAAAATTTACACAAAAAGAAAGAGAAAATTTGTATAAACCAATTGCTATTAAAGACATTATAATTGCAATCAAAGCTACCTCTTTCCTCCCTAAGAAGCATTACACCCATATGGTTTTGTGTGAGTTTTATCCAACTTTGAAGAATAATCACTCTCTAATATAAATTGTTTAAGAAGAAAAAAAAGTAGAGCTATCAAACTAACATTATTAGGATTGTGTAATCTTCAAAATAAAATTGGAAAAGGGAAACATAAGATTAAAAAATTTCAGGCTGATTTTACTTTTGAACATAGATACAAAATGCAAAAAAAAAAATGTTAGCTATCTTATTTTGGGGTACCCCAGAAACAGACCCTAAGATAAGGATTGATGGGCAATGATTTATTTGGAAGGTGACTCTAGGAAACACCAGTAAGTGAGCAAAGTAAGAGAATGAAAGAAGGAAGCAAGTGCATTTTCAAGCAAGTTATCATTATGAGCAACTTGTGTTTAATCCATTAGGTGAGACTGGGAGCCAATGTAGAACACATGTCTCAGTTTTATCCTTCCCAGGGGCACGGAAACTAGGTCCTTTATCCTCTCAATTCCATCAGTTATTGGCTGAGGGCTGCCCCTGGGATGGGAGAAGTGTTCATTCTCTGGTCCTTGCAGCCTGACCTGCACACAGACAGAAGAGGTTCCAGTGACTAGAGAAAACTCCCAGGCCAAGAATCACAGATACTGGTAGTGGGCTCAGCATGCACAGAAATGGTTCATCCCAAGTGGATATGACCAGGGCACACACGGCATCTACTACCTTAGCTAACTGAATTGAACAGCGTATTAAATATAACGATTTATACCACATTATAGCACTACAAGTGAAAACCCACACAAATATCTCAGTAGGTGCATAAAAGACATTCACTGAAGTCCAACACCTATTTATGGTTTTTTAAAAAAGCTTTTAGGAAAAGAACTTATTTAACTTCCTTTTGGAGCTACCTGAATGCATAGATATACATTTCCTCTGCCTTTCTTTGCCAACAGGCCAGATGCCACATAAACAACTTCATATGATAGTGTCAAGAAGTTATTCATTATTGCCTTGACACTTGGTGTCAAGCAGATTTATAGCGAACTGCTGCCCTTCCTTATAAAGACTATCTATGGCAAGAATTATATACTCTTAAGCTAAACAAACAATCAGAAACCTTCATCACTCTCATAACACACCCAGAGTATGTGCACTCTTTTCTGTCTTCATGGGTTGTATTAACATTTAAATTAGAAAAAAAGGTCTTTCAAAAAATACCCAGATTCTGGCCATGTCTCACCAAATCTATCACTCCCATACTGATATAAGTGACCATCATTGCTTATCTGGTATATAATCAAAGTGATAAGCCAAATCAACAACAAACGAATGTATTATTTAGAATATGGTATTGGAAAAAAATATCAATATGTAGAACAAACTGAGTGGAATTCCTATCTCTTAACTATACTTTAAAAAATGCTTCATGTGGATTGAATATCTGAATATAAAGGTAAATATAAAAAGTAGGCAGAGCGGAGCGGCTGGGCCCGTGAGCCATGGCCGCTGAGCCTGTGCTTCCGGAGCCTGTGCTCCGTCTGAACAATGGGAGAGGCCACAGCAGCGAGAGGCCCGCGTACCATAAAAAAAAAAAAAAAAAAAAAAAAAAAAGTAGGCAGAGATTTCAAATTCTGAGGTTAGAAATAGAACAAGAATGTTTGCTACCATCCCTCCTATTAAACATTGTACTGGAAGTCATAGCCAGTGCAATACATAAATGAATGAATGAATGAATAAATAAATAAACAAATAAGTAAAATGAAATTATCATTATTTGTAAATGACATGGTAGTGTAGACAATCCACAGGCACTAAAGATAAACTTTTAGCATTAATAATTTAATTTAGCAAAGTTACTGGATACCAAGTCAATATTAAAAAAAAAATCAGTAGCATTTCTATATATAAGCAAAAAAAGTAGAAAATATCTCAATTGCTTAGGAATAAATTTAATAAAAGATACACAAGACCTCTACCAAAAACTCTAAAAAATTACCGAGATAAATAAAAGAATATCTAAATAAATGGAAGGCTCTAGCATGTTATGAATTAGAATACTCCATGTTGTAAATCAATTGATCCTCCTCAAAACTGATCTCAATATTTAACAGATATATTGATCTCAATATTTAAGAGATATTTAAGCAAGTTGATTCCAAAATTAATTAAGAAGTGCAAAGGGTCAAGAATGGGCAAAAATATTAAATAATTAAAAAAGGAAGTACTTAAATAAATTCAAGACATATGAAGATATGGTTTTTAATAGAGTGTAGTATTGATGTGGGGATAAATAGATCAGTGAAATATATCAGTCCAGAAACAAACCTACACACATGGACGCTTGAAGTATAACACAGGTGGCAATGCAGAGTAGTGAGAAAGGACAATCTTTTCAATGCTGAGTCAATTAATTATGTGAATGCTTTAAAAAATGAAATGACCTCTACTTCACCTTACACAGAAATCAATGGCAAATTGATTGAGAATCTACCTGAAGAAGGTAAAACATTAAAATTTAATGAAGATAATACAGACTAATATTTTCATATTAGGCATAGAGAAAGATAGACACAAAAAAAGCACTAATAACAAAGGAAATGATTGAAAAATTGGATTAAAGTCAAAAACTTCTATTCATCAAAAGATGCCATTAAGAGAATGAAAAAAGCAAGCCACAGAGCAGGAAAAGATATTTGTAATTCATGCAATGAAAATTTATAAAGAATTCCCATAAATCAATAAAAAAAAAGATAAACAACTCAGTAAAAAAGTGGGCAAGAGAGTTGAAGAAATAATTTAAGAGGTTATCCAAATTGTCAATGAAATGAAAAGGAGCTCAATCTCATTAATCATGAGGAAAATACAAATTAAAACTAAAATGAGATGCTGCCATACATTTACTAGAATGACTAAAATTAAAAAGACTGATCAAACCTAGTGCTAACAAAAATGTGGAGTAACCGAAACTCTCATACACTGCTAGTGGAAATGTAAATCAATACAACCATTTTGGAAAAAGCTCTGGCATCATTTACTAATGCTTAATACATAACACTGCATAATCTATGGACCCAGTAATTCACTCTAAAATACATAACTATCAGAAATGCATACGTATGTGCATCAAAAGTTATGTCCAAGAACCTTCATGCACTATTATTTGTAATAGCTCCAAACTAGGATCAACCCATGTCCATTAATAAATCAACTGTGATATATTTATATAATGGAACACTATCCAGAAATTAAAATGAACAGAAGACTGCTATGCTCAAAAATGAATTCCATAAACATAATTCTGAATGAAAGAAGCCTGATACAGAATATATATTGTATGATTCTATTTCTGCATGAAAGAAGCCTGATACAGAATATATATTGTATGATTCTATTTCTATGAAGTTCACAAAAAAGAAAAATGAAAAGATATTAGAAGTAACGTAGTTTTAGTGATTTTATAAAATTATTTGATATTCCTCCCTTTAAGAAGTGGAGTCTAATTCTCTTCCCCTTGAGTGTGGGCTGGACTTAGAGACTAGCTTCTAACAAATAGAATAAAGTAAAAATAACAATGTGTGACTTCAAAAACTAGGTCAGAAAAAGTCACCATAGGTCCTCCTCCCCCTCTCCCCCACCCTTCTTCCCTCCACCCCACCCCCACCCCAACTCTGGGAAAGTTAGCTAACACATTCTGAGCAGCCCTAGGGAGAGGCCCACGCGGTGAGGGACTGAGGCCTCATACAACAGCCAGTGAGGAACTGAGGACTCCAGGCAATAGTCATATGAGTGAGCCTTCTGGAAGCAAATCCTCCAGTCTTGATAAAATCTTCAGATGACTACAGGCCTTTACTACATCTTGGCTGCAGCCTAATGAGAGCCTGAGCTCAAATCACCAGCTAAGCTGCCCCTGGATTCCTGACACTCAGAAACTGTGAGATAATAAGTGTTTATTGTTTTAAGTCACCAAGTTTGTGATAATTTGTTATACAGAAATAGATAACTAAGACAATTGTTAACTCTAAGGTAGAAAGAAGGGTTATTAAAGAAAGGGAACAAAAGGGAGACATTCATAAAGTCTATTTCCTGTCTTGAAAGATGAGCATAGGACTGTTCTCTTTATGATAAATCATTAAGCTATACACTTATGATTTGTGCAAATTTTTATACCTATGTTATATCCCAATTATAACCCAATCTAAATTTTTTGGTAAATTCAACTATTCCATTCAAAAGATTTTTTACAGTGTTATTAAAAGGACACTACAGGGGCGGAGTCAAGATGGCGGACTAGGAGGATGTGGAATTCGCATCTCTGCACAACTAGGGCACCTACCAGGCACTGCTGGGGGACCATGGACCCCTAAGGGGACAGGAGGAACCTCCAGCAACCCATTGCTTCAATTATATTTTTATTTTTCCTAATATATATATATATATATTTTTTTTTTTTTTTGCGGTGCGCAGGCCTCTCACTGTTGTGGCCTCTCCCGTTGTGGAGCACAGGCTCTGGACGTGCAGGCTCAGCGGCCATGGCTCATGGGCCTAGCCGCTCCGTGGCACATGGGATCTTCCCGGACCAGGGCACGAACCTGTGTCCCCTGCATCGGCAGGCAGACTCTCAACTACTGCGCCACCAGGGAAGCCCCTAATATATTTTTTATCTTTCTAATTTTATTTTATTTTCTATTCTTTGATATTGTACTGCTCCTCTTTTTCTTTCTTCTTTTCTCTTTTATTTTTTTTGCCATGCCACACAGCTTGAGGAATCTTGGTTCCCATGCCGGAGGTCGGGCCTGAGATCCTGTGGTGGGAGCTCCAAGTCCAAACCACTGGACTAACAGAGAACCTCAGACCCCAGGGAATATTAATCAGAGTGAAGCCTCCCAGAGGTCCTCATCTCAGCACCAAGACCCGGCTCTATCCAACTGCCTGCAAACTCCAGTGCTGGACACCTGAGGCCAAACAACCAGTAAGACAGGACTACAGTCCCACCCATTAAAAAAAACAATGAAATGACAAAAAAATATGTTACAGATGAAGGAGCAAGGTAAAAACCTACAAGACCAAATAACTGAAGGCAAAATAGGCAACCTACCTGAAAAAGAATTCAGAGTAATGATAGTAAAGATGATCCAAAATCTCGGAGACAGAATGGAGAAAATACAAGAAACATTTAACAAGGATCTAGAAGAACTAAAGAGCAAACAAACAGTGATGAACAACATAATAACAGAAAATTAAAAATACTCTAGAATGAATCAATAGTAGAATAACTGAGGCAGAAGAACAGTAAGTGAGCTGGAAGATAAAAGAGTGGAAATAACTGCCAGGGAGCAGAATAAAGAAAAAAGAATGAAAAGAACTGTGGATGGTCTCAGAGACATTTGGGACAACATTAAATGCACCAACATTCAAATTATAGGGGTCCCAGAAGAAGAGAAAAAGAAAGGGTCTGAGAAAATATTTGAAGAGATTATAGTCAAAAGCTTCCCTAACATGGGAAAGGAAATAGTCAATCAAGTCCAGGAAGCACAGAGAGTTCCATACAGGATAAACCCAAAGAGAAACACTTCCAGACACATATTAATCAAACTATCAAAAATTAAATACAAAGAAAAAATATTAAAAGCAGCAAGGTGAAAGCAACAAATAACATACAAGGGAATCCCCATAAGTTTAACAGCTGATCTTTCAGCAGAAACTCTGACAGCCAGAAGGGAGTGGCAGGACATATTTAAAATGATGAAAGGGAAAAACCTACAAGCAAGATTACTCGGCCCAGCAAGGATCTCATTCAGATTCAATAGAGAGATTAAAACCTTTACAGACAAGCAAAATTTAAGAGAATTCAGCACCCCCAAAACAGCTTTACAATAAAGGCTAAAGGAACTTCTCTAGGTAGGAAACACAAAGAAAAGACCTACAAAAACAAAGCCAAAACTATTAAGAAAATGGTAATAGGAACATACATATCGATAATTACCTTAAATGTAAATGGATTAAATGCTCCAACCAAAAGACATAAACTGGCTGAACAGATACAAAAACAAAACCTGTATATATGCTGTCTACAAGAGACCCACTTCAGACCTAGGAACACATGTAGACTGAAAGTGAGGGGATGGAAAAAGATATTCCATGCAAATGGAAATCAAAAGAAAGCAGGAGTAACAATTCTCATGTAAGACAAAATAGACTTTAAAATAAAGACTATTACAAGAGACAAAGAAGGACACTACATAATGATCAAGGGATCAATCCAAAAAGAAGATATAGCAATGGTAAATATATATGCACCCAACAGAGGAGCACCTAAATACATAAGGCAAATGCTAACAGCCATCAAAGGGGAAATCAACAGTAACACAATCATATTAGGAGACTTTAACACCCCACTTCCCCCAATGGACAGATCATCCAAAATGAAAATAAATAAGGAAACACAAGCTTTAAAGAGCACATTAAACAGGATGGACTTAATTGATATTTATATGACATTCCATGCAAAAACAACAGAATACACTTTCTTCTCAATTACTCATGGAACATTCTCCAGGATAAACCAAGCCTTGATAAATTTAAGAAAATTGAAATCATATCAAGTATCTTTTCCGACCACAATACTATGAGACTAGATATCATTTACAGGAAAAAGACTGTAAAAAATACAAACACATGGAGGCTAAACAATCTACTAAGTAACCAAGAAATCACAGAAGAAAAAGAAAAATACCTAAAAACAAAGGACAGTGAAAACACGATGACCCAAAATCTATGGGATGCAGCAAAGCAGTTCTAAGAGGGAAGTTTAGAGCAATACAATCCTATCTCAAGAAACAGGAAAAATCTCAAATAAACAACCTAATCTTACACCTAAAGCAAATAGAGAAAGAAGAACAAAAATCCCCCAAAGTTAGCAGAAGGAAAGAAATCATAAAGATCAGATCAGAAATAAATGAAAAAGAAATGAAGAAAACAATACCAAAGATCAATAAAACTAAAAGCTCATTCTTTGAGAAGGTAAACAAAATTGATAAACCATTAGCCAGGCACATCAAGAAAAAAGGGGAGAAGAGTCTAATCAACAGAATTAGAAATGAAAAAGGAGAAGTAACAACTGACACTGCAGAAATACAAAGGATCATGACAGATTACTACAAGCAACTCTATGCCAATAAAATGGACAACCTGGAAGAAATGGACAAATTCTTAGAAAAGCACAACCTTCAAGACTGAATCAGGAAGAAATAGAAAATACAAACAGAACAATCACAAGCACTGAAATTGAAACTGGGCTTAAAAATCTTCCAACAAACAAAAGCCTAGGACCAGATGGCTTCACAGGCGAATTCTACCAAACATTTAGAGAAGAGCTAACACATATCCTTTTCAAACTCTTCCAAAATATAGCAGAGGGAGGAACACTCCCAAACTCATTCTATGAGGCCACCATCTCCCTGATACCAAAACCGGACGAAGATGTCACAAAAGAAGAAAACTACAAGCCAATATCACTGATGAACATAGATGCAAAAATCCTCAACAAAATACTAGCAGAGAGAATCCAACAGCACATTAAAAGGGCCATACACCATGATCAAGTGGGGTTTATCCCAGGAATGCAAGGATTCTTCGATATACGGAAATCAATTAATGTGATACATCATATTAACAAGCTGAAGGATAAAAGCCATATCATCATCTCAATAGATGCAGAAAAAGCTTTTGACAAAATTCAACACCCATTTATGATAAAAACTCTCCGGAAAGTAGGCATATAGGGAAACTACCTCAACATAATAAAGGTCATATATGACAAACCCACAGCCAACATCATTCTCAATGGTGAAAAACTGAAAGCATTTCCTCTAAGATCAGGAACAAGACAAGGTTGCCCACTCTCAACACTATTAATCAACATAGTTTTGGAAGTTTTAGCCACAGCAATCAAAGAAGAAAAAGAAATAAAAGGAATCCAAATTGGAAAAGAAGAAGTAAAACTGTCACTGTTTGCAGATGACATGATACTATACATAGGAAGTCCTAAAGAGGCTACCAAAAAACTACCAGAGCTAATCAATGAACGTGGTAAAGTAGCAGGATACAAAATTAATGCATAGAAATCTCTTGCATTTCTATATACTAATGATGAAAAATCTGAAAGAGAAATTAAGGAAACACTCCCATTTACCACTGTAACAAAAAGAATATAAAACCTAGGAATAAACCTACCTAAGGAGACAAAAGACTTGTTTGCAGAAAACTATAAGACACTGATGAAAATATTAAAGATGATACAAACAGATGGAGAGATATACCATGTTCTTAGATTGGAAGAATCAACATTGTGAAAATGACTCTACTACCCAAAGCAATCTACAGATTCAATGCAATCCCTATCAAACTACCAACGGCATTTTTCACAGAACTAGAACAACAAATTTCACAATTTGTATGGAAACACAAAAGATCCCGAATAGCCAAAGCAATCTTGAGAAAGAAAAACAGAGCTGGCGGAATCAGGTTCCCAGACTTCAGACTATACTACAAAGCTACAGTAATCAAGACAGTATGGTACTGGCACAAAAACAGAAATATAGATCAATGGAACAGGATAGAAAGCACAGAGACGAACCCACACACATATGGTCACCTTTTCTTTGATAAAGGAGGCAAGAATATACAATGTAGAAAAGACAGCCTCTTCAATAAGTGGTGATGGGAAAACTGGACAGCTACATGTAAAAGAAGGAAATTAGAACACTTCCTAACACCATACACAAAAATAAACTCAAAATGGATTAAAGACCTAAATGTAAGGCCAGACACTATAAAACTCTTAGAGGAAAATATAGAACACTCTTTGACATAAATCACAGCAAGATCTTTTCTGACCCACCACCTAGAGTAATGGAAATAAAATAAAAAATAAACAAATGGGACCTAATGAAATTTAAAAGCTTTTGCACAGCAAAG
This sequence comes from Mesoplodon densirostris, assembly GCF_025265405.1. NCBI lineage: Eukaryota > Metazoa > Chordata > Mammalia > Artiodactyla > Ziphiidae > Mesoplodon > Mesoplodon densirostris. The sequence goes on along the minus strand of NC_082665.1, from coordinate 93,673,840 downwards.
GAAACCATAAACGAGAGAAAAGACAACCCTCAGAATGGGAGAAAATATTTGCAGATGAAGCAATGGACAAAGGATTAATCTCCAAAATTTACAAGCAGCTCATGCAGCTCAATATCAAAAAACAAATAACCCAAATCGAAAAATGGGCAGAAGACCTAAATAGACATTTCTCCAAAGAAGACATACAGATTGGCAACAAACACATGAAAGGATGCTCAACATCACTAATCATTAGAGAAATGCACATCAAAACTACAAGGAGGTATCACCTAACACCATTCAGAATGGCTATCATCAAAAAATCTACAAACAATAAATGCTGGAGAAGGTGTGGAGAAAAGGGAACCCTCTTGCACTGTTGGTGGGAATGTAAACTGATACAGCCACTATGGAGAACAGTATGGAGGTTCCTTTAAAAACTAAAAATAGAATTACCATATGACCCAGCAATCCCACTACTGGGCATACACCCTGAGAAAGCCATAATTCAAAAAGAGTCATGTACCACAATGTTCTTTGCAGCTCTATTTATAATAGCCAGGACATGGAAGCAATCTAAGTGTCCATTGACAGATGAATGGATAAAGAAGATGTGGCACATATGTACAATGGAATATTACTCAGCCATAAAAAGAAATGAAATTGAGTTATTTGTAGTGAGGTGGATGGACCCAGAGACTGTCATACAGAGTGAAGTAAGTCAGAAAGAGAAAAACAAATACCGTATGCTAACACATATATATGGAATCTAAAAAAAAAAAAAAGGTTCTGAGGAACCTAGGTGCAGGACAGGAATAAAGACACATATGTAGAGAATGGACTTGAGGACACAGGGAGGGTGAAGGGGAAGCTGGGACGAAGTGAGAGAGTGGCATGGACATATATACACTACCAAATGTAAAATAGATAGCTAGTGGGAAGCAGCCGCATAGCACAGGGAGATCAGCTTGTTGCTTTGTGACCACCTACAGGGGTGGGATAGGGAGGATGGGAGGGAGATGCAAGAAGGAGGTGATATGGGGATATATATACTACGTATAGCTGATTCACTTTGTTACACAGCAGAAACTAACACACCATTGTAAAGCAATTATATTCCAATAAAGATGTTAAGTAAATAAATAAATTAAAATTTAAAAAAAGAAACCCTATAAACTTTCAAAAGGTGATAATTAAGTCTATAAATTGACATATTGATAACTAAATGGATGGCTACCTGTTTGTATTTTATATCCAAATCACTCTGGTAATAGAAACTGACCTGGAAACATAGAGCCAACCATGCTAAGACACTTAAAGCAGTTCAGAAATAACTGTCTGGCTTTAAATATCTTAGCATCATCTCTGAGTCATTTTTCCTAGGAATAAGAATATAAAGAATTCTATTCAAAATGTTTATGGACTTCTGAGGCTTAGGAAGAAAGCTTCAGAGATAAGGTCCTCCTGTTATTATCCACTGATACATTTACTGATTACTGCAGGCAGCCAGAGGTGTTATTATTTAGTAAGCAGCTACTATGTGCCAGGCACTATTTGGCACTGTATGTCACCAACTTGTATAACCATCCCCCAGATACTATAAGGTCAGTGTTATTATCTCCTTTGTCATATGAGAAAGCTGAAGATCAAAAAGGTTAATGATTGGCTCAAGGTTACATGATAATTTGGTGTCTGTCTGTTCCAAAACCCGTGTTTTTTAACTCTGGATATTCCAAGGGGAATACTAGTACAGTACTTTATACTGCAGAACATAATTTCTCTCCCCATGACACTGTCCTAGGATACTGAACATATTTCTAAAAATAACTCCTTTGATCATAGAGGCATCCATCTGGTCTTTCTCCAGCTAGTCCAAAGTCATTGTTTTCTGTGCTCAGCACCATATATCTAAAAGCCACTGCTGCTGCTTTTTCTGCAACTGGAGGTTTGGGATAGAACATTTTCCGAAGCAAATCTGCTTCTCTGAGTGATTGCTCTGAAATCTCTATTCCTCATTATATGATGCCACCCATGAGAAAAATAGTAATAATTTACATTTGAATTGTAAATTAGAAAATGTTACTAAATTCATGATCTTTTCTTTGATCACAACAACCTTGTGAGGTGAATAGGGTAAATATTATTCTCATTTATCCAATGAGAGAGGTTGAATTTTAGATATTAGATATGGGGACTTGCCCAAGGTCATAGAGATAGTGTATGGCATTACTGAATTCCAAATCCAGTGCTCTTTCTGTTATCCCCAAACTCCTCCTATAGATGATCCACATCTGACTGAAATCCTTTGTAGAATGAGGATAAATAGATAGTATTTCAAAGGAGAGAGAGGTAGAGAGGGAGTGACAGGGAATACAATAATATATTCCTACTCTAATGGGCTTTGTTGAAGTTGCCTCCCCCATATCCAGCCCCCCTTCCTTGGTAACCACCCAATTCCCCCATATAACTGAAGGGAAAATAATTTCAAGTCTGGCATCAGGGGTAGAATATTAATTGGCATAATCCAAACATCTGGTTAAAGCTTTTGATCAGAAGGGGTCATATGAAAGGGCTCATAGGAAAGAAAGGCTTGCTCTCTCCTTCTGGATAGAATATGATGCAGAGGTGAAGCCTGGAGCCATTCCAGCCATTTTGACACCACGAAAAGAAGCCCTTTCTGATGACTGTGTTAAGCCACTGAATCCAACAAATCTTGAACTCTTGAACCATACATATAATATGATAGATCCATCGAGCTATCTATCTATCCATCCTTGTCCTAAAAAGGATCTAAGGCAGACATAGAGTTATAAGAGCCATAAGCTTCCTTTATTTTCAAGTCAGTTTGAGTTGGGCTTTCCTTTACTTGCAACTACATGCATCCTCACTGATACATACATGCATACATTTATACATTCTTGGGTAAAAATGAAGTACCCAGTGCTCAGTGGCAGCTCCAACTAAGCCATCCCAACTCCAATGCTTTTGAACATAATTTGGAGCCTGGACCATTGCCTTCTGTCACTTTTCAGATTGATAGCTGGAAGCAATTTGCCAGTCTTCTTCCTTCAAGCAGCCCTTTCCTCTGCTAGTTTCTTATGGCACTAAAATAAAAGATATTTTCACCAAGGCAAAGTTAATTAGTACATTTAACATCTTCATTAAGAGTTTTTGAGTCCAGCAAGGTGACAGGTGGAGCTAAAGGGAGCTGGGAATCAGGTATGATATTTTGACAATTAATGACAAGAAGACTGATGTCTGGTAGCTGAGGTCACTGAGTAATTAACTACTGTTGATAGCATCTCAGAGCTAATGAGATAGTATGTTGGCGGAAAAACTTGATAAGGTATACAGCACTGAACAAATGCAAAGAGGCACTTTTAAGAACAAATTTAATCACTATTATCATTGTCAATATGGTAGTTCTTAAGGGTATAAAAAATTAGGCAATGCATTTTTCATCTTCATTTAAAAACAACGTTAATGGGGTCAGATAAAAAATTCTAGGCACAAGACCATGAATATTATGAGACACATTTAGGGATCTGATCACTGAAGACTGCACTTCCCCAAGTATGTTCTACTCTATAGTAACTTCAAGAAAAAAGGATTCTTTGAGCAATAAATTTTGGGAAATGCTCCACTGTTTTCACCTGCCTAGAATCTATTTTTCTCCTAATAACAGTGTCTTATCCCCACTCCCAGTCCATGTGGCTTATGTGGTACTAACCTCACCTCTCAGAACTATGGTGAGCACAGGGCATAGACCAGTCAATTATCACATTCCATTTCCCTGAACTTAGTAATTAATTAATAAATGAGTAAATGACCTCAGTCAGTCCAGTGAGAGTCGCCCTGGGACTTGTGTGGGAACTATTAGAAAAGAGATACTCTCCTTCTACTGGGGTTGTTAACCTGGTAAAAAAGTGAGTCTGGGGGGACTTCCCTGGCAGTCCAGTGGTTAAGACTCCATGCTTCCAATGCAGGGGGTGTGGATTTGATCCCTTGTCGGGAAGCTAAGATCCCACATGCCTTGCAGCCAAAAAACCAAAACAGAAAACAGAAGCAATATTGTAACACATTCAGTAAAGACTTAAAAAAAATGAGTCTGGGGCCACTGGTGGCCATTTGCCACCCTTGAGGAGAGAGTTTGGCTGAGGATGAAGCTAACTCAGATACAAACAGAACTGAGAGATGATGACAGACACCTCGTGATGTTCTCTCAGCACCTGGACCCAGCTGTGCCTGAAGTCCCTAACTTTTCATTTAGAAAGTCATTCACAGGGAAAACTGAAAAGGCCACGTCACAGCCACATTCTCCTTATTGCCCACTCAATGTCAGATCACAGCAAGCTAGCCAAACTGCTGGACGCCAACTCCCCCTCACCTCTACCTAGTATTCATTACACATACACCATCCAAAAAAAATCTCTACAGTTCTACTCAGCAACTCAGTTTTAAGCAGGGTCTACACCCAAAAAAAAATCTCTCAGTTCTACTCAGCAACTCAGTTTTAGGCAGTTCTGTTTTTCCTCTTTTCCTTTATCACAAAGGCCCAGCTTGGTCACCATGCACATAGTCAGCTCTTGGGAAATATTTATTTGATGTTCGTTTAATAAATTCTCCTCAGGGCAGCTATTCTGAAGTTCTCCTTGAAAACTTACACATCAGATTCTACCACTAATTTGGTTATTCAGAGCTTATTTGACTTTAGTCAACAGATGACTGATATCTATGACCTCCTTGAACCCTATCTAGTCAGCACTCAATAAATGTTAGCCATTATAATTTTAATTTTTAAACATCTGGCCTTCTTGATCAGGCTGAAATCACCGCTCCCCCCTCCCCGCAAAAAATGATGCTTTTTTACTTGCACCTTCTCCATTTAGTTCAAATAAACAGTTCCTCCAATATCTCTCCTAAACCCACCTAAGTCTCATCATGGGAGGCGTCAGGGCATAGCAATCATTCCCACATCTCACATCACTAAGGTTATTTTATGCCCCCCGCCACATAAACACAATATGTACAGCTGGAGATTTCCTTATCTTGTAATTCACTTACCTGACATGGAAGAAAGCCTAATTCTTGAAAGATTTCATGCTATTCCCTTGGCTAGACACAGACCTTTCTCAAAGCCAGAGGTCACATCACCTTCCTGAATAGGGCAAACATTCTCTTGTTGCTCTCCTTCACATTGACACTTTTTCTCCTGTTTTATGAAGATTCCTAACCGGCCAAAAGCATTCGCATGTGTGAGATGGCACAAGTTTTATGCAGAGTTCATTTAGTAAAGAACCAGTGATGTTAAAGCCACTTAGAGAATTCAAAGGAGATGGGCACTTGCTTTTTAAACTAGCCATTGTCAGCATCTATTCTGGACAAAACAATTAAAGTCTTTAAGCTACTGTGAGATGGGATTAAGTTTGTCTCATTTCCCATTATAGCTTAAAGTATTTCTTCTGATGATATGTTAATTGGTACAAATGTCTCCTAGACTAACCATAGTGAGAAGAGCAGCAGCTGGTTCAGCCAGGGTAGGGGGCTTGAAGTGCAGGGAGCAGGTGGGAAGGCATCAGCACTGTTACTGCACAGCCGTCATCACCTGCATCACCATATCTCCACATCAGAAGACAGAGAGCCCAGAGAACAGAAAGAAAAGCTCAAGACGGGAAACAGACCTCATGAATGAAGCAAACCTATGCAGTTACTCATCAGGACAGGGTAAGAATACAGGGAGCCATCCTTATTTCTCACAACAGTGTTTTTATACATTAGATCAGTGCCTCCTGTTTGGTCACCATTTTAACAGATACCCAAGCCTCTACTGAACGCGGATATATTAACGGAGATCAAATTAAGAAAACAATTCAGTGTATATCCTTTGCAATAACACAGGGCTTGGCTAGATGATTAAAAGTGGGGCCTGTAGGGTCAGAACCTAGAAAGCAGTGAGCTGGTGTCTGGTTCAGGACTAGATCCAAGAGGCCGAGTCATGTTTCAAGATCTGGAAGTTCACTGGTACTTGCTCCACCACATGGAGAAGGTGTTCCAGACAAAGCTGCACACAGACCTAACAGCCAGTGCCAGAGTGATTGGCCAATCTGAAGACAGAGGGCTGCAGGGACTGGGATGACTGAATCCTCCAAGCAGGACATACTGATTCTTGCCTTGAATCATCTTTTTTTTTTTTTTTTTTTTTTGCGGTACGCGGGCCTCTCACTGTTGTGGCCTCTCCCGTTGCGGAGCACAGGCTCCGGACGCGCAGGCTCAGTGGCCATGGCTCACAGGCCCAGCCGCTCCACGGCATGTGGGATCTTCCTGGACCAGGGCACGAACCCGTGTCCCCTGCATCGGCAGGCGGACTCTCAACCACTGCGCCACCAGGGAAGCTCCACCTTGAATCATCTTAAAGGCCCTCCTGGTACCTGACATGGTCAATGAGACAAAAACCTTATTGCAAGGCTAATTAAACACAATAACATTTTGTGGAAGGAGGGGGAGGCGGGAGCCAGTGAACTGCCTCCCTGGGATTCTGAAAACAGACATCTGTGGTTGAGGATTTAAGCCTTCCCCAGCTGGGACTGGGAACAGACAGAAACTGGAGCTTCATTCCCGTTTCTAAATTGTCTTATCACCTTCATCTAATGTATTGGAATGCTTTATAGAGTCTTTGGTCTTCTTAAGAGCTTTAAGAAATGAGTAAATGGAATGAAATATTCTCATTTTCTAAAAGTCATTGAATTAAACAGGAGAAAGCTTATACACAGCAGGTGAATACATATGTTTAAAAGGCTGACAATAAAATAATCACTGCTTTACATGATGGATGCTTACTCAGAGGGTAGTGATTTGCCTGCCCATCTCATGAAGGGAATCTGCTGTGGACATAATTGATTATACACTACCCGTATAATCCATTCTCCACTTGGTGGCAATAGCATGAGCTGTTGAGACTGGAGTAAGCTAACAATCCCATTAGTGTGAGCGCCATTCCTCTCCCTCCAAGTCTCTCTGGTGCTTATTGACATTTTTGTTCTGTATTCAAAGCTGTTGCTGGAGCTGCTGCCTTGGCAGGCACTGCTTCTGTTAGCAACGTGGTCTTTCCTATGCACAAAGGTGGCTAAAAAGACCACCTCTGGACCCATAGTCATCCCTACATTACCTATTGTTTTAGTGGGGCATTGGTTGGTGGCAATGGCAACAAAATGAAGTCTGCCACTGTCTGGGGCTTGGGAACCCTGCCGGTGGGCCCAGGGACTCTTCATTCAGCATAAGCTGTTCCCCTTCTCAGTGCTGCATGGGGTACGGCTGCTCAGTGGGCCCGTTCCCCAGCTGTCCCCAGGAGAACCCCATGACTCCTGGTGCATTGACTTGAGTCTCTGGAAGAGCTCTTAGAGGAAATCTGCTCCCATTCCCTCATGTTTCTGAAGAGCAAATGGAGGCTCAGAACAGGAACCTGCCATGGCTGAACTCACTCAGGTAGGTAGAGGGATCCTCTTATCACTAATAACACTAAGACGAGACATTGACACTGAGCAACCACATGTGGTGGGCACCTTATGTCTGTTATTTCCAGTTTTCACCACAACTCTGCAGTTAGGCATTATTATCCCCTTTTACAGGTTGGAATACCAAGTCTCAGAGAACTTGAATGACGTGCCAAATACCACATCACTAATAAGCGGTTGAGCTTGGATACAAACCTAGGTCTGTCTGACTCCAGAGCCTCTGCGCCTTCCTACCTTGATTTGAACAGTACATGGGACAATTCTAGCCCCCATCCCTCTCAGGCTCCAGAGCAAGACTTCCCAACACCACACTGACCTAAACTATTACATCCTCCCTTCAAGGGCTTCAGAAGCTTGGTCTTCCAGGCGTACTGTATAACCCCACATAGTAGCCACTATGGAATCAGGATGTCTCAGCTGTTTGTGTGCACATGCCTACTACAACCAAGGAATTCCAATGTCAGTGTGAACAGGTAGTCCATTCTTCAGGACAAGTCCTGCCTTGCTTTATGAGAGTGACTCTTAGACTTCCTGGGAGGTTCTAGGCTTACAGTCTGGCATTGATCCTAGTTTACACTCTATGGTGACCTTGACAAGTTATATAAGCCCTCTGAGCCTCTGTTTCCTTGAGTGTAAAACAGGCCAATAACAACCTGAATGTTATGAGGACAAAATCATGTAAATATTCTAATACAGGGCCTAACATTTAGTAGGCCCTAAAGAAATGGTTGTTTCATCTCCTTTCCCTTGCTCCCCTTTTTCTCTACTCCTCTCTCTCTCCCAGTCACCATGGCCGCTTTCCCTGACTTGGTTTATCTCTTTTGATGGCCCTGCTATCACCAAAGTTTCCTGGCCTCCTGCATTCCCTCTGCCATTATACTGCCTTTTCCTTCTGTATGATACAGAAGGACTAGGGGGCGGGGGGAGGTGGGCTAACAGTGGCCCCATGGCCTGGGAACATTGGATATGGGAGATCCTGAGAAGAGAGAAAAGACTGAGATTACAGAATCAAGGATTGTTAGTGACAGAAAAACTATTTATTTGGTAGAGATTTTTAGTGTTCACTGTAACTGATTCTACTCTTATTCCAAGAAGATGGAAGTATTCTTCTTCTCCACTCCCTGCTTGTAACTACCATTGAGTGGTGTCATGTTCTGGCCAATGGGTTGTGGGCAACAGTGACATGCATCACTTCCAAGCCAGAGCATTTAGTTGATGGTACAAGGTCCTCCAGCTTTGGTCCTGCCTGCCAAGGTCAACTCTGAAGTATCATGTTGAGATGGGGCATCATAACATGGTATAAAGTGATTTACATGGAGCAGAACCCAGAGTCATCCACAGTGGAGACATAATGTGAACAATAAGTATTGTTATTTTAAGCTACTGAGAGTTTGGGTGTGTCTGCTACCACAGAATAACCTGTAGAACACAGCAGTCTGAACCTTGACTTTCATGTCATAGCCCCTTGAAAAACGGTTTTTGAGGGCCCTAGTAGCAAGTCAGTGACCATACAGATCTTTTGGAAGAGAACCTAAATAACTTTAGGTTATTTACAACCCCCAAGTCCTCACTTTTCTCATCTGTAAAATAAGAGTTGGCATATCCCAAAATGTGGGACACATACCATCACTGGTACTTTGGATCCTTGCTACTCAACAAGTGATCCAAACCAGCAGCATCGGCATCACTGAGATTGTGTTAGAAATGCAACTCCTTGGGTCCCACCCCAGACCTACTGAATCCAATTCTGCATTTTTAACAAGATCCCCATATGATACCTAAGCACGTTAAAATTGGGAGAAATACTGATTTAAATAGTACTAGGATTCAGCAGTAAATGACCTATAATCACACAGTGAAAAAGTTATCCTTTTCCACTCGTCTTTCAACGTTTCTGATTCCTTCATGGAGAAAGTCTCAGTTTGATGCGAATATATCTTTAACACCTCTTTAACAGTTGCTAATTTTCTTCTTCTTTTTTTAAAAATATTCATTTATTTATTCATTTGGTTACAGCGGGTCTTAGTTGCAGCACGTGGGCTCCTTAGTTGCGGCATGCATGTGGGATATAGCTCCCTGACCAGAGATTGAACCCGGGACCCTGCACTGGGAGTGCGGAGTCTTATCCACCGAGCCACCAGGGAAGTCCCCTAATTTTCTTCTTTTCATAAAGAGAAAGCAAGCCTCGGGTTCCTGGGCAGGCAATAGTATTTAGCTTGATCATAGGAGCAGTGTTTTATTTTCACTGTTCTTATTTAAATGATTATCTTGTCTATATGGCAACTGATGCCAGTTTTCTCTTTAGTGATAGCAACATCTTTAAAATAAGTGGAAAAGTGAGTGTATTTAAAGAAAATGTATAATAAGTGGGAAGAAGTGTTTGCTTTGGTGTTTCCTTTCACGTCAGGGAACTCCATTGGTTTGACACTCCTGACTTCTTTCCACAGCTTCATCATTAAGGAACTTTACTCATGCCTCAGGGTGTCAGGGTGAGGAAAGTTGCTATACCTCTCTGTAAATTTGGGAGGAATGAAAAGAACATGCTCAGGTCAGCATCCCCCTTCTTCCTCTTGGAATTTAAATAGCCAGAGGATAATTACTCATAGATAATTTGCTTATAAATTCCCAGCCCAATTGTTAGAATCCTAGCAGCAGGTTATTTATTTACTATATCTTTACTGTGTGCCTGTGATATACTGGGTTCTGGTTCTGTCTTTTCTTCTCCTTTTGCTGCCCAGAAGCAACCTCTCCATTTAGAGGGCTCTTGACCAGCCTCTGGCCAGGCTGTCACAGTGGTGTTTTTGGTTTCTCAGCTTCTGAATCTGCTTAGAGGCAAAAGTCAGGGGCATTGATGAGCTTGGGATCCTTCTAGAAGAAAGCATCGGGTATTCATCATCATGAATCATGAGACAAAAACAGGTAATGGTCGTTAAGGTATCTGGCCAATCTCCTGGTGGCCTAACCATAATCCATCCATGTGGGTCAATCATGAAGGATTTTATGATTACCTTGCTAATAATGTAGACTTTTGGCAAAAGGCCTTGGGTAAGAGGGCACTTTTCCTTCCTTGGAAAGTAATAACTTGTGTGTCTAGGCCCCTGCATTTGCTCTTGTCAGTTCTCTACCACTCAACTAAAGTGGCGCCCTTCGCCCCTTGTTATATAGCTCTATTTTGTTTTCATCATGGTACGTATCTCCACTTTTCTGTTTACTTGATTAGGGTCTGACTCCCTCCACTAGACTGTAAGCTCAAGGAGAGCAGGAACCATTTCTGTGTTGTTCATGACTATATCTCATGTGTCTAGAATACACTGAATAAATGAATCAAAAGTCCCACATTCTGGGCTTCCCTGGTGGCGCAGTGGTTGACAGTCCGCCTGCCGATGCAGGGGACACGGGTTCGTGCCCCAGTCGGGGAAGATCCCACATGATGCGGAGCGGCTGGGCCCGTGAGCCATGGCCGCTGAGCCTGCGCGTCCGGAGCCTGTGCTCCGCAACGGGAGAGGCCACAACAGTGAGAGGCCCGCGTACCGCAAAAAAAAAAAAAAAAAAAAAAAAAAGCCCCACATTCCAACTCTTGGAAAAAGAAAACTAGGATGTGTACTTTCAAGATCTAATTAGCAGTCACTCTGCAGTATCATTGCTCAACCCTGGAACTGAGATATGCATTAATTGTTCCTGCTGTGTGTGGCTCTAAATGCTCCACTACATTTTTATCTACTGCATTTCTATTCATTGGTTCATTAATGCTCTGTCTACAGCTGGAAAGTGTCTGCAGTGTCTCATAAAGGAGGCAGTCAACGGGCAAAAGATAAGCGCTTGTAAGTAAAGGAGTAGGACCCAAGGGAAACCTTATCAAGAAATCGTTGTTAAGGTGTAACTTTCTATTGCAATCTATGCAAGATCTGTCCCCTAAGCTCCTTTTTCTGCTCTGTGCTGGGAAAGGTGAATTGGACATTGAAAACTGGTTTGAAAAAATTATTCAGAGTCCCAGAGCAACTTCTGGTGAAACTGTCCAAATTTTTCTGAAATTTATGCTCATCCAAGTAACTGCTCATAAAGGCACAATTTTTGAGGCAAAATTAAATTATTTCATGCTTATTCTTCCATTTCTTATGTTTCCTCATGACAACACAGAGGTAGGTAGGAGTCAGAGGTAGCATTTTACCAACCCTGGACAATTTTTTATTAATGATATGTATAGGAGCATGAGTTGGCACCTTCTGGTCTTTTGGTGTCCCTAAATATAAAGAGGTCCAAACTGACACTTTCTGAAGAATATTAAAAGGAAGTAAACCAGGCAAGTGGACTAGAATCTGCTTACAGGTGGGAGAACTCCTCAGGAGTTCCTGGTTTGTGTGAAGATTTCATTGGGTTTATTGGCAGTGGACTGGAGACTCATATCACCATTCAAGGTGCTGATGATTAACCAGAAATTGCTCCTGGATGCTGAATATTTTTTTCTTTGAAATCAAACCCATTTTGAATTTCTAACCCAAATCAGTTTTACCTGCGTAAGTCAGAAAAGTGTAAACCCTCTGTCCTGAAATACAGGCACAAACTTATCTCAGATATTAAATACTCATAACCACTGTGATTGTGGCTGGTGTTGTTCTAATAATGAAAAGCCAGGAAAAAATGAGATTTAATCCAGAAATCCATCAAAGAAGACAGGGAAAATGAAAATACAGTGCTTGAAACACCACACCCCTTGAATTACATGCACACACACAGACTTACAGGAAAACACGGACAATTTAGTAGCTGCCCATTCCATGACAAATCCGAACTTCCTATCTCTTCATGACTGTAATGCATCTGGACTAGAACAAATTCAGGGTTTTCTTCAGTCTATAATGTTAATAGCTTGCATTTATTCGCTCTTTACCTCTCACGGTATGGCTTCTCATACTTTATCCCATTTGAACATTACAACAAGCTCATGGAGAAGGCAGACAGACGTTCTATTCCCATTGTAAAGCTGAGACTCTGAGAGCTTGAGTGACTTGTCAAAGATCATACACTAAGCAACTGGCAGAGACTACATTAAGGGTCCAAACTTCTGATTCTTTAACTCTATGCCTGTCCTGAAATGTTTCATAGCTTCTTGGGTATCCCAGGAGATCTGATATACCCTGCAGAACTCTCATAAGCTCAAATTATGGGAATGTCTCAGGACTTCAGACCTGGATGCTGGTCCAAGGCAATAATAAGCTTAAGCTAGGTGGACTTTCCCAGACTGTCCTGGCACTGATTAGTCATTTTTCTGGGGAGAACTCAGGTCCTCTGAGCTAGAACCCACAACCTAAAGGTACACTTGAACTGCTCCATTCTAGGAGGGAAGTGTCAGACAGCCCCTATTCTTCCCAAACAGAAGCCCAGTGAATTTGTTTCCAAGGATGGAGAGTTAACATCTCATTAGATCCCATGTATTTTGAGGGCTTGGACCAAAGATGCAAGAATTTATGTAGGTACTTTCCATCTAAATCAGTCTATTCAATGCATGTTAAATAATTCATTCTCTGATGAGGCCCAACATGCCTGGGTTTGTACCATCTAGTCCTCATCCTTTTGAGACATAACATAGTTCTCATCCTAACAGAGCCAATGAAAAAATATAAGCCCCGTGTATATCTTGTCCCCACTCAGACATTATCTGTCTAGCCTGAATGCACAGATACTCCCTTCTAAGTTTACAAAAGATGCTTCCTTTCTACTGGCACAAATCACAATCTCCTTGTTTTCCGAAATTTATTTTTTAACAGACAGGGGAAGGACTCTCATTTATTGAGTTCTAAATATGTGTCTAGCCCTGAGATGGGCAATTTTAAGAATATTATCATTTTTAAATTCTCATAATAGTTCTGTGAGGAGGTCATTTCACAGATGAGAGAAGAAAGGTTAGTAGAAGTTAGATACCCCCAAGGTCACATAGATTGAAATTCCTGGTCAGTCTTCAAATCTCAAATCCTCGATCTTTCTACTCATAAGATGTTGAGAATCCAAAGATAAACTTGGCCTACTTGAACTTTGGAGAAGGAGGAAGGTCTTGTCTTTTTTAGGAAGGGAGGGGAAATCAATCTCTCCCATCCTTTCTTTTCAGTAATGCTAAGGGAGGTGGAAGAAGTTTAAGAGCAGCAAGGGCTCCGTGAAGAAGTGGGGAAGCTTTCAGAGGGCAGGAAGCGGGTCTGGGTGGCCAGCTTTGTCCAATGCCAAGTCCAGCAGAGGTGGAGCTTCTGGAAGACTCTGTGCATTCGCAACACACGGATACTGCAGAGTCCTGCCTAGTCCTTTTCCCGGACAGAGAGCTCCTTGCATCTCTTGCCCCTCGGCCTCATATAGCCTGAGATACTGGAAGCGGCACCTGGAGGCTCAGTAGGCCAGGTAGGAGTTGACAGAGAGAGAGCGCGCGTGTGCGTGTGTGTGTTTGCGGGGTTGGGGGGCGGGGGGCGTCTGGTGAGAGGCTTCGGCTCAATAACGTAAGGGGTTGGGCAGCCCACGTGACTCCAGGAGGGCGGAGACCAGCTAGCTGGAGGGAGGACTGACAGGCCGCGGGGAGGGTGCGGGGTAGACGGGGCAATCTGCATAACCCGGGAGCTGTTCCGCAGCAGCGGCTGCCTGCTGCCTTCCTTTGGCGCCACCAGCCAGCATCACAGGAGGCAGGGCCGGGCGCTCTAAGTGCGGACGGCCAGCCATCAGCCCCGGCAGCCAGGTCATCGCCTCCAGCCCTCCGGTGAGTGAATGTCCCCCTTCGCCGCGGTCTGTCCGCCTCCGTGCCCTCTGCACCCCAGCTGGACCCCCGCGCATGGGAATGATTGCCTCTGGTTGAATGAACCAGGGAGCCGGAGCCACCGGGAGGGGGGAAGCAGGAACATGGCGCGGAGGCTGAGGCGCGCCCTCCGGGAAGGGGTCTCCTGTAAAAAGGAAGGAGGCGAGTCGGGGTCTCTCCGGCTCTGGCCCGGAATGTGGCCTGGACAGCATCTAGGGTAGGGGGACGCCGGGCTCCAACTCGCAGGGCTACCAGGCGGGGCTGGGACGAATGCAGCTCAGGCGCGGCGGGAGACAGAGGCGAAGGAGGGAGCCGCGAGCTGCGTCCGGGCCCCCCGGGTCTCCACCGACGCCGGGCTCGTCCTGTCCCCCCATGCCTTGCACACACCGGGCTCGCACAGCTCGGTTCTCGGCCTCGGAAAGAGCCCACGGAGAGGAAGAGACGCTTTTCCGGCCGAAGCCCGAGGGGAGAGCGGGGACAAACAACGTCTGCCCTTTTACCAGAGCGCAAACTCTTCAAAGGGACTCTAGCTGAGCCCGGTGACCTGACCAGGCCAGTGCGCTCTCAGGGGCATCTGTCCCCAGAGAGCGGTGACACGCCAGGGGTGACGAGGAGGACGTGATGGGTGAAGGGAAGCTCCCTGGCCAGAGGGGGCAACCCTGGGGAGAGGATTCTCACCTGCACGTAAGCCTCCTCTCTTCCCCCATGCCAAAGCACATCAGTGTCCTACGAATCCAGAGGGCCAGAGTAGGGCAGTGTGGCCTTGCAGGACGCAGCCCCCACCCTCCTTCTCGCTCTTGAGTCACCCCCTCCCTCCCCCGCCCCCCCCACACAGGTTTTTTGTTTTGTGATTGAACAGTAAGATGGAAGTCGCCAAATGACTAGAAGCGAAGTGAAGGCGGAGGAAAGATGCGGGAACGCTGGAACAGTAGAGCTCTCGCCTGTTCCTGGCACTCCCCACCTCACCACCTGTGCCAGACTCGGTTCATTGAGGTCTTGAACCGAGAGGCGCAAAGGAACCGGCTCTGGGGAGGGGTTCTCACCGAAGTGGCGGGGCCGGTCACTGGCCAGAGTTGACCAAGAAACACAGAATGATAACCCACCTCCTCCTCTCCACCCCCCCACCCACCCCGACCAAAGCCCCCTCCAGGAAAGGGTCCGGGAGAACGCCAAGCGGCAGGATAGCACCAGTCAGGAGCCTGGACCACACAGAGGATGGCGGGGAGGGACGCTGTCCGCGGTGCTGAAAGTTCTCCGAGACAGGGAGATAATCCTGCCAGGGGACTGGCGGCTCACCGCTTGCCAACATTTCTCCAAAGCAGAAACTGCGTTAGAACCACGTAAAGGGGGGCAGGTAGAGCAAGCGACCTAGAGAGATGGGTAAAGGTGCTATGCATTCCCTGGTTCTCTGCCTTCCCCCGGACTCCGCTTGGAAGGAGATTTTCCCCACCCCTGGGTAGAGGAGCAAGGAGCGGCTGTCACTCCAGCATCCAGCTTTGCTGTCTTCGAATGGGAAAGAATGTGGCGCCTCGTTCTGTTTTCTCTGCCTGCGCTGTGAATCTTCCTGTTGGTAAAGCGTTGGAAACACAGTTAGGGTTGCTGTTCTGGTAAACACTTCTGTGGCTTTCAAGAACCAGAGAACTGTGAGGCAGCACAAAGGAAGAGGCTTCATCAATGGAGAGACCGGACTTCCTATTCCTGGCTAAAGATTTTTCTCTCTTCAGCACCCTTCTCTCCCCACCACACGTTGTTTACAGCTTCTAGATATAGATCTCTAAGCAGCCCGGTGTGTTTCTTTGATGAGTCCTTTACATTATGGGCTAGATGAGGAAGGAACTAAGCCAATTTAGGGAGGCCACGATAAGAGAATATTTACTAAAAACCTACGATCTGCTGAATCATATTATCTCATTTAAGCTTTACAATAGCTGCTAACCGTAAGTTTCACAAAGTTAAGAAAACTGAAGTTACGTATCTCAAATCCAGAGCTTGGGTTCAAATTCAAGTCTGCTTAACGCTGAAGTGCAAGCTATTTTCATGCCTTCATTTTGGCATTTGGCTTTGGATAGCTGTTACTGGAGAATATAGCAAGAGTCTGTCAAAGGTAGAGGGCCTGTTTTTTTTTTTTTTTCTTCACACACACTACTCTCTCTTCCAACCCTTTCCTCTTTAATCTGTTCACCCACCCACTGTCACTCACTCCCACCATACCAACTGCTTTTGTGCATGCTGCTTGAGACACCACTGTTTACACAACTTGAGCTTCAGGATAACAGAAACACATTAGAGGACTACAACAGCAGGCTTTCCTGAAAGAACAGCAGGGCTTCGGGGAATCTGGAGGATTAGAGCCCACTTGTGCTTTCATAGTTAGAATTACACCCTTGAGTTAGAGGGCTGGAATAATCTTCAAATTCATTAAGCATCATTGTTTTACAAAAAGGAGAATTTGGGAACCACAAGATGGTTATTAGTCTAAGTCAGAAAAATGAAAGGTTAGGATTGGAATCCAGTTGACCTGACTCCAAGGCCGGTGCCCTTTCCACTACCCCCATGGTGCCTCAAATATTCTTCCATGTCTTCTTTGATTATCTTTGACAAGAACATCAGCATGAGTGAACTATGTTCAGTAATTATAAACACTTAAAATACAAGCAGTCCTCATTCCTACTTTTTCTACCTATTCTTTCCCCTTTGGTCTCACTATTCCAGTGTTGTCTGACCCAACATAACTGAGATACCTGACCCACCTTCCTCAGTAACTGTTCTCCTTATAGCAACAAATTGCAAATGGGGAAGATGGTGTGGCATTTCTTTGCTTGCCTTTATGTTGTCTATATTTCCTCTTCTATGATCTACTCTCAACAAATAATTCTGCCAAAATCAGTTACCCTTAGCATCTTCCTATGTTCTCAAAGGTACTTGGAAGAGGCCTCAAAAAGATCTAGGCAGAAATAACTGATCATCATAAGTGCTGATATCTATCAAATGCTAGCCACTATGCTCTAGCCACTATGCTAAGTCTTTTCATAAATCATTTCGTTGAATTTTCACAATTCAGTCAAGTAGATAATTTCATTAGAGATGGTCCTAGAGTTCTAGTCTACTCTAACATACAGTGGACCTGATACTCTATTCATTTTTGCTTGCTTCTATTTCAGCCCACAGTAAAATCTCACCTTCATTAATAGGATTTTTATAGCCCTAGTAATCACACTGGCAAAATGTAATTTTTATATTGAATTGGATAGTTCTATCCTGCTCCAATATCTAGAATTTAGAAATTCAAATTCAAATTCAATTCAAATGGCACTGTTCTGCTGTTTAATCTCTTAATATTTACCACAACATATTCCTCCCATTTGTTATCCTTTACTTAGAGATCCCTTTATGTCTTCCTAGTGCTATTACTGACATTCTGCTTCAAACCCCTTATCGAAGAAATTAAGGCATAACTCATAATTAAATGCGTAACTTCTATTATACCCTCACTGGGTGATCCTGCAAGGGTGCTGTTGCTGGGTTGCTCGGCCCCATGAACCATAATCTTACACTGTCTAGAACCACTCTATCCAATATGGTAGTCATTAGCCACATGAAGTTATTTACATTTTAGTTAGTTAAGATTTACACATTAAAAATTCAGTTCCTTAATCACAATAGCTGTATTTCAAGTGCTCAGTAAAACCGTATGTGGCTAATGACTGCCTTATTGAACAGTGCAGATACAGAAAACTGCAGAGAGTTCTGTTGGACAATGTTGCTTTGGAAAGTGCTAAAAACATCCTCACAGCAACTGAGAACGTGAAATTGGGAATAAGGATTTGGGATGCCGTTTTGAAACATTTGCCATGAGAGGAGAAAAAGCAACTTGTGACTAGGATATCCCCCAAAGCCCAAAGATGCTCAAGACAATAAGGCTAGCAAGGAGAACACGTCTCACTCAAGGAGCTCGTGACCTCTGGAGTTTGCTTCACATAGATTCCATTTTACCATAAAGTAAAGCAAAACGTTCCATTTTACTGTCTTACTGGTTTCCTGAATTCCAACTTAGAAATAACCTAGCGGTTCTTATTCAAAATTCAAATTTATATAAACTTTATATATATATATATCTTATATATGATATATGTATATATTTGTCTTAAGATAGATAGATAAATAGATCTTAACAAAGGAATGGTAACTTGTAAGATACTCTGCCAGAGAAATAGCTGAGATATACTCTTAACCTGATGCTGGTCAAGCATGCTACTCTCAGCCAGTTGTTGCATATGTAATTTTATCACTGAAGGAGAACTTAGGGAGATTGTCAACTCTGGTCTCTAGCAGATCATGCTGGCTTTAATTATAAATACCATTTTGGGAGGAACCTTGGCTTATTCATTTCATGGGAACTGCGTATCTCTTGAAAGGGCTTGGATTTTGCAAGGGAGAAAATATTTTACCTCGGAGCTGAAAAGAGTTTAATTTTCACTGTTTTTAGCTTGAGGGATTTAACTGATTTTACAACCCAAGAAGTAAATAGAACTGACAATGTAGCTTTGAAACTCATGCTGGTAGTATACAATCATTCACTTAATCAATAAAGTAATTGAGGAGTGTCCTATATTAGCAGAGAAATGCTGTGGTCACAGGTGTTGCAATTCCTATAGCCTGGCACATGGGTGCTCAGTAAATATTTGTTGAACTCAGACCATTGTTCCAGGTCTGTTCGTGCCATACACTCATCTAGCCAAGAAATGAGTATTCCCTGAGGCATTTTCCTTCAGCAAATAAAACAGGAGACAAACACAGAACATCAAATCTTACCCTGACAACCACCCTCCTAGCCCCTCTAGGGGCACAGGTAGCGATGGCCAAGACAGACTGCTACTGAGAATTGTGCCTTGCTGTCCTCTTCCAGAGAACAAGGGACACATCAGCCCAAAGGCCTTGCATTTCACTATGATGAGGCAATTTCAGAAACTTAATGCTTAAATGCAATTGTATGTTATTTTTCACTTTTACCTGAAAGAGATATTTATTTCCTTGAGAAAGTATTTGATTGGCCTTCATGATTGTTGCAGGCAATTACTCTTATTACTAAATTCATAGGGAGCTTAGCTTAAAATGAAAACACATATATTGATCAGAGGAGAGCTGATGACATCACAGTCTGGCAGGTCATAGAATATTATCCTTTTCCAGGAATAACTGGGCCTCCCTTTAAAAGTTTTAACTGGCGATTACTGACAAAAATGAAAGAAAAATAGATCATTCTATTCTAGCAAGTCAATAAGCAAATGCCTGGAATTAACTGATTCTCATTTGCCAAAGGCAAAATATTCCAACCCAATAAACTGTCCCACAAATGAGCAAGCTGGTTTCCATGGCCTGTTCATTTTTTAAATTGTTTTTTTTCCCTTTGTTTGTTTTTCAAATAATTAGCAAATTAAAAAACAATTGCAGGGCTTCCCTGGTGGCGCAGTGGTTGAGAGTACGCCTGCCGATGGAGGGGACATGGGTTTGTGCCCCAGTTCGGGAAGATCCTGCGTGCCGCGGAGCGGCTAGGCCTGTGAGCCATGGACGCTGAGCCTGCGCATCTGGAGCCTGTGCTCCGCAACGGGAGAGGCCACAACAGTGAGAGGCCCTTGTACCGCAAAAACAAACAAACAAACAAACAAAAAAAAAAACCGATTGCATCCAGGTGTTTGAACATTCTGATGACAAAATGTTTCTCATAATTGTAAAGACTTGATTGTTCATTAGAGAAAATATTTATACAATATATTATTGTGCCAATATTTTGTAACAATCACACAGCCCAACTTTCTTATTTTGCAAACAGAGAAATCGAGGCTGAGAATGGTCACCCAAGTTAATAGCAGAGGCAGAAGCAAGACTTGAGCCTTCTCTCTCAATCCACTGCTCTTTGCGTCTTTTTACATCATGCATCTTTTCATTAGTCATGAAATTTTTTTTTATCAATGAGTTTAGCCACCAAACTTTTACCAGAGCTGCTAAGAGTAGGAAAGTGAAGGTATTTGGATTTCAGATTATTTTCCTTGCACCCCCAGGTGAACTACTAGTCAAGGATAATCAACAGGTAGAAATTTCATGGGTAGAACTATGAACCAGAAGAAAAGCATTAAAAGCTTCAGAATCTTTGTTGCAAGAATTTGAGCAAGGATTTAACTCCTTTTACCTTCATCATCTTCATCTCTAAACCAAGAAATTTGAATTAAATAGTGTTTCAGGTCCTTCCAGCTATAACATTCTATGGTTCTATGAAATGAGGCCAAAGACTTGAATATACTACCTCACTCAGACCAAATAATCAAAAATAAATGAATTCTTATTTTTACATCATTATTTATTGGAAGCTCTGACATTTCATGCTAGTACTTCACAAAGTAACAACAATAATAACAATGATGATGATCATGATAGCTAATACTTATTTACACTTACTCTGACCCTAAATGTTGGTAATGTTATTATCCCCTTTTTACAGATGAGAAAACTGGATCCCCAAGCAGTTAAATAACCTGCGCAAATTCATCCAGCTAACAAGTTTGTGCTTTTAAGCACCATGTGACTCTGCATCTTTGAAAACCAGATAGCCGGTCTCTCAGATAACTGATGTGCCTCATTTTTAGGCCACTTAACAACACACAAAGCCCCTTCTCTGGGGAATTTTTACTTTACCTACATTTTCTGGCTAGAATAGCAATCAAGAAGGTAAATAGAACTTCAGGTCTCTGGTTCTGATGAAACTATATAGGGATCTGCATTGTCTTTCTGCAAGGTGGCTCTTGTCCTTTTTCAAGTTAATCAATTGTTTCAGTGGTTCAGTACTGAATGTTGGGCTTTGCATGATGCTGCTTTTCCCAGAATGTATGAATTGCCTGCATTGCCAGAAATGAATGAATGTTGGTATAGGATTCAGCACCTTCTATGGCTACAAATGTCAGCCTACCACATCTTCACTGTTCAGTAGAGTTTTCTGGATTTGCCTCTAGGTTTTTTACTCAGAGTGACAATCTAGACAGCTTTTAAGGCAGAGATGGAGAGTTTCCAGAGTGCCATTTCCTGGTGGTGGGCTTCGGTCAAAAGTAAGACTAAAATTTTCAAAATCATGTGTGAAATTCATTTTCTTCTCATTAACCCTACCTTACCAAATTAGTCAAACAGAATATATCACAGTATCTATCTATCTCACTGTGGATTTTAATGTGCACTAAATCTGCTCCTCATATTACAAGAAGGGCCAATGAGATAGCACTTTTTAAACTCCTTATAAACCATAAAGTCTTTACAAAAGAAAGGAACAGATTTTTCATCCTTTCAGTTCTTCTCGGTCAAAAATAACTCTCAAGGGCCTCCCTGGTGGCGCGGTGGTTGAGAGTCCGCCTGCCGATGCAGGGGATACGGGTTCGTGCCCCGGTCTGGGAGGATCCCATATGCCGCGGAGCGGCTGGGCCCGTGGGCCGTGGCCGCTGGGCCTGCGCGTCCGGAGCCTGTGCTCCGCAGCGGGAGAGGCCGCAACAGTGAGAGGCCCGCATACCGCAAAAAGAAAAAAAAATAAAAAATAAAAAAAAAATAACTCTCAAGTTGCTGATATACAGTCCTGAACTAGAGTTGATGGCTAAATCAAAGTCTTTAGGGTTAAGAAGATCTTAGATCTAAGCTGCATGTCTAGAAAATGGCATTTACAATATGGGAGGCCTCCTGGTTTCTTCTAAAATCAATGGTTCTCAACCTCAGGTGCTATCTCACTAAAGGGTTTTTTTTTTATTGTTACATACACTGGGGGTGGGTGTTACTACTGGCTTTGGTGGACTGGGATCAGGAATGCTGAATATCCTGCACTAGACAGGACAACCCCGCACAATAAAAAGAATCCTACCTTTAATGCCCATAGCACTCCTCTTCCACTGAGAAATAGTGCTCAAGGTGAGATGCTGTTCGTGCTTCCTAGTTCACCAGTTGATACAGAGAGAATTTACTTTTGGTATCCTTCCCCAGGTGAAATCCAGACATACTCATGTGAAGTCTACAACAGCTCAGAAGCATTACTGGGATTCTAGTAATTTTATCGAGAAGTAAAATATAAGGTCAGAGATCAGTGGTTTTCAAACTGGCCCTCAGAAGTTTATATAAGAAGCCCCTTCCAACTTCTGCAGGTGCAAAAAGTCCCAGTAGGGTAATATGCCCATATTGCAAGGCCCAGACTAAAGGTTGGCATTTGAGGACCCAAAATTAGTGAATACAATTCTGAAAAACACCACCTTTACAGTTCACTGGAGAAACACTGGGTTATGCTCTTACTTTATGAGAAGCATGGATCTAGCTAAGCACTGGCACAATCCCTGCCCTCAAGTCACCAACACTCCAGCAGTCAGACATGTAAACTCCACTAATTATCTATGCAATGTGACATATGCTATAACATGTTATGAAGGAGCCTCCAAAAAGAGACAAGGGAACGATTCACTTCCATAGAGAAATTACAATTGCACCATACTTTGAATGATATATAATATTTTCTCATGTGGATAAATGAGGGGAAAGGCTATTGTAGAAATGGGAATAGCATAAGCAAATTCTAGAAGTATGAATGAAAATGATATATGTGCAGACTGATGTGGTTAAGTAGAGACCTGGCTAAGAATGGTGAAAGGTCATACTAGAAAGACTCTGAAGAAACTTTAATACAGCTGAGTGGATGTATTTATCAGCCTGGAGTTTATCCTTTGAACAGGGTTTTTATGAATATTTTGGGAATATCATTGAATTCAGGGCTGGTTCATGGCAGATATCAGAATCATGAAGTCTAATCTCACAGCTGGAAGGAACCTCAGAAATCATCCCAGCCAGCCTTCTCCTTTCCTTATGTTTTACAGTTGAAGTAATTAAAACCCAGAGACATTAAGTGACTTGCTCAAGGTCAGCCAGCAAATTAGTGACAGGAGACAGGATAAAGACTAGAGCCTAGTCTATCCTCTTAGTTCATAACATTTTGCCCTGCTCTGTACTGCCTTCAGGAATTTTATTCATCATTGGAGCATAATCCAATGTAACACACAATGTGATTATTAAGTATTTACGAAGCTCCAAGTTTTCCATAGCTCACTATTAAGATATGGTTCCTTCATAACAACCAAGTGAGAGATCAGATCCTGGGCTGCTTCTACATGAGAATATTCTCTTCAGAAACACAGACAAGCAGCATACCCAGCACATGGGCATGGCATTCTTCCCCCGCCTCACACACCCTCCCCGCCTCTTCGTTTCAAACTGCCAGAGATTACAGAGGCACAGCCTGAACAGAAGGCATCTTAATCTCTGGTGATTCTGTAAATAATATGCTGTTCATGCTTGCATATAAATGATCACAGCCTCTCTATTTTCTAGAATGAGGGAGCCTTCAGAAAGATGAAGTTGCCTGCACACAGAGCATGTCAGAGATAGGATTTCAGGCTCCAGAGCACCATCCCTCTTTGTAGCAGGGTTAAATTTTTCACCCATCTGCACACTCCTAATAATTTATCCAGGCTTATGGTCTTAAATTTCACCTCATAGTCAAGTTAGTCTGTGCATATTTAGGTTCTGAGATTGCTTATTTCCCACTTTCCTTTCTCTGGCCACCTGTCCTCCAATATACATCCAACAGAGATCATCTAAACCAATCCACTCAATTTACAAGAGATGAAACTCTCTCTCTGAGAGCCAGAAAGGTGAAGCCACTTGCTCAAGGTTGCACAGCTAAAAGCAGCACTGTGAACAGACCAGATTCTCTGGCTCCCAGTCCCAGGCTTTTCCCTCCACACCAAGCTGCTGCTTTCCAACAGTAGGTAACAGAGCATCCTCCCACTCTCCACACCCCCCATTCATTGACCAACCCCGTAAGGATGGATGGAAATGACTGACTGCACTGTGCTCAGATGCTCATTCCAGGACCTTGTTTAGAATACCCACAACTTATTATCGCCCACATTGTATTGATCCATCTATCATATTAAGAAGCTGGTTATGGAGGCAGGACACTTTCTAGTCTAGAGGCTATATACGATTAAAGCCATTAAGATAGAGATCACCACAGAAAACAGTGTGCCCAGGAAAAAAGAGGGCAGGGTCCATGGCTCCCATCATTTGATAAGGGAGCAAAGTTCATCCCAAATTCATTGGAAATGGCAGGTTATTAGATTCATAAACCCAGAGACCAGATAATCGGGTAAATGGATAGATTTAAGCAAGATTGATTTAAAAAGAGTAAGAAAGTAAAAAAAGAGAACTCCCAAACCATTTCTGCTTCAGGGGCAAGGTGTTTTGCCCAAATTGATCAGCACGGTACATTTAATTTAATGTACACAAGGCTTACAATGATAGGGTTTTTCTTTTTTAGAAAATCAATGAAACTCATATTTTCTATATAAATTCATTCTGAGAAATCATTTAAAGACAAAAACAGGTGGTGTTTCCGTAAAAATTGTGTTGAAAAGAGAATGAGGGAAGAAATCTAAGAACTGGCTTCTCAGGTAGGGTTTCATAGGGTCATCATTGTCTCAGTCTGACCAGCCTTACTACGTATAGAAACTTGATTTTATCAGTTCTATCAAAAGTCTTCTAGCTCTGAAGAATCAAGCCATAATCCCCAAATCCCAAGAGGCTGATGTGTTAACGAGATGCCAATATAGTCACTTGCAATGCAGGATGCTTGTGAGTGTTACCCAGGTCATTCCCATCCTGGTATTAGGATAGCAAAAAAACTGAATGAGATGACTTGTGAGCACATCAGGATCAATGGAGTTGGACAGGCAGTCTCATGAAATTTGCCATCCAGGCTGCAACAAGGACTAGAGAATTCTTCCAAATTCCACCCAAGAACACCTTTCAGGTTACTGGAATGTTGGGCCCTTCAAATAAAGGGTCTTGTTTCCCCTTTCCCTAGTGTTAGAGAAACTTTGGGAAATTATTTCAGCAGGAGGTAGAGACTTTATCTAGTCTCCATGCATTCCCCCATCTTCTGTTAGGATATTATTTCATACACGTTATAACTTCCTAACTCATAGTCTATCTTATACTTGTTACAGGCTAGTCTTCTTTAGGGAGTTCTGGTAGGTGCCCCAGTTTAACCACCAGTCATGAATAAGCCATACTAGTGGTTGGGTTATTTCTGTAAGGGGCAAAACTCTTGTACTTTGTGCTGATTCTGTTTATTCCTCTCCAGAGGGTGCCATGATCTGACCTTGCTCTGAGAGCACCAGATCTGGTTTATCCTTGTCAGTAATCTTCATGTGTGGACCCTGACATTTGAAACTGTATTCATTAGTCACTCTCAACACAGAAAACATTCATGGGGTGACTATGACTCATCCACAAAATGCCAAAGGAATCAACTCTCAAAAGGTTTTTTAAAAATCAGACACCATTGTTACCTCTGACAGAGGTCAAACAACCATTTTAACTATTCTTATTCTTCCCTTGAGCAGACTAGTTATCCTAGTTCCAAGCAGGCACAAACTACAACAGACTGTTTGGGATTCATCTTAAGTTCTTTCCTAGTCACACAGACTTTTGATACACTTTCTATTCCAGCATCAGAACACAGAGGAAGACAATATCTGAATGAGTATAGACTGTCGTGCCAGAAATAAATTCCTAATGTAGATGACTAAAACATGCCACCATAGAACTTAATGTCAAAATAGAAAGAAGACTTCTCTATCTCAATAATGTCTTCATGACTAGCCTGTGTTCTTCTTTTCTGCCCCCAAGACTATTCCAAACTACAGTTGTAAATAAATACTATGGTGCCAACACAGTACATTAGGCATCTGGGGAGAACCTGTCAGTTGAGCTTTGTGATGTTATCTCTTTATACATGTGATTCCAATATGGCAAGTTACTGAGTGTTCTTAAAGTCAAGGATAATTACATGGCTACGTCATAATACTTCTGATAACAGTAATAACAGCTCACGTTTACTCATTTAATCCTATGATATAGGTATTATTATCCCAATTCTACATATGAGAATTACTGAATTTAAATGACTTGCCCAAGGTCTCATAGCCAGAGTCAAACACTGTGCCCTCTGACACCAAAATCTTCCCCATTCGCGTTACTCATCCGCAATTTTAAACTTCTCTCTGAAACAGACTAATCCTAGTATATCTTACATGAGTGCATGGATGATAAGAATGACTCTGCAGCTGTACCTTCATGGCCTTATCAGAGGACTAGACCCAGAGGTCCAAAGACTTAGTGTGGAACCTTGGGCAAGTCATGCCTTTTCTAGGCCTCAGTCACTCCATCTAAGAAAGAGAAAAATAGAGGCTCTTTATTCATTTAGTTATTCACTCATTCAACAAAATATATTAAAAACTGAAGCTACAAAGGAGAAAAACACAGACTAGGAGCTGTTAATAAAAATAGGAACCCCTGTTCAGACTATTGTTGCTAAAATTAAAACAATACTAAGTCCCAAGTACCTAGGGTATGTGGAGAATTGCATTCAGGATTGATTGATTGGGGTTCATTTCTTAATCAGCAAAGTGATTTGAATTCTTCTCACGTAACTGTCAACTAAACAAAATTACAGGCCCAACTGACCAATGTAATGCAAGTTACTACTTACAAAAACAGTGGCCTGCATCCTCAAGGTTCCTGTGAATGGTTTCTGAAGACAAATTTGTCCTAAACAGTCAGTGATGCAAAATACATCTCTAGACTTAAAAGAAATGAATACTGTAGAACTTCAAAGTGCATTTTCATCTGCCTACAGGAACTCATTTCTTTCAGTGAAGGCTGAGATTATGTGATTACCCCAAAACAAGAACATAGTACAGAAAGACTAATAAGCTGTAATGGGAGAACTGATGGCAAAAGGGATATTTATTAAGCAAAACAGGATGGGGGATTTGAAAGAAAGGGAAGTAATTTGAAAGGCCATTTTGTTGTTCAGTTTAAGAAAATTCTAAAGTTTAATCTTGCTGATGGACTAGAGGATATTAAGAAAATGTTGAATGAGAGAGTAAAAAAGAAACTTAAGTCAACCAAAAAAAATGGAGGGGAAAGAAATTGCATTCTTCCTAAAGTACTTTCCCTTCAAAGGAAAAATTGGGGTCGGAGGCACAGGGGCATTTTCTGGGCAGTAAGAAGTGAGATGCATTTCACTTCCCTCAATCAAAGTCTTTACCAGTGTCCCAGGCTTGAGAGTAAGAGGTATATCTCACACAAATAAGCAGATGGGTCTTTCTCAGTTCTGAATCACTCAATTTGCCTCCAGTTTTCCAAAGTCACTTGCAAAAGGCATCGTCATGAAGCCATTAACTAATGATCCCCAATTCACTAAGCTTAGAAGCCTAATTTATATACAGGAAACTATTTGGACTTTTAAGGTAATTTTCTCCTCTTAAGACAAGGGACATCAAGCCTTTCCCAGCACATGACCAAAACAAAACAAACACAAACTCAAAAATCAAGGGAGAATCACAGTTATTAGAAAATGAAGTAAATTTGGACTTCCCTGGTGGCGCAGTGGTTAAGAATCCACGTGCCAATGCAGGGGACACGGGTTCAAGCCGTGGTCCCGGACGATCCCACATGCTGCAGAGCAACTAAGCCTGTATGCCACAATTACTGAGCCCACATGCCACAACTACTGAAGCCCATGCACCTAGAGCCCATGCTTCGCAACAAGAGAAGCCACAGCAATGAGAAGCCCACGCACCGCAATGAAGAGTAGCCCCCGCTCTCCGCAACTAGAGAAAGCCTGCACGCAGCAACGAAGACCCAATGCAGCCAAAAAATAAATGTTAATTAATTAATTAATTTAAGAAAAAAAGAAAATGAAGTAAATTTGCCAGCCTAATCTCACAGCTTAGCGTGTCTGCAGGGCCAGTTTCTAGTCAAAAAGGGTAATACCAGTTTGTGAGTGGAATGTTAAAATGTAACTTATGGCTTGACTGCATCACAACACTAAGGGTGATCCATTTTAACTTTGCTTTAAATGTTAAAGCAAAGGTTTCAGGGTTAGCTTTTTCCTGTTTGTTTTTTTTTTTTTTAGTGAACTATAAGGTGGCCCTCACCAGAATTTGTTTGTTGCTCAGCTGCTTGGAGTTTTTTGGAGAAGTGTTTCATTACAAGCTCGATGGCTATAAGATTAGTAAAACTCATCTGTCCTGGACCTTGAATGCTGAGCTAATGTTAGGCTTTAAGTCACAAGCAGTGGGAGCCCCCCAAGGTTTTCGTACAGTGAAGTTGTGACCAGAAGAGTGACAGAAGTTTCTGGCAACAGTGAGTGGGATAGATGAGTGAGACAGCGAGAGGGTGGAAATAGAAAAGTGAAGTCAGGAGATTAAACTGTGAAAAACGTACAAGAAAAAGCGCATTAGAAAAAGCGCATTTCATAGCTGTAAGAATCAGGGGCCATTGTTGCTATTTCTTGGCTGGTGTGGAATCATGTCGCCTGGATCTTGAGATGAGCACAGCTCCCAGGTCTGGGGAGAGAGAGCACCCTCTCTCCTAGGCGTCACACCTGACTTGTGGCCCCCCTTTCTCTCAGCTGACAGGAGCCCCTCTACACTTGTGGTGAAAGGGTTGGTGGGGATGAGCAGAAGTACAAAGAGGGGGAACACCAGATAAGCTTTGCCTGCCTGGAACCAAAATGGCGCCAAGGAGGCACCATGAGGAAGTGAAGCAGGGGCGGTGGTTTCAAGTCTGCCTCTCTCCAGCTGCCTGTGCGTCACCTTGCACAGGTCTCTTTGCTTTTCTGGGCCTGAGATGCCTCATCTGTAAGACAGAAAGGCTACCATGGATGATTATCATGGTTCTTTTCAGGTTGAAAATGTATAACACCAGCAGCGTATTATTAAAGATGCATTTCACGGACCATATTCAATTCAATTCAATTCCAGCATGGACCACTGTACAAAATGCCAAAGCTCCAAAGGGCTTGATTTCCTCTGTTTATTTTTTCTCCCTCTGTTTCTTGTATTTTTCCATTATTTTTCTGATAGAGTATTTTTCCCCTGTTCCATTTGTTTCTTCATTTTCTGGTGGCAGCAGGGGAGGGGCTGTTTCAATAAGACAAGAAACTGAGATCACCTGTTTATTGACAAGACAAGGAGAAGCCAGGGCCTAACCAGCCAGCTCTTTTCCACATCATTCTGCTGGTGACCCTCAGCCCAGCACCAGCAAGAAGAGGAAGTTGAACTCACCCTCCCTTCTGACTTTTTTTTTTTTATCACTGCTTTCTCCACCAAGCTGCAGGCTTCCAGATGTTCTAGGCAACTCTCTCCCTCACTGCCTGCAAGCCAAGCAAGGTGATGGTTGTCACCCCCTTTACCCTAGGAAAAGTAATAAAGAGAGAGGCATTTTTTACAAGTCTTGCTGTAGTTTAGATTGACAATAACTAATATGCACACGCACATGTACACACACAGTGCAGCCTCCTATCTGCACCTGCCTCTGTTTAAGCTTGGCTTCCTCAAATCCAGCCAGTCAGCAGGGCCATGGAGGCCTCACTTCCAAAGGACCGGACACTGAATTCGTCACTTGAGCTACTATTGCATTTGAGAGGCCTCAGCTCCTTGTCTTGCTCATCTCAGCTGAAGCTGAGCTCAGCTAGGGTCTCCCCTATTTTGTTCCTCTACCCAACTCCCACCCCCAGCCCAGGGCTTCCGACCCACTACTTCGGTGTCTCACTTCCTATGCCAGTCTGGTTAATATTCCAAGGGCAACTTCGTTATCTCAAAAGAAAGAGAACCAGGATGGTATAGGAAGTGAGAGTCTATTTCTCCTGCTCCTCATAGGTTAAGGAGACTAGAGATTTTCTCCTAACAACCCAGGATTCTGCAATGAGAACCAGATTATTGGGTGGCTAGAAATATTTTAAAAATAAAAACTTGATACCCAAGAAAGGCCTATGTGGATCTACATAGGGCCCAAAGCTGGAGAGATAAGGAAAGATTTCGTCGCCAAAAAAGTTCTATGGGAAGTACAAGTTACTATTAGAATTAGAAGAGGTAGTTGGTCCCGCCCTGTATCCTAGAGTCATGACAATAATATCTGTGTTTTAATCCAGTACATACCAGGCACTTCATATATTGAATACATTAACATGAATTAGCACAATAATCCCATAAGGCAGGCATTTCTATGTGCATTTTTTAGATAAAGAAACCAAGGCTCAGGGACTTCCCTGGCGGTCCAGTGGTTAAGACTCCGCACTCCCAATGCAGGGGGCACGGGTCCCATCCCTGGTCGGGGAACTAAGATCCCGCATGCTGAACAGTGCAGCAAAAAAAAAAAAAAAAAGAAAAGAAAGAAAAGAAAAAGAAGCCAAGGCTCAGAAAGACTATAAACTTTAACAGGTGAGGCAGAGACTCTAACACAAATCGGTCTGACTTCCAAGACTATAGCCTATTACTTTTGCAAAAGGATAAACTGCTAAAACTTAAACTTGATGAAATAAAACCAAAGCCAGACACACCTCCTGGGTCCTGGGACTACTGCCTGTAACCAGCAGTGTGACCCTGGGCACATCTTTTAGGTTACAGTTTCCTTGTCTATGAAATGAGTTTCGGATCCAATTATTTCTTCCAGCTCCAGCACCTGGGAGTGTGCTTTCTAGTCCCTGCATGTCTCTTTCACAGGAGCCAGCAGCTAAAGTCTTATCTCAGCACAATAGATCTCTAACAACAGGAAGTGCCACTTCAGAGGCTCTGGAAATGACTCAGAAAATCATTCTGTTCTCCAAAGAGAACCTATAATTTATATGACTGTGATTACCCACTGGTCAGGGCCAGCCTAGGTAATATTCAGTGCTGTTTATTCCACCAGCATTCCACTCCACGGCATTCTGATGACATTGGAGAGAGGATCTGTGCCCCGTTTTTTGTCACCCATGTGTTAAAGGGGACAGTGAATCAAAAATGAAACAGGGTAAAAGGTCCATATTACAACCCACACGTACCTCTTATGTGAAAACCCATTACGAGAACATGTTAATGGTAGGCAGGGCTGGGGTTATTTACTATCAAGGAGTCTTCATTTAATAAAAGGAATCACCAGGATTCCTAAATAGTGTATCAAGTTCAGTCTGTCAGAGACTGAACTTGATGGAGTGATAGATACTAAATCCAATGCTGACTGAATGCAGATCAAAACCAAAGTGGGAACGTGTGTTATTTAATGTGAAAATAAGATATCCTGTTTGCAAAGCTTTGCTTTACACACAACCATTAGGAACTGGTATTTGCTGAACTGATGTGAGAGTACAGTTTGTATGGCAGAAGGCCCACAGGTATGAATCTATGCAGCGGGGTGAGGGAAGGAGAATGGAAAGTGGAGGTAAGATGTGACGGAGCCCCATTTTTCTGCTTAGAAAGACATCATGGCAGTAAATATTGCACTGACTTTTTAAAAAACTAGAAGGATGTTGCTAGAAGAGAGGATGATATATGGTGCAATTCTTTGAGTTAAACAACCAAAAGTGAAGCTTCATCTAAGCCATGTAGAATATTAATAGGACTCCTTTGGTCAACATGTTAACAATTAAAGAGAGTTTGACAAGCAAAAACAATATTTCTTGTAGCAAGGCCGGCAACCAGACAATGCCAACATAAACAATATTTCCCAGGAGGAATCAGGAAATCTTATTACTGCCTCTGTGGTTTACCATGTCCTGACCCACAAATAACAATACATTATCAACAACACACTGTGGATAGCCTTTTAAAGTTTATATCACTTTTCCACATGGCATTTCTTATTTAATCCTCTTCACAACCCTGCAGGGTACACAGAGCGAATATACCATCTTCATTTTGTAGACAAAGAAACTGAGGTTCAGAAAGGTAGAATGACTTGTCTAAAGACACACAAGTTTTCTGCAACAGATTAGTCTAATACCCTAGGCTTCTGACTCAGTCCAGGGCTCTCTCCACAATACCCCAATAAGATCTGAGGCTTGGGGCGCCCCCAACTATATCAGTTTAAGTGGAAAACAGCTTATATATTTTGTGTGAGGTGCAGACATAGCAACTTCTCACACTGGGAAGTCTGTGAATCAATTAACAAATATTTGTGGCAAGAAGTTTGCTAGGTTGTATATTAACCCTGAAAAAGACTAAAACATAGGCCATGTCCTCAGGGAGCTGACAGCTGGGGCGCCTAGACTGTGAAGGGACTTGAGGCCACAAGATGTATTATCAGAAGTAATATTAGCATCAATTAAGGCTCAGAGAATGAAGAGGTGAGTCAGAAGAAAAAAATGGGAGAGCGAGGGGAAGAAGGGTTATAAGACCCAGGACAGGGCACTAACGCTTAAGGACTTGGTTTTGAAGGTACACGCAGGAAGGACTGTAGATTTAGGCCCTCTGGAAGAGGGGACTTGAAACTGAGACCCCTACACAGATCTAGGACCTTCAAAGTACCTCATTCTCAGTGAAAGGAGAGACAAGAAAAATCCTACCCACTCCATCAATGATCATCAAGGGAGCTTGTCTCTGCCCAGAGCTCTGAATAGAGAACAAAAAAAGTCTTGCCTGAGAAATCAAAACCTCAGCCTTTCCACACAAGGGTGGAGTCCAGATTCACACTGCTCACTCAGTATGAGAATCCCAAGGCTGGGAATTTAACATAAAAATTGGGCCACAAATACCCATGAGGCACCTGGCAGAAGAAAAATGCAAAACAACTCTGGAAGGATACTCCCACAACCCAGGCCAGACAGGATATCCAAGATAAAACAAGCTCCACTGAAGTTTGCTCACAATCAAAAATTTAAAAACAGATAAAGAATTACTCCCCCATGAGTCAGAATGAGTAAACACAGAGAACTGGAGGTTTTCCCAAGAACCTAAGATAATAGAAAATCTGAAGGAGACTGAAATAAATGTGTTTAAAATAATTTAAAAACCAAAAGAAAGTGGGGAGGGGACCACAAAGAAAGAACAAGATGTCATGAGAAAAAAAAAATGAATTTGAAAAAGAACCAATTGAATTTTTAGAAGTGAAAATATGGTCACTGAAATTAAAGCCTAACGAAGAGATAACACATAGCTGGAGAGAGAATCAGTGAATTGAAAGATTTTAGGCAACTGTACAGGATGCAGTAGAGAAAGATAAAAGAGCTGGATATATGAAAACACCATTAGAGATAAGAAGAATGAAATGAGAAGGCCAAGCATTTATCAAGTAGGCATTTCAGAAAGAGAAATCAGAAAAAGAAAATATGTAGGCAACAATGTTTGAAAATATAATGCCTGGGAATTTTCCAGAATTTCATAAAGATATGAATTCTCAGGTATAAGGATAGCCACCTGTTCTGAGCAGGGCAAATAAAAATAAACCCATACCTAGATACATGTAATAAACTTCAGAATGCCAAAGACAAGACAAAAAAATCCTAAATGTACACAGCAAGCATAAAAAGATTACCTAGAAAAGAACAACAGTGGAATCTAAGCATACTTTTCAATAGCAACAATAGAGACCAGAAGACAGCAGAATAATAATGTTCAAAATGCTGAGGGAAAATAACTGTCAATTAGTATTCTATACACTTTTAGAGTAAGGCTGAAATAAAGATATTTTCCAACAAATATTAGGATACTTACTCACTCAGAGACCTTCAATAAAAGAACAACTAAAGAATATTCTTCTAGGGCTTCCCTGGTGGTGCAGTGGTTAAGAATCCGCCTGCCAATGCAGGGGACTCGGGTACGAGCCCTGGTCTGGGAAGACCCCACATGCCGTGGAGCGACTAAGCCCATGTGCCACAATTACTGAGCCTGTGCTCTAGAGCCCGTGAGCCACAACTAATGAAGCCCGCGTGCCTAGAGCCCATGCTCTGCAACAAGAGAAGCCACCGCAATGAGAAGCCTGTGCACCACAACCAAGAGTAGCCCCCTCTCACCGCAACTAGAGAAAGCCTGTGTGCAGCAACGAAGACCCAACGCAGCCAAAAATAAAATTAATTAATTAATTATTTTAAAAAAGAATATTCTTCTAGAGGAAGAATATTGAGACCAGAGGAATAATGAGCAAAAAAGGAAACTGGAAACTTGGGTAAACCTAAAGAAACACCTCCACACCAGTGAGAGGCCCGAGTACCGCAAAATAAATAAATAAATAAACAAAAATAAAGGATAATGGCCAAGGCAGTGTGGACTTAAAAACAAGGTAGGGGGGCTTCCCTGGTGGTGCAGTGGTTGAGAGTCTGCCTGGTAATGCGGGCGACACGGGTTCAGGCCCTGGTCTGGGAGGATCCCACATGCCGCGGAGCAACTGGGCCCGGGAGCCACAACTACTGAGCCTGCACGTCTGGACCCTGTGCTCCGCAACAAGAGAGGCCGTGATAGTGAGAGGCCTGCGCACCGCGATGAAGAGTGGCCCCCGCTTGCCGCAACTAGAGAAGGCCCTCGCACAGAAACGAAGACCCAACACAGCCCAAAATAAATAAATAAATTAATTAATGTAAAAAAAAAAAAAAAAAACAAGGTAGGAATATAATAGTAGCCAACAATAACACTGAAGAGTGAAGGAGACATTCGACTTCCGGGTAAGATGGCGGAAGAGTAAGACGCGGAGATCACCTTCCTCCCCACAGATACACCAGAAATACAGCTACACGTGGAACAACTCCTACAGAACACCTACTGAACGCTGGCAGAAGACCCCAGACCTCCCAAAAGGCAAGAAACTCCCCACATACCTGGGTAGGGCAAAGCGGAGAGATTCCCGCACAGAGGAGCGGTGCCGAGCGGCACTCACCAGCCCGAGAGGCTTGTCTGCTCCCCCGCCGGGGCGGGCGGCGCTGGAGCTGAGACTCGGGCTTCGGTCAGAGCGCAGCGAGAGGACTGGGGCTGGCGGCGAGAACTCAGCCTGAAGGGGGCTAATGTGCCACAGCTAGCCGGGAGGGAGTCCGGGAAAACTCTGGAGCTGCCGAAGAGGCAGGAGACTTTTTCTTCCCTCTTGGTTTCCTGGTGCGCGAGGAGAGGGGATTAAGAGCCGCGTAAAGGAGCTCCAGAGACGGGCGCGAGTCGCGGCTGAAAGCGCGGAGCCCAGAGACGGGCGTGGGACACTGGGGCTGCTGCTGCCGCTGCCAAGAAGCCTGTGTGCGAGTGCAGGTCACTGTCCACACCGCCCTTCCGGGAGCCTGTGCAGCCTGCCACTGCCGGGGTCCCGGGATCAAGGGGCGGCTTCCCTGAGAGAACGCACGGCGCGCCTCGGGCTGGTGCAACGTCACGCCGACCTCTGCCGCTGCAGGCTCGCCCCGCACTCCGTGCCCCTCCCTCCCGCCGGGCCTGAGTGAGCCAGAGCCCCCGAAGAGGCTGCTCCTTTAACCCTGTCCTGTCTGAGCGAAGAACAGACGCCCTCCGGCGACCTACACGCAGAGGCGGGGCCAAATCCAAAGCTGAGACCCAGGAGCTGTGAGAACAAAGAAGAGAAAGGGAAACCTCTCCCAGCAGCCTCAGAAGCAGTGGATTAAAGCTCCACAATCAACTTGATGTACCCTGCATCTGTGGAATACATGAATAGACAACAAATCATCCCAAATTGAGGAGCCAGGAGTCAGTGCTGTGCCTCGGAGGTGGGAGAGCCAACTTCAGGACACTGGTCCACAAGAGACCTCCCAGCTCCACATAATATCAAACGGCGAAAATCTTCCAGAGATCTCCATCTCAACACCAGCACCCAGCTTCACTCAACGACCAGCAAGCTACAGTGCTGGACACCCTATGCCAAACAACTAGCAAGACAGGAACACAACGCCACCCTTCAGCAGAGAGGCTGCCTCAAATCATAAAAAGTCCGCAGACACACCAAAACACACCACCAGACGTGGACCTGCCCACCAGAAAGACAAGATCCAGCCTCATCCACCAGAACACAGGCACTAGTCCCCTCCACCAAGAAGCCTACACAACCCACTAAACCAACCTTAGCCACTGGGGACAGACACCAAAAACAACGGGAACTACGAACCTGCAGCCTGCAAAAAGGAGACCCCAAACACAGTAACATAAGCAAAATGAGAAGACAGAAAAACACACAGCAGGAGAAGGAGCAAGATAAAAACCCACCAGACCTAACAAATGAAGAGGTAATAGGCAGTCTACCTGAAAAAGAATTCAGAATAATGATGGTAAAGATGATCCAAAATCTTGGAAATAGAATAGACAAAATGCAAGAAACAGTTAACAAGGACCTAGAAGAACTAAAGATGAATCAAGCATCGATTAAAAACACAATAAATGAAATAAAAAATACTCTAGATGGGATCAACAGCAGAATAACTGAGGCAGAAGAACGGATAAGTGAGGTGGAAGATAAAATAGTGGAAATAACTGCTGCAGAGCAAAATAAAGAAAAAAGAATGAAAAGAACAGAGGACAGTCTCAGAGACCTCTGGGACAACATTAAACGCACCAACATTCGAATTATAGGGGTTCCAGAAGAAGAAGAGAAAAAGAAAGGGACTGAGAAAATATTTGAAGAGATTATAGTTGAAAACTTCCCTAATATGGGAAAGGAAATAGTTAATCAAGTCCAGGAGGCACAGAGAGTCCCATACAGAATAAATCCAAGGAGAAATACACCAAGACACATATTAATCAAACTGTCAAAAATTAAACACAAAGAAATCATATTAAAAGCAGCAAGGCAAAAACAACAAATAACACACAAGGGAATCCCCATCAGGATAACAGCTGATCTCT
The DNA here is from genome assembly GCF_025265405.1 of Mesoplodon densirostris. NCBI lineage: Eukaryota > Metazoa > Chordata > Mammalia > Artiodactyla > Ziphiidae > Mesoplodon > Mesoplodon densirostris. The sequence continues at coordinate 93,636,863 of NC_082665.1, read as the reverse complement.
CAGCAGAAACTCTACAAGCCAGAAGGGAGTGGCAGGACATAATTAAAGTGATGAAGGAGAAAAACCTGCAACCAAGATTACTCTACCCAGCAAGGATCTCATTCAGATTTGATGGAGAAATTAAAATGTTTACAGACAAGCAAAAGCTGAGAGAATTCACCACCACCAAACCAGCTTTACAACAAATGCTAAAGGAACTTCTCTAGGCAAGAAACACAACAGAAGGAAAAGAACTACAATAACGAACCCAAAACAATTAAGAAAATGGGAATAGGAACATACATATCAATAATTACCTTAAATGTAAATGGACTAAATGCTCCCACCAAAAGACACAGACTGGCTGAATGGATACAAAAACAAGACCCATATATATGCTGTCTACAAGAGACCCACTTCAGACCTAGAGACACATACAGACTGAAAGTAAGGGGATGGAAAAAGATATTTCATGCAAATGGAAACCAAAAGAAAGCTGGAGTAGCAATTCTCATATCAGACAAAATAGACTTTAAAATAAAGACTACTAGAAGAGACAAAGAAGGACACTACATAATGATCAAGGGATCGATCCAAGAAGAAGATATAACAATTGTAAATATTTATGCACCAAACATAGGAGCACCCCAATACATAAGGGAAATATTAACAGCCATAAAAGGAGAAATCGACAATAACACAATCATAGTAGGGGACTTTAACACCCCACTTTCACCAATGGACAGGTCATCCAAAATGAAAATAAATAAGGAAACACAAGCTTTAAATGATACATTAAACAAGATGGACTTAATTGATATTTATAGGACATTCCATCCAAAAACAACAGAATACACATTTTTCTCAAGTGCTCATGGAACATTCTCCAGGATAGATCATATCTTGGGTCACAAATCAAGCCTTGGTAAATTTAAGAAAATTGAAATTGTATCAAGTATCTTTTCCGACCACAATGCTATGAGACTAGATATCAATTACAGGAAAAGAGCTGTAAAACATACAAACACATGGAGGCTAAACAATACACTACTTAATAACGAAGTGATCACAGAAGAAATCAAAGAGGAAATTAAAAAATACCTAGAAACAAATGACAATGGAGACACGACGACCCAAAACCTATGGGATGCAGCAAAAGCAGTTCTAAGAGGGAAGTTTATGGCAATACAATCCCACCTTAAGAAACAGGAAACATCTCGAATAAACAACCTAACCTTGCACCTAAAGCAATTAGAGAAAGAAGAACAAAAACATCCCAAAGTTAGCAGAAGGAAAGAAATCATAAAAATCAGATCAGAAATAAATGAAAAAGAAATGAAGGAAACGATAGCAAAGATCAATAAAACTAAAAGCTGGTTCTTTGAGAAGATAAACAAAATTGATAAACCATTAGCCAGACTCATCAAGAAAAAAAGGGAGAAGACTCAAATCAATAGAATTAGAAATGGAAAAGGAGAAGTAACAACTGACACTGCAGAAATACAAAAGATCATGAGAGATTACTATAAGCAACTCTATGCCAATAAAATGGACAACCTGGAAGAAATGGACAAATTCTTAGAAATGCACAACCTGCCAAGACTGAATCAGGAAGAAATAGAAAATATGAATAGACCAATCACAAGCACTGAAATTGAAACTGTGATAAAAAATCTTCCGACAAACAAAAGCCCAGGACCAGATGGCTTCACAGGGGAATTCTATCAAGCATTTAGAGAAGAGCTAACACCTATCCTTCTGAAACTCTTCCAAAATATAGCAGAGGGAGGAACACTCCCAAACTCATTCTATGAGGCCACCATCACCTTGATACCAAAACCAGACAAGGATGTCACAAAGAAAGAAAACTACAGGCCAATATCACTGATGAACATAGATGCAAAAATCCTCAACAAAATACTAGCGAACAGAATCCAACAGCACATTAAAAGGATCATACACCATGATCAAGTGGGGTTTATTCCAGGAATGCAAGGATTCTTCAATATACGCAAATCAATCAACGTGATACACCATATTAACAAACTGAAGGAGAAAAACCATATGATCATCTCAATAGATGCAGAGAAAGCTTTTGACAAAATTCAACACCCATTTATGATAAAAACCCTGCAGAAAGTAGGCATAGAGGGAACTTTCCTCAACATAATAAAGGCCATATATGACAAACCCACAGCCAGCATTGTCCTCAATGGTGAAAAACTGAAACCATTTCCACTAAGATCAGGAACAAGATAAGGTTGCCCACTCTCACCACTCTTATTCAACATAGTTTTGGAAGTTTTAGCCACAGCAATCAGAGAAGAAAAGGAAATAAAAGGAATCCAAATGGGAAAAGAAGAAATAAAGCTGTCACTGTTTGCAGATGACATGATACTATACATAGAGAATCCTAAAGATGCTACCAGAAAACTACTAGAGCTAATCAATGAATTTGGTAAAGTTGCAGGATACAAAATTAATGCACAGAAATCTCTGGCATTCCTATATACTAATGATGAAAAATCTGAAAGTGAAATCAAGGAAACACTCCCATTTACCATTGCAACAAAAAGAATAAAATATCTAGGAATAAACCTACCTAAGGAGACAAAAGACCTGTATGCAGAAAATTATAAGACACTGATGAAAGAAATTAAAGATGATACAAATAGATGGAGAGATGTACCATGTTCTTGGATTGGAAGAATCAACATTGTGAAAATGACTCTACTACCCAAAGCAATCTACAGATTCAATGCAATCCCTATCAAACCACCAATGGCATTTTTCACAGAACTAGAACAAAAAATTTCACAATTTGTATGGAAACACAAAAGACCCCGAATAGCCAAAGCAATCTTGAGAACGAAAAACGGAGCTGGAGGAATCAGGCTCCCTGACTTCAGACTATACTACAAAGCTACAGTAATCAAGACAGTATGGTACTGGCACAAAAACAGAAATATAGATCAATGGAACAGGATAGAAAGCCCAGAGATAAACCCACGGACATATGGTCACCTTATCTTTGATAAAGGAGGCAGGAATGTACAGTGGAGAAAGGACAGTCTCTTCAATAAGTGGTGCTGGGAAAACTGGACAGGGACATGTAAAAGTATGAGATTAGATCATTCCCTAACACCATACACAAAAATAAGCTCAAAATGGATTAAAGACCTAAATGTAAGGCCAGACACTATCAAACTCCTAGAGGAAAACATAGGCAGAACACTCTATGACATAAATCACAGCAAGATCTTTTTTGACCCACCTCCTAGAGAAATGGAAATAAAGACAAAAATAAACACATGGGACCTAATGAAACTTCAAAGCTTTTGCACAGCAAAGGAAACCATAAACAAGACGAAAAGACAACCCTCAGAATGGGAGAAAATATTTGCAAATGAAGCAACTGACAAAGGATTAATCTCCAAAATTTATAAGCAGCTCATGCAGCTCAATAGCAAAAAAACAAACAACCCAATCCAAAAATGGGCAGAAGACCTAAATAGACATTTCTCCACAGAAGATATACAGACTGCCAACAAACACATGAAAGGATGCTCAACATCTTTACTCATTAGAGAAATGCAAATCAAAACTACAATGAGATATCATCTCACACCAGTCAGAATGGCCATCATCAAAAAATCTAGAAACAATAAATGCTGGAGAGGGTGTGGAAAAAAGGAAACACTCTTGCACTGCTGGTGGGAATGTGAATTGGTACAGCCACTATGGAGAACGGTATGGAGGTTCCTTAAAAAGCTACAAATAGAACTACCATATGACCCAGCAATCCCACTACTGGGCATATACCCTGAGAAAACCATAATTCAAAAAGAGACATGTACCAAAATGTTCATAGCAGCCCTATTTACAATAGCCCGGAGATGGAAACAACCTAAGTGTCCATCATCGGATGAATGGGTAAAGAAGATGTGGCACATATATACAATGGAATATTACTCAGCCATAAAAAGAAATGAAATTGAGCTATTTGTAATGAGGTGGATGGACCTAGAGTCTGTCATACAGAGTGAAGTAAGTCAGAAAGAGAAAGACAAATACTGTATGCTGACACATATATATGGAATTTAAGAAAAAAAAATGTCATGAAGAACATAGGGGTAAGACAGGAATAAAGACACAGACCTACTAGAGCATGGACTTGAGGATATGGGGAGGGGGAAGGGTAAGCTGTGACAAAGTGAAAGAGCGGCATGGACATATATACACTACCAAACGTAAGGTAGATAGCTAGTGGGAAGCAGCCGCATAGCACAGGGAGACCAGCTTGGTTCTTTGTGAACGCCTGGAGGGGTGGAATAGGGAGGGTGGGAGGGAGACGCAAAAGGGAGGGGATATGGGAACATATGTATATGTATAACTGATTAAATTTGTAAAATAAAAAAAAAAGAGTGAAGGAAATCAATAAGAGCAAAAGGAGTTAAAGGCACTTGTTTCATGTAGAAAGTAAGGAAAGATATTGACTAGCTTCATATTTTAGGTCAATAAATTAAGGGTAACTAACAAAAATAATAGATGGTATATAATCAAATGAGTAAAAAGGAAAATGTATTTTTTATTCATTTGATTAAAAAAGGGGTAAAGTGGAGAGCAAAAAAAAAAAGACATGGTAAATACATAAGACAAAATAATATAGGGGAAATAAATCTAAATATTCCAGTAATCCAAAAGTATAAACATATTAAATGAGTAACTTTAAGGTTCTAGGGTGGATTTTTAATATTTTATTTAAGGGATATACTTGAAAAACTAAAGACATAGAAAGGTCTAACATTAAGGGCTAGAAAAATATAATCAATATTTTTCAAATACTAACCAAAAGAGGATGTTATAGCTCTTTTAGTATCATACAAAATAATTTTAGTATAAAATATAAACAAAAATGATAGTAACATAATGATAAAAGGAAAAACTTATCAGGAATATATAATTCTGAACCTGTATACCCCTAACAATATAACTTCAAAATATATAAAGCAAAAGTTATCAAATACATAAAATTCCCAAGTGTGAAAAGCTATTAAAAATTTTTAGATGTAACATAGTAAATCAACAATACTTCCATAAAAAATTATTTGTTTTGAAAAATAATGTTTAGATAAACATATAAAACTTTATTGTGTCAGAGTAAGGAAAGATTTCTTACATAAATCACACACACGCACATACACACACACACAGCATATCATAAGGGAAAATACTGATAAACTGACTACATTAACATTAAAGACTTCTGTACAAAAGACACTATTTAAAAAAAAGACAAGTCACAGAGTCGTTATAGCATTATGAGCTACATATGACATATTAGAATGCAGAGTGAATCTTAAGATAGAAAAGAACACTAGCTCTCATAGCTCATTTCTTTCTTATATGTGTAAGAATTAAAAAAAGTTTAGGGAACTGGCTGGTACTGTTTTTTACAGGTCAGTACTACACAGTTAAATGTGTATGTGGATGTGTGTGTGTCTTTTCTGTTATGTATTGTTCTAGACACATGGTGAAAGTGGTTATATATGTGACTCAGGCAATATCAATGTATAGACTAAATAAAATAAGTCAAACAGATTAACTGAATATAATATTTCACTGGAAATTAAAAACACCATCCAGCTATGCTCAGGATTTCCTTCTGTTATGGAGAAGAGCTGCAAATGCTAAGACACTCCCTGCTCTTGGTATGGTTTTCCATAAACCAAAACTTTGGTCCATCATGTGCAGATTATGAGGGGCTCTGTGGAGAGGCAATGCTTGTTTTGTTTCTCAGGGAAGAGGCTCACCTCCCAGTTAGTTGACTTCTTTTGGTTTTTTAACATAGAAGTTGTTTTAACCAAAAAATTTTTGAAGAGCACAGCCATACTGGATAAAGAAAACCCAATCCCCATAGCTCCTTTATTTGGAGTAAAATTTCTCTCCTCAGTATTTTCACAAGAATTGGGATACTTAAAGCATTATTCCAACTAAATCCTCTTTTGAAGCAAATTTTACGTTAGCTATCAGAGGTAGAGAGAAACATCACAGGAGGTCTACATTTGCCAGGATATTTTAGCACCTTCCATTTTAGATTCTGAAAAACATGCTTCATTGGAAAGAAAAATCTCTGTTTAATTTGAGGATTCTGTCAGCAAAAGAAGTGCAAGAGCTGTAAGTCTCCTTGACACCACGATAAAATGAACTTCTAGCAAAAAAGAAAAGAAAGGAAAGCCACAGATCTACAGAAGATACAGTCAATGCATTTAACTATCAGAGAATTAGTATAAATCACATGTATTTTAAAATTCCTACAGATGTATAAGAAAAGAAACAACAGCACAGTAGAAAAGGGGCAATGATCAGGAATAAGCAATTCACAAAAAAGGAAACCCATGCGGTAAAACAAACAAAGAAAAACCATGAAAAGACCTACTTAACAAATTGAATAATCAGAGAAATGCTGAACACATTAAACCCACTGAAGGCTTTTCAAACCTATCATATAAGCAACAATTTTAAAGCCTGATAACACTAGGTGTTGGTGAGGATGTGCAGAAACATAAGTCTTGCACGTTTCTGATGGAAGTACCAATTTCTGCAACCATTTCAGAGAGCAGTTTGGTGGCTCGCTAGTATCTAGTAAAGTTAAAGGTCCCCCCACTTTATACCCAGCAACCCAACCACACACATGGAAGGAGACACACACTGAAAGGATGTTCCCTGCAGCATGGTTTGCATTCGTGAAAAAAGAGGAGCAACCAAACTGCCAGCATTAGGAGAATGAGTAAATAAATTAGTAGATTTGTACAGTAAGATATTACACATGAATGAAAATAGATTACCTAGACCTAGAGACAGATCAACCTCAAAATTAAAAATTTAAGTGAAAAAGCCAGTTGATACGATTTTTAAACATTTTGAAGACAAACACAATAATCTATAAGAATACAACTTAAGTGGTTAAAAAAAATGTTTAAAACATCCATGGGAATGATGTGTACTATCTTCAGGATAGTAGTTACCTCTATGGAGAAAGAGGGAAGAGATAAAATAGGAGAGTCTTAGCTATTAACTGGTACCTTTTATTTATTTTCAGAAAGAGAGATCTATAGCAAAATTGGTAAAATCTGTTAAATAGGAGTGGCTATCATAGTGCTTTCTATACTTTTACGTATGTCTGAAATATTTCATAATTTAAATTTTTTATGTTTTGTTTTAAAATTTGAGGCACTGTGCCTAGTCCCATATCAGAGCAGCAAGATGGCCTCACTGAGGTTGGGGGATTTGAGAAAAGTCTTCTTAACAATTCATGAGAGAGTGGAGGGGGAATTCCCTGGCGGTCCAGTGGTTAGGACTCTGCACTTCCAATTCAGTGGGTACAGGTTCGATCCCTGGTCAGGGAAATAAGATCCTTCATGCCCCACAGTGCGGCCATTGTCAAAGAAAAGAATTCTCAAGTCCCAAGAGAAAATAATTTTTTTAAAAAGAGAGTGGAATTTTGGAGGTCACAGTCCTACAGAGAGAGATGAGGGATGAGACCATCAGGTACCCCAGGCAGGGCTCTCGCACACCTTGACCAGCCCAGTCCGATCTGTGTTTGTTTCTTCAGAGACTGGAGATCCCAGCAGCTACAGCCACAGGTGCTCTGTCATGGAAGGAAGGTCCTGGTCCCAGTGGATGACTCAGCCTGGCCAGAAAGTTGGCAGAGACTGAGCTGGTCCTTCTCACCTCTGAAATGCCAGTGGACTGAAAGGGTTCATTTCGATTTGGTTGTTAATTACACACTGTGTGAGACTGGAATCTCACCTAATAAAGCCAACCATAGTCTGGCCTCCCAAATTCAAGAGGGGAGGGGGGTCGGGGGGAGAAACTCCGCATGTGTCAGTTGAATCTATTTGCTTGTTTTATAGCCCAGGTATTAGAATTAGTAATTTTAAAAAAAAATCTGTGGCATTCAGCTAGAACAGGGATTAATCAATATCCCATTCTTTTTTTTTTTTTGCGGTATGCGGGCCTCTCACTGTTGTGGCCTCCCCCGTTGCGGAGCACAGGCTCCGGACGCGCAGGCTCCGGACGCGCAGGCTCAGCGGCCATGGCTCACGGGCCCAGCCGCTCCGCGGCATATGGGATCCTCCCAGACCGGAGCATGAACCCGTATCCCCTGCATCGGCAGGCGGACTCTCAACCACTTGCGCCACCAGGGAGGCCCCAATATCCCATTCTTGAGTCAAGCAACCTAATGAGTGTTCAAGGGTGAAAAATTGTTTGCTAGAGAAAAGGAAGGAACAAAAAATTACTCTGTGAATGCTACATCCCTTACATGAAAACAATTTTTAAACTGGTATAATGGTAGGCATGTTAAGGTGGTAGACTATAATCTTCTTCCTACTTTCTAAATTTTTTACAGTGATAGTTATCAATTTTATAGTAACAAAGTTTTTAAGAAAAAAAGAGTAACACTGTATTTCTGAAATCAGAAATACAGTTCTATTGTATTTCTACTGATTGAGAGAAATAGATCTTTTCTGGTACCCAGAAGAGAATCTTACAATCACTTAAGAAATCAATTTGAATTAATGACATTCCACCTTTCTAAAAGAGAAAAGAATTGCATTCTATCTTCTCCCCCTGAACAAATTTAAAAATTGAAACAACCCTGTGAAATCACTAATGTTCTGTTTAAACAGGCCCTTTATCAGCATTAATACTAGCAATTGGTAGAAACACATTAATTAGTAATTTTGTGAGGTACAAGTTTAGAAAGCACTGTATGTCACTTGTGGTTTTTACGAAACAGACTTTCATGCAATTAGACTCCTATATACACCTCCCAGGGCCGTCATTTAGCCAGGCAGTTACTAGCATGAAAATCAACAGTTCCCCACAGAAAAACATAATTCAAAAAAACACATGCACCCCAATGTTCACTGCAGCACTATTTACAATAGCCAGGTCATGGAAGCAACCCAAATGCCCACTGACAGATGAATGGATAAAGAAGATGTGGTACATATATACAATGGAATATTACTCAGCCATAAAAAGGAATGAAACTGGGTCATTTGTAGAGATGTGGATGGACCTAGAGACTGTCATACAGAATGAAGTAAGTCAGAAAGAGAAAAACAAATATCACATATTAATGCATATATGTGGAATCTAGAAAAATGGTACAGATGAACCTGTTTGCAAGGCAGAAACAGAGACACAGACGTAGAGAACAAACATATGGACACCAAGGGGGGAAAGGGGGAGTGGGATGAATTGGGAGATTGGGATGGACATATATATACTAATATGTATAAAATAGATAACTAATGAGAACCTGCTGTATAACACAGGGAACTCTAGTTCACTTCGCTGTACCGTAGAAACTAACACAGCACTGTAAAACAACTATACCCCAATAAAAAAGAAAATCAACAGCTCACATTCTTTAGCTGAACAGGGCCACACACAGGGAGAACTATTTATATCAGGACTACGCACTATTATAACAGGACGGAATTGCCACCCCTTCTGCTTAGGTGTAAGGAGAAGCTTAAACAAGCCATTCTTATACTATAACCTTATATTTATAGCCAGTGAAAAAGCCCAGTCATTGAAATCCAACTTTGTAATTCTCCATTGAGAATGACATTATAAGAAAAACATCATGTTTAACTCTGTCATTTGACATTTTTCATACCAAGTGCGTGTGTTCCCTATTTGAATTTCAGCCACAGTCTTATCACTGAGCTACTCACATCTACCATGGTGATCTGAAAATAAAACTGGCTATTTGCCCAGATAGTGTACAAAACACAGCAAGTTAGAAGTAGAATGGGGATTTAGAACTTGAGAATTGTAAACCTGAAAGGGAATGTAAGTAGTTAATCCCTCCCACCCTGCCTTTTTATTTTCTAAATTAAGAATACCAAGGTTCCCAGCAGTTCTGCCCGAATTGGGTTGGTGCAGTTTCCCAGTGACTTGAACACAGGACAAGGTAATATGAGATGCCCTAGGGGAGCTCCTCCCTGTATTCCAGACTTATCCTTCTTGCCCCCATTGTGTAGTACAATCCAATTTCCCCTTGGCTGTCAGGACCAATCAGCCCAGCCAACACAGTAACCCCCTTCCTTCCCTTTTGATTCAGAGACATGAATATTACCCAAGATTACAAAACTATTCAGTGGGAAAGAGAGGACTAGAATTCAGAATTCACTCTTGTCTCTCAACAGATAGTAATTAAACAACATTTACTGATGCTTACTGTAAGTCCTGCATTTTCTAAGCACGTTCCATGGAGCATCTCTTCTAATCCCTACAATAGCCCTTTTAGGGAAGATGCTATTATTACCCCCATATCACAAAAGGAAAAACTCAAACCGAGATGTGGAGAGCTCAAGTTACAAGGTCACACAGCTGATCAGTGACAGAGCTGGGATTTGAATGGAGGTGGTCAGATGCCAGATCTCCACTCTTATCCACTAGGTCTTATTATTTCCTTCCCATCTATGTCTCCCAACCCAATGCCACCTCCACTACACGGGCTCAAAGGGGTCCCACCACTTCATTTCCAGCCTCAGCACCCAGCACGGAGTCTGACACAGAATCGGCGCTTGGTTAGAGTTTGATAAATAGGATTGAACTATTCTAGGTAACAAAATTAGGCAACTCCAGAGGCACTGTTCTTAAAATCAGTATGGAATTACATAACTCAGGAACAGTGACAAATTAAGGCTGATTGAAAACTTCCTGGCCTGAAGCCATGATATGATAAATCATAAAAGGTTTAGTTTGTGGTTTTGTTTCTTTTTTTTTTAAATTAATTAATTTATTTATTTTTGGCTGCATTGGGTCTTCATTGCTGCGTTCAGGCTTTCTCTAGTTGTGGTGAGTTGCTCCGCAGCATGTGGGATCTTCCCAGAGCAGGGCTCGAACCTGTGTCCCCTGCATTGGCAGGTGCATTCTTAACCACTGCGCCACCAGGGAAGTCCCTGGGTTTGTTTCTTTAGTACTTCCAATGTGCCTGGACTGTACTAAGCACTTCACATACATCATTTTATATCATTGTTCACAAGAACCCTGTAACGTAGGTGCTGTGATTATCCCCAGTTTGCACAGCTTGGCGGGCTGGAGTAACTTACCCAAGACCATGCACTAGTATGGGGTAGAGACAAACTTTTAACACAGAAATGTTTCATTCCAAAGTGTGCACTTTTCTACTATAAATATAAAATATGTGTTAATCCAGCCATTTTGACTATTTTTTCCCATGTGGTGACCCACCATTTACTGTGCTGATGTTGAAAAAGAGGATTAATATCTTCCTTGAAGAGCAACCCTGTTATATCAAACTTGTGTGGCATCCTCCAGGGCACTAAGTGATTCACTGAAATGTGCACTACAAAAATAGCATGACAATTAAAACCCACCCCTACAAGGAGCCCTACATACATTTTCCCTTTTAGTCCTCACATCCAAGTAGGGATGATTAATAGTGTTTACAAAAGAAGATCTGAAATCCAGAGAGGCAAAGGTGCTTTGCCCAAGGGCACACAGAGCAGCAATGGAAGCCAGAACTAAGGGAATGCAATCCTGCGGACTTCCCAACTTGCCATACTGACTCCCGGCATCTAACCCCAGTCCTTATACAGGCTGCAGGCCGTCCTGAGCCCCATGGGACATTAGTTATCTATATGAGAAATGGGCTGTGATCCCAACCATTTATGAATATCATATCTTAAATATATGTTATTAGCTAAAGTCTGAAGGTACAAAAACTTTCGAATGGCATGCCTTAAAAGGTAATATAATTCAATGCTTCCATTTTACAACTGAAGAAACTGAGATCCAGAGAGGTGAACCGTCTTTTAATTCAACCAACAGTTATAGTACACCCACTTCAGGCAGAACTTTGTGCCAGCTCGCACAGGGTAGACACGTTAGTAAAGGAGATAAAACAAATATGCCAATTATTAAAATAACAGGCAGAAGAGTTATAAGTTGCCATCCTCTAGGAATCTCTTCTAAGCAGATATAAAAAATGTGGTCAAAAATGTATATGCAAGCAAGTTCATTTTGCATTATTTATAATAGTAAAAACTTGATAGAAACCTAAATGCCTAACAGTACCAACAAGAGATGAATGATTATGTTAATTATGGCACAACTATATCATAAAACATTGAATAACCATTCAAATCATATTTTATAAGACTATTTAATGATCTGAGCAAATGTCCCTAACATAATAAGAGGTGAAAACAACAGAATCCTATATTGTATGTACAGTTTGAGCATAACTTGGAACATTTCGCACCAAAATGTTAACAGTGGCTAATTCTAGGCCAGAGACATTGCACAGGCTGCCCATTTGTGGAGAGGAAAATGCTGAATGTCAGTTAAAATGCAGTTTCAACATGGCCCTTTGGACTTCGTACTAAACAAATGAAACATAGGCATAGAAGAGAAAATACTGAATCAATAAACCCCGACAAAAATCATTTCTCCTTAGCTTAAAAAGCCAGGAGCTGCCATCTGGCTCATGGTTAATTTCGTTCTGGTCATTCTGAATTGTGTTACTGACGTCATGGCTGTGCGGTGCAACATGTAATACAATCAATACTCTAATCACTCCTAGCCATGCCCAGCACAGTCCTTGGACAGAGGAGAAGAGTTTATCCTCTTCTTGCTCTTGTCCTCTTTTTTTTTTTCTTTTTTAGCTCTGAAATCTGCAGTTTTCCCCAATGACTGACTATCAAAGTCACACCACGGAGGGGTTAAAAACACCGGAGGGAAAGTTACTGGAAGCATGTGCACCAGAATATTCACAGTGCCATCTGTAGACAGTGGAATTCATGGTGATGGATGTTGTTTCTTTTTATTTAACCATATTTCTTAAGATTTTTCCAACTAGTGTGTATTAATTTTGGAATTAAAAAAAACATCAAATCATGCAAAAAAAAAAAACTTTTATCGGTGGCTTGGGCATCAGAGCAGTAGCAGGAGAATTGGTGTCCAGGGTTGACTCTAGTGCCAATGTTTGCAAATAAGTAATTTAAACACAGCAGCTGCCACTACAGACAAACTTATTCTTCCAACTGTTCCCTGCACTCTGGCTGCTTTTAGTTCCCCAGAGCTTCCTCATCTCTCCATAGCCTCTAATTATTTTCCATCAGACATTTCCACTTTCCTTGAATATATTACATGGGGCATTTGGGTATTAAATTGCCTCTTTCCTAATGGAACAAAAAGGCTTTGCCTCATCATAGAATTTCTAGCATTTGGAAGACTTTCTATTGTTGTTGTTGACGATGATGATGATGAAGTTGGTATTTTTACCTGGAAGCTTCCTTTCCTTACTCTCTTGAATTACACATACAGACCCCTGTCTGTCTTCTCAAATAAAGGTATATGTGTTATATAAATAAGTGATAATAAATCTTTGTGAGCTTCAAAGCTAATCAATGCCTCAGGAGAAACAGAGCAGTTAGTTTCCTGAGGAATAAGAACTTAGGGGAGTACCCTGAGAAAACCATAATTCAAAGAGTCATGTACCAAAATGTTCATTGCAGCTCTATTTACAATAGCCAGGACATGGAAGCAACCTAAGTGTCCATCAACAGATTAATGGATAAAGAAGATGTGGCACATATATACAATGGAATATTACTCAGCCATAAAAAGAAATGAAATTGAGTTATTTGTAGTGAGGTTGATGGGCCTAGAGTCTGTCATACAGAGTGAAGTAACTCAAAAAAAAAAAAATGGTCATGAAGAACCTAGGGGCAAGACACAGACCTACTAGAGAATGGCCCTGAGGACACGGGGAGGGGGAAGGGTAAGCTGGGATGAAGTGAGAGAATGGTATGGACATACATACACTACCAAATGTAAAATAGATAGCTAGTGGGAAGCAGCCGCATAGCACAGGGAGATCAGCTCGGTGCTCTGTGACCACCTAGAGGGGTGGGATTGGGGGGCGGGAGGGTGGGAGGGAGATGCAAGAGGGAGGAGATATGGGGACATATGTATATGTATAACTGATTCACTTTGTTATAAAGCAGAAACTAACACACCATTGTAAAGCAATCATACTCCAATAAAGATGTTAAAAAAAAAAAAAAGAACTTACAGGAGTACTGAAGATTCACTCTTGCAACAAAATTCACTGATCCCAACAGTGTACCAGGCAGTGTACTTTGGACTGAAGTGGAACCAGAGATGCCAAGATGAACAAAGCCCAAAGTCCAAGCATGTTCCTTGGGAACTCAAGGAAGGGCACGGCCAGCTGGAGAGGGGACCCACAAGGCTTCCAGAGGAGCTGATGGAGCTGGTTCTAGAAAATGAATGTGATTTCCTAAGAGCTGTCAGTGTGAGCAATGGAGGGGCAGTGAGTAGTGGCAAGGCCAGTTCTGTAGGCCAGGTGGCGTGCAGGACAGGGATCTGGAGGGTAATCAAGCTGATGAGCTATGCTGGAAGGCTTGAACTTCATTTCACAGAGCATAAGGAGCTATTAAAAGCTTTTGAGCAAGGAATAACCTGGAAAGACTCATATTTTAGCCATGTGGGAGATGGGCTGGAGAGGCAGAGACGGAAAAAGGCTGAAGGTACAGAAGGTGCCTTTAGAGAAGTGGTTCTCAATGGGAATATTGCTTCCTGAGGGATACTCTAGAAAGTTATGAGACATTTTAACTGTCAAAATGATTGGAGGGCACACTGGCATGTAGTTGGCAGGGGCTAATAATGCTAGATGTACTGCAATGGGCAGCATAGTCTCATAGAAGGAAGAATTTCCCTGCCTCTCACATGACTTTCAAATGCCCCACTGGACAAACATACAGGTGAAAAACCTGTTGACAATTGTCTGAGCCCAGAACATAATACCATTTTACATGCAAATACTATGCATAAATTTTATATATGCCATAAAGACAGGCATACAGATCAATGGAACAGAATTGAGAGCCCAGAATTAAACCCTTACATTTATGGGCAAATGATTTTGACAAGGGTATCAAGACAACTCAATGAGGAAAGTATAGTCTTTTCAACAAATGGTGCCGGGGCAGCTGGATATCCATATACAAAAGAATCTTATCTCAAACCATATACAAAAATAAACTCAGAATGGATCAAAGATCTAAATGTAAGAGTTAAAACTATAAAAGTCTTAGACAAAAACATAAATATAAATGTTCATGACCTTGGATTAGGCAATAGTTTCTTAGATATGACACCAAAAGCATAAGCAATAAAAGAAAAAATAGGTAAGTTAGACTACATCAAACCCCAAAACTTTTGCATTGTAAATGATACCATCAAGAAAGTAAAAAGACAGTCCACAGGATAGGAGGAAATATTTGCAAATTATATATCTGATAAAGATCTAGTATTCAGAATATATAAAGAACTCTTAGGTCTCAATAATAAAAAGACAAATATTCAATTTTAAAATGGACAAAGGATTTGAGTAGACATTTCTCTAAAGGAGATATGCAAACAGATAATAAGCACATGAAAAGATGTGCATTAGTTATTAAGGAAATGCAAATCAAAACCACAATGAAATATCAATTTATACTCACTAGGATGGCGGTAGTAGAAAAGATGGATGGGGGCTTCCCTGGTGGCGCAGTCGTTGAGAATCCGCCTGCCTATGCAGGGGACACGGGTTTGTGCCCCGGTCCGGGAAAATCCCACATGCCGCGGAGCGGCTGGGCCCATGAGCCATGGCCACTGAGCCTGCGCGTCCGGAGCCTGTGCTCCGCAACGGGAGAGGCCACAACAGTGAGAGGCCCGTGTACCACAAAAAAGAAGAAGAAGAAAAAAAAAGATGGATGATAACAAGTACTGATGAAGATGTGGAGAAACTGGAAACTTCCTATGTGCTGGTGGGAAAGTAGAATGCTGCAGCTGCCTTGGAACACAGTCTGGCAGTTCCTCAAAATGTTAAACATAGAGTTGCCATATGACCCAGCAATTCCACTCCTAGTATAAACCCAACAGACTTGAAAGCATATGTCCAGACAAAAATTTGTGCACAAATGTTCACAGCAACATTATTCATAATAGCCAAAAAGTGTAAACAACCAAAATGGCATCAACCAATGAGTGGATAAACAAAATGTGGTATATCCATACCATGGACTATTATTCAACCACAAAAATAAATGAAATTCTGATACATGATACAACATGGATGAACTCTGAAAACATTATAAGTGAAATTTATGACACAAAAGGCCACATATATTATTGCATTTATATGAAATACTTGAAAAAGGCAAATCCATAGAGACAGAAGGTAGATTCGTGGTTTCCAGGAGTTGGGGGAAGAGGCAATGAGGAGTTACTTTTCATGGGTATGCGTTTCTTTTGGGGGTGATAAAATGTTCTGAAATTAGACAACTGTGATGGGTATGCAACTAAAAATCACTGAATCATACATTTTAAAAATGAATTTTATGACAGGTGAGTTATAACTCAATTTTTAAATTTTATATGTGCTGAATTTTTCAGAAAGGCAACTAACATACAAATCAAGGGCAAGTGGTATTAGGTTTAATTTGGAAGTTTTCAGAAAATCACTTCACTCACAAACCCTCATCGGTAGTATTTGGATCACCAACAGCCCACAACTTTGTTACTTGTGGCTGCTGAGAGCACCCTGGGCATAGATGCAAGTTTGAGTACTTCATTATATTGTGCTTGAGAATTTACAGTTTGAAGAGCATTTTTATTATAAATTAATTGCCTTCTAGTTCTTCATACTGCAAGGGCATTATATTGATTTTTCTTAAATAATGTTTGTGGGTTAATTATATTACCTATGAATTTCATGTCAGTAGAGGAATGGGTATGATTCCCCATCACATTAATAATGTAATGCGTGCTATAAAAAAGCTGGCACTGAGGCTAATAGAATTGAGGACCTTGACCTATTTTCAAATCAACCCCTCATTACACACATACTCAGTCACAACCATCATTTAATTATAACCCAAGATCTTCCTCTTTTCTTCATTGAAGCCTTACCCATTAGGCCTCTGCCCCTGTAATTAAAAGATTTCCTGTAAAAAGCTTAAATTGCTTTTCTATCTTTGCTCTCATTCACACTCCCCATGCCTCCATGGGTTTGGGGTAAGGTGATTTTTCCTGATTGATTTACATATGCTTTCTCCCCTGCTCATGTTTTAAAGTATAGTGTGGAAGTGACCACAGGCACCATTGTTTACTCTCAAAGGATGCAATCTTCATGTCACTGTTCAAGCCAAGTGCCTCTCTGTAGGATGTCAGGTGGGGATAACTGTTGGTATTCTTAATTTCTGAGATCCTAAATAAGTGTCACATTGGGGACATTTAAACAAATTTCCTCAGCTCTGGCTGAGTATAAAACCTGTAGAGGAAGAGCCTGGAGAGGCAGAGAAGGGACAGAAAGCCAATGTCCAAATCTGGACCTAAGCTGTGTCATCATTAACAAGTCACTTTATGTCTCTAAACCTCTTTTTTTCATTCTTAGTTTAGGGATATTAATGCCTTACTTCCTGCCTTACAGACTTAGGACAATTGAATGTGAAAATATTTACAAAGTGTTTTGCAAGGAATGTCAACTCATGTGTCCATTCCTGTGTTGCCAGAAGTCCTGGCTTGGTGCTGGGGACACTACAGTGCCCAAGACAGACACAGCTCTGCCTTCATGGAACTCAGAGACTAAAAGGGACAAACTCTGATGAATAATGACACAATTAATTCATTTATTCCATGGAGTGTTCAAAAGGAGAAGTGTGGGGTGCTATAACAGCTTATAGAGGTGGGGGATAGGACCAAGCTCATTCATAGATCAGAAACGATGCTCAGGTGAGGCCTGGGGCTCAGTAGGAGCAACCTAGCCAGAAGTTTCAAGAGTCTGGTCTGTGATTTTGTTTAAAATATGGATTCTTAGACCCCCACTCCCAGAGATGTGAAAAAGCCTGAGGAGCTGTGTTTGTGCTTTTGGTTTTTTGAGTTTCCTGGGTGATTTCTCATGTGCAGCCAGATGCGGGAACAACTGACCTCAGCAAAGAGTGGGGAGGATCAAAGCAGGTAAATAGAACAGCTCCTGCAACGGCCCAGAGGTGGGATTGGGTCTTGCTGCTAGATGCAGACCAACTACACAGGCAGAGGCATTTTCTGAAAGCTTCTTAGAAATGCAGAATCTCGGGCCCCATCTCAGACTTACCGAGGCAGAAACTGCATTTTAACAAGATGCCCAGGTGATATTTACGTACATGTAATGTACCCAGGAGCACTGGGTAGGAGAAGGCATGAACTCTGGCTTATATATCTTGGTATTGTTAGCACCCAGTACACATTAGACACTCTGTAAATGCAGCCTGAAGCAAGTTTTACTGATGCAAATTTTTATTTTATGGGAACTGCCAATTTCAGAAGCTGTTAATACTGGCGGGAAATGGATACAGGCATATGATACTGAGGAGTGTGTAAAGTGCCACAATCTTTTGAAAGGACAATCTGGCAAAGGCACCAGAACGTAAAAGATGCATACCTAATTAACTGGGCAACTCCACTTCTAGGAACTTAGGGTAAGGGATTATATGGAAATGTCTGCAAAATATATGTCCACTGGGCATTGCTTATGAGAGAAAAATAATGAGAAGAGCTTCAATTTCTATTAAAAGAAGATTAAACTAATTGTTGAACATAGATGTTCCTCTATGATGGAATTACTTCCTAAGAAACCCATCATAAGTCAAAAATGCATTTAATACACCTAACCTACCAAAAATCACAGCTTAGCCTAGTGTAGCTTAAATGTGCTCAGAACACTGGACTTCTCTGGTGGCACAGTGGTTAAGAATCCGCCTGCCAGTGCAGGGAACATGGGTTAGTGCCCTGGTCCGGGAAGATCCCACATGCCGCAGAGCAACTAAGCCTGTGCACCGCAACTACTGAGCCTGCACTCTAGAGCCCGCGAGACACAACTACTGAAGCCCGTGTGCCACAGCTACTGAAGCCCGCGTGCCTAGAGCCCGTGCTCTGCAACAAGAGGAGCCACTGCAGAGAGAAGCCCGCGCACCTCAACGAAGAGTAACCCCCACTTGCCACAACTAGGGAAAGCACGCGTGCAGCAACAAAGACCCAACGCAGCCAAAAAAAAAAAAAAAAAAGTGCTCAGAACCCTTGTATTAGCCTACAGTTGGGCAAAATCATCTAACACAAAGCCTATTTTGTAATAAAGTGTTGAATATCTCATGTAATTTATTGAGTACTGTACTAAAAGTGAAAAACAGAATGGTTGTGTGGGTTCAGAATGGTTGTATCAGTTGTTTACACAGTGGCTGACTGCCACTGCCCAGCATCAAGAGACAGTATTGTACCACATACTGCTAACCCAGGAAAAGATGAAAATTCAAAAGTTGAAGTATGATTTCTACTGAATGTGTATCGCTTTCACACCATCATAAGTCAAACCATCGTTAAGTTGGGGAATGTCTGTATTCATAAAATGAGCAAATCTTTGCAGCTCTTTAAAATGATGTATATCTATATTAACTGTCTCGATATCTCTGATACACTAAGTGAAAGAAGATCATAAAATAGTGTCTCAATTTTGTAAAAATATATACATATGTGTGCATGCATGTGTGTGTGGTTAAAAAGAAATAGTAGTAGTTTTAACTTTCTTTTTTAGATCTCTCTAAATTGAAGTTATTTATAATAGGTATATATTGTTTTGTTTCCAGGAGATGGAAAATATTATCACGTTCATAAAAGAAAACAAAACCCTCCACTTCAGAAAGTGGAACCAACTCTATCTGGCTTGTTGAGTCACCGCAGGAGACAGAAGAAGGAGCAGGACAGGGTTCTGATGTCCTGAGGTTGCTGGTTGCTCCATCCAGGGTCTTAGTGCATTGGAATCACCAGGGATCCCCCCATATCACTGATGCCAGGTTCCCAACTCAGACCAATTAAATAGAAATCTCTTGGGAGTGGAACTGGCTATTGTTAGTTTTTGAAGCTCCCCAGGTGACTCAAATTGTTCTAAAAGATTCTAAGGCTGAGAATGTCTGGGGGTCTAACATGAAAGGCCAAGGAGGTCTGTGTATCATCCACCTGCATGTGGTATTATTCATGGTGCTACAGCTCTCACCAACAATACTAGTTCAAGTCCAGCCTTTAGGCAGAAAAAAATGATTTGACAAGTAAAAGCCTGAACCAAATCACCTTCTAGAGCCAGCTGAGTATCAGTGTGAGGGGGCCCCCCTCTGATTGCTTTACTGGTGGACACACCAGGAAACAGCATAGTTTGACAGTGGAATTGCTCCAGGAGGTGGCTTGGAGGTCTGACTGGGAATAGAAAAAGCTTCTGTTTCAAAGTACAGTGCTAGATTTCATATCTTGAGAAGTTATAAAATGCCTTATCCCTTTCTCCTTCTCTATTTGTACTACCACGTGAATTTGTTCCCTCTAAAGAAGTCAGTGGAAATGAGGACACTAATTGACGTCACTGCTCTGAATTTTTAAGTACCATCAGGTTGGCTGTAGCTGCATAACTCAGTCATCATTTGAGATCCACCGAGTCCAGGGTATGTCACAGGGGAATAGGAAGCATCAAGGAGACTCAAACACAGATGCCCTTCCTCCCCGTTCTTCATGCCCCTCCTCCCCATTCTTCATGCCCCTCCTCCCCGTTCTTCATGCCCTTCCTTCCCGTTCTTCAATGTCCTAAAAGAGTCCTCCTCAGTCTCTTCTCAAGCTGCTTTCCAACGAACTCCTATTTTCCAGGTCATTGGAAATACTGGCTTGCCCCTCCCCACCAGGAAACATTAGATTCTGCCTCCTGTCTGGGAGTTGGATGAGTCTTGTCTCCAGACAAGACAGCGATCGCATTTTGTGATCAGATGGGCAGACTGTTATCTGAAGAAGTCACAGCATTTCTTCTCTTCTGGTGCCAGAAAGGATTGCCTGGGTGCTTGAGGCCTGGGTGCACTAGTATTTGAACTTGGGCTTTCTTTGTTGAATAGAGTTCTGTTTTCTCTGTTCATGCCCAACAGTTAAAGTGGGGTTTCCTATTCGCATAAGTCTTAAGTCACTAAAGTAACGCAGAGGAAGGCAAATCAATGAAATGTTAATAGTTATTGAGAGGTTACTGGGTACAAGACACGGTGCTTGGCTCACCATGGGTTAACATAAAGTTGGTTTATTCAAAACTATGCTTTAGAAACATGACAATCTTCCAAACCATACATGATTGTCTATCTTTTCTTTAATAATACTATTAGCTAATGGGAACCTAATCGAAAGAAGTTTTTGTTCTGTTTTGTTTTGGGGTGTTTTTCTTGGTGGGTGAGGAGTTCAAATTAAAGAGCAAAGCTGGAGGTTGATATAACTTTAGTACTTTTAACCAAAGGCTGTTTTGATTTAGGGGCATATATCTTGTTACCAACGGTAAAAGAATTAGGGTGGGTTGAAAGGAGGAATAACCAAGAAGAAATAGACAACAAAATAATAGTTTGAGGTAAGCCCTTACGAATATTAAGAATGAGTACACTACTTTTTACCAAGCTGTTCCAGTTTAGTCAGTGAAACTCTACAGGGCCATGCCACATCCCCCAAACACGTAGCACGATGTTCTGTCTCAAAGTGCTGTTCTACTGTTACGGCATTAATAATAAAGGAAGGGAAAAAGAGACTCTTTGATAAGGGTGGAGGAAGACAGATAGGCTTTCTGATCCCGTTTGGAAAGAGATGAAGAGCCAGGAGAGTGGATGGGGGTCAGAGGCGGGGGTGTATCTCTGGTGACCACAGCACGTGGTTTTAGAGGCTGGTGGCCTGGCTCTTCCACGTTCCAGCTTCAGAACCTTGGATAAATCCTCAGCTTTACTGACACTCACTGTCCTCTTCTGGAAAGGATACCACCACCTTTCTGATGTTTTTTTGTAAGTTATTAAAAACGGACTCTACAGCTATGTTTTCCAGTATAATAGCCACTAACCACATGTGGCTATCTAAATTTAAATCATTAAAATTAAATAAAATTTTAAATTCAGTTCTTCAGCTGTACTAGCCACATTTCAAGTGCCCAATAGCCATGTGAGGTTATAGCTACCATACCGGACATCACAAAGAACACTTCATCACCACAGGACTCTGCTGGACATTGCTGCTCTAGATGGGCCACTGCTCTGGAGATACAAATCCTGGGTTCAAATCCCATATCTGCCACTTAGTAGCTGTGTCACTTTGAATAAATGCCTTAATTGTTCTGTACCTCAGTTTCCTCATCTTTCATTTAGAGATGGTTAAAAATAAATCTCCCTCACAGGGAGAATAAGAATAATATATATATATATATATATATATAAGAATAATATATAATTGTAAGAATAATATATATATATATATATAAATCAGTTACATTTGTGCCTGGTACATAGTAAGCATCATAAAAGTGGTGCTATTCTATAAGTGAATTGTTACCCAAGATAGGATATGGGCAGCGTCTGGCACATAGAAAGAGATGGGCAAATATTTCTACCTGACATGTGATGAACAGAAAAGGCAGAGAGGGAAGACCCTCTTTTTTAAGCACTATGACTTGCATTTTAGACATATAACCATATGACCTCCCCATTTTTAGCCTCACAATAAAAGACTCTCTTTTTTGTCTATTTTACCCCATATCCATTTGCAACAGAATGAAATCCAGGGTTCAAAATAACAAGGGGACTGTTTTAATCCTTTTATGTGTCCCAAGGGGAGTTCACCCCTTTTTACTTGGAGATTTTCACTAACTAAATAGAATGGGGTCCTAGTCAGACCCAAACCACAGACAGGAAGGAATTACACTCTCAGCCCTTGCCTATGACAGGTGAGACCAATTAAGTGTTCTCAATACCGGGCTCCGAACACAGAGGCTCATTTGTTGGGATACTCATCAGTTGTCAAAATATGACACAGAGTTTGACCCACCCTACCCCGCTTGGTGCTAGAGAGACTGTACTTCTTTATGTATCTCATTGATGCAGAATATAGTGAAATGGGTCTTCTGGGGCTGGGTCTGAACACCAGACACCATGGCCTTCTCTTCTGGGGTAGACAGAGAAGAGTAGGTCACATCTGGGCTGGCATCTTCCGGGGAAAGAGGGGAGGTCAAAGGCTCCAGGGCAGCAGGTCCACCAGCCTAGCTTGGAAAAGGGACTTTACACCTTCTACCAAGCTTCAGATCTCAGAGAGGGCAACAGTCTCAGACACATCAGTTCCAAGTACGGGTCAAGGTGCATGGATGACCAATAGCCCAGATGGACCTGAAAGTTTGTAAACCATCTAATCCTCTACCTCAAGGAATATTTGTATTTTTGTTTATATTTGCTAAGTAGATTCTCCCATTTCTTTGTCATGTTGAATGAAAGGGTGTCTTTTCCCCTTCTAAATCACTCTTTCAGCCAAGACATTCCAGCAGCATGGCATAATGGTTTCTTGATGTTGACTCACACTGACCAATACATGGTTACTTGTAAATATCATTCTATGATTCCATTTAACAGTAGACCCCATATTAAGGACTAAAAATGTACCAGCAGTGAAGATCTTCTAGAGGATGTGTTCTTCCTTTTAAAATACCATTACACTAAAGAAGAAGAAGAAAATCACAATAGCTTATTCCTAATAGGAGGTCACCATCAAGCTTGCACACTACTATACTCAACCCATGGCTCTCACTGCTATAAGATGAAATAAGAGTGTTTGAGAAGGAGGACATGAACAACAGTGTTGAATGCCTCTGACAGGCCAAGGCGGGGAGATGAAGGCTAGAATATGTCCATTGGATTTAGCAACACAGATTACTTCAGCAATGCAGTTTTGGTGGCAGGGAACATACAGAAGGCAGAACAGAGAAGGCCAACGACTGACAAGATATGAAGAAGTGGAGACAGCCTGGAGGACAATAGCTAAAGTGTGGCAGTACCTAAACAGGGCACGGCAGTTTGGGGGAGGAGGGGTGTTTTTACTTGTTTGTTTTGTAAGATGAAACTATCGAGAATAATTCAAATTATTAGAACAGTCCAAGAAATTATCAGAATTAGTTGCCTTTGGGGGATGGGGGATAGTCAACCTGGAAAGAAAGAAAACCAATCTAAGAGAAGCCAGGGTCATAGGACTGAGGTATTTGCTTCGGGGGCAGATTCTATCTTCCTGTGTTGGCCTGAGCTTTGTGTAGCAACTGGAAGAATCCTGACTCCAGGCTCCTGGTGATTCCAATCTGCTGTGTAAGGATGATTCTGTAACCAAGTCAGAGCTTTCCTTGGAAATAGTCTGAAAATTCTATCTCCCAAGTGAAAAGAGTGATAATGATAATGTTGGCTAATCTCATTCCATGAGGGAAACAGATCCTAAAACAGTTCCCCATAATGGAGATGCATGGAGACATAACTACAAAAACCAAGGATATATCTTCATTGCCAGGAACAGGAGCAGGCTGTTTTGATTTTCAATTAAACATTTTTTCCTGATTTAAAAAAAAGATACATGCTGACCACAGAAAAGATGAAAATAGAAATCATTCCTAATTCTACCACCTACTGATCCCTCCTTTTTTTTTTTTTTTTTTGCCGTACGCGGGCCTCTCACTGTTGTGGCCTCTCCTGTTGCAGAGCACAGGCTCCTGACGCGCAGGCTCAGCGGCCATGGCTCATGGGCCCAGCCGCTCCGCGGCATGTGGGATCCTCCCGGACCGGGTCACGAACCCGCGTCCCCTGCATCAGCAGGCGGACTCCCAACCACTGCGCCACCAGGGAAGCCCTGATACCTCCTTTTAACATTTTAACACTCTGCCTTCAGAAGAGAATGAAATTAAATAGTACACTGTACAGTTTATATCCTTTATTATTGTTATAGTTGTTTTAAATTAATATATTCTGAGTAATTTGTTATGTCATTAAATATTATTTTAGAACAATATTTTATTGGATGCTTAAAATTTTATTCTTTGAATGCCTCATAATCCATTTAACTCTGTCCCTATTTTTGGCATTTAGATTGTTTCCAATTTTTACCACTATAAATGATATTGCAATGGCCCTTGAAAAAAAAAAAACTTCTTTTGCACCTGATTATTTTCACATGATAGATTTATTTTCCAAAAACATTTATGTCAATTCACACTCCCACAGTCAGTGTATTGAAGTATCATTTCTTTGACCCATTTCTTTGATCCATATTATTGAATATTTGTATTTGCATTAACAGTTGCTATTTAATGTGCTCTATGAGGAATACATTTGAATTCAAGAACTTGCAGTTTACAAACATTTTAACTCAACAGCTTGGAAGCAAGCACTTTTAAGTCAAATAGCTTGTAGGTTGGAAATTCATTTAAAAGTCCCCAAATGGAATCTGGCATTCCTCTGTGAGTTAAGTGCTGTTGGCATTGAAATGTGCTCTCCCAGTTTTCAGATTTCCTAATGAACAGACATGCTGATAGTCAGGAAAGAAACCTGCTTCCAGAGAGGAGTTCTCTCGGCTGTGGATCCAAAGTATACACCAAGGGCCTGCAGATCCATGAACCCTGAGTGGGTGCTATCTTCCAAGTAGACTCAGAAGCTAGAAATGAACAGTATACCCACAGGGCAAAGTGATCTCCATTTTTCAAAAACATATTAAATTCCAGGCTGTCAAAGTGCTCAACTATTTTCCTCCCAGATGAAGGAAAAAAAAAAAAAAGCAATGAAGCAAACTAAAAATTATACCTTCTCTTCTATGGTGCATACTCTATAATGTATGAGATATTTACTGCTCTGATTGGGTAAAAGACTGTTTGAAGTCTCCAAGGAGCTATTGTACATGAACCATCTATACCAAAAAGTACAACTCTAACCTTAACTAGACATTACTGTTTTAATGTTAAATATTTTAATATTATAATATTGTGGATTTTTAATTCAGTCTTCCATTGACTTAATTAATATTAAAGGATCAAAAACACAGAAATATAATTTATTTATAACTAGGTAATATAGATAATTTGGTTTTCCAAAGGGATTTGTGAAGGCAGTCAATGAGCTTAATCATTTGTAAAATCTGAGACTTGAATTAAATGATTTCTGAGGTTTTGTGTTCTTTGATGCTATGCACAAAGGGTACTCAACAAAGGAAGTCATCTTACACTGTAATAGATGTCTCAAGAGAACATGGATTATTACAAACTCCTACTGTAAATTATATCTTTTATAAAGAAATATTTTATGCCAAATATTCTTTTTAGCTGTGGAAAAATCTTCATTCTACAAACAACTGTTGATTACCTACTGTTTGCCAGTCCCTGCTATGGTCCCTGGGGATTCAAGAAAGAACGACACAGACAAATCCATACCTTCAAGGAGTTTACAGTCTAGAGAAAGGATACAGACAATGAAAACATAACTAAATAAATGTCAAGTAGGGATAAATTACTCAAAAATAAATGGATGGATACATACATAAGTAGAGGACAGAAAGATAGATAGAGAGATAGATGATAGAACTTGAGAGAAAGAGTCTGAAAGACCAGGGCTACTTTTAGCCCAGATGATCCTGGAGGGCTTCTCTCTGCAGAGGTGACATTTCAGCTAAGACTGGAATCAGGAGAAAAAGAAAGTCATGCAAAGACCTGAGATAGGAGATTCCAGGTAGGGGAAATAAGTGCAAAGGCCCTGAAGCAACAGAGAATTTAGTGTGTTTCAAGAATGGAGAGGAGATCAGTGGACCAAAAGGGAGGGTGGCAGGCAATGAACTCTGAGAGGAAGTAGACACCAGGCCGCTTACGGCCCTGTAGGCCATTGTAAGGAACTTGGATTTTATTTTCTTTCCAAGACAAAACCATCTGGGGGGCTTTAAAGAGATCCAAGCCTTCAAGTGTATAACAATCTGTGGCAAGACACAACTTAACATATGCTGAGTTGGGGGAAATCAGAGAAGAGGAGCCCCAAGTGGTTAACATACATTTAACGACAGATGAGATATGAGCTGAGTGCCAAAAGAACATGAAAATATGGATAGCTTTGGGAAGGGAAAGACGGGGAAAGAAGCAAGAAGCAAAGGCTAAGAAGTAAAATCTTGTTAGTCAGTGTGTACTTCATCGTCATGCCTGTCTTCCTGGCCAGCCTGGGAGCTCTGAGAACAAGGCGGGCATCTTCCTCCTCTTTCTGTCTCTGCATCTTGCACACATGATGCCAGACATTTAGTAGGTGCTCTGAACCCATAAAGCAGATGATGTGTATTGAAAACTGTACAAACCCAGAGTAAAGAGGGGTTGGGTATGTGGCGTCAGGCTTTGCTGAGAACCGAAAGTTCATGAGGCATGTATAATAACCTACATCGATAAAATTAAGATTCTGTCCACTTGTCTGTTTATTATTGTATCACATACAAGCGGCCATTATCAAAATTTGAAGGATCTGCTTGAAATTATCTGACTTAAAATGCAGACTCTTTAGAATAGTAGAAATTTCCTTTGGGGGCACTGGAAGGAATCTCAGAGACAAGAATCTCCAGAATAACTGAATCAAAGTACAAAGAGGCCTGGGTATGCGTTAAGACACAGTGAATAGGGAACACAAAAGGAGTTTCGAATATGGGCTCCAAACCCAAAGGCACAAAGGTATCCAAATTGCAGTTATGGATTTGTGAGGGAGCTTCTCACATGGGCAACTCTGTTTAGCATATGCAGGGAGAGAAGCTGCAGGGATGTATCTACTTAAGGATTTTCCTGAGCGATGCTGAGGAAGCCAGCTGGTTAATAATGAAAAGTGTTTATTAGACTCCTACAAGACTCTTGCTTCTCCAAATTAGGATGAAGAAATTCCCACTGAAGCCAAGTCGATAGGAAAAGTTTTGAGGAACATTAAACACCCTCAGCTCCTTTAAAGGAACATTACCACACAGACAACTAGGTAAATGCCTCATTTTCCTTTGGGGGTCACCCCAAGCTTGGTATGACTGTGATATCATACAAAGAAAATGTAGGCAGCTCTGTCCACCTTCTTCTTTTTTTTTTTCATCTTTATTGGAGTATAATTGCTTTACAATGGTGTGTTAATTTCTGCTTTATAACAAAGTGAATCAGTTATACATATACATATATCCCCATATCTCTTCCCTCTTGCGTCTCCCTCCCTCCCACCCTCCCAATCCCACCCCTCTAGGTGGTCACAAAGGAGCGAGTTGATCTCCCTGTGCTATGTGGCTGTTTCCCACTAGCTATCTATTTTACATTTGGTAGTGTATATATGTCCATGCCACTCTCTCACTTTGTCACAGCTTACCCTTCCCCCTCCCCATATCCTCAAGTCCATGCTCTAATAGGTCTGTGTCTTTATTCCTGTCTTACCCCTAGGTTCTTCATGACATTTTTTTTTCTTAAATTCCATATATATGTGTTAGCATACGGTATTTGTCTTTCTCTTTCTGACTTACTTCACTATGTATGACAGACTCTAGGTCCATCCACCTCATTACAAATAGCTCAATTTCGTTTCATTTTATGGTTGAGTAATATTCCATTGTATATATGTGCCACATCTTCTTTATCCATTCATCCGATGATGGACACTTAGGTTGTTTCCATGTCCTGGCTATTGTAAATAGAGCTGCAATGAACATTTTGGTACATGACTCTTTTTGAATTATGGTTTTCTCAGGGTATATGCCACCTTCTTAAATATGGAGCAGTAGGAAGAGCACTGGTGTGAGGTTAGGGGGAGGAAGGAGGGGAAGATGATATCAGGTGGGGATATCCTCCCTGCGTGGGTGCTGGAGGAGAAAATGACATATATATATATATTATATATATATATATTATATATATATATATATAAAACTGAATCACTTTGCTGTACACCTGAAACTAACACAATGTTGTAAATCAATTTAAAAGAATAAATATATATTTTAAAATATGTGTCAGAAAAAAGATAGATGTCATTGTTTTAACATATTGAAATTTAAGACTGCTTATTACTGCAGCAAAAGCTGATTAACGCAGTCAATAACTTTTTAGAAACAGAAAAACAAATAGTAAGCTTTGTAAAGGAAGCTGAAATGATACCACCTCTTTTGCATAGCTATTCAGTTGTCATAGATTCAAACTTTCCTGTAAAAAACATTCCAAGCAAAACAAAGCCAGCTGTGTCTGAGATCTCACATACAATGTAAATGGGCTAGCACATTGATAAGTAATGTAGTAGGTGATCAAGAAATACCTCAAGTGGACTTGATCAATCAAACACTTAGCAAAGACATAATTGGGAAGGTTGGCAGTCTGAAAATCAGGAACCCTGGTTTTAAAGCCAGTTGTACATCTGAGTGAATTTGTCAGGCACCAGCATTGTATGATTTAGGAGGTTCATGCGTGCACGCACGCACACTCACTCTCACACACACTCACACACACACACACACACACACACACACGGCCAGACGGATCAAAAACATCTCCCTTACCACTCTTTTATGGTCCAAGAATGTCACCATGATAAACTGCAACCTGCCCAAGAAGTACAAATCAGAATGTGATTGATCTAGAAGCCATACCATGTGAGACAGTGCCGATCACTGAAGAAATTGAAGATGTTTAGTCTGGGGAAGATAAGACTCCAACAGATATGTTAGTTGCCTTCAAGAACTTGAAGACTTTCCTATAAACAGATTAGCCCTAATCAGTACAGATACAGAGAACAAAACTGGGGACAACAGGAGAAATTTACCAGGACACAGATCTCAATTCAATTTACTAGGGTGTTCTGTTCGGATGCCGCAGACCCTGGGATTCACATATATCTGACCTGTATCTGGCCACCCCGTGTAAAATCATAGTGACTGACAGGCAAGTGACTCCACAGTTGGGATATGAACTTAGAGCCACAACTGGCAAGTTTGGAAGAAATAGAAGAGCAACAGAAGCCAGAACCTCAGCAGAGAATCTGCCATCAAAGACTCTGGCTAAGTGAGCCACAGTAAGCCACAGCAAGAAAGTCAAAAGGAGGTCGTGCTTTCAGGGATCGGGTGGTGACTACAGGTGAATCCACCATGCCCTAGCCACCTTTGTGTGTGTGCATTTGGGGCAGAAAAGTCAAGGGTGTAAAGGAATGAGAGCAGATATAACATCCAAAGGTCCAAGCAAATCGGCTGAGGATACCCCTTTAGATAACAAAACACGGGAAAGGAGAAAGCCCTTCCCTAAAAGCATGAAAAAGGCAAGCATGAACACCTAGGAGTGAAATACCAGGGTGTACAGTCTGCAGCCATAGAATCCAGGGGAGCTTCAGCAGAGAAGAGCCCCGGGTAAGGGCTGGGCAGTAGGCCAAGGACCCTCTAAGAGCTGCCTAGGGAGGTGGGAGGGGGTGTCAGCAGTCAGGGACAAAAAGACCTGGTCATCGGCCAGAGGAGGGTGATGCTAGCAGGCTGCCACTTCCTGGCAGTCATGTATGCCAGACACTGTGCTAAAAGCTCCACACGTTAACTCCTTTGCTCCTAACTAGCCCTGTGAGCTAGTTAGCGCCCTTATTATCCCATTTTACAGATGGCAAAACTGAAGCATGGAGAGGCTCTTAGCGAGTAAGGGCAGAGCCAGACTTTGAACCCAGGGGAACTGGCTCCTGAATTAGGTTCTTAACCAGGAGCCAGGAGCTCAGCCCAGAGGAGAAGCAGCGGGGCTGGTGGGGAGGAAGGCTAGCACACGACCCAGGGTACAGGAGTTGGGGGCGGGGCCTCAGAAGGCTCCTTCAGATCCTGCGGTCACCTGGAAGGGGGCTCATCAAACCTGGCACTTTCAACTGCAACCTCCTTTTGCCTGGGGACATTGATGAGAAGAATTTTGTTGCAATCTTAACTGTTCAACCACGTGAAGGGGCAGCTTCCACCGGCCAATGTTCCTGCTGCTCCAGATGTTCCAGCAAAGGCTGGACACCAGCTCATGGGAAGTGTCAGGAAGGGATTTTTGTAATCCCTTAGTGTATTTGCAAAATCAGGCAGGAATGATTTGAGGCTGTTTACTGTTTTGTTAGCCTTCGTTTCCTTCCTCTCTTCACCTCCAAACGCAGGCTCCAACCTAATTCAACAATCCTACCTAGTCGGTGAACTTCCAAGCCATAATTCTTTTCATCCTCACACAAACCTGCTCTTACTGTCATTATACCTGGAGCCCACTGAACCCTCAAGCATGCCGGCAAACACCACAATGATGACTCCCTTCTCCCAGGGGCCCTGCAAGCCTTCCTTAGCTATAGCTGTGAAGTATTTTGAGAAACTTGAATTAAAGTGCTAGAGAAAGCACAACACACATTTATTGCTCATCTTGGAAAGACAGCAGCAATAAGCTTCCAAAACTCTCTTTGATTAACATAATCTGGGGGTAATGAATATGGATATTGTCAATAGTCACTTAGAAGCATGTTTTCTTTTGTACATTTTGTTCTCTCCAGTAAATTTCCAACCAAGAAAGGAAATGCCCCAAGCCCCTGTTTTCATCAATAAAGCAAGCACTCAGAGGAATTACATGGAGGGAATGGAGCCAGGAAGGAATTCTACCACCTTCAATCTTTATTCTAGTTGATTCTCTATGTTTTCACCATGATTTCTAATTATCTACCAAATTGAACCTGTCACGTCCCTAAGCAGCCTGGTTCTTTTCTCAGTGTCTCTGTGACAGTTTCTGATGAAGGGCTGATCAGGACAAATATCCCAAAGGGTATCTCCAGATCCACAGTCACTGCCTGCAGAAGACTGCTGCTGAAAGGCCCAGTTACCTGCCCAGGAAGAGAAACAGGAAGTACCTGTCGGCCTTGGGACCCCACGTGGAAAATGGCAATGGGTCAGTCAAGGTTCTCCAGAGAAAGAGAACCAATAGGATTTATACAGATACATATGAGGGGATTTCTTACATGAGGAATTGGCTCACATGTTATGGAGGCTAAGAAGTCCCATGATCAGCTGTCTGCAAACTGGAGAACCAGGAAAGCTGGTGGTATCATTCAGTCTGAGTCGGAAGGCCTGAAAATCGGAAGGGGCAGGTGATGTGAGTCCCGGTTTGAGTCTGAAAGCTCAAGAACCAGGAGCACCAGTGTCCGAGGAGAGGAGAAGACGGGTATCTCAGCTCAAGCAGAATCAGTGAATTCACTCTTCCTCTGCCTTTTTGTTCTATTCAGGCCCTCAACGGATCAGATGATGCCCACCCACGCTGATGAGGGGATCTTCTCTACTCAGTCCACCGATTCAGATGCTAATCTCTTCCAGAGACACTCTCACAGACACACCCAGAAATAATGTTTTACCAGCTATTTGGCATCACTTAGCCCAGTCAGGTGGACAAGTAAAATTAACCATCACAGGCAGCATCTGGTTTTCTACACCAGCACTTTAGTCATTACTCACAGGGCAGTGGACCCTAACCCTGCTGTGCTAGAATCACTTGGGGAGCTCTAAGGATCTAAGGAATCCCTATATCTATGCCACACCTCAGACCAATTAAATTGGGATTTCTGGGGCTGAGGCCAGGCACCATTGTTCCTGAAAGATCCCCAGGTAACTGCCCTGTGCAGCCAAGTTGGAGAACCATGGCTGCCCTCAGCAGCAGGTCCACACCTCACTCCCCTCTGTACTGATACATCTGTCCTGGCACTGACTCATCATTGGGCATGAGTCTTCAGTTAACTGAGCAGCAGCTACAATGAGCTTTTAAAAATGTAAATCATATCATGTTGCCCACCTGAATAAAACCCTCCCATGGCTTCTCATGGCTCTTAGAGTAAACACAAACCCCTTGTCTTGGCTTGAGAGACCCTCAGCAGCCTGACCCTGTGCCCTTCAGGCAGGAAAGCCAGGAATAACAGCTTGGCAAGTGGAGCCAAGGCCCAGCTCTGCACTTATAGGCTCCATGACTTTGGAGAAGTTACTGGACCTCCCCGGCCTTCTCTGCCTCACCTGTAAATGCAGATTTAACTAGTTGACACATGTAAATCTCTCACGTGGTACCTGAATCCTCCTCATCACACTGTCCCAGTGTCACTCAGTTCCCAGAGCAGGCCACCCCATCTCCCCTCTGGCCCAGCTCTGCAAGACACTCTCCTCTGACACCTGGCATGACTGGCTGCTTCCCGTCACTCAGGAGCCAATGCTGTGACCACAGAGACCCTCTCGCCCCTTCATCACCCTGTTTGACTTCCTTTATGGCCTGTATTCATTTGCTAGGGCTGCTATAACAAAGTATCGCAAAGTGCAAGGCTTAAATAACAGAAATTTATTGTCTCACAGTTCTGGAGGCTGGAAGTCTGAGATCAAGGTGTCAGCAGGGTTGGTTCCTTCTGAGGGCTGTGAGGAAGGATCTGTTCCAGGGCTCTTTCCTACCTTCTGGTGGTTTGCTGGCAATCCTTGGTGTTCCCTAGCTTGCAGATGCGTCACCCTGATCTCTGCCTTCATCTTCACAGCTCGTTCTCCCTGTGTGTGTGGCTCTGTGTCTGAATTTCCTCTTTTTATAAAGACACCAGTTGTATTGGGTTAGGGCCCCATCCTACTGCAATGTGACTTCATCTTAATTAATTATTCAGTACATCTGCAACGACTCTATTTCCAAATAAGGGCACGTTCTGAGGTACTGAGGATTAGAGCTTCAACATATAAATTTTGGGGGGACACTACAACATACCCTTTATCCCTCTCTAGAATGATCTGGTTTTATTTTTCTATCTGTGTGTTGAATTGTCTTATCTGTCTTCACTAAATGTTATTGTTGATACTGTCTGATTTTTCTGCAATGGCCATGCTATACATTTGTAATATGAAAAATAAGTAAAGACAAGGCTTTTAGAAAAAAAAAAAAAACCTTCTCCCTTGCATTGTGATTTGGGTGGCCATCATCTCCAGGTCTAGACTGGAAACTCCACGAGAGCAGGGACCGTGTCTTAGCATCCTTGAGCCTAACGTCATGCCTGGCACATAACAGATGCTCAGTACATGCTGGCTGAGTTGAAATTAAATAGATATGTACATTGATTTCCCCACAAGAGCTCAAGTAGAGCAGTTGTTCTTGCAGCCTTCCTGGTATACATTTTCTCACAAATCTGGAAATCTTAAAAAAAAATGCTGGCACTCTAGGCTTTTGAATGACTCTGGTATATACAGTGGCACTATCTAAATGTACTGATATCTAAGATGTCAAGAATTAACACACAGCATGAAGCAACGCTGTCAAATTTAGGAGGAAATTAAACCAGTAGTTCCATCACCCAATGCCTGTGAACCAAACTGCTACATTTCACCTGATTCTTCTAATTAGGTTGTATCTACAAAGCTTTTAGAAGTGGACAAGTGTTACATTAAGTGCTAAGTAGTATTAATTAATAATATGGGTAGGTTACACAGGCTGGAACTTGCTGTAAATGTAAATGTCCTAGGCTTATCAGCACAGTACTTGGAATCAATGTTCCAGATGTATTTTTTAAATTCTTTATAGAATTTTATGAAGCTTCTGGCTTCCAAAGAAAGTAACTTCATATAATCTTGGCATTTTCTAACTTGACAAAACTTTAGAAATCATCTAGTATAATAATTCTCAAGTCTATCAGACCCAGCACCTCTTTTTTGTAATACATGTTTTGATACACCCCTCTTTAATATCCTAAAGCAAAATTCATGGGTAACCTGCCTATATATAACATATTTCAGTATTTAAACACTCAGGCAAGTACAGCTGTCATCATGAGATGCTTGCACTATATGAAAAAGTACTGTAAACGTGCCAGTTTCAAATGGCAGTCTGTTACAGGTGTGCTGAATGCGTGATGCAACACCATGGGTTGCACTGAAAGCGTGTCTTGGTTTTCTAAAACAGTGATGAACTCCACTTAAGTTCAAAACTAAAGAATTTACAATCTTCCTTCAATTTATTCTGTAATTGCCTTCCTGGAAAAGTCAAGGTACTTGTCTATTGAAACCATCCAAAATAATCTCATGTGCTTATATGTAAAACAGAGTTAGGTTTTAGGTTCAGATCATCATAACCAGAATTTTCACCTACAAGAATGTCCGGGGCTTCCCTGGTGGCACAGTGGTTAACAATCTGCCTGCCAATGCAGGGGACATGGGTTCGATCCCTGGCCCGGGAAGATCCCACATGCCGTGGAGCAACTAAGCCTGTGCGCCACAACTACTGAAGCCTGCGTGCCTAGAGCCCGTGCTCCGCAACCAGAGAAGCCACTGCAATGAGAAGCCCGTGCACCGCAACGAAGAGTAGCCCCCGCTCACCGCAACCAGAGAAAAGCCTGTGCACAGCAACGAAGGCCCAACGCAGCCAAAAATAAAATAAATTAATTTTTTTAAAAATGTCCGAGGGCCTCCCTGGTGGCGCAGTGGTTGAGAGTCCGCCTGCCGATGCAGGGGATGCGGGTTCGTGCCCCGGTCTGGGAGGATCCCATATGCCGCGGAGCGGCTGGGCCCGTGAGCCATGGCCGCTGGGCCTGCGCGTCCGGAGCCTGTGCTCCGCAACGGGAGAGGCCACAACAGTGAGAGGCCCGCATACCACAAAAAAAAAAAAAAAAAATGTCCGATATCTGAAAATGGTATGACACCATCCCACATGTTTAACATCTCTGGGGCCCACCAACCAAATGCCATGAACACTCCCCCTACCCCAACCTCTGAGAGCAAAAAATTTCTCAAAACATTTTCATTTCATTTGAGAACAAAGTTCGAAGACAATCCCGTGGGGTGGCACTGCCCCTCTTGAGAGTTGTAGATCTAATTTTACATCCTTATATAAAAAATGAGGATTTGTGTCCCCAGAGATTATGCCCAAGAATCACAGACCAAGTCTTGGCAGAGCCAGGTAAGAAGCACTTAGAGTTTGACAGAAGAGCGTTTTCCACAGGCCAGGCATTGTCTTAAGCTCTTTTTAGACAAACACTAATTTAATTCTCACATTGACACAAGGCAGGAGGCTTGATTATCCCCACTATGCAGTAGAAACTGAAGCACAGAGACATGAAGTAACGTTCCCAAGTTCCCAGAACCGTAAGCAGCAGAGCCCTGACTCAGACCACCCTCTTCATAACGACTATGCCACACAGTGCAAACTATGGACTGTCTTTTAGGACTGGAGGCAAGACAAAGGGGGAAATGCAACCCTCCTGCATTATAAATACACAGGTTAGATCAGTTCTACCAGTTCAGTACACGGACCTCCATCCATGCCTTCAAGCCATGGTTTGTTTCCCACCTGGTCTCATCTTCCTTTTTCTTGTGTTTTTCCTGCAGACATTCATTCCCAGGAGAAGGCTGCCCTGGGGCCCTCTCGACCTCTCCTAAAAGGGAGATCCCTGGTCACTAGATGAGTTCCAGAAGCATCCACTAAGGCTTCTGCAGCCCTCTGCCATCAGTTGACCTTCACCACAACCCATCTCGCTCAGGATGAGTGGCTTCCTCGCCTCCCTGGACCCCCGGCGAGTGCAGTGGGGGGCTGCCTGGTACGCCATGCACTCCAGGATCCTGCGCACCAAACCGGTGGAGTCCATGCTGGAGGGAACTGGGGCCACCACAGCACATGGCACCAAGCTAGCCCAGGTGCTCACCACCGTGGACCTCATCTCGCTCGGAGTTGGCAGCTGCGTGGGCACTGGGATGTACGTGGTGTCTGGCCTGGTGGCCAAGGAAATGGCAGGACCTGGCGTCATTGTGTCCTTCATCATTGCAGCCGTTGCATCCATATTGTCAGGTAAGCATCTTGTGCGGGCGCAGGCCTGTGGAGAGCGTGCCCGCAGGCCTGTTACTGTTCGTCCCACCCTCCTAGAGTATTTAGTGGTGAGATGAGCAAAGTGGTCATCATGCTCCCTTTTTGCCTTGACTATCAGTGAGTTCAGTGCTAGGTTTTGGCTCATGTAGCAGCTTCCTTTTTCTTTGGTTTTTCGATCCAAATAAATATTCTGGTGCCTAGCCATTGCCCAACTTCTCATTCCCTGTCATGTCGTAATGGCTCTATTTTTATTCTGTCTCCCTTTCAGGAGAAGATAGGTCAGTTCTTTCGTGGGGGGTGGATATAGCCAGGATATAAATAATAAGTACTGGATAGGCAGAGTAGCAAAATGACAAGTCAGTAAATCTGATGTGATTGGGATTTTATGAGCCTCAGACTGGCACTGTGATCTCCAAGCAGGAGGAAACCAAGTTAGGAAATAAAGTCATCGTGAGAATCACAAAGCACCATCTGCCACAGCACTTCAACAGACTGATATTCTGCAGAGGTAGCTCAGCTAGCTCCTTCTCTCTCCTTGAGAAACAATCATAAAACTCGTTTGTTTGTTTTATTTAATGAAGTACCAGGACTTACATGTTGATAATTTGTGAAATAGCTCTATTTCCTTTTCCTCTTTCCTCCTCTTCTCTTGAGTTGGAATCCACAGTATCTTCCCAGATGCTGGGGACGGGTCAATGGACACCTTGAAAAAGAAAGAAAAGGAAACTTCCTGCTTCTTGATGGTTATACTGCAAAAGCATGAGGCTTTGCTGGGTTTGGGATTGGCAGATCACGTGGGTCAACTCATGCCTTGGCAGTGAATGTTGTGGCCTCTTCAAATGCTTCTGGAGAAGTAAAGATGCTAACTTACACTGGGAGTTCTGTGTACTAATGCACACCATCACAAGAAGAGTTCTACATTAGTATCATACATCCAGACTAAACAGTCTTCATCCATGTGGGATGCACAGACTAGGGATACGCCATCAGAAAGTGCACTGGTTTATATCTGACATCGTTTTAATGTGATGAGGAAAATATTTCCAGAACCGATTTTATTTATTTCCTGTCATGGCTTATATCCTTGTTGGTCTTACCACTATCTTTTCCTGAAGTCATTCTCTAATATGCATGAACATCCTAATATTTGAGATTCCTGCAGAATAGAGGATTTTTTCCTTATAGATGAAAATAAATTATTCACATGAATAAATTCTGTGGATGCTTGAAATTCTATTAATATTAACCTGATTGCAATCATTTTCAAACTTGTTTGGCAAGGAAATTATTTGGGGGAAGGTGCCAGATTCTTACTCACCATAAATTTATAAATCTAAAAATGTTAGCACATAGAACAGAAGAGCAGGGGTAAGACAAAAGGCAGGCATGTAACCAGGGAGTGCTACAGAGGGCTCAGGGCAGACGGTTCAGAGTCCTGCCTGGTCAGTGCAGACTGCACAGCCTCCTCTAGATCCCATCCTATTAAGGCCCAGTCCCCCAAACCATGACAGTTCCCACAAACGAATGCTTCTTTCTTATCCTTCAATGTGCTTCATTACATTTAGAAATTAGAACAAGGCCCAGTCACATTCCGGTAGCCTGTCCCCCTGACATCATGCTCGTGGGTGCTGTGTAACCTAGACTGGGGCTGTGGAGGGAGTATTTACACCATAGAAATTTGAAAATGCTACCAATCAGAGTTTGTTTGTTTGTTTGTTTGTTTGCTGTTTGTTTTCAGAGAGTGAGTTGTTAAACATTTACCAGCACATCAGTGAACCAGCTTCACCAAAGGCTCTGGTACTGGCCAGTAATTGGTGCCTTCACCACGGCACCAGGCACCAGAAGAAAGCCCTGCTTCTGTCCCAGTAGGGATGCCCCTCTCTGCACATGGCCTCATCCATAACATTTCTCTACACTTTGTAACTGACATCTCCCAGCTGAGGCCAGCCAGAATCCTCCTAGAGCCCCCAGCCAGGGACAGGACCAAAATAACTGTGCCAAGGTTAGCATTTTTATATGAGTTTTCTTCAACCAGGCCTCTCACTCTATGATCCTTTGCCATTAAACCAAGGAAAGTCTCCCTCCACCCTCTTCTTTCCACTCCCACACCGTCATCTCCGTAGAGCTTCTCTCTGGACCCAACTTCCCACTGCTTCTCCATATCTGCATCTATCTCCAGCAATAACTGCTGCTTGGTTGCAAGAGTAGAATAAAGAAAAAGTTGGGATTGACTAGATTTAGCTTTTCCCAGGCAGAGAGAGAGGGGGAAAAAAGCAATGGGGCTGGGAATACTAGAAAAGGAAGAGGAAATACTGCTGGACCACACAACTTAGGTTGGATGAGAAGGGAAGTGAGAACATGAAGGCAGCGGTGACTTATGAGAAGTGGTAGGATCGATGAAGACTGGTGTTCTCAGTGAGGTCAGGAAATCACTGAAGTAAAAACACCGAGAAAGTGAACTAGAAGACAGAAGTGAAGTTGAAGGGTAGGATGCTTGAAATTAAGATTTCAGAGAGGTAAAGTAATCAGTAACGATAATTTAGACTTGGAACCTGGCTCAGCCACTGATCAGCTGTGAGACTCTGAGCAAGTTCCATAACTTCTCTGAGCCTCAGTTTCTCCACCCTGAAGATGGTGACAATAATACCTACTTCACAGAGATGTTGTAAAGACTAAATGAGGTATCTGTAAAATGCCCATACAACACCTGGCACGTAGCACCTATTAAGTGGTTATTATTATTTTGTGCCAAACCCTATATTAGGAGTTTGCCATACATCATCACATTTAAAATTCATAATATCTCTTCAAAGTAGGTTTTATTATCTCCAGTTTTACATATGAGGAAACTGAAGTTTAAATAACAGAAACTAGATTTGAATTTATTACGCCAGCAATATCTCTCAACCCTGACTATGAATTTAAATTACTTGGGGAATTTGCTTCTGAATAATGGACTGGGGGAGGGAGGCTCAGCTTTACTGAGTTATAAGTACATACAGTAAAGTTGACCCTTTTAAATATACAATTCTATGAGTTTTGACCAATACATACAATTGTGTAACCTCCACTACAATCAAGATACAGAAGAGTTCCATCACCCCCCAAATAATTCCTTCATGTTACCTCTTTGTGATTTTCCCCTCCTGCCACCCCCAACCCCTGGCAACCACAGACGTTTTCTGTCTCTATACTTTCGCCTTTTCCAGAATGTTATATAAATGGACTCATTCAGTATGTAACCTTTTGAGTTTAGTTTCTTTCACTTAGTATGATGCATCTAAGATTCATTCGTGTTGTGTGTTATCAGTGAGACGTTACACTTTATTTCTGAGTAGTATCCCACCTTATGGATATTCCACAGTTCGTTTTTTTTTTCTTTTCAATTTATTTTATTTTTTATTTTTATTTTTTGGCTCTGTTGGGCCTTCGTTGCTGCGCACAGGCTTTTTCTAGTTGTGGTGAGCGGCAGCTACTCTTCGTTGCAGTGCGCGGGCTTCTCATTGCGGTGGCTTCTCTTGTTGCAGAGCAAGGGCTCTAGGCATGCGGGCTTCCGTAGTTGTGGCACGTGGGCTCATTAGTTGTGGCTGGCGGGCTCTAGAGCGCAGGCTCAGTAGTTGCGGCGCACAGGCTTAGTTGCTCTGCTGCATGTGGGATCTTCCCAGACCAGGGATCGAACCCATGTCCCCTGCATTGGCAGGTGGATTCTTAACCACTGCGCCACCAGGGAAGCCCCCCACAGTTTATTAGTTTACTAGTTGTAGGACAACGGGGTTGATCCAGTCTGGGACCATTATGAATTAAGCCATTATAAATATCTGTGTACAGATTTTTGTGTGAACACAAGTTGTCATTTCTCTTGAGTAAATACCTAGGAGTGGAATTGCTGGGGTTTGTGGCAAGTATATGTTTAACTTTATAATAAACTGCCAGACATTCTCCCAAAGTGGCTATCTTATTTTTGATTCTCACCAGCTATACATGAGAGTTCCAGTTGCTCTGTTCTTTGCCAGCACTAAGAATTGTCAGGTGTGTTTTTTTGTGGCTGTTTTATTTGTTTGTTTGCCATTTTAGAAGGTGTATAGTGATATTTCAATATGGTTGCAATTTGCATTTCCCTAATTATGAATATTTTGAGCATCTTTTTATGTATTTATTTGCCATGCAAATATATTCTTTGGTAAAGTGTTCAAATATTTTTCTCATTATTTAATTGGAGTCTTCATTTTCTTATTAACTTTTAAGACTTCTTTATATATTTTGGATACAAGTTCTTTATTAGATATATGGTTTTGCAAATATTTTCTGTCAGTTTGTGACTCATTTTAAAATTTTCTTTTAATTTCTGTTTATTTCTTTTTAAAAATACCGATGCTCAGGCTCTACGCCCTAGAGATTCTAATTCAGTTGGACTGGGATAGAGCCCAGGAACTGGAATTTAAAAAAAAATTCCCCAGGGAATTCTAATGTGCGGCCAGGGTTAAGAACTACTCCACTATAGGAACTAGGAGCTACCTCTGGAATAGCCATGACCTACAAGAAGAGGAAATGTATGTTAAGATAGGAACTATTTGGCCAGCAGATTCTTAAGAGACTTTTGCCCTTGTGGCATCACCTCCCATGAGATGAGCAAACCAGCTTATAACATGAAACAAATCTAAGAGAGAGAGCCACTTTCTCTATAATTTGACAAGACCCAAAGTTACAAAAACTTCCCAGGGACTTCCCTGGTGGCACAATGATTAAGAATCCGCCTACCAATGCAGGGAACATGGGTTCAATCCCTGGTCCGGAAAGATCCCACATGCCGCGTATCAACTAAGCCCCATGCACCACAAAAACTGAGCTCTGTGCTCTAGAGCCCGTGCGCCACAACTGCTGAAGCCCACTCACCTAGAGCCCGTGCTCCACAACAAGAGGAGCCACCACAATGAGAAGCCCGCGCACGACAACAAAGAGTAGCCCCAGCTCGCCACAACTAGAGAAAAGTCTGTGTGCAGCAACAAAGACCCAACGCAGCAAAAATAAATAAAATTAAAAAAAGAAAAAAACTTCCCAGGCTCCTCCTACTGTTCCTGCCCCAACACCATAACTGCCCACAGCCCTATCACAGGTGGAGGGAAATTTATCAGAGGAAGCAGCTTGTGCTGTAACCTTTACCCTTGTCCAAAAGGTCTTATCTACTCTTGAATAGCTCAGCAGCCCACAACCAGACCCCGTGCCCATGCCAAACCTTAAAACCCTTTTATATATACCAGACTGTATAAACCAGATAGGGGAAATAGTTTTTCTTCCTGGTTCCCACTGACAGCTTTGTTGCAAGATGAGGGATGGAAGGAGGGTAGTTTATAGAGGTTCTCTAGTTCACTGGCTTGGGATGAAACACAATGCAAAGCCTCTGTGTCAGCGACACCTGGCCATTAAAAGTAATCTGCCCCAAGAGGCTCCTATGAATGGAACGTGCGTGGAGAAATAAAACTTATTTCCAGTTCTTTTAATATTAATAAAATTGAACCTCAAACAGAGTGTAGGTCTGAATGACTCCTAAGCTCTTGCACTGTCTACAACTACCCTTTCAGCCCATTTCTCAGGTGGTTTTGGTAAGGATTAAATGACAGTAAGCATGCATAGTATCAGTCCCCTGCCCGGTACACAATACCAGTAATTTTTATCATCTGCTCATGAGAAATAGTAGCAAAAATCTAATAAGATATGGTTTGGGAAAGGTGTATTGGGTACCTACCACATGCCAATCCTGGAGCAATACCAAAAATAAATAAGAAATTGCCTCTACCCTAAAGGACCCATCATCTCCATTAATGGAGATGAATGCTAAACCTGATAAGTAATTATGGCAATACTAGTAATGATAATAATAATGATAGTAGCAGCTACCATTTATTGAGCACTTACTGTGTACCTAAAGAGCTCTAATTGCTTTATACATTATTTTACTCAATCTTCACAACAACCCCATGTGTAAGTCGTGTTATTTTCCTCATATTGCAGATGAGAAAAAGGAGGCTTCTGAAACCTTTGGTAATTGGTTTAAGGCTCTTGTTTAAGAGGTGATAGAGCAAGGAATAGAGTGAAAGCAGTCTGACTCCAGAGTCCTCTCATGAATCACTCTGCTATTCTGCTACTGTGTTAGCAGACTAGGATTAGGTTCAGTTGATACAGCAGAAAACTAAAAATGAAAGATAATTTCACTTCCCTCTTGTATAAAAGAAGTCTGGAGGGAGGCTGCTACTGTGGCTCTGCAGTCATGGGTAATCAGGCCCCTTGATCTTTCTGCTCCACCATCTGGATACTTGGCTTCCATCCTCAAGGTGACTGCAAGATCCACGATGGCTGCTGAAGCTCCAGTCAATTTGTCTGAGTTTTGGAAGGCAGGAAGGAAACAGGAAGTTGAGGCAGGTCATTTCCCACATTTCTGTCCCTTTTTAAAGAAGCTTTCTCATAAATCCTTTCCTATAACTTCCATTTGTATTGCTTAAAACCTGAACACTTAAGATACAGCAAGTGAGATTGAGAAATGTAGTCTTCTGACTGGGTACATTGCCAACCCAAGTATTTTAGGGGTTCTACTGGTGGTAAAGA
Source organism: Mesoplodon densirostris (assembly GCF_025265405.1). Taxonomy (NCBI): domain Eukaryota; kingdom Metazoa; phylum Chordata; class Mammalia; order Artiodactyla; family Ziphiidae; genus Mesoplodon; species Mesoplodon densirostris. The sequence continues at coordinate 93,593,533 of NC_082665.1, read as the reverse complement.
AAAGGAAAACTAGCTGTCACTGCCACACCTATAATGGATGCATAGCCCCTAAGCCCTCCAGTTTGCTGAGGTCAAGTTGTTCTGAAACATTTAAGTAAAATTTGTTCTGATTCCCAGTAATGTACAATCAGAAAATCTAGTCTCCTTCAGTAAACCTAGAGAGTTGTGAAGCTTACTTCCTCCAGCTCTGAATCTCTGCTTCCATAGAGTCTCTGTCTCCACTCCATGTTTCATTGGCTTCTTCCCTTTTCTTCACTTCATCATCCAACTAGATGATACCCCAGTCCCTCCTGTCCTCCAACTAACAGCAAGGTAAAGCTGTATGTGCAGTGAACTTTATGGAAAGTTTGGGCCAGAGGTAGGAGATATAATGCAGTCCATCCCAGCAGACAGCAAGCTTACGATGGAATATAGGCTACTCCAATTCTCCCTGGCTTTAGAGAATGTCCACAAACCCTCTGTTCTTCTTGACTTCAGCCTCCAGCCCCATTGATGGGCAGCCTTCCTCCTTCAAACTGACCTCTACTCCCTCACCTGCTTACTGTCAAGCCCTAAAACTCTTTTTTTTTTTTTTTCGGTACGCGGGCCTCTCACTGTTGTGGCCTCTCCCGTTGTGGAGCACAGGCTCCGGACGCGCAGGCTCAGCGGCCATGGCTCACGGGCCCAGCTGCTCCGCGGCATGTGGGATCTTCCCGGACCGGGGCACGAACCCGTGTCCCCTGCATCGGCGGGCAGACTCTCAACCACTGCGCCACCAGGAAAGCCCAAGCCCTAAAACTCTTGTTCATATCTTATCCAGAGCAGTCTACATATCTTTCTATCGCCCTCCAAGTTCATCCTGGCCATTCTCCAAAGACTATCATCCCCTAACCAAAATGGCCCACCAGGATCATTCATTTAAACAAAGTGAGGTCTAGAAGGAGGGATTTGGGGGCCAGGGCAGAAAGGTTAGAGATCATTCTGTAGTCATTGAGAAGTTCAGTGGCGTGACCAGATCTGTATTTTAGTAACACAGCGGGGAGAGAACAGAGGTGGGAATCTGGCTGTGTGCATATTGTACAGAACAGGCAAGAGACTACGGGGCTCTAGGCCCTGAAGCGGAGCTGACAGGAAGCCTGGGATGGAGAAGAAGATTTGGGGCATGGCTGGATGAGGGAGGGTGAGGGAGAAGGATAAATGCTCTTTCTAGCTCAGAAAAGGCACATAATAAATGAGAACATTTTTGAGATAATGTCATTTGAACAATGGATTTACAATACCATCCTGGTGAAAGAAAGTGAAGGCAGAAACAGAAAACTCCAGGAAAGAGCCCCGCCACAGACACCACGAGGTACAGTAAACTAATCTTTGTGTTCAGAACACTGCATACGGTGCTCTTGTGGAGCGCCTCCTCTCCATCCCCACCAAGCCAGTGCAGGGAGAGGTGATTTTAGTTCTGCCCTCAGCTGAGAAGCCAGGGGGTCAGAGGTTAAAGTAACTTCCTGAGAAGCAGGCAGATATTTACTGGCAGAGCCAGAACTCAAATCTAAGATTGCAGGACTCCAAAACGCACGGTCCTCCATTTCAGCAAGCTGCCTCTGATATCTTTAAGGCAAAACACTCTTTCTCATTAGATGGGGATTAATAAATTGCAATGGATGAAACGGTCTAAAAGGCAATAAAGGACCATCACACCGAGTAGTATGTTTCTCGGCACTCTAAGTTTATGGTTCAGCACTAGGGTTGATCATTTGTATTTCCTGCCATCCTCACTTGCTCTTTAGCATCTTCTCAACCAACATTAGGTGAACCCTGGTAACTGAATCCCTGGAGAGGTGCTAAGGGGAACAGAGTTCTTTCCCACAGACGAGGCTCCCAACCGCCTCCCTGGGCTTGTTCCGCAGACCTTCTCAAAGTTTAAGCAGAGTCCCCTCGTTCCAGTGTTCATCTCAGGTTGGATTTTCATGCCAAGGAAGATCGCTAAATATTTAGGATCTATTTAGATAGTCTGGTGAGTTTCTTTGTTTTGTTTTTCAGAACAGACCATTTCCCCCTCCCCAAATTGAAGCCAGACCTGAGAGATGACCACCGGAAGGGTTGGCCCTTCTGCAACCTATTTTCAATGACCTAAGATCACTCATTCATTCCACAAACTTGCATTTATTTGTTCCCCCAAACATATCTGAGAACTGCTCTTAACCACACTGGGAGGTGGGGTGGGAGAGGCAGAAATGCAAAGTGGGTGAGAGGGTAGAGAGGAAATGCAAAGATGAACAAATTCAGGGCCGTCTTCAAGCTTCTTGAAGACTAGCTCTCCAAAAGACTGTCCAGATACACAGCTGTAGGTTGAAATCTTAATAATGATAGCAGCTGCCCCTGATGTTTGTAAAGTCTCTAAGACAGAAGTTAGTAAACACTCAGTAAATGTTAGTCATTACTATTATTATTACTATTGTTTTTATTATCATTAGGCAAATTCTGTGCCCTGGGCACCATGCATCTACTACCTCATTTAATCCTCTCAGCCTCCCTGGTAGGTGATAGTAGCTTTCCTGTAGTATGCCCAATCACAATAGCTAAGCCACTGAGCACTGATAACATGCCTGGCACTAGCTGAACACCAGTGGCACAATCCTCTCAACAAATCCTACAAAATAAATACCATTGTCAGATGCATTTTGCAGATGACAAAACTGAGGCTTGCATGGGATGGGTGACTTGTCCGGGGCAACGAAGCAGTCAGCGGCAAAAGGCAAGTCTAAATTCGATTCTGCCTGCTCCAGAGACTGTTACCACCATGTTGCTCCATGCAGACACACCCCCTCAAAAAATTTAAAAACTCGCCAGAGAGAATCGAATGAATCAAGGAAACCCTCATTCCTATGGGTTTCAAAAGAGCCTGTAGCTCATTCTATTCCATTGATTAGGGGAGCACTTTTCTAGCTCAAAACTTCTGTAACCCAGGTCATGAAAATGACGTCTAAGCTCAGCGGCTTTCTGTCACCTGTCAGCAGTGAGAAGGGTGTTGTGAAGTGCATGTAGCTCTTCTATGTGGGGCTGGATTGACAGCCCTGTAGGAAGGATGTCAGTTACCAGTTCAGAAAAGGTGAGCACAGTTTAATAGAAATATGCAAGTTTCTCAAATTGCTGATTGTGAAAATGAGTTTCCTCCAGCAAACCCAGGAGAAACTGGGCTTCTTTTGCATCTTCTCCAGCACTTGCTGGGGTGGACAGTGCATACCGAGAGCCCCCAGCACGGCTGTCAGAGGGACTGGCCGCCGGCTCTGGGCTCAGCATGGCAGGGTGCCGCAGAAGACAGGCAAGAACTCCGAGACAAAGGGCTTGGCATCGATCGATGCAAAGAAACAAGACAGGCACACGTGAAATAGTCATGGGAGCTGCAAGAGACAAAGGGCCTGGGTCAGAAGTCAGGACACCTGGGATCTAGTTCCAGCTCTGTCCCTCAGCAGCTCAGGACCCTGGAGCAAGTCATTCACGTCTCTCGACCTCAGTTTCCTCCTATGCACAACGAAGAGTTCAGATTCGATTGCCTGCATGAGTTAGGGTGAAAAAGAGAACTTAGGGAGCAGAAAGATTTGTAAAGAAAGGTCCAATGCCTCAACTCCCCCCACACACATCCCAACACCACGTAGCACAGGAGCACCAGGTAGCATCAGAGCATTAGCCCCGGAGCTGATCTACCTCACTTCAAGCCCTGCTCGGCCATTCACTACTTGTGCAACTTGAAAAATGTACTTAACCTAGAGCTTCCCAAGCAGGTTGCCAAAAATTATAGGTGTGCCAAGGTATTGCTCCCTCAGCCCTCAGGGCAGCAGGAGGTGGGAGAGGCCCAAGGCTACTCACCGCTACCTGTGAACGGCCTCGTCCCTTTACACATGACCTCCTTCCCACATCCGTACAAACGTCATTTTCTAGGTGTATTCTGTCAAGTGGAAAATATTGGGAAGTCCTGAGAACCTGTCTAGATCCTGGACTCATTCTCTGTAAATGGAATAATGATGGCCTCAGCATCATTTCTATCTTGTGAGATTAAGATCGAGTATGTAAAGTGCTCAGTAGAGCTGGTGCACACAGTAAATGTTTAGTAATGTTTGCTCTTATTTTTACCCTTACTACCACTACGGCTGGCCAGAGCTCCAACCTAACAAGGCTAGGTTCATTCTTAGTGCAAATGAGCAGGTTCAGATTCTGAAACCCCTCAGCGCACACCTAGTAAAAGACTCAGACCCACCTCCTACTCACCCTTTCTCCAGATAAACCTTGGGCAAAAAGCATACTTTTGTTTCTGAAGGCATTTGCCCAAGAGGAACTCTCATCTCTACAGGGACAGTCCCCTTCAAACAATCTGTGCTGCAAAACATAAAGAAAAGCTGTGCCTCAAAAAACAAGTAAATAAGTACATAAGAGAATGACAAATTGTGGTAAGTGCTCCATGGAAATTAAACAGGGTACCAGTGCAAAGTACTCTCTCTCTCTCTGAACAAGTGATATTTAAGCAGCCTCCATTCTGTGCACTAAAACAGGGGCTAGAGGTGAGTCAGGCACAACAAGCAAGCATAACCACCTGAGACAGGAGCGCTCATGGAAACTCACAGAGGAGTTATTCCTAGCACCAGCGCCTGCCCTTGGGGCTCTGGGGAAAGGCAGACTATGTACAGAGTCTAACTGGCTGGCCACAGCAGATCAGGAGCTCTGCGTGTGCCAGCCATCAGCTCTGAACACCCTGCCCCACTCGGTGCCCCTCCTCACACTGCCAGGCCACAGAGGCTGGTGCTAAGGGCCCATGGCCAGCCGAGTGAATCAGGGAGGCCCACTGCCCCTACCCCGGCAAATTCCACCAGCCCTGGCAAGGGGGTGAGATCACCAAAGCAAAGGGGGTATGAAGAGAAAAGAACAAAGGGCAGAACTTGGTTAAATGGCTACAATCAGATGGAGATGGAGAAATCAAAAGCAATAATGGAGAAAGAAAAATGTAGGCAGAGGAGGAGGAGTGAAACTGAAGGAAGAATATATTCTTACACATGGAACTGAAGAAGGTGTAAGCACTGGCATCCCAAGCTGCAGGGACGCTGGTAAACGGCCTTTCCAGTTGACAGCCTGTGGACTGGAGCTGCCAATCTCTGGGGTACAGCATAGACAAACACCATAATACAAAGGGTAGAGCTGGCATGGAGAAGAGAGAACAGCAAGCAGTAAAGTGAAACTCTGATTTAACAACCCAAGAAATGCCTTCATCTGTGCCTGTGCCTTATTGAGTGTCCATGGGTAGCTGTATGTGTGTGAAAAGCAATGATTTGCTAGCATACATCACAAACATTTCAGACTCTGCTTCACCACTGGCCATTTACATAGACCTGGCCCTCCAAGTCCCTGTAAAGTAGTTGAACACATATAAATATATGTATACATTTACATAAGTATGTATGTATACACAGGCACACATAAATATATCTTTATATCCTATCAACTCTTCAGGAATTTCCTATTCTGTAATAAATTCAATAATAGTCCTTGGTTATTTATCTTGAGACTTTATTTACAAATACCCCAGTTTATAATTTCTGAGGTTTTTTTTTTTTTTTTTTTGCGGTACGCGGGCCTCTCACTGTTGTGGCCTCTCTCGTTGCGGAGCACAGGCTCCGGACGCGCAGGCTCAGCGGCCATGGCTCACGGGCCCAGCCGCTCCGCGGCACATGGGATCTTCCCGGACCGGGGCATGAACCCGTGTCCCCTGCATCAGCAGGCGGACTCTCAATCACTGCGCCACCAGGGAAGCCCTTCTGAGGCTTTTTAAAGAAAATAAACAATGCAATGAATTTCTCTTATGTATAAAACATAGATACAAATGCCTGCTCCTTTGCAGACACTTCTAAGCATGTTTTAATTATGAGAGCACTCGACACAAAAAAACAGGTCAAGAGCACTCAGTGTTTTCCTTGGAGGGCATGCCTCTGTCAAGAAGCCACCAACATATCCAAGGGATTCACTGTTCCATTCACTGGAGTTGTCTTGTAGAAAAGTCAGCTAAAATCCCACCATCGCTATTGTATTTGGTAGGGGCTGTCCAGTTGGAAGCAATCCATTAGGACCATCTAGGTGAGAATCTAGGAAAAACAGTTACCCCAGATCCTGGTCAGCTGTGCCCCAGTACTGTTTACCATGCACTTCATCCTTCCATCCTCATGGACCAGTAGGCAGCAACACTCACTCCTTAAAATACAAACTTCATACTTATGCCCTACAGAAGGCCAAATTCTTCTAGAGTTTGTGGGCTGGAGGGTAGAAAGGGCGAAGGAGAGGGAGGGAGGTGAAAGTGGTACGTGTTTGTATCCCAAACGTGTTTGTACCCCTGGAGGGAGGAGAACTACAATAGAAAGAATTAGGAGCTGTAACCAAATCCCCACACCCAGAAGATTCTCTCTAACAACGTCCTGAATCCTGAGTCTCTGGTCCTCCCTCTCTGCATGTTGGCCCATTTTGGAAAAAAGTCAAGATGGCACCCCTTTTAGGAGGGGTTTCTCATGTCTCTGGGAAGGTCCTCCACTGAGAGCAGATCCAGGTCCATGAGAGATTCTCTGGGTCTCACCCTCCTGGGCACCTGCCAAGAACGCAGCCTGTCCCAGGGGAACCTGGTCCCACGTGATTGTCAAGTGGGCTGAGGAGGCCACACAAGGGCTCAGGTGTGTTCTCTTAGCATTCTCTTTTAGTCCTGCCCACTAAATTCTCAGGGCAAGGGGGTGATGGCCTGGTCCCCTCACAGAAGCTTCTTAAGACTGTCATCTGTCAGCGCGACTTTCCTCTGCTTCAGAAACGGGGGCACTGCCTACTCCTGGAGAGATGAGCTGGAAAATGTTTGACTGGCTGTCACTTCAGTGCCTGCCCTCCTTGCCTTTCTGCACAAAGCCTTTTAGGCTCAGTCATCAGAGTCATCTGGACGAGGGGCAGTAGGTCTCATAAAGAAAGGCTGAACAAGAAAATGGGAACTTTCTCTTCACCCTCACCATTTCTAACAGGATTTGTGGAAAAGAACAGATGATTCTAGATGAAAGATTAAGAACCTAAAAAGAAATTTTTCCAGGTTTTGATTTAGAAGTGAATCAAGCACACATAGGGCTTGGTCTAGATTCTAGATGACTTCGCTGCCAATGCTGAGTCTCTAAAACCATCAGCCAACAATACTTGTTTCTCATCTCTTTTATCCCATCTACGAGGCAAAGGCTTCTGCACAGACAGTCCAGAAGCTACTGCTAAGTAAAGCTCTCTGATACCCTTTTCCTCAACTGTAGTAACAGCCATAGCTCCCGCTGGAGGAGTGCCTGCCCACAACAACCTGCACAGTAGGCATCGCCATTGCCAGTTTCCAGATTGAGAAACTAAGGGTCAGTGAATTGGGTGACATGCTCAAAGCCACAGTTAGTAATAATTCTAGTTGCCATTTATCAAGCACTTACTGTGTGCGATGCACTGGGCAAAGTGATCTGTGTGCATTATCTCATTTAATTGTTATAAGCACTCTCTGGGTCTCTCTCCAGAGGCTGCGTGTCTTCTATGACACCTCACAGCTTCTCCTAAAGCAAAGAGGGGCTGCTGATGGAGGCCCCAACATTCCCTCGCAGCTTACCTGAGCATCAGATGAGGAACCATGTACAATGGGCCTACCATGGGTAGATGCCCCAACACATGTGTCTTTCCCTTTTGTAACATCTTTTCCCCTGCAAGGCTCTCTTTGATGTTAACCCAAGGTCACCTACATAAAAATGTTATGAGCAGAAAAAAGGGCAGTTCTAGCCCACCTGCCACCTCAGCAATGAAGAGGGACCAATCTGGGCCAGAAGATGGACTCAGGAACAGCTAACCCTGTGAATTTTTCAGTTGAAAGCAACCATATGATCTTTATTATTATTATTACCATCTTCATTATCATTGATAAAGCAATAAAATTAATGTACACTAATGATGACATTAACAATAGCATGACCAGACAATATAATACTGGAATTCATCATGTTATGAAAACTGTACCTTCCAATAACCTCTAAAATATTTTCAAAGGGGAGATGTAGACAAGAGAGTAAACAGATAGGCTGGTCTTATTTCATAAGTAAATTAATAAACTTCCTTGACCTATTTTGGGGGTCATTTCTCTGACTATGAGGACAGCTTCTTTCCTTCCTGTTTATATGTTGATATATTGGTACAGCAGGTTGGGGAACTTTCCAGTTCTCTGCTTCTTACCCAACTTTAATTGGAGGCCTGTCAGGTTCAGTAAGTAATAGTGTCACACACCCCCTGATTGAAGATGCCACCCATTCCCTAAACACAAGCTCTTACTGTCCACCTGGGACCCGCTTTGGCAGAAAAATTATGGCGCTCCCAGACAGACTGCTTTTCTTCCAGATGCATTTGTAAAAATTGCCTGGGCTTCACTGACAGGTGATGGAGCGACCAAGGTTACTCAGGTAGAAGAGACAGTCGAAGTGGGAGGGAGAGAGAGCCTGATGGATTACTCCCTGAAAAAGAAACCCACAATTTTCTTGGCTGATCAAGAGCATTGGGAAGAGGACATTGGTGCAGGGTCACAGGGGGCTGAATAGATGTTTCTCAGAATCCAGCAACGTGCTTCTCAAGGGGGACAGTGATGATGGGGATACTTCATTACCACCATCTGGAATTCAGTGCTGCAAAGAACACAAATGTTTCCAAGAGAATTCGCACTCTGTTTCTCTCTAGGGTCCTGTGATTTCTCCTTATACCCCACTCGCAACCTACTAGCAGTACTAGCAACCATATCAGTATATACAACATGCATAGCCCTGCTGTGAATTTATTAATGGAACAGAGATATTTTAAGAAGACTAAGAAAATGAGAAGGAAATGGGTAACAATGATCTCAGCAAAATGCTGTCTTTGGTGAGGACTTCCTTAAAGACATGTTTGGGTCTAAGTGGTGAGTTGCACTGGTGTCATCCAACAGCTGATTCCTTCCTGAGTCTAGGAGACAGAGGATAATTAGCACCCAGGAGGAACTGACTTCATGGACAAGGAATCGCTGACCGATACACCATGTTCAAAACAACCAATCAGGCCTGTTATCTGTGACCTGTGGCCAGTCACCCCAGGCAGGCTCCTCTGAGCAACACACAGGCTGGGACTGATCCCAGAAGCCTGAATGAAACTGCAGAGTTGGCTAATTGTTTTCTTGGACGCTCCTCTCCACTCCTTCTCATACCTCCTGACACTTCTCATACCTCCACTCCTTCTCATACCTCCTTTTCTCTATGGATAGTCCTTCTGGCTGTCTGAACACCTCACTTCAGAACTCAGGGTTGCAGTTCTTTAAAGCAGCCCACGCATTTTCCCCCACTCCCTGCAACTAATATCTCCTTTCTTGTTTTCTTATAATTGTTGCTTTTCTGGTCTGTCCTCGCCACTAGACTATAAGACCCACAGAAAAGGAACTGTATTCTTCCTATTCACCTTGAAGTCCCTAAAATCGACCACAGATGCATCAAGATGGCACCTTATAAATGTTTCAGATAAATGAATGGATGAATTGGAAAGCTCCTAGAACTGGGTATCAGGAGACTTCCGTTCTAGCCCCTGCTCTGTCATTACGTGAATATGCAGCTTCAGGTCTGGGGCTCGGCTGCATCCTCTATCAAGTAAGAACACCACCCAGATGAGCAGCTGATACCCCTCCCCACCCTGCGCTCAGTACAGCCTGTGGGTCCTCAGAGGATAGTCAAAAGCTCTGGGGAGGCGTGGGATGCGGGAGATCCTGGGCAGACCAGCCTCAGGTCTCCTACTCTCTCCTCAGACAGAGCACCCTGCTTTCACTTATTTATGTATTAAGCTCTCAAATAAGACTTTGTGGGCAGAGTGGGTTTTACAACCAAGAGAAAGCTTTACGACTATAGTAGATGAACCGTACGGCCCTTTTCTGCTAGATTCCCCCAACCTATTAACCAGGTCCCGCTCCCTCAACACTTGACCCCAGTCCACCTCTGCAGACTCATCATCTTCAATCCCCAAAGCAGCCTATACGTCATTCCAGCTGTGCCCTTTCATCTGCCTGAGACCCCCCTTTCCCATTTTGTTCTGCCTGGGAAAGCCCGGCTCACCCTTCAAGATGCAACTCAAAAGCCTCCCCACTTCGTTTCCCCACTTCCCCGGCAACCAGAGAACCATGCTCCCTCAGAACCACACTCACCCCACGGGGCTCCCAGAGCACCTCATAAATACCCTACAACGTTACGTATCAGCCGCGTGGAATCTTCCGGTTATTAAGCTCTTTGCCGATTGGAATATAGACGCTTCAACGTCAGGAGACCTGCCTTACTTTCCGTTTAAGTCTCTGATACTCACCACAGTGCCTGATTTAGTAGGCACTAAAGGAAGGAAATTAGGATGTCCGAAGTTATTCAGGAAATCAGCAAATTCGCTGATAAGTAGGTTAGGGAATTAGTCAATATGTTAAACTACATGGTAATGGGAAAACCTCTCTTTATTTGAGTAGAGTAATTGGTGTTCAGGTGTAATAACCACTAGATTTGTTTTTTGTTTTTTGGGTTTTTTTTTTTTTTGCGGTACCTGAGCCTCTCACTGTTGTGGCCTCTCCCGTTGCGGAGCACAGGCTCCGGATGCGCAGGCCCAGCGGCCATGGCTCACAGGCCCAGCTGCTCCGCGGCATGTGGGATCTTCCCGGACCGGGGCACGAACCTGTGTCCCCTGCATCGGCAGGCGGACTCTCAACCACTGCGCCACCAGGGAAGCCCTAACCACTAGATTTAATCTTCCCAGGCCCAAGTACACTTTTAAAAAGTACTTACTTGTCTGATGGCTTTCTTTGGTGGAAAGAAGAGGGAAATGTATTTCTTGAGTGCAGAAACCCTTCTCTACCTTTCACCTACCGCCAGCGGGATCTCTCTCCTTTACACCCTCTTAGGGTGGAGAATCTTTGCTTCCTAGTCCTGAGAAGGTACTAGAGAACCAGGGTGGGCAGGCTGTGAATGACAGGATGACATCAGACAGGGAGGAACATGTAGTGATCATCTTAACTCTTGGGCAGCGCTGTCTTAGGTACGAGTTAAGAAAGTTCAGTATTGTTCGTAGGCTCCCTGGAAGTATCTAACCGAAGCCTGGCCTATTATACCTATATATGATAGGACCATAGACTCTCGGAGTTAAAAAGAAATTCACACTGAAAGGAACTGAACTTTTCTGAACCTCAAATCACACATTTGGGGTACTCACAAAGGGAAGGATAGAGAATGTTTCAAATATGGAATCTTCTGGTATCTTGTCCCAACCCACTTTTCAATGTGTAAATCCTAAGTTTGACTGCTCTTCAGGCTGGGAATTACTCAATTTAACCAAAAGTAGCTCTAGGTATGGAAATAAAACAGAACACTAGGGATATTACAAAATAAGAACAGGGGTATGTTTACAATATACTTAAAAGGTAGATAACCGAAAAGGATATCAGAGCTGCAGGCTATGAGGAACCATTCCTGTTTTCTCTAGTCCTGCAGAAATGAATGCTCCATACTGTTCGAGAACTTGCCACCTCTGAACAGCCCTAATGGGAAAACTTCCATCATGTTCTCTGCAGCACACTGTCACTCGTTGATGGCCATCTGCACCCTGACATTGTACTCTCTATTGATTTTCTCCAGCTATGCGGTTATACTTTTTTTTTTTTTTTTTTTTTTTTTTTTGCGGTACGCAGGCCTCTCACTGTTGTGGCCTCTCCCGTTGCAGAGCACAGGCTCCGGACACGCAGGCTCAGCGGCCATGGCTCACGGGCCCAGCAACGGTTATACTTTTGGAATCAATATGCCTCTCCCTCTCCAACCACTTGATGAATAGCCAAGGAATGAAGTCACTTTGATAATAGCATAAGGCAAATATGATTGGGAAGGTAACTCTGGGGCAAGAAATTTTTGAAATGCCTTACTAAATTGAGTAGAGATTGTTTATAAACTTCTCTCACATTTAGAATAGTGATTCCCCATCCTAGTACACCAAATTAACTTTAGATAATAAATACACTGCAATTCTTTTTCTACTATTCTGCAAAGCAAACTAGAGATAATGTTACCTTCCTAAATACTAACTTTTAAAAAAAATCACCATGCCTTCTGTATAGAAGATAAATGAAAGAAGAGTAATTTCTGATAAAAATAATATATCAGCATGTGAATGCTGGGGCATAAGTACATTAGGGGACATAACAGAGTTGTCGGTTGCCTGCCGTCATTTGTAGAACCACTATGAATGCAACTGCTACAAATGTACCTTCACATAGGTGTGCTGTTTGGTTCTCAAAGACCATGAGTCTTGAGCTGCTGCTGATGTGGTTTTCCCAAATGATGAGCAACTCCTGGTAAATTTTGAGACAAAACAAATTACAACTGTCCCTCAATTTACCCAGTCGTTACATCCCAGGAAAATTCAATGTATATAAAACCATACCAAAAAAATGCTTTTTGTTAATATGTAAAATGAAGATAGATTCAAGCTCAGAAATAATAAACAGGTTTTGTCTTACATGAATGTCCACTGGGACCTTCGGAATCATGTAAGACACAGGACAATGCCTCATTCAGTGGGACAGTCCCACACATTGCAGAATGTCTAACAGCCCAGGCTCCCACCCATTTAATGCCATGAGTGCCCACAATAATCATGTGAACCACAGGCACCCTCATAGATTTCCAAAATTTCCCCTAGGAGGCAGTACTACCTTTCCTGAGACTACTGGCTTGCAGTATTTCCTACAGGGTTTCCCCCATTGACCCAAATGATTAAGAGTAGCTTCTAGCTGTAAAACCAAAGAACAATAGCATGAGAAGGTAGCCTGAAGCTCATCTAGTTGACCCCCTCATTTTACCCAGGTGAGGTAAGTAACTTGCCTTTGGACACTCGGTTACCACATAATCTAGGATGAAAAACAAGGCTTCCCTTTCCGTGGTTTTTATTTCTCATTGAAATTAGAAAGATACCCTTGAATGTGTCTCTCTTACACATGAGATAGTTGAAACAAACATTGAATGGCTGACAACATTTTCCAGTTTTTTCCCAGAATACTTGGGGTTGAAATCACTCACTCCTCACCACTGAGCTTCAGTGCCAAGCTGTAAACTTTCTAGTGTCCAACAAAAGCTTGGATTCTTGCATACAAATAAATTAGAAGTTTTCAAAAATAAAATCCCTCACAATGTGTTCAAAATGAGAATGTGTCCCAAAGAATGATTTATGGTAGCAGAAATTGTCTTACAGGGTTAGTGGCTAATTGATTGTCCCACTGTTCTCCCCAAACTCTAGTCATCAGGATCCAATCAGGTTTGGGGAAATGAGTGACTAAGATTCTATATGTTCCTGCACCATGCACAGCATAGGGCCTCTTCCTCCAATCCAGCAGATCAAGGGGTGGGTCCCTTCACAAGACCTAAAGAAGACTTGGCTCTTTGCTAATTACCCTTGGTCAGTGGGTTCTGATGGTGAATTGGATGTTTTTAAATTTAATTTGTCAGATCAAATATTAAGGAGAGAACGTTTGACTACCCAAACTTCACAATACTGGCTCTCCAAATTAAATTTGCCATCAAACTGAAGCCCATTTCAAAAGCATTCCTTGCACAAATTCTACTTATAAGCCTTGTACATTATCAGGTGGTAAAGAAGGATGGAGAGATGAAGCCCATAGAATATAAGAATTCTTGGGTATATAGAGATCGGTTCAAGATGGCGGAGTAGAAGACCATGCTCTCACTCCCTCTATCGAGAACACTGGAATCACAACTAACTGCTGAACGATCATGACCAGAGAAGATACCCCACATGCAAAGACAAAGGAGAAGCCGCAATGAGACAGTAGGAGGGGCGCAGTCACAATAAAATCAAATCCCATAACTGGCGGGTGGGTGACTCACAGACTGGAGAACACTTATATCACAGAAGTCCACCCACTGGAGTGAAGGTTCTGAGCCACACGTCAGGATTCCCAACCTGGGAGCCTGGCAACTGGAGGAGGAATTCCTAGAGAATCAGACTTTGAAGGCTAGCGGCATTTGACTGTGGGACCTTAGCAAGACTGGTACAAACAGAGACTCTACTCTTGGAGGGCACACACAAAGTAGTGTGCACATCGGGACCCAGGGGAAGGAGCAGTGACCCCATAGGAGACTGAACCAGACCTACCTGCTAGTGTTGGAGGGTCTCCTGCAGAGGTGGGAGGTGGCTGTGGCTCACCGCGGGGACAAGGACACTGGCAGCAGAAGTTCTGGGAAGTACTCCTTGGCGTGAGCTCTCCCAGAGTCCAACATTAGCCCCACCAAAGAGCCCAGGTAGGCTCCAGTGTTGGGTCGCCTCAGGCCAAACAACCAACAGGGAGGGAACCCAGCACCACTGATCAGCAGACAAGTGGATTAAAGTTTTACTGAGCTCTGCCCACCAGAGCAACAGCCAGCTCTACCCACCACAAGCCCCTCCCATCAGGAAACGTGCACAAGCCTCTTAGATAGCCTCATCCACCAGAGGGCAGACAGCAGAAGCAAGAAGAACTACAATCCTGCAGCCTGTGGAACAAAAATCACATTCACAGAAAGATAGACAAGATGAAAAGGCAGAAGGCTATGTACCAGATGAAGGGACAAGATAAAACCCCAGAAAAAGAACTACAAGAAATGGAGGTAGGCAACCTTCCAGAAAAAGAATTCAGAATAATGATAGTGAAGATGATCCAGGACCTCGGAAAAAGAATGGAGGCAAAGATTGAGAAGATGCAAGAAATCTTTAACAAAGATCTAGAAGAATTAAAGAACAAACAAACAGAGATGAACAATACAATAACTGAACTGAAAAATACACTAGAAGGAATCAATAGCAGAATAACTCAGGCAGAAGAACGGATAAGTGACCTGGAAGACAGAATGGTGGAATTCACTGCTGCAGAACAGAATAAAGAAAAAACAATGAGAAGAAATGAAGACAGCCTAAGAGACCTCTGGGACAACATTAAATGCAACAACATTCACATTATAGGGGTCTCAGAAGGAGAAGAGAGAGAGAAAGGACCCAAGAAAATATTTGAAAACATTATAGTCGAAAACTTCCCTAACATGGGAAAGGAAATAGCCACCCAAGTTCAGGAAGCACAGAGAGTCCCATACAGGAAAAACACAAAGAGAAACACACCGAGACACATAGTAATCAAATTGGCAAAAATTAAAGACAAAGAAAAATTATTGAAAGCAGCAAGGGAAAAATGACAAATAACATACAAGGGAACTCCCATAAGGTTAACAGCTGATTTCTCAGCAGAAGCTCTACAAGCCAGAAGGGAGTGGCATGATATGCATAAAGTGATGAAACGGAAGAACCTACAACCAAGATTACTCTACCCAGCAAGGATCTCATTCAGATTTGATGGAGAAATCAAAAACTTTACAGACAAACAAAAGCTAAGAGAATTCAGCACCACCAAACCAGCTCTAAAACAAATGCTAAAGGAACTTCTCTAAGTGGGATACACAAGAGAAGAAAAGGACCTACAAAAAAAAAACCCAAAATTAAGAAAATGGTAATTCATATTGATAATTAAAAAACATTAAAAAATGATCATATCGATAATAAAAAACATTCATATCGATAATTACCTTAAACGTGAAGAGATTAAATGCTCCAACCAAAAGACACAGGCTTGCTGAATGGATACAAAAGCAAGACCCATATATATGCTGTCTACAAGAAACCCATTTCAGACCTAGGGACACATACAGACTGAAAGTGAAGGGATGGAAAAAGATATTCCATGCAAATGGAAATCAAAAGAAAGCTGGAGTAGCAATATTCATATCAGATAAAATAGACTTTAAAATAAAGAATGTTACAAGAGACAAGGAAGGACACTACGTAATGATCAAGTGATCAATCCAAGAAGAAGATATAACAATTATAAATATATATGCACCCAACACAGGAGCACCTCAATACATAAGGCAACTGCTAACAGCTGCAAAAGAGGAAATTGACAGTAGCACAACAATAGTGGGGCACTTTAACACCTCACTTACACCAATGGAGATCATCCAGAGAGAAAATTAATAAGGAAACACAAGCTTTAAATGACACAATACACAAGATAGATTTAATTGCTATTTATAGGACATTTCATCCAAAAACAGCAGATTACACTTTCCTCTCAAGTGCGCACGGAACATTCTCCAGGATAGATCACATCTTGGGTCACAAATCAAGGCTCAGTAAATTTAAGAAAATTGAAATCATATCAATCATCTTTTCTGACCACAACACTATGACGTTAGAAATCAATTACAGGAAAAAAATGTCAAAAACACAAACACATGGAGGCTAAACAACACGTTACTAAATAACCAAGAGATCACTGAAGAAATCAAAGAAGAAATAAAAAAATACCTAGAGACAAATGCCAACGAAAACACTATGATCCAAAACCTATGATATGCAGCAAAAGCAGTTCTAAGAGGGAAGTTTATAGCTATACAAGCCTACCTCAAGAAACAAGAAAAGGGCTTCACTGGTGGTGCAGTGGTTGAGAGTCTGCCTGCTGATGCAGGGGACACGGGTTCATGCCCCGGTCTGGGAAGATCCCACATGCCACATGCCACGGAGTGGCTAGGCCCGTGAGCCATGGCCGCTGAGTCTGCGCATCCAGAGCCTGTGCTCCACAATGGGAGAGGCCACAACAATGAGAGGCCCCCATACAAAAAAAAAAAAAAAGAAACAAGAAATATCTCAAATAAACAATCTAACCTTACAACTAAAGGAACTAGAGAAAGAAGAACAAACAAAACCCAAAGTTAGCAGAAGGAAAGAAATCATAAAGCTCACAGCAGAAATAAATGAAATAGAAACAAAGAAAATAGCAAAGATCAATAAAACTAAAAGCTGGTTTTTTGAGAAGATAAACAAAATTGATAAACCATTAGCCAGACTCATCAAGAAAAAGAGGGAGAGGACTCAGATCAATAAAATTAGAAATGAAAAAGGAGAAGTGACAAAGGACACCACAGAAATACAAAGCATCCTAAGAGACTATACAAGCAACTGTATGCCAATAAAATGGACAACCTGGAAGAAATGGACAAATTCTTAGAAAGGTATAACCTTCCAAGACTGAACCAGGAAGAAATAGAAAATATGAACAGACCAATCATAAGTAATGAAATTGAAACTGTGATTGAAAATCTTCCAACAAACAAAAGTCCAGGACCAGATGGCTTCACAGGTGAATTCTATCAAACATTTAGAGAAGAGCTAACACCCATCCTTCTCAAACTCTTCCAAAAAATTGCAGAGAAAGGAACACTCCCAAACTCATTCTATGAGGCCACCATCACCCTGATACCAAAACCAGACAAAGATACTACAAAAAAAGAAAATTACAGACCAATATCACTGATGAATATAGATGCAAAAATCCTGAACAAAATACTAGCAAACAGAATCCAACAACACATTAAAAGGATCATACACTATGATCAAGTGGGATTTATCCCAGAGATGAAAGGATTCTTCACCATATGCAAATCAATCAATGTGATACACCATATTAACAAATTGAAGAATAAAAACCATATGATCATCTCAATAGATGCAGAAAAAGCTTTTGACAAAATTCAACACCGATTTATGATAAAAACTCTCCAGAAAGTGGGCATAGAGGGAACCTACTTCAACATAATAAAGGCCATATACAACAAACCCACAGCAAATGTCATTCTCAATGGTGAAAAACTGAAAGCATTTCCTCTAAGATCAGGAACAAGGATGTTCACTCTCACCACCATTATTCAACATAGTTTTTGAAGTCCTAGCCACAGCAATCAGAGAAGAAAAAGAAATAAAAGGAATACAAATTGGAAAAGAAGAAGTAAAACTGTCACTGTTTGCAGATGACATGATACTATACATAGAGAATCCTAAAGATGCCACCAAAAAACTACTAGAGCTAATCAATGAATATGGTAAAGTTTCAGGATACAAAATTAATGCACTGAAATCACTTGCATTCCTATATACTAACAATGAAAACTCAGAAGGAGAAATCAAGGAAACACTTCCATTTACCACTGAAATGAAAAGAATAAAATACCTAGGAATAAACCTACCTAGGGAGACAAAAGACCTGTATGCAGAAAACTATAAGACACTGGTGAAAGAAATTAAAGATGATACCAACAGATGGAGAGATATACCATGTTCTTGGATTGGAAGAATCAATATTGTGAAATGACTATACTACCCAAAGCAATCTACAGATTCAATGCAATCCCTATCAAATTATCAATGGCATTTTTTATGGAACTAGAACAAAAAATCTTAAAATTTTTATGGAGACAAAAAAGACCCCGAATAGCCAAAGCAGTCTTGAGGGAAAAAAACAGAGCAGGAGGAATCAGACTCCCTGACTTCAGACTATACTACAAAGCTACAGTGATCAAGACAATATGGTACTGGCACAAAAACAGACACATAGATCAATGGAACAGGATAGAAAGCCCAGAGATAAACCCATGCACCTATAGTCAACTAATCTATGACAAAGAAGGCAAGGATATACAATGGAGAAAAGACAGTCTCTTCAATAAGTTGTGCTGGGAAAACTGAAGGGCTACATGTAAAAGAATGAAATTAGAACACTCCCTAACACCATACACAAAAATAAACTCAAATGGATTAGAGACCTAAATGTAAGACTGGGCACTATAAAACTCTTAGAGGAAGACATAGGAAGAATACTCTTTGACGTAAATCACAGCAAGATATTTTTTGATCCACCTCCTAGAGTAATGGGAATAAAATCAAAAATAAACAAATGGGACCTAATGAAACTTAAAAGCTTTTGCAAAGCAAAGGAAACTACAAACAAGATCAAAAGACAGACCTCAGAAAGGGAGAAAATATTTGCAAACGAATCAGTGGACAAAGGATTAATCTCCAAAATATATAAACAGCCCATGCAGCTCAATATTAAAAAAGCAAACAACCCAATCCAAAAATGGGCAGAAGACCTAAACAGACATTTCTCCAAAGACATACAGATGGCCAAGAGGCACATGAAGAGCTGCTCAACATCACTAATTATTAGAGAAATGCAAATCAAAACTACAATGAGGTATCACCTCACACCAGTTAGAATGGGCATCATCGGAAAATCTACAAACGACAAATGCTGGCGAGGGTGTGGAGAAAAGGGAATCCTCTTGCACTGTTGGTGGGAATGTAAATTGATATAGCCACTATGGAGAACAGTATGGAGGTTCCTTAAAGAACTAAAAATAGAATTACCATGTGACCCAGCAATCCCACTACTGGGCATATACCCAGAGAAAACCATAATTCAAAAAGAGTCATGTACCACAATGTTCTTTGCAGCTCTATTTATAATAGCCAGGACACGGAAGCAACCTAAGTGTCCATCGACAGATGAATGGATAAAGAAGATGGTACATATATACAATGGAATATTACTCAGCCATAAAAAGGAATGAAATTGGGTCATTTGTAGAGATGTGGATGGATCTAGAGACTGTCATACAGAGTGAAGTAAGTCAGAAAGAGAAAAACAAATATTGTATATTAACGCATATATGTGGAACCTAGAAAATGGTACAGATGAACCAGTTTACAAAGCAGAAATAGAGACACAGATGTAGAGAACAAACGTATGGACGCCAAGGGGGGAAAGCGGCGGGGTGGTGGGGTGGCGGTGTGCTGAATGGGAGATTGGGATTGACATGTATACACTGATGTGTATAAAATGATGACTAATAAGAAAATAAATAAATAAATAAACATTAAAAAAAAGAATTATTGGGTAAAGATGTGGATCCTGCACTACAGAGAATAAGTTAGTTACCTCCTAAACCCTTCCTTATACTGCACTTAAAAAGAAACCTACTCTATGTGCAAACTCAACCCCCTTCAGGAGAAAAGAACACATAAGTTACACAAGTCCGCCAAGCATCCAAGAAAATATCACCAGGTCTCACACTCAGCACTTACACACTCTATACTTTCCTTATAGAGTTCCTCAGGCCTTCCTTCTGACACCACTTCCTCTTAATTTTAGACTCACCCTAACAATTTAAACATCAGGTGTTGGAAGCAGCAATTTAGAATAGGAGGAGGTCAGACTGCTCCATGTAAGCCTTGCGACAGCAACAAGAAGAAACAACTGAGAGTCTGACCTCCAGGAAGTGGATGAAAACTATTTTACAAAGTGGAGGGAAGGGGGATGACATAGAAACTCAAAATAAATAGCAGCCTAGGCCATTCAAGGTAGGGACAAACAGCTTTGCTAGCCTTGAGAGCATCTCCATAATACAGGACAATACAGTAACTAATGTAAAAGAAAATTATGTTCAATATATTTTGTAGCAAAATTCCATATAACAATAGAATCTTAGATTGTCAGAGTAGAAAGACACTTAAGACAGCAGCCCAGCCTAATTCCTTTACTTTACAAGGAAGGAAACAGCGTATAGGGGTACACAGGTTCAAGGTAGAGTCAAGACAAGAGGGCAGCCCAGCTGGTCCAGTGCTCCTTCCACACGGACGCCCTGGCACTGATACCACTGAGTGGAAGGAAAAGAGACAGTGCATCACTTTTAATCATTCATTGTGTCCATGCTTTTGACATCTCTCTTTTTGCTTCCTTGCACTGATTTTACTCCCTTCAAAAGGAGAAGAAACTTGTTCTCTTTAGTCACAAAAGAGTGAACAATTTTTCCCTGATCTGTGATGAGAGAACCTCAAGGTTGGCTCTTAACAAAATTGGGACTGAAAGTAAAGTTTACTTTGAGTTCCCTTCTACCTCCTCCTATATCCCATTACTGGTGCATTTCCTCCAAGCTGTCTTATGTCTGTCCTTCCACTTGGTACCCCACCCATTGGCCCTAAATCCAGAGTTCCTAGTACAATGTAGAATATGCTCCCAACTTCCAGAAGTTTGGTATATTCCCTGTCTCTTTCTAATTTGATCTCTAATTCTATAAAACAAAAAAATGAGGCAATATACCAGTGTTTCTCAAATATAAGTGGGGAGCTTGTTAAAATGCAGATTCCTGGTCTCCATCTCCTGAAACTACAATTCAACAGATGACTCTGGTGGAAGGGGGCCCTGACCCACTTTGGAAAACACATGACTTCTGCTTGCCTCTCCAGCCTCAGACCCTCCTAGTACCCCCCAGGCACATCCCACTCCACCCAAAGCTTCATACTGTCTCTCCCCACCATGTCTTTGCCTCATGTTCCACCTTCTGAGTGCAATTAATTCCTCCGCATACCTCAAAACCAGCTGAGGCATATGTCATACCTCTGCTCTCCTTGCTCCTGTATGTCTCTGGATTATTGAGCTTATACAGCCTATGATGTGAGCTGATTTCCTGGTATAGCTCCCCTTGAAGGCAGGGCCCTACCTTACTTGTCTTTTTTTAGTCCCAGCACTTGGCACCTTCCCAAGCACATAGTAGGCACTCTAAAAGTGTTCATTAAATTACCTTTTGTATGTGCTAAATTTCCTAGTTAATAACTAGTCATTTACTTATATTTGCATTGTTATTACCCACCCACCCACCAGTATAGTACAGGATTTTCGAGGGTTGCTTGAGGTATCACTCTCAAATGAGGAACACCTTTTGTAACAGGTACAAATGAAAGAGAAGAATGCTAGCATAATCTAACCCTGGTGCCATCAATTGTGGGGTCATAATGAGTTAGATCCATGTTCACTCAGGATATCTGACACCTAAGGAACAATGACAGAGACACATACAATAACCGGGAGTTTTCCTAATGAAAAAGATCAGCTTCTAATAGTTCCTTAGAATTAGTTCTGGCATTCATTCAGGTTAAAAAGTTTTCCAGAAGTGAAGCTGGAACACATTAGAACTTTGAATTGATTCATTTATATAAAACTTTGCCTATTTGTTCTAAGATCCCAGAGATTTCCAGTGTTTTCTACCCAAGATGGTTAACCACCAGAAGTTTAGCTCATCTCCTGAAATCCATCATCCATGTGTGTGTCCCATGCAGGTGTCTGCTATGCAGAGTTTGGAGTCCGCGTCCCCAAGACCACCGGGTCAGCCTACACCTACAGCTATGTCACTGTCGGGGAGTTTGTGGCGTTTTTCATCGGCTGGAACCTGATCCTGGAGTACCTGATTGGCACTGCGGCCGGCGCCAGCGCTCTGAGCAGCATGTTTGACTCACTGGCCAACCACACGGTCAGCCGCCGGATGGCGGACAGCGTGGGGACCCTCAACGGCCTGGGTGAGACTGCCACAGACTCTAACCCCAACATGCAAACTTGCTGAGTCAAATAAATGGGTTCCTCTTTCAGGATGCAATTTGGCAAAATGTATCCAGGGCCTTAATACATCTTCTTTTGCCAAGTAATTCCCCTCTGAATCTAGCCTAAGGAAATTATTCTAGTTTCCATAAAAGCTTTATATGAAAAGATGTTCATCACAGCTTTATTTATAATAACAAAAAATTAGAAAGAGCTTAAATATTCTACAATGATTACATAAACTAGGGCAGCATATTATATAGCTAGCAATTAAAAGGAAGACCAGGAAGACTGCTGTAATAGCATGGAATATGTTTTTGATGTGATGCTGTATGACAAAGGATACAAATTGGACGTGCATCATGTTAATAACTATATAAAAATAAAACGAATACAGGAAAAAGAACTATAAGGAACTTCTCCAGTGGTTTCCTTAGAACATTTAAAAAATTTTTCATAAATAAGCATGCATTAATTTTTAAATAACAAAATATATTTCTAAAAGAAACAGAATGGATGAGTAACCGAAATGAGTGAATACTAAATAATCAGAAGCTCATGTAACAAATACTTTGACACTTCAGGCTCTGAGCCTCACTTACCACCCACTTTCCATCCTGATGTCTGACTATCCCTTTACATTCAAGGGAAGCTAAACAGTAGTTGAGGAAGCTTTGGGGTCTTGCCCCAGAACTTCCAGGGACTAATTCAGTGGCTGCATGCAAGTCATTTGACTTTGGTGCCCTTATCTCAGAAGAACTGACCAAAATGCTGAGCACCTAGATACCATGAGAAGATAAAAAATATGAAGACCACATTTTCTCAGTATAATGATTTCATAGAATTTTAGGTCTGAAAGTGTCCTCCAAAACCAGGTAGCCCGCCCTTTCACTTTACAGATGAGGTCCGGAGAAAGGAGGCACTTGCCCAAGGCCACACAGCTGGTTACAGGCAAGAGCTCAGCTGAAATCCAGGAGCGTGACTGCTGAGGCAGTGCCGTCTCCATTCTATAGAGGGCAGGAGTCCACTGGCCAACAGACAAGACCAAAAGAGCGGGGCATGTTCCCCGGCCATCTTCTCCGCAACCACATTCACTCAAATGGAAAGAACACCCTTCTTCCAATAATTTTCAAAGACACGTATTTCTAAATTTGCTAACAAAGAGAAATTTATGGACTATAAACTAAACAACAATGAAGATAAAACAGTTCAAATAACATGCATGTCAGATCCATATATACATCTGAATGTCCTGGGACAGTCCTGATTTTGGATGTTCCATGTGATGGTTCCATAGACACTGCTGTAATTGTCATATCATGTGTTCCAATTTTTGGTCCAGGATATTAGGCCGCCTCACCTATACACCAAAACCTTCCCATTTGCAAATAGACACCTGTGAACCACAGTGGAGGTGAACACACGCACGCACACACACACACACACACACACACAGTTCCTTCTCCCTCCGTAACAAACTGACCACCTTTCTCTGAGCTGAGTGCAGATGCACCGGGGTAGGCCTGGGAGTTTTTCTCCCTGGACAATATTAGCTCATGTCTTTCCACTCTAGGGAAAGGAAAACAATCATACCCGGATCTTCTGGCTTTGGTGATCGCAGTCATCGTCACCATCATTGTCGCACTGGGGGTGAAGAATTCTGTGGGCTTCAACAACGTACTCAATGTGCTGAACCTGGCAGTGTGGGTATTCATCATGATTGCAGGCTTCTTCTTCATCAATGGGAAATACTGGGCTGAGGGCCAGTTCTTGCCCTACGGCTGGTCAGGGGTGAGTTCATTCCTAAATCCCAGTGTACCTGTTGCACGCTCTGCTTTCCACCCTGTGACAGTCTGAGACATACTTTCAAGAAAATGCTGTTTGTCTCATAACCTTCATGGCACTCTTTTCATCTCTTTTATCTGAATTTAATTGGAATGTTCTGAAGAAGTGGTTCTTTTTTATTTATTTGTTTCACAAACATTTGAGATCCTATTTTATGTGGAAAACAATAATAGACTTGAAGTTCGGGTCACTTGCAATATACCTAATATTACGCTAAGTGCTCCACATATAATATCTCATTTAACCTTCCTAATAACCTTGCAAGGAGGATATTTACATTCTGGTCTTACAGATGAAAAAAACTCATACTCAGAGAGGTCAAATGGCTTGCTATTAAGCACACAGTGTAAGTGTCCAAGTCAGGACCCAAAGCCAGGACTGTCTGACTCCATAGCCTGTACAAGAACAGCTCAGTCCTACAGAATCTCTCTACAGTCTATTCAGACAGTCCGTAAGTACACAAGGCAGTAAAGGAGGCCGGGAGAGTGGGCGGGTGAGGAAAGCATGAGTGTTGCCTGGGTATGGAAAAAGAAAAGAACAGTTTTCAAATCTAATCCCAACATTTGACCCAAGGTGGAGAGTCCTGCTGGGGTCTGAGAGCAGAGAAGCCCACCTGGTGTGGTCTGGGGGTTGGCAAGAGAGTGCGCTGGACCAAAAGGACATTTTCAGATCTCATCCCTGTGATCTGATGGTGTGGTTTATGCTAAAGAAAGATGGGAAGGTCCGAGTGGCAAATTCTTTATACTGAGAAGTACTAGTTCTAAGTCGCACCTGGATTCTTTCTCTAGCACGACTAAAAATGCTTACTTTATGGATTTATTGGTAAAATTCACCAGCTCGTTCTTCTTTTTTTTTTTAAATAGTTGAATATAAATCAGAGAATTTTGAGTTAGAAGGGATCACAGAGGTCACCTGATCCCATCCTCTCACTTAACAGGTAAATAAACTGACGCTGGGAGAGGCACACCCACCCAGAATCAGTGACAGAAGCAAGTCCAGGATTCCACCAGTTTTGCTTTTGTAGTTTTTGCTTACACTGGTTTTCCTCCAAGAGGTCCAGGGACCAGAAATAGCTCTTGGAGAACACTCAAAATAATTTCTGTGTATTCTAAACCATGCCACGCTGTTCAATGCAGAGAAACAAGCAAGGAAGCAATTTAAGCCAAGGTTTCTAGTCTTCTGCTTATCAGTAAGAATTTGCAGAGTTCATCCCTCCCCCTTGAAGTGAATAAATCCTAAAACTGGTTAAAACCAGAAGAAGAGACAAAGAAACACTGTTAACCCCATTCTGGATTCCCAAGTCTATATTTTCTTATGATACAAATCGTTCCCTTCCTATCAAATAAGAAAACAACAAATTGTAATAATGAAAAAGAAAGAATGTTTTCCCAGAACTCAACTGCATTTTCATCATAGCACATGAAAATGTTCTCACCATTTTCTTAACAATGTAAGAAATTACTGGGTCATGGACCTACTACAAGACTTTGGCCAACAGTTAACTTCTGTGCTTTCAGGTTTTCTCATCTATCAAGTGGTAAAACTAATGACAACCAAATGTCTGCAAAACAAGAATAAAATCTTAGATGTTTTTATGTGCACACTGTGTGGTTAGCAACAGCGATTATGACAGGAGGAAGGAGTTAGAATTTACCCACTACCTGCTGGGTGCCCAGCATTCTGCTCTATGAATATTATCTCACTCTTATAACAAAACTTTAAAGCAGGTGCTGCTATCCCCAACTTATAAATAGAGAATTCAAGGCTCAGAGAAGCTGGGTAACTTGCCTAAAGTCACTTAGCTAGTCGGTGCCAGGACTGAAATTCCCACCCAGGTGTGTGGCTCCAAAGTCCCTTCCACTACACTGAGTGCCTTATGTATGATGACCCCTCCCTTCTGAGCCTTCTTTAAAAAAAAGTAAGAATGTAATTAATCTGACATGTTACATTTTCATTTCCTTCAAGCCTTCACAAAGTCTTGGGGTCTTGGAGCTAGAAGGAGCATTAAGATGGGGGCATAGTTAAGCCGGCCCAGGCCAAATGTGCATTTTTACTGAGACATCATATCAAAGCAATTTGAAAACTCTTCTTAATTACTCAGATCATGTTTAATTTTCAAAATCTTCCTAAGAACTTATCTAAATGGCACACACTGTAGTCTAGGCCCCATGTGAAGACTGGAAATAGTCAATATCCTCTGTGTAAATACCCTTTGCCCATGCTGAAGAAGATGAACCAGTCTTTTAGCTCTTCCTTTTGTGCTTTGTTCTGGGGTCTTTATTCTCTTTGGGGGGATCTCCTCTCCCTGCTCAGGGGCTCCACATCCGTCCTCAGTCAGGAGCTGCCTCATCACAGAAGGAGCTAATCAAGCTAGACTTAGGGGTTTCCCATTTACCCAATCCCAGTTCTCACTAGCTTCTACAGAAAGAAAAGAAAATTGGAAATCAGGCATAAAAAAGAAAGGAAGGATGCCATCCCTAACAATTTTTTCCTTATGACATACTCTTTCATATACACTTTTCATTTAATCTTCACCACAGCCTTGCAAGATAAGTACAATGATCTCCACGTTTACCTCAAAATAACTGAAGTTTAGAAAAGTTAAGATCACAGATCTAGACTGTAATAGAGTTGAAAGTCAATCCCAGTCCTAGATGAGCCAAAGCCCTTATTTACTCCATTATGCCCAAGTTTGCATGCATCGAACCAACTGTCTTTTTTGGCACCTTTGGCCACTGACCTCACTCCAACCCAAACGTGCTACCTGGAGTAGGCTTGTCATTGGTCACCAAAAAAGCTTGGCTTGGATTTTGGATTTTTCACTGCAAATCCATATTCCCTGCAAGAAATTCAAATATATGTCCTAGTGGCTATGCCTAAAAACATCATCTGAGCACAAAGGACAGCCCAGTGTGAAGATGATGCTGACTCGTCCTCTCTGCTATCTGCCTGGCCTTGGATTTCTGCGTTGTACATTTCCTCCACAGCTGACTGCCTAGACCTGTTCTTTCTCGACTTTGGTTTCAGGTTGCTTTTCCAGTCCAGCAAGGCCAATTTGAATATGGATGCTATTTTTTAAGATCTGACACCTTCTCATGAGCATGTCATCCACCAAGTGAATAAACACTCCCTACTCTGTCATCTGACAATTGTCAACAAAATCGAGTTGCCTACTTGGCAGCTTCATGAACTTCTTCACTCCTTAAGGAAATTCTGACCCCCACCCCTGACAAGGGGACTAGTGCAGAGTTCCAGTCCACTTTCTTCTTCAATCCTTTTAGGTAGGACAGGATGGAGGAAACCACTGTGGACAGAGTGGTTTATAAGGATACCATTACATGACTTGAAACACAATTTTCAAGGACTCTGAAAGAGTTAAAGAGCGATCCATCCTCTGGCCATGGACCCCTCAGAAGCCTACTCTTTCCCTGCTCCAACCACTTCCTTCCAAAGAAAATAGCATAAGGAATGGTTTACTCACTTACAGGTTCTGGGTCAAATGCTTCTTTGGTCTTGAAGAGCTTAAGAACAACAAACATTTTTTTCCCTATATCAAGTAACTGCTGGCCCTCAGCTGAACCCCTGCTTCTATCTGCAATTCCTCAGCTCTTGAACATTGTCGGATGCATATTCGCTATATGTTATTTGTTCTTGATGCTATCTTATGGTTTCTCTTTAACCAAGTAAGACACTCTACCAGCACAAATAGCTCCCAGGAAAATGGTTCAGAGCAAGTATTTGTGGGGAATGCTGACAGCCTCTAAACAAAGGAAAACCTGTTTCCCATGTCTCCACATTTGAATCCACTTGTTGGAACCTATGAGCACATTCCACTGTCGCTGTGGACAGGCTGCTAATAGATCTGGAGCATGAGGGTGGTAGGAAATGTTGTTAATGTTGGAGTTCTGGCTTGTGACCTTGAGAGTGAATTATAAAATGTGCCTAATTATCTCCTAGGCACATCTGGCAGACACGCCAAGGCAGAATACAGAGAGCTGCCTCATCCTAATGCCTCTCAAATATCAGCAAGTCACAAGGGCCAGCTTTTAGGGATCCCAGACGCTGAGTAGCAGGCCAGCAATGTCATTCTTTTGTCAACTAATTAAGCAGCGGCCCGCCAGCAACTGAGGCACGTGCTGTTTCCCTCTGTAGAGGGAAGGAGCCATCTGGATCGCCTGGCTGAGCAGCTACACCAGGTGGACTTTGGAAAACAATTTCCATTAATGTCATCAAATAAAAATCAATACTGTTTTTTTATTTATATAAAACATTAAAGGAAAGTTAGGATAAAGTACAAATGAACCCAGAAATACACACACACACACACACACACACTTCACCCACCAATTTAATTCACAGATGCTCACCCCTAGGTACCGCACACATTCTTTCATGCATGGAATTGTATCCTAATCGTAAATACCAGAGGCCGGATCTGAGATCTGGGTAGAGTGAAGTGGAAAGCAGTTTTAGTGGGTATTTGGGTAGAGATACACCCATACACAGTTTCATTTCGTGGTTCTTTTGTATTTACCAGAGATTATTTGCTTGCAAGGAAGAAAAACTCATTCAAACTAACTCAGGTAAAAAGGTGACCCTATTTGCTAATTGTATTATCTTTTCTTACATAATCTGTTTATTTAATCTATATCTTGTTAGGCCAGAGTCTGTTTGATCTTGGCAGATGTGCTGATTTTTCCCCATTTGCCCACAGTCCCCAGATCCATTCTCTACCCCTCATGCTCTGTTCTGTGCTCCAGAAGACCCCCTGCTGGTTGCTTCCTGTTGGGTTTAGCCAATGGGAGATATCATCAGATCAGAAGGTGAGAAGAGAACAAGGCCAGGGTATTTCTTCCTCACTTCTTCCCAGCCTTGACCCCTAGAGCGCCTTCACTGAAATCATTCATTTGAACCATCTGAGTTAAATTCCGTGTCCTGCCTATCACAGTAGAACCTCCAGATGTCCTACCTTTGATCTGCTTAGTCTTTCTTCAACCATAATTTCTTTCTAGTTCTACACATGCAAGTTCAGGCTAACAGACATTCTCTTTGCAAACTTATTCTCTCTCTTCCCAACTTGATCATAGTTAATTTTCTGGTATCTAATCATTATCAGTAATTGCCATCCATACTTTCATTCATCTGGGAAATAGTAGCATCCGTGTTTTACAAATAATATAGATATTTATTAATCTTTTTCAGTTTGTTACCACAGTCAAGGTAGCATTTCGGGTCGTGCAGTGTCCTCTAGGCTCCAAGCCCCAGGAAGTCAAGCTCAGAGTGCTTTTTGCACATAATTGCATCCACATCACCAAGCACAGTTCCTGGTTCTTGGGAGCAGTTTAAAAAATGTGTCAAGTTCTAAAAGAAAAATAAGGAGGACGAGGAAGAGGAGGAGGAATTTGTGCCCTTGGTCTCATCTGTTCTAGAAAAACTTATAATAGTAATAAAAATACTACTGATAAGAGGAATATTTATTAAGTACCTATTGTATTCTATGACTGTGGTTGACTGTATTATCTCATTTAATCCCTGGAACAATCCAACGAGCTAAACACGATTTTTATTTCCATTTAAGTGATAAAGAAAATGAGACCCCAAGGGGTTAGGAACTTGTTCTAGGTCACCAAGCTAGTACATGGCAGAACCAACCTAGGTCTGACAGTCTACAGAATCTGCACTCCTAACCAAGTCCTATGCCACCCATTTGCATGGCTCTGTGATTCCCTCTGGAGCCTTCAAAATTGGAAGGTGTCCCTCCAATTCTGTCTGGAGGTATCTTCCACTGAGTCCTCTTTTTCAGTTAGACATCCCCTGGTCCTCAGTTAATCTTCATATGGCATGGTTTACAGACCTCTCACCTTTCTCCAGGGTAGACTGGCCCTATAGTTCTTATTTAGGACCTTCCTACCCACATATCCTCAGCAGGGAGCTCTTCCAGTATCTATGACCTTTCCATCCAGCACTGATCACACCAAGTGGGCATGGCACCGTAGCCGTGGGACATCCTAATTGGGAGCAATGCATCTTTAGACTGATTGTCAGAGAAGGTCACTGTATGATTTACAAGAGGTGTGTGTGTGTGTACGGGAAGAAAGATGTTAAAGGAAGAGAAGACAGGACTGATTTCTGGAAGCTGTCTTAAAGCAAGGCTTTCCTTAACTGGAGCAGCTTAGCGAGCCTACAGTCCCAGCAATCATTCATCCCTGAACACCAGAGACATCTTTTAGACAAATGAAAACAAAGCACGTTTCCAAATCTGTGAACCTCCACATACGATGAGGTGAGATCTGTTTGACCTCCTTGTCTGGATGCCAAAGACAGTTTCCACATCTTCAAATGGAGGACTTTGCTGCTGTGAAATTGGGAGTTATCTCCTCTCCCAGAAAGTACCCCTCTGGTGACAACTGCTTGTTTGAGAAGTTCTTTCTATTAGAATAGATCAGGAGTTCTTAGATTTTTTTGTGTGCAGTGGACTCCTTGGCAGTCTGGTGAAGCCGATGGACCCCTTTTGAGTTATGTTTATACTATGTATAAATTGTGTTTATAAATGAATAACCTAATTACATAGGAGTTCGAAAGAAATCAATTACAGTTAACCTATGAACAACATGAGTTTGAACCAAGCGGTTCCACTTAGGTGGATTTTTTTTCAAAAGTAAATACTACAGTACTACACCAGTCAGTGGTTGGTTGAATCTGCAGATACAGAACCACAGATATGAAGGAACCGAGTACATGGGGGAACCACAGATACAGAGGGCCAGTATAAGTTATACTCAAATTTTCAGCTGTGCTGTGGTCGGCACCCCTAACCCCCATGTTGCTCAAGGGTCAATTGTATATTGAAATATAGTTATAAAAATATTTTTAAATTGTGATATAACAACGTGCTTTGTTATTAGTGCTTTAAATATTAATATCTATGTCTAATAACTGACATAAATTGGCAGTCACAATGAGCACAAGTGGTATTTCAAGATCTCTGCAACAACTAATACAATGGGAAAATAGCTGATTGCTATTGGTGACAAAGTCACAGGTACTGTTAGTCACCT
This sequence comes from Mesoplodon densirostris, assembly GCF_025265405.1. Classification (NCBI taxonomy): domain Eukaryota; kingdom Metazoa; phylum Chordata; class Mammalia; order Artiodactyla; family Ziphiidae; genus Mesoplodon; species Mesoplodon densirostris. Next base: position 93,562,291 of record NC_082665.1, on the reverse strand, counting down.
ACACTCATAATTGAAAGAAATGATAACATTCAGTTGAAGGGTAGTGAACAGAAAGATGTATTTTTTTCTCTGAAAAATTCTCAGACCCTCCCCCGCGAATTGCATGGACCCCAGAATAAGAACTTCCAGTTAGAGAACTGAAGCATTAAAGTCCTGACAGGAGAGACTGTAGAAGAGACCAACTCATTTTACAGATGAGCAAAGGTTGCTTTTGAAAGTTTGAGACAATCTTCCATTTTGTGATGTTCCTTGTAGGTTCCACTTCTCAGTATTTTGTCTTTTACCTATTGAGAAGTCAGTAGGAAAGGTAAGAGTGAAAATTTAGGGACAGGTGTCTGCTTGGCACGTGTTTAGAATTTCATCATGTATAAACTGAATATGGAGAAAAGGAAAAAATGGTCAGTCCACAATGAGCCTCACTCCTGGCCCCCTGGCTAGAGCTTGCAGGTTGTCAAATGCCCTCACCCCATACACAAAACCCCAGAAAAATCTCTTTCATCTTCCCCAAATGGGACACCCCCAAGCATTCAAAGAGGCACGTTTCTTACTTTCAGCTGATAATGAGAATGCTAAGGTGGGAAAACATAATTTAAACTTCGATAGATTCTTTGGAAGAAAGTCACACACTCCTCCATGGAAGATTTTCACTGCTTGACTCATCAAGTCACAACCACCCTTGGGATCACATAGGCTCCTGTCAGACATCCAGCAGATGTCACTGGATACCACCGCCTCAGCTTCACACTGCCTCACTCCTCATCCTTCCCCTGCCCTGTAGCCCAACAAGGCCACTCAAGCCCCCAAAAGGAACAGTAAAGTCAAATCGTCTCTACCTGTCTTCCCATGAAAGACACTACACGATTTGAAGATCTGAAAATCTTTTATATCCTTTCACACCTGGAAGATGCCCTGGAGATGATCTCCCAGGGTCACTAATGGTAATCTGGGCAGGACAATTTGTGCAAGAGCATCTGAGCCCCTACACTAAATGCCAGAAGTGCCCACCCCATGTCTCTGTGTCGGTCACAAGTACCTCCCTACATTTCCAAACAACTACGGGCAGTCATACAGACTCTGGTTGTGCTTGAGAACCACTGAATGAAAACAGAGCATAAAGAAGTTAATGAGTTCCCCAAGACATAGGGATAGCCAACTTATTGATTTATTCATAACCCCACTTACTTCCAAAAATTATTTGAATGTGTTGAATGGCCTCGTTTTTTTTGGGGGGGGGGGTGGCTTTTTATTTGTTTGTTTGTTTGCAGTACGCAGGCCTCTCACTGTCGTGGCCTCTCCCGTTGCGGAGCACAGGCTCCGGACGCGCAGGCTCAGCAGCCATGGCTCACGGGTCCAGCCGCCCCACGGCATGTGGGATCTTCCCGGACCGGGGCACGAACCCATGTCCCCTGCATCAGCAGGCAGACTCTCAACCACTGCGCCACCAGGGAAGCCCTGACCTCGTTTTTATGTGGATATAATTCTTCTTATCTTCATTTTACACTTGGGGGAATTTCCCAGTGTCACACAGCTAGAAAGTAGAGATCAGAACTCAAGCGTTTAGCACAAGTTCCACCATGTTACTCCTTCTACCACTCAGTACTGTTTGCCGGGCACCAGGCAATCCTGGGGACCACGTCAGGCCCTGGTGCTGCCCGGACACTTTGAGTCTGATAAATGTCTTCATCCTTATAGGTGCTGCAAGGAGCAGCCACATGTTTCTATGCGTTCATTGGCTTTGACATCATCGCCACCACTGGAGAGGAAGCCAAGAATCCCAACACATCCATCCCTTATGCTATCACTGCCTCCCTGGTCATCTGCCTGACAGCATATGTGTCTGTAAGTACCAAATGCTTATGTGACCCTCCTCATGGCCTTTTCATATTGGACCTTAAAATGTGGCTCTGGGACTGGGTTTCCTTCTGTCAGGAAGTAATCCTTTACTTGTGCCTTCTCGGTGTTTGTACGCATATGTTTTGTGTTGCTCCCTCTTTTTACACTGGCTCAAGCTCACCCCACCCACCAATGACAAGGAGGAAATCAGGGCTCCAAACTGGAGACAGGAGAAGCCCCAGGTCCTCACTTCAGCCATGGCCCCCGTCCCTGCTCCGTCCTATGCACAGGCTCTTGGTGTCCACTGCTGCCCACGGGATCGTGTGCAGGGAGTGGGCTGCCGTCCAAGGAGCTCAGATCACAGGCTGGCAGTAACGGGCGGGTGTGCAAGCAGAGGCACTGTGGGCCTCTGCGCGCCCTCCTCAATGCTCTTCTGTCTTCTGGGAGCTTCCCGGCAGCAAAGAGACAAGGCTCTCCCAGGGTGGGGAAAGAGAATTCATCATCCTCTAGAAATGCTTCTCCCTTAAATCTGGTGGGTTGGGGGGGGTGCAGAGTGGGAGAAGATGTAATTTCTTTCTGCTATTGCTCCCTCTTTTTACACTGGCTCAAGTTCGCCCCTTCAGGTTTCCCTGCCAAGGGAAGTCCTTAGAATGAAGCCTTCAGGCTGTCTCCTAAGGATCACGCCCCTCAGACACTCCTCACACTTCTGATGTGTCATCTCTCAGCTCCCATCCCAGAATTCCTATCACAGAAATAGTTCAGCCACATGCAACATCCCCCTCAGCCCCTGGCAGTGGAGAGGACCAGCTGGTAAGCCGACAGATGCGTGGTTACACAAACCCCCCCAAGTCCTGGGGGTCCAACTCACTTCAGCCACCACAATTATCATAGAAAGAGCCAGCAGCCGGGGTGCACGCTGTCGGCCCGGCCGCTCCTGCTGCCACAGCATGCGACAAGAACCTCTTCACAACGCCTACCAAAAAAACCGGAAAAACACCTTCAGCAACAACCTGAAGAAACCAGGCCAAGGGATCATTAAGGCAAGCTGCAAAACAGGATTGTCCTGGAAGCCAAAAGAAAACAAGAGAGCAGCACTAGATGTGGTTTGCCCACCCAAATCTTTATGGATAGGTCAGTTATCACCCCCCCAACCCCGCCCCATGCACACACATGCAACTGGCTTCATCTTATCCAACCCTGATTAGCCCTGCAGACAGAATGTTCAGGAACAGCTGGGGTTGGGGGAAGCAGGCAGGGGTAGCAGCAGAGACACTCTGCTCTGCATTCCCCCTCCCTCATAACTCCCCTCTTCCAGTAGTCAACCACTGTGGCACACACAGTAAAGTTAATAATCACAGTTCCTTCCTTAGAATAGTGCTTTATAGACTACTGAATATGTCTACGCATCTACCAACTTTTGCCCATCCTAATCTAATGTGGGCAGGAGACACTCTGAGAGTTGCTGTAAGAATCTATCCCTCTCTCCTCAGGTCTTCCCCGATGTTGCTGGGAAAGATTGTCTTTTAGGATGCGTGGGTCCTAACCATGCCTCAGGGGTTGTTTGGTCTTGTGTTGGTCAGCAGGTGCTCATCCTACCACCAGGAAAAAGTCAAATTGCTGGGCTGTGGTCATTCATCCTGCTGTCCTCCCTAGTGGCGCATGGCTTCACTGGAGGATCTTGGCTCCTGAGCAATAGGCAAAGAGGTGATCTAGAAGTGAACCACTCTCTCCTTTTCAGGCTCTGGACTCCCTCACGGATGCCAGGATTGGCCTTCACAGGCCAGGGGGCACCTGGTCTTATGACTGGCGGCTCCATCACCTGGGGCCAATTATGACGGGAGGGATGTTACAGCAGATCTATGACATGTGAGGAGAAATAGGTCCTGGTTAAGCAAAGCCATAGTGGTCTTAGAGCCCACAGTAGTACTGGATTCCATCCTGATGCCATAATTTATTTCTTGGCCTGCCTGGTTCCTGGGACTGAGCTACAGAGAGGAAATGGAGACATGAGTCCCGTCAGTTAATCGGTTGTGGATCTCCTACGCATTTATCTTTAGAGTTGTGATCTCTGGTCTTTAGGGTAAGATCTAGTACAGTTAAGATCCTGTAGGACCCTGAAAGTATAAAAGAAATGAGACTCTTGTCCATGTGGGCAGGGTGCTCATGGTCACTGCCAGGCCCTGGCTCTAGTGCCTTTGGCTGCAGCTCCTTCCATCGGATAATATCTGCCCTTCATTGAACTATCAGTGTAGCTCTGCTTTCATGGAGCTGAAACACCTGCAGACTTATCCCTCAGATACAAAAGGGTCACAGAGAGATATTGCAAATGATTTGGTCTAGTCCACTAAATTCACATGTGGGGAGAAAATACTGAGACCAAGCATTCCAAAGGCCAAATAACTGGTCTAAAGTAAAGGCAGGTGCCAAGAAGTGGCAGATCCAAGCCCCCATGCAGGACCAGGCCTCTTTCCTCTCCTATGGGACCTCCATCCATGCTTCAGACAGACCCCTCTACCTCCAGCCATGGTTCCTCTTGTTTTACAGGTGAGCATGATCTTAACTCTGATGGTGCCATATTACACAATTGACACGGAATCCCCGCTCATGGAGATGTTTGTGGCTCGTGGGTTCTATGCTGCGAAATTCATAGTGGCCATCGGGTCGGTTGCAGGACTGACAGTCAGCTTGCTGGGCTCCCTCTTTCCAATGCCGAGGGTCATTTATGCCATGGCTGGCGATGGGCTCCTTTTCAGGTAAGGGCTATGCTCGGTGGCATTTATTCTATTCTTCCATGCCTGCCCAGGGAGACTGTCACCCACTGTCAGCCTGACTGTAATTTTGATGTGAGTGCCTGTCACATAGACAATGGAACTTGTCATATATCTTGGCAAAGGGTTTGAGTGAAATTAGTTTAGGTCCCAAAACAGCCCCTCTGTTTGACCCTGGGTCCCTCAATCTAGCAAAAAAATAATATGTCCCCCCAATGGCCCCCTCCCCTCTTATTTGACATTGTATAAAGATGGTGAGTGCCAAAATGCTACATTGGGTGGCCTCCAGAAGGAAGAACCCATCCCAGGGGCATCTGAGGCTTGCCCTCACATTGAGGCCTGATGACTGCCCCCTCTGAAGCTGAAAAAGTTCACAGTTACAGTCAAAGAGAGGATAAGACCCTCTGAACAGAGCCTAGTAATAGTAGCAACAATCGCTACCATTTATTGAACATTTGTGTATCCCAGGTATATGGTATCCCATTTAGTCAGCACAATAACTCTATTTTACAGAAGAGTATACTAGATGAATATACTCAGAGAGGTTAAAAAAAAAAAAACTTGCCCCAAATCCCCCAGGTGCTGGGTGGCGGGGTCAGGATTTGAACCCAGGACTGTCTGACCCCGACAACCAGACTTTTAACCACACCAGTACACTGACACTTCCAGCCCCCTAAGCTGGCCATGAAGTAGCCTATCTGCCCATGGTACAAAGAGGATGTGGCCCCATCTCTTGGTTCCTAGTGTCTACTGTGTGAAGAGCTTACAGGGAAGGCATTCTTCAAGCGCACAAAACAAGGAGTAAACCTCCAAGGAGCTCCCAGGAGTGCAGAGGGATCCAGCTCAGGGACTTTATCTCTGCCATCCGCTGTCACATTCTGCACCGTTTCCTCCGCATACCCCCTAAGGTCACCACGAGCTGTGACCTTGGGGGAGCTGGAAAGATCAAGAAAAGGCTGACTAGCTATCTATTTTATATTTGGTAGTGTATATATGTCCATGCCACTCTCTCACTTCGTCCCAGCTTACCTTTCCCCCTCCCCGCAGCCGCATAGCACAGGGAGATCAGCTCCGTGCTTTGTGGCCACCTAGAGCGGTGGGATAGGGAGGGTGGGAGGGAGGGAGACGCAAGAGGGAAGAGATATGGGAACGTATGTATATGTGTAACTGATTCACTTTGTTATAAAGCAGAAACTAACACACCACTGTAAAGCAATTATGCTCCAATAAAGATGTAAAAAAAAAAAAAAAAGATGTTAAAAAAAAAGAAAAGGCTGACCATAATGGAGGTGTGACAACTTCACACACCCAAAAGGTTTTTCAGCTGTCAAAGAAAACCAAGAGGAAAGATGCTGGGGCTCCGAGCACAGTTTATATTCCTGTTTCATGGACTGAGTCATGGAAATAAGGGAGGAATGGAAGTGGAGGGAGGAGGGAGTGCCAGAATGAGAGAGGAGGAGGGCGGGAACCTACCTAAGCCTCCAGGAACTGCTAAAGAAGGGTGCCATTCAGTCACCCTTGTTGGTCTTCTCTATCTTCTCCTGTTAGTGAGTGGCCAGATTTAGCTTTCATCCAGGAGCACATGTTCTCAATGACTGTACTATTTTGCCAACCAAATCCCTGTACTTCTGTTGTAGAGCAAGTGCTTCTCAAGCTTTGGCATAAATCAGAATCCTCTGGAGGTTTTTTAAAGCGTAGAGTTTGTTGGGCCCCACTCCCAGAGAGTCTGACATGGTAGGTCTCAGGTAAAATCTCAGAATACATATTTCTAACAAGTTCCAAGGTGATGCTGATGCTCCACAGACCACACTTTGGGTAACACAGGTGTAGAGGACCCCCAAAGTCTGTATGACTTTGCCAAGTATCCCTTCTTCATAGCAAAGCCTATGCTTCAATTTAGATTTCTGAGAACCCCCTAGATTCAATCAATCCATCACATCACATAATGAAGTAGGAATTTTAATAAAGAAGTTTGGCTCAAACTCAAGGAATTAAAGTAAATTCTGTTTAAATTCTATTCTGGGAACCGAATCCTGGGGCAGGAATAGCAGCTGTATTTAAGGCAGTGAATCCAGAAGTAAGCTGGAGAAACAGGACCAGGAGGTGTTAAACCATGTTGAATCAATCCCCACGTGTAGCTCACCGTGAACCCTCTGCTTGCCCCTCCCTTCAGGTTCCTGGCACACGTGAGCTCCTACACAGAGACCCCAGTGGTGGCCTGCATTGTGTCGGGGTTCCTGGCGGCTCTCCTCTCCCTATTAGTCAGCCTGAGAGATCTGATTGAGATGATGTCCATCGGCACCCTCCTCGCCTACACCTTGGTCTCTGTCTGCGTCTTGCTCCTTCGATACCAACCAGAAAGTGACATTGACGGGTTTGTCAAGTTTTTGTCTCAGGAGCACACAAAGAAGAAGGAGGGCATTCTGGCTGACTGTGAGAAGGAAGTTGGCTCTCCTGTGAGTGAAGGGGAAGAGTTTTCCGGCCCAGCCACCAACACATGTGGGGCTAAGAATTTACCATCCTTGGGAGACAATGAGATGCTCATAGGGAAATCAGACAAGTCAACCTACAACGTCAACCACCCAAACTACGGCACCGTGGACGTGACCACAGGCATAGAAGCTGATGAAACTGAAAACATTTATCTCATCAAGTTAAAGAAGCTGATTGGGCCCCGTTACTACACCATGAGGATCCGGCTGGGCCTTCCAGGCAAAATGGACCGGCCCACAGCAGCTACAGGGCACACAGTGACCATCTGTGTGCTCCTGCTTTTCATCCTCATGTTCATCTTCTGCTCCTTCATCATCTTTGGTTCCGACTACATCTCAGAGCAGAGCTGGTGGGCCATCCTTCTGGTCATTCTGATGGTCCTGCTGATCAGCATCCTGGTGTTTGTGATCCTGCAGCAGCCAGAGAACCCCAAGAAGCTGCCCTATATGGCTCCCTGTCTCCCCTTTGTGCCTACCTTTGCCATGTTGGTGAACATCTATCTCATGCTAAAGCTCTCGACCATCACGTGGATCCGGTTTGCGGTCTGGTGCTTTGTGGGTAAGCAACTTCCTTTGAAGCCTTGAGAGTTCCCTTCTAAGACCTTGATCAGGCTTATCTCAAAATTACCTCCTAGCTGGACTGGGCATCACTCTTCCAAGAGAAATCTGGCTGGTTCTGTAGATCCCTACTTCCTGCTTTAGAGTCAGAAAAGCCAGTTGTGCCCTTTCTGCCTGTTATGATCTTGGTTGTTAGTTTTGAAGAATGATACTGATCAATCCATCACTTCATTGAATACTATTACTGGATGTTCTTCTTGTGGATAATTAGTATCATAGAAAGGCCACTTAAAACGAATCCACGTGTTTAGAAAGGACAAAAATAACATAAAAATGAGGGTGGGAAAGGCTGATTGGAATTCTTAGAAACTAAAAATTATGAAAATTTTTATTTATCTTACGTTCAACAAAATTAAAATAGCAATCATGCTGGGCTTCCCTGGTGGCGCAGTGGTTGAGAGTCCGCCTGCTGATGCAGGGGACACGGGTTCGTGCCTCGGTCTGGGAGGATCCCACATGCTGCGGAGCGGCTGGGCCTGTGAGCCATGGTCGCTGAGCCTGTGTGTCCAGAGCCTGTGCTCCGCAACGGGAGAGGCCACAACAGTGAGAGCCCCGCGTACCGCAAAAAAAATAATAAAATAAAATAAAATAAAATAAAATAGCAATCATGCCATGTTTTTTTAAATGAGCAAACTATGAATTAAGTATGGGGTTTTAGGCACAGTTTTTTGACAAAATTGTATCACGGCACCATTTAACAGCCCTCAGTTTTTGTTGACTTTGCAAAATATTCAAGTTTTTCATTTTTTCCCCAAGATCTTTCTTCATCCTTTGATAATCATTCTCTTGGGAAGTACCCATCATACCATCATCCTTGTTGCTTTTCTCTTCTTCTATTGATAACTGATAGGACTCTGTTGGGTCATCAACGTCCACAGCTTTGAGTGAATTACTATTGCTCTCTCTAAACTCACTTTCACTGCCTTCAGGAAGTCCTGTATCATTCCCAAGATTTCTAGTTTTCCTTTGGGATCAATTTATATTATATTCACATTACATGTTTATCCTATATGACCATCACTGATGTTTATGAAATTGCTCGGGATTGGTGCTCGTGATAACTTGAGAAGGATATTTAAGTGAAGACTAATTTTAAAGTTCCTTAGTTACTATTTTTATATTTCCTATACAACTTGGTAACCCTGGGGTCTCTGGCAACAAATACTTAGCTAAGGAGAGTCCTTAGGTGCTTTGAGGAATAGGAAAATAAAGAAAAAGTAACTCAGCCTTAAGGGAGGCAAGACAAATATGTGTGAATCAACCAGCCTGGGCAAGGCAGCATAGAGAGTCATTGAGTTGTAGCCCATCCACTCCTTGAGGTCAGGGATATGGGTGTTCAACCTGGTGACCTCTGTGCCAGAACATAGTTTGTGCTTAATAAATACTTCTCTATGATTGTAAAGTACTCTTCAGATGAAAAAAAGGAAACTTCCAGTCAGAATAGCTGGAAAGGACTTTAAGGAGGTAGAATTTGAACTGGGCCTATAAGATAGGATTTAGGTAGAGGGAGGTGGGGGGAAAACACAGTATTCAAAGGAAAGAACATATGCCTCCCAGAAAACTCCTCACATCCAAAGGCCATCCTATGCTTTCCTGTAAGCATTTTGTACCAATTTTTCACTACCCTAAGCCTCATCCCTTGTTAGACTTTAAGGGATCTCTTGAGAGGACCCCACCGACTCATCAAAGTTCTAAGCATTTATATGGTTCATTCACAGTCTCTCTTTTCTGTTTAAACATTTTCCCACTGGAACAAGAAGCTAACCAATGGAAAGATGCTATTATGGGTAGAAATGAATGAAGTGGGTAGAAATATTAGAGTCATGTATTTGTCAAATGAATGAAGGCACAGACACAAATACACATGAGTTTATTCATCTTTTCCTGGACTATTTAAGCTAGAAGAAGCCTCCAACATGCAGTACAGTGTTACCCACAGTGTGGTGACCATTCCATTGTTAATATTTGGACTGATTTTAGAGAGTATATAAATGAACTTTTTAAAATATTATATGATTATTATTCACTTTCACAAATACTAGAAAAATATATACATTCCCATGAATCTGGTGATTATTTTAAACTTTAAAAGTGAGTCAAGGAGATTCAAGATGGCGGAGAGTAGGTGGACGTGGAGTTCATCCCTCTCCACGATGTATCAGGAATACATCTGTAGATGCAACAATTCTCACAGAACACCAGCTGAAAACTAGCAGAAGACCTTGGACACTGGAAAGGACTATAAAGATCCCTGCATAACTGGGTAGGATGGAAAAAAAGAAGGGAGAAGGAGGAGGAGAGGAAGCAGGCCAGGTCCTGCACCCCAGGGAAGGGAAGCTGAAGCAGAGGAGAGAGCCCCAAATTTGGGGAAACCCCCTTTCTGATGCAGAAATAGACTGGAACAGAGGGGAAGCATTAGAGGCTGTCGGAAGAGGGTGAAGCGGTCAGTTTGTGGGAGACAGGGCAGAATGAGAAATAAACAGACGGTCCATACTGTGGCCATACGTGCCCAGGACTGGGACGTGTATTCACAGGTGTGCAAAGGGGCTGGGAGCTGGTGCGTGGGGACTGGAGAACAGGCTCAGAGGGAGAAGTGCTGTTGGCTGTGGGGAGACGGACTGAGGGGATGGGAGGGAGGAAATCTGCCTCAGGGAATGCCTAGGGAGGAAGACTGGACTGCCATGGAAGCAGGGTGCTATTGCTCAGTCACACACAGGGGGAGGAAGCACTACTGTAGCCTCTCTCTACCTACACACTGGCACCTGCCAGTGACAATAAAAAAAGCCCCCTCAGGGCTGGCCCTCATGTGCCTTACACCGGGAGGCAGAAAAGGCCCTTGCTAGGGCCATATCTCTTGCAGAAAAGGCCCTCGCTAGGGCCATATCTCTTGCACCTGTGGCCACCGGCTTCCCTGCGCATTTGGCACCCCTGGGGCTCCCATGATCCAAGCAGTCATACCACCTCTGCGCCTGGTCCTCACAGGGGCAGACCCAAGAGCTCCAAGGCAAACTCAGGACAAGACTCCTGTGGGTGGACCATGTGCAGAGCTGGGAATAAAACCAAAGCTGAACCCCAGGGATGGGGTGACTAAGGAAGAAGATGGAAAATCTTTCCACCAGCTATACAAGCTGAAGATTAAATCCCCACAATCAGTTAGGTAGACCCTGCGTCTATGGAATATCTGAGTAGACACTGAGTGTTCCCACAAATGAAAACAGTCTAGGGCTTCCCTGGTGGCACAGTGGTTGAGAATCTGCCTGCCAATGCAGGGGACACGGGTTCGAGCCCTGGTCTGGGAAGATCCCACATGCCACGGAGCAACTAAGCCCGTGCGCCACAACTACTGAGCCTGCGCGTCTGGAGCCTGTGCTCCGCCACAAGAGAAGGCCGCGACAGTGAGAGGCCCACGCACCGCGATGAAGAGTGGCCCCCACTCGCCGCAACTAGAGAAAGCCCTCGCACAGAAACGAAGACCCAACACAGCCAAAAATAAATAAATAAGTTTCTAAAAATAAAAAAAAAACAGTCTAACTCTGGCAGCTGTGGACTTTGAGGGCAGCACAAGCAGGAACTGGGCCAGATCAGAGCCTGAGTGGTCCCCACAGTGCCCACAGCAGGTCCAGAGACCAGCGCAGAGGCAGAGGAGAGCCTCCTGGGGCTGTGGCTCACAGCGTGTGCAAGGACACTTACAGCAGACACCCATGGAAACATAATTATTACTATTGACTTTATTATGTTTTGATTCATTCTGTTGTTGGTTCTAGCTTTTTTTTTGGTTTCTTTTTGTTTGTTTGTTTCTTGTTGTTTTAGGGGGGTTTTTTGTTTTGTTTTGGGATCTCTGTTTTATAACTTTAAAAAATTTTTTTATACATTTCTATTTATACTTTTTCTGTTTTCCTGTGTTTTTCCCCTTTTTATTTTATTTTATTATCTTTTTAATCATTTTTATCAGTTTGTTGTTTCCTTGCTTTATTCTTCAGTTGGCACACTGCTTTGGTTTTGTTTTAGGTTATGTGTTTTTGTTACTTTTAATCCTAATTGTTTGATTTCATTTTTGAATTCTTCTATTTGTCTGGTTGTTCTCTGGCTTTTTGTTTTATTTGGCTCTGTTTTTGTTTCTTTTATGTGTGTGTGTGTTTCCTTGTTTCTGTTTATGTTTGATTTTGTTTTCACCATTTCTCTGGGGTTTTGTTTGTCTTTTTTCTCTTTAATATATTTTCTATTTTTTTTAATATTTGTTTCTATATTGCTTTTCTGCTCTTCTGTATTCTTTCCCCTTTCTCTTTTTCTTTTTTTTTTTTTCTTAATACCATTTTTGTTGGTTTGATTTGTTTCTTTGCTTCATTCTTCAGTTGGCACTCTGCTTTGGTTTTATTTTTTGGTTTGGGGTTTTTGTCAGCTTTCTTCTTAATTGTTTGATTTTCTTCTTGGGTTCTTTTGTTTGTCTGCTTGTTTTTCTATTTGATTTATTTTGTTCTGTTTTTGTTTCTTTTGTGTGTGTGCATGTTTCCTTGTTTCTGTTTGTATGATTTTACTTTTTACCATTTGTCTGGGGTTTTGTTAGTCTTTTTTTTTTCTTAATCCCCCTTATTGCCAGGACAAGCGACTTGCGGGGTCATGGTCCCTCAACCAGAAGTCGAGCCTGAGGCTCTAGAGTGGGAGCATGGAGCCCGGGATGCTGGACCACTAGAGAATTCCTGGACCTAGGGAAGATTAATCACCAAGAGCTCTTTTGGAGGCCTCTATATGAATCCAAGACCCAGCTCCACCCAACTGCCAGCAGCTCCCAACGCTGGACGCCTCACACTAAACAACAAACAAGACAAGAACAAAAGCCCACCCATCAGCACACAGACTACTTAAAGTGCTAGTAAGCTCACAGATACCCCAAAACATACCACATGACATGGCCCTGCTCATCAGAGGGAAAATACTCAGTTCCACCCACCAGAACGCAGGCACCAGTCCCTCCCATCAGGAAGCCTACACAAGGCACTGGATCAACCCCACCACCGGAGGCAGAGAACAGAAGCAAGAGGAACTACGACCCTGCAGCCGAGGGAAAGAAGACCTCAAATACTGTAAATTAGACAAAATGAGAAGACAGAGAAATATCTTGTAGGCAAAGGAGAAAGATAAAAACCCACAAGACCAAATAAATGAAGAGGAAATAGGCAAACTACCTGAAAAAGAATTCAGAGTAATGATAGTAAAGATTATCAAAAATCTTGGAAAGAGAATAGAAAAAATACAAGAAACATTTAACAAGGACCTAGAAGGACTAAAGAGCAAACAAACAGTAATGAACAACACAATAACTGAAATTAAAAATAATTTATTTAATTTTTTAATTAAATAAAAAATAGCGGAAAACTGAGGCAGAAGAATGGATAAGTGAGCTGGAAGATAGAAAGGTGGAAATAACTGCCAGGGAGCAGAATAAAGAAAAAAGAATGAAAAGAATTGAGGACAGTCTCAGAGACCTCTCGAACAACATTAAGCGTACCAACAATGAATTATAGGCATCCCAGAAGAAGAAGAAAAAAGAAAGGGTCTGAGAAAATATTTGAAGAGATTACAGTTGAAAACTTCCCCAACATGGGAAAGGAAATAGTCAATCAAGTCCAAGACATGCAGAGAGTCCCATACAGGATAAACCCAAGGAGAAACATGCCGAGACACATATTAATCAAACTAACAGAAATTAAGCACAATGAAACAATATTAAAAGCAGCAAGGGAGGGGCTTTCCTGGTGGCGCAATGGTTGAGAGTCCGCCTGCCGATGCAGGGGACACGGGTTCATGCCCTGGTCTGGGAGGATCCCACATGCCGCGGAGCGGCTGGGCCTGTGAGTCATGGCCGCTGAGCCTGTGCATCCGGAGCCTGTGCTCCGCAACGGGAGAGGCCACAATGGTGAGAGGCCCGCGTACCGCAAAAAAAAAAAAAAAAAGTAATAAAAAAGCAGCAAGGGAAAAGCAACAAATAACATACAAGGGAATCCCCATAAGGTTAACAGCTAATCTTTCAGCAGAAACTCTACAGGCCAGAAGGGAGTGGCAAGATATATTTAAACTGATGAAAGGGAAAAACCTACAACCAAGATTACTCTACCCGGCAAGGATCTCATTCAGATTTGATGAAGAAATCAAAAGTTTTACATACAAGCAAAAGTTAAGAGAATTCAGCACCACCAAACCAGCTTTACAAAAAATGCTAAAGGAAATTCTCTAGGCAGGAAACACAAGAGAAGGAAAAGACTTACAAAAACAAATCCAAAACAGTTAAGAAAACAGTAACAGGAACATACATATCAATAATTTCCTCAAATGTAAATGGATTAAATGCCCCAACCAAAAGACACAGACTGGCTGAATGGATACAAAAACAAGACCCATATATATTTTGTCTACAAGAGACCCACTTCAGACCTAGGAACACAAACAGACTGAAAGTGAGGGGTTGGAGAAAGATATTCCATGAAAATGGAAATCAAAAGAAAGCTGGAGTAGCAATACTCATATCAGATAAAATACACTTTAAAATAAAGACTATTATAAGAGACAAGGAAGGACACTATATAATGATCAAGGGATCAATCCAAGAAGATATAACAATTGTAAATATCTATTCACCCAACACAGGAGCACCTCAATACATAAGGCAAATGCTAACAGCCATAAACAGGGAAATGAACAGTAACACAATAATAGTAGGTGACTTTAACACTCCACTTACACCAATGGACAGACCATCCAAACAGAAAATAAATAAGAAAACACAAGCTTTAAATGACACATTAGATCAGATGGACTTAACTGATATTTATAGGACATTCCATCCAAAAACAACAGAATACACTTTCTTCTCAAGTGCACACGGAACATTCTCCAGGATAGATCACACCTTGGGTCACAAATCAAGCCTCCCTAAATTTAAGAAAATTGAAATTGTATCAAGCATCTTTTCCAACCATAACACTATGAGACTAGATATCAATTACAGGAAAAAATACTGTAAAAACTACAACACATGGAGGCTAAACAATATGCTACTAAACCACAAAGGGATCACTGAGGAAATCAAAAAATACCTAGAAACAAATGACAATGAAAACACGACAACCCAAAACCTATGGGATACAGCAAAAGCAGTTCTAAGAGGGAAGTTTATAGCAATACAATCCTACCTCAAGAAATAAGAAAAATCTCAAATAAACAACCTAACCTGACACCTGAAGCAATTAGAGAAAGAACAAAAAACCACAAAGTCAGCAGAAGGAAAGAAATCATAAAGATCAGATCAGAAATAAATGAAAAAGAAATGAAGGAAACAACACCAAAGATCATTAAAACTAAAAGCTGATTCTTTGAGAAGATAAACGAAATTGATAAAACATTTTTCCAGACTCATTAGGAAAAAAAGGGAGAATACTCAAAGCAACAGAATTAGAAATGAAAAAGGAGAAGTAACAACTGACACCGCAGAAATACAAAGGGTCATGAGAGACTACTACAAGCAACTATATGCCAATAAAATGGACAACCTGGAAGAAATGGACAAATTCTTAGAAAACTACAACCTTCCAGGACTGAACCAGGAGGAAATAGAAAACATGAACAGACCAATCACAAGTCTGAAATTGAAACTGTGATTAAAAATCTTCCAACAAACAAAAGTCCACGGCCAGATGGCTTCACAGGTGAATTCTATCAAACATTTAAAAAAGAGCTAACACCTTTCCATCTCAAACTGTTCCAAAATATAGCAGAAGGAAGAACACTCCCAAACTCATCCTACGAAGCCACCATCACCCTGATACCAAAACCAGATGAGGATGTCACCAAAAAAAGAAAATTACAGGCCAATATCACTGAACATAGATGAAAAAAACCCTTAACAAATACTAGCAAACAGAATCCAACAGCACATTAAAAGGATCATACACCATGATCAAGTGGGGTTTATCCCAGGAATGCAAGGATTCTTCAATATATGCAAATCAATCAGTGTGACACACCACATTAACAAACTGAAGGATAAAAACGATATGATAATCTCAATAGATGCAGAACAAGCTTTTGACAAAATTCAACACACATTTATAATAAAAACTCTCCAGAAAGAGGGCACAGAGGAAACCTACCTCAACATAATAAACTCCATATATGACAAACCCACAGCCAAAATCATTGTCAATGGTAAAAAACTGAAAGCATTTCTTCTAAGATCGGGAACAAGACAAGGGTACCCACTCTCACCACTATTATTCAACATAGTTTGGAAGTTTTAGCCATGGTAATCAGAGAAGAAAAAGAAATAAAACGAATCCAAATTGGAAAAGAAGAAGTAAAACTGTCACTGCTTGCAGATGACATTATACTATACATATATAAACCTAAAGATGCCACCAGAAAAGTACTAGAGCTAATCAGTGAATTTGGTAAAGCAGCAGGATACAAAATTCATGCACAGAAATCTCTTGCATTCCTATACACTAACAGTGAAAACTCAGAAAGAGAAATCAAGGAAACACTCCCATTTACCACTGCAACAAAAAGAATAAAATATCTAGGAATAAACCTACCTAAGGAGGCAAAAGACCTGTATGCAGAAAACTATAAGACACTTACGAAAGAAATCAAAGCCGACACAAACAGATGGAAAGATATACCATTTTTTTGGATTGGAAGAATCAACACGTGAAAGTGACTATACTACCCAAAGCAATCTACAGATTCAATGCAATTGCTATCAAATTACCAATGGCATTTTTCACAGAACTAGAACAAAAAATTTTACAATTTGTATGGAAACACAAAAGACCTCGAATAGCAAAATCAATCTTGAGGGGAAAAAAATGGGGCTGGAGGATTCAGGCTCCCCGACTTCAGACTCTACTACAGGCTACAGTAATCAAGACAGTATGGTACTGGCACAAAAAAAGAAATGTAGATCAGTGGAACAAACTAAAAAGCCCAGAGATAAACCCACACACATATGGTTACCTTATCTTTGACAAAGGAGGCTAGAATATACAATGGAGCAAAGACAGCCTCTTCAATAAGTGGAGCTGGGAAAACTGGACAGCTACACGTAAAAGAATGAAATGAGAACACTTCCTAACACCATTCACAAAAATAAACTCAAAATGGATTAAAGACCTAAATATAAGGCCAGACACTATAAAACTCTTAGAGGAAAACATAGGCAGAACACTCTGACATAAATCGCAGCAAGATCTTTTTTGACCCACCTCCTAGAGTAATGGGAATAAAATCAAAAATAAACAAATGGGACCTAATGAAATTTAAAAGCTTTTGCACAGCAAAGGAAACCATAAACGAGACGAAAAGACAACCCTCAGAATGGGACAAAATATTTGCAAATGAAGCAACGGACAAAGGATTAATCTCCAAAATATACAAGCAGCTCATGAAGCTCAGTATCAAAAAAATAAACAACCCAGTCCAAAAATGGGCAGAAGACCTAAATAGACATTTCTCCAAGGAAGATATACAGATATACATGAAAAGCTGCTCAACATTACTAATCATTAGAGAAATGCAAATCAAAACCACAGTGAGGTATCACCTCACACTGGTCAGAATGGCCATCATCACAAAGTCTACAAACAATAAATGCTGGAGAGGGTGTGGAGAAAAGGGAACCCTCTTGCACCACTGGTGTGAATGCAAATTGATACAGCCACTATGGAAAACAGTATGGAGGCTCCTTAAAAAACTAAAAATATAACTACCATATGATCCAGCAATCCCACTACTGGGCATATACCCTGAGGCAACTATAATTCAAAAAGATACATGTACCACAATGTTCACTGCAGCACTATTTACAATTTCCAGGACATGGAAGCAACCTAAATGTCCATCGACAGATGAATGGTAAAGAAGATGTGGCACATATATACAATGGAATATTACTCAGCCATAAAAAAGAACAAAATTGGGTCATTTATAAAGACGTGGGTGGGCCTAGAGTCTATCATACAGAGTGAAATAAGTCAGAAAGAGAAAAACAAGTACCATGTGCTAACGCACATATATGTAATCTAAAAAAAACGGTACTGATGAACCTAGTGGCAGGGCAGGAATAAAGACGCAGACATAGAGAACAGACTTGAGGACACAGGCAGGGAAGGGGAAGCTGGGACGAAGTGAGAGAGTAGCAGTGACATATATACACTACCAAATGTAAAATGGATGGCTAGTAGGAAGCTGCTGCATAGCACAGGGCGATCAGCTCGATGCTTTGTGATGATCTAGAGGGGTGGGATAGGGAGGATGGGAGGGGGGCTCATGAGGGAGGGGATATGGGGATATATGTATACTTATAGCTGATTCACTTGTTGTACAACAGAAACTAACACAACCTTGTAAAGCAATTATACTGCAATAAAAGTTTTTTAAAGAGTCAAATTGAAGAAAACATTAGTACTAGTACATGTGCCATATGATTCAAAGTAATAATTAACACTTATATAGCTCTTGCTACATATTAGCCATCATTCCAAGGACTTTACTTATGTTAACTTATTTAATCTGCACAACCATCTGCATTTCACAGATGAGGAAACTGGGGCACTTGACTGAGGTCACACAGTTAGAATACAGCAAAGCCAAATTAGAACTCAGGTGTGTGGGTCCAGAGTCCATGATCATAACCACTATACTAAAAATGTAGTATATGAATATAAATAACATAGAAATAAATTTTGAGAAACACTGACACGGTCCACCACTTCCCCACTTCTCCCTCTCTCAACCTTACAGATAAGTAAACTGAACCTCCAAGAGGTTAAATAACATGCTCAAGGTCAACAGGAATAACAGGAAGTTATTCATAGAGCTATCACTACAATCCAGAATCTCCATGCTCAGATCTGGGGCTCCTACCTCCCCACCAGGGTGCCTCTGAACAGACCTTCTTATTTGCTCAGAATGTTTGATATGTAGTCTGTGCAGATTAACACATAACATCAGGGCTGGCTCCATGGGTGGATGATCTGTGCAGTTACACAGGGCTCTGCACTTGGCTTAATGCTCTGCTGCTGTCTTCTTGAATTCTTAACAATTTTTTAACAAGAGGCTCCATGGTTTCATTTTGCACTGGGACCTACAAATTATGTAGTGAGTCCTGCATAATATCTATGTTTCTGGAGAACCAGAGGAATTTTGCAAAAGTGATGAGGTGGCAGGAACCCCCTGCCTATGGTTTTGTTTTTTTGATACAAAGCTAGATTTTATTTGCAAATTTTTTTAATGTTAGCATATCTAAATTCATATATGTGATTGGTTTGCAGTTTTTGTTTTAATTTTTATTAGAGCATAGTTGCTTTACAATGTTGTATTAGTTTCTACTGTACAGCAAAGTGAATCAGCTATATGTATACATATATTCCCTCTTTTTTGGATTTCCTTCCCATTTAGGTCACCACAGAGCACTGAGTAGAGTTCCCTGTGCTATACAGTAGGTTCATTAGTTATCTACTTTATACATAGTATCAATAGTGTATATATGTCAATACCAATCTTCCAATTCATCCCACCTCCCCCTTTCCCCCTTGGTATGCATGTTTGCTCTCTACATCTGTGTCTCTATTTCTGCTTTGTAAATAAGATCATTTATACCAATTTTTTCAGATTCCACACATATGCATTAATATACCATACTTCTTTTTCCTTCTTACTTCACTCTGAATGACAGTCTCTAGGTCCACCCACATCTTTATAAATGACCCAATTTCGTTCCTTTTTATGGCTGAGTAATATTCCGTTGTATATATGTGCCACATCTTCTTTATCCATCATCTGTCAAGGGACATTTAGGTTGCCTCCATGTCCTGGAAATTGTAAATAGTGCTGCAGTGAACATTGTGGTGCATGTATCTTTTTGAATTATGGTTTTCTCAGGGTATATGCCCAGTAGTGGGATTGCTGGGTCATATGGTAGTTCTACTTTTAGTTTTTTAAGGAGCCTCCATACTGTTTTCCATAGTGGCTGTATCAATTTACATTCCCACCAGCGGTGCAAGAGGGTTCCCTTTTCTCCACACCCTCTCCAGCATTTGTTGTTTGTAGATTTTCTGATGATGCCCATTCTAACTGGAGTGAGGTGATACCTCATTGTAGTTTTGCTTTGCATTTCTCTAATAATTAGTGACGTTGAGCATCTTTTCATGTGTTTGTTGCCAATCTGTATGTCTTCTTTGGAGAAATGTCTATTTAGGTCTTCTGCCCATTTTTGGATTGGGTTGTTTATTTTTTTGATACTGAGCTTCATGAGCTGCTTGTATATTTTGGAGATTAATCCTTTGTCCATTGCTTCGTTTGCAAATATTTTGTCCCATTCTGAGGGTTGTCTTTTTGTCTCGTTTATGGTTTCCTTTGCTGTGCAAAAGCTTTTAAATTTCATTAGGTCCCATTTGTTTATTTTTGATTTTATTCCCATTACTCTAGGAGGTGGGTCAAAAAAGATCTTGCTGTGATTTATGTCACAGAGTGTTCTGCCTATGTTTTCCTCTAAGAGTTTTATAGTGTCTGGCCTTATATTTAGGTCTTTAATCCATTTTGAGTTTATTTTTGTAAATGGTGTTAGGAAGTGTTCTCATTTCATTCTTTTACGTGTAGCTGTCCAGTTTTCCCAGCTCCACTATTGAAGAGGCTGTCTTTGCTCCATTGTATATTCTAGCCTCCTTTGTCAAAGATAAGGTAACCATATGTGTGTGGGTTTATCTCTGGGCTTTCTAGCTTGTTCCACTGATCTATATTTCTGTTTTGTGCCAGTACCATACTGTCTTGATTACTGTAGCCCTGTAGTAGAGTCTGAAATTAGGGAGCCTGATTCCTCCAGCTCCGTTTTTTTTCCTTTTTTTTCTCAAGATTGCTTTTGCTATTCGAGGTCTTTTGTGTTTCCATACAAATTATAAAATTTTTTGTTCTAGGGCTTCCCTGGTGGCACAGTGGTTGAGAGTCCGCCTGCCGATGCAGGGGACATGGGTTCGTGCCCCGGTCTGGGAAGATCCCACATGCCGCGGAGCGGCTGGGCCCATGAGCCATGGCCGTTGAGCCTGCACGTCCGGAGCCTGTGCTCCGCAACGGGAGAGGCCACAACAGTGAGAGGTCCACATACCGCAAAAAAAAAAAAAAAAAAAAAAAAAAAAAAATTTTGTTCTAGTTCTGTGAAAAATGCCATTGGTAATTTGATAGCAATTGCATTGAATCTGTAGATTGCTTTGGGTCATATAGTCACTTTCACAATGTTGATTCTTCCAATCCTAGAACATGGTATAGCTTTCCATCTGTTTGTGTCATCTTTGATTTCTTTCATCAGTATCATAGTTTTCTGCATACAGGTCTTTTACCTCCTTACGTAGGTTTATTCCTAGGTATTTTATTCTTTTGTTGCAGTGGTAAATGGGATTGTTTCCTTAATTTCTCTTTCTGAATTTTCATTTTTAATGTATAGGAGTGCAAGAGATTTCTGTGTATTAATTTTGTATCCTGTGAGTTTACTAAGTTCATTGATTAGCTCTAGTAGTTTTCTGGTGGCATCTTTAGGATTTTCTATGTACTGTATAATGTCATCTGCAAACAGTGACAGTTTTACTTCTCCTTTGCCAGTTTGGATTCCTTTTACTTCTTTTTCTTCTCTGATTGCCGTGGCTAGGACTTCCAAAACTATGTTGAATAATAGTGGCGAGAGTGGATATCCTTGTCTTGTTCCTGATCTTAGAGGAAATGCTTTCAGTTTTTCACCATTGAGAATGACGATTGCTGTGGGTATGTCATAAATGGCCTTTATTATGTTGAGGTAGGTTTCCTCTATGCCCACTTTCTGGAGAGTTTTTATCATAAATGGGTGTTGAATTTTGTCAAAAGCTTGTTCTGCATCTATTGAGATGACCTTATGGTTTTTATTCTTCAATTTGTTAATATGGTGTATCACATTGATTGATTTGCATATATTGCCTTTGGAGTCAGACAGCCCCAAGTTCAATCACAGCTCTGCCACTTCCTTGTGACCTTGGGAAGTTCACTTAACTCCTTTGGGCCTCAGTTTTCTCATCTGTAAAAATGCAGATAATTCTTTTAGCCTTGATCTAGTTGCTGTTTGGGGCTTAAATAAGAAAATATCAGAGAAAGCAGTAAGAAATATTGTTTTGTTGCCTTTCTTTTAAAAAGCTAGAATGATTCATTGTCTCCCAGAGTAGCTATCACATGCCAAAGTACAACATGAACCTGTTCTGACTCAGGCTGCCTTCCCAGTTATCAGGCAGAAGAAAACTCCCAGAGAACCTTTTGTAATCTTGCTGATAGCACAAACTTCAAACTAGCTCCAGAAACTGATACTCCTTGGCATGGGAGGATGCCACCCTGCAGCTTGGGCTGGCCAGACAGAGGGCAATGAAGCCTGCAGTTTAAGAAGCACCCAACTGCTAGCTATTAACTGCTTTGGTATCATGATCTTTGAAGGCTGGAATATAAGTAAGTTTCGCCTAGAACAAAGATTCTCAACCTTGACTACACAACAGAATCATGAGAGTGGCTTCTAAAACATTCTATGACCAGGATCCCCTCACAGAGATGTTCTGATTCATTTGGTCTGGTATGGCCAACTATTGGGTATTTTTAAAGCTCTCTTAGGTAATTTTAATGTGAAGCCAGGTTTACAATGATCTAGAACAGTGGTTCTCAAAGTGTGGTCCCAGACCAGCAGCATCAATATTATGTGGAAACTAGTTAGAGATGCAATTTCAGAGCCCATCCCAGACCTACAGATAGAATCAGAATCTCTGAGGGCAATTTAGATTTTAACAAGCCCCCCAGGTAATTCTGATGCATGCTCAAATTTGAGAGCCACTGATCTAGAGAGAAGAATAAGAAGATATTAGCAAGAAGGGCAGATAATTTAATTATAAAACTCCCTATTTTTGGATATATAAAGTATATCCATCCCACAACCCCAAATTGGTTTGTAAAATTTTTAACTATCTTGTAGAATAAATATCCTCTCTCTAAACATCTGAGCCTCCAAAATGCCAGATTATTCTTCTTAATCTCTCTATTCATAATATAAGTTTCCTGGGGAGAACAGTAGAGAGATTTCTAAATGGAGCTTCTTATGAAACTTCTGATACTTTTTAAAAAGATTTACATGGTTAGGCTGAGTCATAACTTGATAATCTTCTTAAACACATTTTTTTACCCAAATTTCTCTAAATGAATCTTAATTACAGCATTTTTGTAACAATGTTTTGCTAAGTTTTTGACCTTGAGAAGAGCACAACTCACAGCGAGAAACGAGGCACGGTCCTAACTAGACACCTAGCACTTGTTTATTTTCCTTTTGACAAGAGAAATAACACAAATAGCAAATGTTTAATAATCCCCAACAAAATGAACACAAAGCGGCCTTCATCTACCTTTTCTCTTCGATGATGCAGTTTTGTAAAGGAATACCTCAGGGGTTGGGCAGAGGCTCAGGGAATATGAAACTAGGAGGGACCAGTAAGAACACAATACAATGGTATTTTCCAGGCATGTGTCAGGTCTACTGGTCCCTGTGGGCCTTTATTGTAAATGAATCATCTGTTAGACCAGCTGTGGGTGCCCTGACTCTGGAGTCTGTCAAGTTTTCATCTGGAATTTTTTCAGTCCCTCTGAGGAAAACAAATTACCATCTATAGCTCTAAAGAACAGATAGGACTTGTGATTTGCGCAATGGCCCTCATAAATCCTGTACTAAACCATCACTATCCCAAAGAGAAGGCATACTTTACGGTCTTCGCCTGAGCTCTCATCTGAAATCCTATTGGAAACTGACCCAAAGCAGCCACTGTGATGAAGGGAAGAGGAGGGAGAGAAGGGGGCCATGAATTCGACCTGAGAGGGCACCAAGATAAACAAATTCTTGATGATATGTCCCATAAATAAGTTTGAAATTCTCCTTGAAGGAAACAAGAAAACAACTGGCAGCTTCAACATCAAAATCATGCTCAGAAGAGCAAGAAAAATCACGGAGGCCAGAGTGAGGATGGCCACAGGGCCAGGGTGATTCCAAGAGGGAGGGAGGGAGGAGGTGAATCGTTCAGCAGCTGAGGCTGCCTGCTGGCAGAGGTGCTGGGCTACACAGGGAGACACCTGGCTGAGAATGAAGGGAGAGGAGAACATGGCAGTGGAAGGCCCTGGAGCGGGTGTGTGCCGTGCACCCTTAACAGATAGCGCTGTGAAAGAGTGGGTGATGGGCTTCTTTCCCTCAGCATTACATTTGTGAGATTCATCTGACTTGTGCTTGTAGTTTTAGTTTGTTCGTTCTCCTTGCTGTCTAGCATTCCACTGTGTTGATATACCAAAATGTATTTATCCATCCTGGTGTCCATGGATATTTAGCATGTTTCCAGTCAGGGCCATTAGGAACAGAGCTGCTACGAACATTCTTGTACATGTTTTCAGTGGACACACAGACACATTTCCCTTGGGCTTCTATTTAGTTAGAGGTGGAACTGCTGGCTTAGATTATTGGACTTCTTAATATGTCTTTAGACAAGATTGCGTTCTGTCTCACAGCCATTATACTCAACAAATAACATGAGGGTCTCCAGCTCCATTTTGCAGGTGGGAAACGGAGGCATAAAGAATGTGACTTTATGTTAGATCAGCTGCAGGGCCAGAAGAGAAGCTCCCCCGGTCCCCATTCCATCCTGAGCCTGCTCTTCCTGGCCACACCATATTAAACAAACCTTACTGTTATTACAATCAACAGGGCTTGTGAGTATTTAAAAAATAACCAGCAAAGTGGGAGCTGGTGGGGATTGTGCTGGATGGGAGGCCACCTTCTCATTACCATCTTCATTTCTGCATTGGCAAGTGTCTGTTTTGGAAAGTTGATCCCAGAGTAGTAAAAATAAAAAAGCCTCCGGGCATAACAAGTGCCTTGTTACCTTCAGCGGGCAGGGCTTCCTGCTGGAAAGCTTGCCCCAGGAAGAGGCTGCTCCACCCAGCCTGAGGTCAGGTGGCCCACCTCTCTTGGCCCTGAGCATGGAGCCATGTTCAGAGGACAGGAAGCTCCTGGGGGACTCCAGAGGTCAGGGACCTTCTTCATAACCTGAGCTTGTTCCTACAGGATTGGAAATCTGTCTAGACCCAGGTCACCCAGGCTCTTTTCAGCATTGAGTTTCTGTTCTGGATTTCTCCCATATGATTCAGAGGACCCCCTACCCCTACCCCTCTCACTTGTAGGTTTGAGGTCATTTGCTTAATTTGAACAGGATGGACCGAGACAAGTGGAGTAAGTAGGTGCTTCGCCAGCTAACACTGAGGTGCCCTGAACTCGTGAAGGCAACCTGGCATCCCGAAAAGCTCTCTGGAGGCCCCTGGGTAGGATGGGAGCAGCCCTCCATTTAGACTCAAGAGATGTGAGTTCTGGTGCCATTTCAATCCCTGCATATTGCACACTTCTTAACTTCTCTGGGATGATGGACGAGGAAGTGTGTTTGTATAAAGGGCCTTCTGATCACAAGGTATTGTTACATAAAGAAAGCCCATTCAATTTCTGAAGGCATGATTCTTCATCTTGTCGAGCCCGAACCTCTCAGGCTAGACAAGATGAAGACAATATGGCAGGCATAGTCTCCACCCGGGAACTTCTGTCCGGAAAAGAAGCCAGAGCCTCCCTTTGAATATGTCCCTTCAGCGCAAACAGCCTCTCACGGGACTCATTGCCATTACTGGGTGCCCAGTACAGCCGTGTCTGCTGTTAAAACATTGAAACACGTCTGTGCCTGCTGCTAACTAGTCACTGCCAGGAGTGCTCCCTCCCCTCCACGATCCAGCAACTAAAAAAATAACTCCAGCCCAGCAGGGGCGCCTCCAAGACCCTGCTGCAACACAAAAGCTGATTCCCTTCTGATTTTTAACATCACACCTGCCTTTCATTCATTCAGATATCAGATGTATAACTACAAAGCAGTGGATCTAAGTTTTTATGGAACTGGAGAATTAAGTACCCAAATAGAATAAGTAATATTATTTATCAATCAGCCATCTTATTCTTGAGGCTTGGTTCCAAATGACTTCTGGCTTATGCTAAAAGCAAATCTACTTTCAAAAGATAAAACTTTGCCATCTGTAAGGGTTTACAAAAGAGTAAACCCAATCCCAGTGACAACCTAAATGACAGGACCCAAAAACTATTTCAAGCAATGATAGCATCATTGGAATAAGTGTATAGCTCCAAAAAGTGAAGAGTTTATCCAAACATAATAATTTGGGGAAATCTTAATGCTGCTGGGTATCAGATGATATTAAGGAATTTTTAAAATAAATTTCTTTTTTTTAATACATTTATTTCTTTATGTATTTTTGGCTGCACTGGGTCTTCGTTGCTGCACGCAGGCTTTCTTTTTAGTTGTGGCGAGCGGGGGCTACTCTTTGCTGCGGTGCGCGGGCTTCACATTGCGGTGGCTTCTCTTGTTGCAGAGCATGGGCTCTAGGCACACGGGCTTCAGTAGTTGTGGCGTAAGGGCTTCAGTAGCTGTGGCTTGCGGGCTCTAGAGCGCAGGTTCAGTAGTTGTGGTGCACGGGCTTAGTTGCTCCGCAGCGTGTGGGATCTTCCCAGACCAGGGTCCTGTGTCCCCTGAATTGGTAGGCGGATTCTCAACCACTGCACCACCAGGGAAGCTCGATATTAAGGAATTATTATCAATTTTTAGATGTGATAATGATACTAAGTTAAGGTTTTTAAAGGAGTCTATTTTACAGATACATACTGAAACATTTACAGATGAAACAGGATGAAAGGGATTTGTTTCAAAATAATCTAAAGACAAAGTGGTAGGGGGGAGGGAGTGGGCTAGCGATTAATACATAGGCTTTTTTATACTATTCTCTCCACTTCTGTATGTTTTAAATTCTTCAAAAGTAAAGTTCAGCAAAATTGTTTCCAATCAGTCTATACCTCCCAGCCACCCCTGGTAGGTGGGAGAAAGAACAATTGAAAGCAGCCTGGATTAGGACATGGAGGACCCAGAAGGATCCACAGTCCAAACGCTACTTAAACACTGACTGTGTAGCTGTGGAAAGTCCTGTATTTCGCCTTGTGCCGCAGTTTCCAGCCTGTGAAACGCACATAACCTTAACACACACACACACACACACACACACACACACACACACACACACCATTCTGAAACAGACCAGGAGGAGTCTAAACAAGACAACATTTGTAAAACATTTTGCGTTCCTTGGGAGAAAGGTGTGACATAAAGGATGCATCACTGTAGGACCTCAGCACCCAGAGGGGTTGTGTGAAGTTTTGTTCAGATGATTCAGGATTCCCAGAGCTCCCCACAGATTTTTCAGAAACGACCTCATGCTTCCTTCTCTAAGCCAACTGAAAAAAGGAGCAGAAACAAAACACCCTGCTTCTACACAGGAGGCTTTTAGCAGCTCTGTTTACTCCTCCAACACAAAGCCCTTGTTTATGTGTGACAGATGGTAATACATGTTTCTCTCTTCTCTCCGCCCCCACTCATTTGTTCCCCTCTGTTCCTTTGTCCCCCTCCATTCTTCCTTTTCTCCAGTCCTTCTCTGCCTCACACCACTTTTCCTGAACTGATTCAAGGGCCAGGGAGAAGGATAAAGGCAGACAGAACGCCAAGCCCTAGGAGAACGCATGTGCCCAAGCTGGCTATTCATGCTGTCAGGCCCATGCACACAGTCGATTCTTGGTTCACAGCACTCATATTTGAAATGTATTTTTGAAGACAGAGTGACACACCTTTGAAACTGTAGGGGGCTCAGAGCAAACATTAGGAGGCCCATAAATATTTCTGTGGTAGGTTTCCATGGATTGCTTTCCCAAAGTAATCACAGTCGACACATTTGTGTACAGACACACACACACACACACACACACACACACACACACACACACTCCTGTTCCTTCCAGGCCCAGCCACTCCCCAGATAGAACCTAACCTTGTACCAAATACTTTTGTGCTAGGCGCAGTCTATAACGCAGCAGTGGAGGGGGTGTGAGGGGCTGAATAAGCTACAGCCTGCTCTCTATCCTCATGGAATGCTGCTGCTGTCCCTCACAGACCCAGGCAAGTGACTTAGTCTTTCCCAGCCTCCATTTCTTCGTCTGTAAAATGAAGGTATTCAAATAGGTAAATGACACTGACTCTTTTCCAGCTCTAAATATCTATGATTCTATGAGTAATCACACCAAGGCTCCCAGAGAATTCCCATAAACCGATCTACCTGACACCCCAATACTTGGTGGGGAGAGGGGAAGGTTTGTCAGAATAGATGTCAAACCAGTGCTCGAATGATGACCCGTATAGTACGGAAGAGAGAAGCTAAGGGCAAAGGGGGAAAGAAAAAATGGTATTGTTTAGTAGGGAAATAACGTGCTTATAAATAGGATCCGAGAAGGGGATCAAAGAGGAAAGAATTGATGTAATAGATACCAAGCCGAAGGAGAAGACAAGCTTTGGCACCTGCCTGTATGTCTAAGAGTAAAGACAGCAAGAAAGAAAAATCGGGCATAAGGAGGTGTGTGCCTGACGATAAACTCAGTCTCCTGAAACAAACATGCTTCCAGGGCTTCCTTGGTGGCGCAGTAGTTGAGAGTCCGCCTGCCGATGCAGGGGACGCGGGTTCGTGCCCCTGTCCGGGAGGATCCCACATGCCGCGGAGCGGCTGGGCCCGTGAGCCATGGCCACTGAGCCTGCGCGTCCGGAGCCTGTGCTCCGCAACGGGAGAGGCCACAACGGTGAGAGGCCCACATATAGCAAAAACAAACAAACAAACAAACAAAACATGCTTCCAACAGATGCATTCTCCAAGAAGCAGCATGCTGGCCCTTTTAAGAGAGGCCTCAGTTTGGTGCCTTGCTCTACACAAGGATAATAACTATCCCCCATGGCCACACCCACCCCCAGACAAGAAAGAGTAAAGATCCATGCTCAGAAAAAATGAAGTTGCTATTTCAGAATAGCTACCTCTGCAAATGATTAACTCCAGGATTTATTACCAATTAGGACTATAAATCTCTGCTTACTTTGGCTCCTGGAAAGTTGATTTCACTGGGGGATGGCGGGGTCGGTGGGGAGAATCCAAGCTTAAAAAGACACACTGCAAATTCAAAAGGAAGCAGGATACCTCAAGCACCAGAGCTGGAAAGCAGGCTTCACCCTGTGGTTCTAAGCAAACAGCCCAGCAGATGCCCACAGGGTTAGCAAAGTCAAAGAGACTAGTGCCACCGAGAAGAGGGCGTTGGGGCCTGGAAGGAGGGTGCATAACCGAGGGGCCCCCAGCGGCCAGGCCACAAAATGGCCAAAGCTGGCAGTGAAGCATGCGCATCAGGAGTTGTTTTTTTGTTTGTTTTTTTTTCTGGCCACACCACGCAGCTTGTGGGATCTTAGTTCCCTGACCAGGGATCGAACCCGGGCCCATGACAGTGAAAGTGACGAGTCCTAACCACTGGACCGCCAGGGAATTCCCACATCACGAGCTTTAACGTTCCTGATCTCAGGGGTCCTCAGCCTTGGCTGACCACTGGAATCACCTGTGAAGCTTTAAAAACACCTATGCTTGGGTCACACTGCAGACCAATTAAATCAGAATCTCTAGAGGATGAGGCTCAGGTATCAGGACTGTGCAAAAACTCCCCAGGTGACCCTCCAGGTGCAGCCAGGGTTGAGAACCACTGCTTATCTCATTTCCTCCTCACAGCAACCCCAAGGTATAGGTACAATATTCTCATGGTTTCATAGAAGAGAAAGCTGAGGCACAAAGACACTCAGTAACTGGTCCAGGGTTACACAGCTAATAGTGACAGAGGCATGATTTGAACCCAGACCTCGCACTCTTAACCATCATGCCCCATGGCCTCCAAGGCTACAGTTCTCAGTGTTCCAGGCCCTGAGCCTTCATGGGCTTTTCAAGGTAGAAAATGGGGTCTCTCAAACTATTTTCATATATCTTTTCCTAACAATTCTAATAGAAATGAAACATTAGCCCGTATTAATGCTACGTATTAACTAGGAAGGCAGGTTTCTTTCCTTCCCTTGGAATGAGAAGGTTGCACTGGACACTGCATGCTTATCAGGAGTTCTCATTCGTTCCTTCAACAAACATTAAGTGCCAGTGTTCTGCAGAGTCTATAAAATAGAACCACCCTGTGCAGATAAGCACACAACAGATATCCTAAGGGCCGAAACAGTGGCATGCACTAGACACTGTGAGAGTCCACAAATGAAAGTGGACAGCTGAGTGGCAGTAATGTACTATGACTTTGGTGAGTGAAAAATGGCAAAGTACATTGTAGGATCATATACGCATGTTGCTACGTGGTGAAATAAAAGATGGAGTCCCTAAGTGCAGGTATGGGATAATAAGATGCTATGAGGAGGTTGGGAATACCCTGCTGGTGATCCATAACTATTTAATCCAGAGTAGAAAATGCAAATTCCTGGCTAGCACCTACATGAGTACAGTGAGCTAGATGTCAACAGGGGAGGGGGGACTGAGGTGACCTCAAGAGCCCATATCCTAACTAAAGAGGCAACTAGTTCTCACCTCCAGCCAAACGTCTCCATATCGGAATGTGGGTACAGTGCTATCAGTCCTTCTGACTTGTTTAGGGGAAGCTGTAAATATGGGTTGCTTAATGCAAGATCTCCCAATTTTTAAACAGCATCTAATTCGAGTCTTTTCAGTACACTGTATAGACCAAAGAAAACACATCCAGCACCAGCTCTGCTTTCACAGTTGAGAGTGAGCTCCCTGCTTGACCCAAGATCCCAAAGCAACTGCTCATCCCACCTGTGCTTCCCTCCACCTCCCACCTACAGGTATGCTCATTTATTTTGGGTACGGCATCTGGAACAGCACCCTGGAAATCAGCGCCCGAGAAGAAGCCCTGCACCAAAGCACGTACCAGCGTTACGACGTGGACGACCCCTTCTCAGTGGAAGAAGGTTTCTCCTATGCCACAGAGGGCGAGAGCCAGGAGAACTGGGGCGGGCCTGCGGAAGACAAAGGCTTCTATTACCAGCAGATGTCAGATGCACAGGCAAACACCCAGACGAGTAGCAAGGCGAAGAGCAAAAGCAAACACAAACAGAACTCAGAGGCCCTGATTGCCAATGATGAGTTAGATTACTCTCCAGAGTAGGAGCAAACACGCAAGAAATGTGTAGAAATGATGGTGATTTATTTTCAGTAGCTTAACCTGTGGGCTAGAAGGTGGAAACGTCTTTGGCTCTCATTTCAAAAACCCAGCCTTCCCCAAAGTCAGTCCCCAGTCATAGCCTGTCATTTGCCACTTCTGCTCTTCAGGATGGTTCTGTCGAAGGGCTTCACCCAGGTCCCATAGCTGGTCCCCTTGTAAAAAACAAACACAAAAACAAAAAACAAAAACACTAAACAAGAAGCTACAAGAAGTTCTATCTTAGGTGCAACCATCAGAGCTGATGGCAGCAAACGTTTCCCAGGCCTTTGCTTTGCTGGTTGAATCTTTTCGCTTCTTACTAAGGCCCCAAGAAGC
Organism: Mesoplodon densirostris; assembly: GCF_025265405.1. Taxonomy (NCBI): domain Eukaryota; kingdom Metazoa; phylum Chordata; class Mammalia; order Artiodactyla; family Ziphiidae; genus Mesoplodon; species Mesoplodon densirostris. The sequence goes on along the minus strand of NC_082665.1, from coordinate 93,531,005 downwards.
AGGGAGTAAACTTCTTGGACCACACTGAGGCTGCAGCTCCTCCTGGAGATGTGCCAAAGCAGGCAGGGGTGGGCACAAGGCAGCATTTCAACCACCTGAGGCCACAAGGGCAAAGCTCTGTTCTCAGCATGCTGGGCTGAGAGCTGCTCCCTGAGGCCAGGTGGCACATGGCACTTCCTCAGCAAGCCACATTTTGTCCTGAAATCTCACAAAAACAAATTCATGGAGATGCGTGGCTCTTGTTCTTCGCCAAGGTTCTCACAATCTCCCAACTAGAACTTTAGGACACAGCATAGGTCAGGGACTCTGAGACCATGACCCCAAAGATTTCAGACTCACCATAGACCCAATAATATGGTGAGAAGTACCATCAAACTCTACTTAAATGCCCAGGAAAAAAAAAAAAAAAAAAAAAAAAAAAACCTGAATAACCATCTCTTGCAGTGAAGGCCAGAAGGGCATTGGCAAAAATTAACTCTCTGTCATGCCTTCTCTTATACCAGACTCTAAGCTCCTGCTGATAGGATGAAAGAGGGCAAAGTAGGAGCATGATTTCATGGCACTAGTATGCCTTGAAGAAGTAGGCTGTTTGTTTTATGATCAGATAAAAAAGCTTTACAAGGAGAAGTGACCCAGCCACTGAGATCACATTGCAAACTCTACTTCAGATTTCTAAAATTATAAATTCTGTAGTTTTTTGAGATATGCAACCACTTGATTGGTGGGTGCTGCTCTAAAAACAAAAATATTGAAGCACAGCTACTTAGTAACTGCATTCCATGAGATCACATTTCACTTCTGAACCTTATTTCTCTGGAGTAGCTCACTTTTAGATGTGTATTTTTCCTGTTATTTCCCAAAGTAGTTTCACTGAAGCCCAGAGAAAAATCTGGTAAGGTCTAAATCTGGGCCATAGAGGGGCTCTTAAAGGTATTTTCTCTGAAACAAGGTGGAAGAGAACATTTGCAACAACAGAAAAACACATGGTCTATGCATTCTAGTCCTGGGTTACAGGGATTCCAACACTGCCTTGAGATGTGCACACATGTATGTGAAGGCACAATTTGGATCAAGCTAAAATCTTTGTGAGAATTTCCTGAAAGGGAGGCGCAATAGCAAATTCTTTGCTCTCTCTGTCTCCTGGATCTAGAGTTATGCCAAAAGTTTTCCAGAACATCAACTAATGTTTAAGTCTATTCTTTCTTAAAGGTTGAAGTTTGTGCCACCTTGGCATGTTTCAGGATTATAAACAGGAGGCAAAAGCACATTTTTATGCAAAACTAACACTGATCAAGAATGTACCAAGTCTTAAGCAATGCGAATAAAAAGAAATGTAACATCTGTCCTTGGAGGCTCACAGCCCAGGGAACGAGCAGCACCAGAGCCTGATAAATGTAGATAAAACAACCGAACCTGACAAGTCCTCTTGGTTGATGCCCTGGGCTTTAACATAATATTTTTTTTGTTGTTTTTTTTTTTTTTTGCTGTACGCGGGCCTCTCACTGTTGTGGCCTCCCCCATTGCGGAGCACAGGCTCCGGACGCACAGGCCCAGCGGCCATGGCTCACAGGCCCAGCCTCTCCGCGGCATGTGGGATCTTCCCAGACCGGGGCACGAACCCGTATCCCCTGCATCGGCAGGCGGACTCTCAACCACTGCGCCACCAGGGAAGCCCCATAATATTTTTTAAAAGATCAACCGAAACTAGTTTTTTTTTTTTAAATAAACTGCATATCCCACCCATAGCCAATGTATGCCATTTAAATTCAAATAATTACTGTTTCCAGATCTTCTTTTTCATTCCTCTGTATTAAGTGTTTAGAGCTCTGGTTTCCTGAGGTCATTTTTTCATTTTAATGTAATGCTTGGCAATGCCATTTTTCTCTCGCCTAAGATTAACCATAAAGATACAGTGCCTGGTGTGTGAAATACATCCTTGGGGATTAAATTCACTATCAGTAATTTTTGTGAAAACAAAGTTTCGAACTGGTCTTAGGACTCAACAAATCTGCCTAATTTAAATATAATCTGTTAAACTTGAGACACATCCAGACAGATGGGATGGGGCTGTATTCCTTAAAAGTGTTCAAAGAGAAATATGAATACAAAAATAACAAAATCTTAACGTGAGTGAAAGAGCTTCCTTTTACTAGTAAGGTGTAGGTATTAGCATAACCATTGTCTGGTGGCAGACGTATGCAGTTTCTGCAGCGTGAGAAGAGAGAAGGCATGCTTTGGTAAACCCCGTTGGTCCTGATTTCTTGAAGGCCTTCTCTAAATCACTCTCATTTCAGGAGTCATTTCTCACCAGTAGCATCTCTATATTTTTTTAAGCTTTGCTCTCGTTATTGCTCTAAAGTTGATTAGTCATTTCACCCGTGACCTTGGCTTTTTAAAAAAATTAGTCAATATGATAGAAAAAGGTTTTCAAGATAAATAGACATGTTTTTCCCTCATGTTTCCCAGCCTCTGTTAAACAGTCCTAGATTTCACAATGCAGCTTTCAAATACCATCAGCCACTAGAATGATTAGAGTAGCGTTTCCTAATTAATTATCTTAAGACCATATTTGTGGGACCACGTTATAAGATCACCCTATAATTACCTCAGAAACTTAGCCCCTTGAACAGAGTCCAAGAAAGACCTATACTTTACTGAATCCTCTGTAGCAAGAGCTCTTTCAGTGAGATTTCATCATGTGGATTTATGATTTGGAGGCAATTACTTGATTTTTTTAAATTGTATGCTCTTTATTAGCACTCTGCTTCATTTCAAGAGGATTTCAGGTGGCTATAAAAATACATATAATACAGAAAGATTAAGTGAGGAACTGAGGCAAATAAAAATAGAAATAGAAAGGATAAGACAAGGCTAGACGTGTATTTAGTGCACAAATGCAGAACCTTGACATGCATTGGTAGATTTGCCAATGAGGAGGCAACTTAAGACATAATGGAATTGTTGGTAATGACAACAAGAAGTATTCCTGGATGATAAGAATATATCCTTCCCCATGAGGGCAGAGAATTGCAATACCATAATAAGCTTCAGAGCTAGATTTTACCAACTGCATGTGCCTGGCATATAGTGGATGTTCAATAAATATCTGATGATCAGATGGATGGGTGGATGGATGAATGAAAGGAAAATGAAATATCATTTATTCAACAATTTTTTGTGGAGAGCTTATTATGTGCTGTAGGGGTTCAAATATCGAAAAGACCTCCCTCCACTGGAAAGATCATACAGAATGCAGCCCTTGTGTTGAGCCTTGTGGGGTGGGGAGCATTTTGCCAGGTAGAAATGAGGGAGATGCTTGCCAGATGGAGGATCAGATGAGTAAGGTGTAGACTGTGGCTAACAGCTGTCTCCTGACTAATAATTTGTACTGTGCCTCTTTCAAGGGAAAGCAAGAAGCTAGTTTGACAGGAGCACATGATTTGTATTCAGAACTGTAGGAAATAATGCTGAGAAGGCAAGTCAGGGCTCACGCACAGATAGACGTGAATGTTGAACTGAGCTGGCTGGCTCTCCTTGGGTGGGGCGGCAATGAGGAAATGATGAAAGTATGAATCAGGGAAGGCTGGACTTTAAGAAGCTGGGGCAGTGGCTTCATCTGCCTAGCAAGGAGCTAAGAAATTACATACACACTCCTAGTTGATTTAACATACCTAAAGGGGGAAAATATCCATACTTAAAACAATGTATGATTCTTCCTTCGAAATCCTGTCTGATTTCATCAACTTAGGAGAAGTATAGTCATTTAACATGTGGACAGACAACACAAAGTTATTCCCAGCAACTTTAAAATTTTCAACATTAAATTTAAACAACCAAACCTAACAACATTTTATATCTATCTAACCTGAACAGTAAAACCGCAGCTCAAGATTTTACTCAACTTGAGTGTAAAGCCACTTTGTGAAAGGAAAGGAATGATAGAATTAGGTCAAGAATCCAGTTCTTAGTAACAAACTAATAGCTAATCAAATGTCAACATAATGGTCTTGATGAGCCTGTTTAATAAAAAGGGGGGGGGAAAGGTTGTTGAATTTAATGATCCATCTTTCTCTAGAACCTGTGGGTTGGTCAGGATATAAACCTAGTAATATCAGGGAAACAAAGCACAAACTCCTTCAAAGAAATGTCTTTCCCCCATTCTGAAAAGAGTTGATGAACCTGAACTCCTTTACATCCCACTTGTAAATCTACTTTACAAGGGGCTACCTCTTCTCCGCATTATAAAGAGAAGCTACAGGAGTTTGAGAATCTGTCTAAAAGACTAGAGGAAATTGCTGTCCCCTTTCCCACTAGATTTTGGCAGGGCCGAGATGTCAGTGGAAGCCCACTGAGGGTCAGCCGCACGTTTACTAATTCTGTGTCTCAGACTAAAATGTCTTGTCGGGTGGAGATGTCAGAATGTGTCTGAAGCCACAGTTAGGGTCAACTCACCGAGTCCTCGCGGCGGTTAACAGTCCACTCTGGAATTTAAGCCCTTGGGCTAGTGCGCACTCCGAAGACCAGCTTAATTTCTTATGCTGGAGGAAAGGGCGGAGCAAATTCGCCGCCCTCCAAATTCCCCAGGTGGAATTCGCACTCCATGGTGTTTAGAACAAGACTTGTCCAGGAAGGTTTTTCTCTCTCAAATTTCCACGGAGCCTCAGTTTCTCCCATATGCATGCACCTCCCGCACGCTGAGGACCCCCTTGCCTACAGGCAAAGAGAGGCGCCAACTGGTAACCAGTGGTGGCGCCGCCGTGAGACAGCCAATAAGGTGTAAGTAAACAACGCGCAAGCGCAAGACAGCATTCCAACCCTCAGGTCCCACCGCAAGCGGGAACTTGGATGCTGTTTCCACAAAGGAGTTTGTATTTCTCAACTGGAATGGTGATGGGTAGCAGAAAGCCCCTTTCGTGTACAGATTTGTTAGTCCTGTGTCTACTTTTATTGTCTCTCAGACTTTTGAGGAGAGGCTCTTGTAATTTTTCCCCCCATCAGGAGCAACTTTGTTTCTTAAAGGCTTTCCTCTTCTTGCCCGGTTTGAGTAACTCACTGGTCATTCTGAAATACCTAGGCACTTGCCTTGTGCCATAACTACTTCTTTAAGAAAATGTTTTCGTTTTTTAGGACTTAACGCCCAAAAGGGATTAGTGGAAGTTTTGAAGACCATCAAAAGTGAACATATATTCTGTAGCATCAACTAAAATAGTGTTAGAAATCATTAAACAGTATGCTACGTGCATGGAGTTACAAAATTCACATAGGACCTTCACAAAGACAGCTTTGGGCTTGAAGTCTTCTGAAGGCAGGTAGCTGTAATTTCTCATTCTACGAGAACGTTTAGTGCATTTTGATACAATAAGGAAAGAAAATGGCTTGATATTAGAACTAGGAAACAGGGGCAGCCTGGATTTTTTCATTAGGGACTCCCTCTGTGCTTTTTTTCCCCGTTTTCCTGACATTGACATTGGTGGCATTGACTAACGGGAATTGTGCGTCGTGTGAATTTCCCAGGAAGTGCAGACTATGAAGGACTGTATTCATTCTGAGAAGGCTGTTCCTTGTACATCTCCTACTAATTGGTCGTGGCAGTTGCAGGTACTTTGTCTCACTCACTCACGCTTCCAGAGGCTAGACTCTACCCTGGAAATCATAAACACCCACCTTCCAAAGCAAAAACACAGTTAATGCTATGATGGCGCATAAATACCTCAACCATCTGGGCTGATAGAAGGGGCTGCAGGTCTTTTAAAGAGCAGCTATAGTCCTCATCCCATATAGGCACACCATCTAACCAGGACTCACATTCTAGCTTTTCTCACTGTGGAAAAGAAACATTACTGTTTAATTCATATCCAAAGTTATAAATACAGCTTGTAAATTTTACTAACGTGTTTCATTTTTGTTTGGTCCTTGAGAGCTACAACTTGCGTTTTTGCAGATGGTAACTTCTGGTGTTGTTCTCTGCTTTTTTTTTTTTTTTTTTCCTTTTCTGGTATGAACTTGCTGTATTTGTTAAAGTTTGTTTTGTGGTTTCTAATTCCCATTGGTGCACCGTACAATGGGGTGTGTAGTGTCATGAAGAAAGAAATAATATGCAGCTATGTTATGAAGTGTGTTTTATTTTTAAATGACTGTGATGTTGACAATATATTGATTTATCAAGACACTAAGGGAAAATTCTAAATTTACCAAAATGTGTATATTTTAATAAATGCATAAAGCTTTATTGTGTGCCTTTAAATTTAAAAATGGGTTTATAAAGAAAGTCAGAAACAAGTGTCTTACTATAAAATATACATAAAAGTGTAAAGCTCTTACACAGGAGATGACCAATAGAAAAAAGAAAAGAAAAAGGAGCTTTCCCATATTTTGTTACCTTAACCAGTATCTGAAGTCTGCTACTTTCTTTCCATCCTAAAATGGAGATAAGTGAATCTTGCCTTAAATGTTTCAATTGTCCTTTGTAGAAAAGCCAGATAAATGAGCTCATTTTTTGGAACTAATTGCATTATTGTGGAAAATTCATTTTCAGAATAAAAATATTTTAAAAATTACAGCTAATCGACTATTAAAATTTAAATTTGAAGAAAGTGCCATCCTACCTTATAAAGTTCACTTTACTTCTGTGAAGAAGCTAAAATTCCACTTTAGCAGACTCTTGGGAGAACGTGACGTGATTCCATCTCCCTCTCACCATTTTCCTCCAACAAGGTACAGGGCTCTCCCTGGGACCCTACTCACTATGCTACCTCATGAGTTACCCCATTCCCAGTTCCAACTCCCAGTCACAGCCACACACCACTCCACCCTCAGCACCATGGAACATTCGAGTCATTGCCCTCCTTCATTTTTTGGACAAATTGCAGGAACATTACCTGCCTATAGTCTCAAACCCAATTCATGACAGTAGCATTCATTTATTTTACTTTTTGATGGCACAGGTAGTGACACCTGGAGAAAAGGTAGAGGGGAGTATCAGGGTCACATATTGCCCACACCACATGAGATGCAAAGAACCTGCCATGTCTTTATCCTACAACTCCTTAATCTCCCTTGCAAAGGTTCACACACACCCCCCGGGTGGCAGGGGAGAGAAAAACAAACTTTAAATATATTAATTTATGGAATCACAGTTGCCTTCCAGTTTGGCCTCTTTTTAGATGATCTATTCTATGTGGGATAAATTCTCCATCTTCTGGATTCCCTCCCTTCCTCCCCCTTGCTTCTTTCCAAAATGGCATCTGGGAACAGAGCCTATGAGATCTCCTAAGAGGGGGGGGAGTTGGGGTACAGATGAGAACTACGGTGTTCTGGACCCTTAATGGATACTGCTGAAGAATGGTTACCAGGATGGCTCCCTGGACAGATGACCACTGAAGAACGACTGGCCAAGGAGGTTTCATGATGGCATTCATTTCCAAAGTCCATAGGCCTGGCATTTAACTCCAGAAAAGTGCCTGTACATTGATGCCTCTTCATACGGACTCCAGGCCTTTGCTGGTCCACTGAGGCCTCAGCATTTCCACATTAGAACCCACTGCATCCCACCCCACATACCCTCTGGGCCTGGGGAACCAGGAGCACCACCTGGGACTCAAGTAGCAGCCACTCCCTTCACTAATGATGCACTATCATTTCTGGGCTCTGTTCATGGAGGCTTACAGCCAGTGGTGTGCAGCAGCCTGCACATAACAATGATTAACTTTCCGTGACTTTTGTGTCAGTTCCTGAAACAACCATTATTATTTTTTGTGAATTTTATTTTATTTATTTTTTTACACAGCAGGTTCATATTAGTTATCCATTTTAATCATATTATTGTATATATGTCAATCCCAATCTCCCAATTCATCCCACCACCACCACCCCTGCCCCCGCTGCGCTTTCCCCCTTGGTGTCCATATATTTGTTCTCTACATCTGTGTCTCTATTTCTGCCCTCAAACCGGTTCATCTGTACCATTTTTCTAGGTTCCACATATATGCATTAATATACGATATTTGTTTTTCTCTTTCTGACTTACTTCACTCTGTATGACAGTCTCTAGATCCATCCACGTCTCTACAAATGACTCAATTTCATTCCTTTTTATGGCTGAGTAATATTCCATTGTATATATATGTGCCACATCTTCTTTATCCATTCACCTGTCGATGGGCACTCAGGTTGCTTCCATGTCCTGGCTATTGTAAGTAGTGCTGCAATGAACATTGGGGTGCATGTGTCTTTTTGAATTATGGTTTTCTCTGGGTATATGCCCAGTAGTGGGATTGCTGGGTCATATGGTAATTCTATTTTTAGTTTTTTAAGAAACCTCCATACTGTTCTCCATAGTGGCTGTATCAATTTACTTTCCCACCAACAGTGCAAGAGGTTCCCTTTTCTCCACACCCTCTCCAGCATTTGTTGTTTGTAGATTTTCCGATGATGCCCATTCTAACTGGAGTGAGGTGATACCTCATTGTAGTTTTGATTTGCATTTCTCTAATAATTAGTGATGTTGAGCAGCTTTTCATGTGCTTCTTGGCCATCTGTATGTCTTCTTTGGAGAAATGTCTATTTAGGTCTTCTGCCCATTTTTGGATTGGGTTGTTTGCTTTTTTAATATTGAGCTGCATTAGCTGTTTATATATTTTAGAGATTAATCCTTTGTCCATTGATTCGTTTGCAAATATTTTCTCCCATTCTGCAGGTTGTCTTTTCATCTTGTTTGTAGTTTCCTTTGCTGTGCAAAAGCTTTTAAGTTTCATTAGGTCCCATTTGTTTATTTTTGTTTTTATTTCCATTACTCTAGTAGGAGGTGGATCAAAAAAGAGCTTGCTGTGATTTATGTCAAAGAGTGTTCTTCCTATGTTTTCCTCTCTGAAACAACCATTATTAACACTTAACTTCTACAAACTTACAATTAGTTATATTAAAAATAAATGTGATAAATACTCAAAACTAATTATTTTATTACATGTAACCATTATCTATGCTCTTGAGGTTATTTACAACTGTTACATGTGTATGGGGGAAATACTATATAATGATATGCTATTACACATTTCTTCCCAGCTCCATGTTCAATGAGTTCACATTGATAGATTGAAATCAGCCACGGTGGAAGTATTTACACTGTGCAAACTGGCACATGCTGCAAAATCAGGGTTGGTTTTTGTTTTTTGTTTTTGTTTTTCCAGAGAGCTGTTAAACATTTATAAGCACACCATGGCTTATATCCTTTCCAGCTAAGTATACCATAAGCCTTCTGATGTTTTAAGGTGTTCTCACTCCTATCACACCGCTGCACACAGAGCAGGGAAAGCCTGCACAGGTATTTTTCCCTCTCCGTCTTACCTCTATTTCTCCTCCTCTCTCCACCATCCAGCAAGACCATCAGGGGCTGGCTTTCCACTCTTTTTTCCATTTGACAAGGATTCTCCTACATATTATCCTCCTTCCTGGGGGCAATAAGCCTTGCAATTTACTCTTACTGGTGGGAGGGTTGCCCATTTGCCTGTTTACAAATAGTATCCAAGAAGAGTCACAGGGCAAGCTGGAACTAGGGATTATCAGGATCAAAAATAATTGAGTTGATATACCAAAATACAACCTCATTACATGGGTCTTAAAGTTGAAATGTTATTTAATAACAACTACTGGCGACTATGCGGGGAAAACGGAACCCTTGTGCACTGTTAGTGAGAAAGTAAAATGATGCAGCTGCTGTGGAAAACAGATTGGCAATTCCCCAAAGTATTAAAGATAGAACTACCATATGATCCAACAATTCCACTTCTAGGCATATACCCAAAAATAATGAAAGTAGATTCTCAAAGGTATTTGTTCATAGCAGCATTACTCACCATGGCTAAAACATGAAGGGAACCCACATGTCCATCAATGAATAAATGAATAAAGAAAATGTGGTCTCTACATACTATAGAATATTATTCAGCCTTAAAAAGGAATACAATTCTGACACATGCTGCAACACGGAGGACATTATGCTAAGTGAAATAAGCCAGTCACAAAGAGACAAATACTACATGACTCCACTTATATGAGGTACCTAGAGTAGTCAAAATCATAGAGACAGTAAGAAGAATGGAGGTTGCCAGGGGCTGGGGGAGGGGAGAGTGCAAAGTTATTGTTTAATGGATATAGAGTTTCTGTTTGAGTTTGGGAGAGGATGGGGTTGATATTTGCACAACAATATGAATGTACTTAATACCACTGAACTGTACTCCTAAAAATGGCTAATACAGTAAATTTTATGTTATGTATATTTTACCATAATTCTAAAAATTGAAAAAAAAATTTAAAGGTTATTCTAGAGGCATCTTCTCCTTAGTCTGTAACTCAAAACCATTTTAAAAATTAAATACCCCATTAGAAATTTAAGAAATCCCTATATCCCAAACATTAAGTTGACAAACATTAAATTGACAGCTTTTCCACATGTTATTTCCAACTATTAGCAGTTCACTGACTGGCAATAAGAGTATTTTCTGTGTCAAGTTCCCTTCCTCTCCTTAGCCCACATGCATCTACCTGAGGATAAGTTCCTTGCATTCTCATATTGGCCTCAGTCAAATAAAGAAAAACTCTAAGCTCTGACGCTCAGAGAGAAAAAGAACACACACCCGCATTTCTATGACCTAGAAATTTGAATTCTCCAAGCTTTTATTTCATATATGTGTAAGCCTGATGCTTACCCATCAGAGCCATTTAGGGTGCTTTCAGGAAGGGATGAGCCCTCTGGAAGTCAATTAACTGGACAGGATAAGCACTGTGGCAGGCTTTCCTCTAGAGAAGGGAAATACAGATGACTTGTGACACTAATTAACTTCAAACCCAGCAACAGGAACACAATTTGGAACGGAATCCAAAGAGGAAATAGTCCATCCAAATTCAATTCTGGTGACTGGAAGACTGTAATTGAATTTCCTTCCTAGAGGAGTCACTCCTCACAGGGCAGGTGGGGAGGGGGAAGGGGGTTTCCTAGCAATGAGTTTCCCTGTTCTCTGAAGCTCTGTGTTAGAAGCAGCCCCTTTAATATGCTGGAAATAAGTTCAAGGTGTGGATACAATGTCCTCAGCTTTCTTGCCCAGCCGCGTTGACCTTGTACTTAAGGAGGAGGAGATTGGGCTAAGCAGCTATGGTGGAAATGGTGTGTGTGAAGATGCGCTGTGAGCTTCGAGGACCAGCGGAGGACACTGTGTGCTCCCTGATGCCCAAAATGCCTCCACTGGAAACAAGGTCTGGCATTCCTCAAGAAGAAAGAGATCTTCAGATGCCTTCACAGTTAACGCCCCTTGCAAGAAAAAACACAGTGTCTTAATTCATCCACATTGACATATGAGTGACTGACACCCGTTCCTTCCCAGAAAGCAGGTTTTCGCAAGTCATGAGAAAAGATTATGAGGTCTCTGGATGCCTGAGAAAGGGCTAGGGGACTCCAGGAAGTGAAATGGCACAGAAGGGGAAGGCCGGGGCCCCAAAGACACACATGGCCCCATTCACTTGACAACCTTGCCAAGAGTTAGATCTAAATACAGAAGACACCATAAACCAGACCTGATCTGATGCCCTCAAGATCACACTGAGGGGAGAGATGGCTGGTGGGGGGCAAAGAGGCTTGAACTGCAAGAGAGAAAGCTGTATTCCAATCCTGGCTCTCCACAGCTGGCGAGGTAAAACTGGGCAAGCTGCTTCCCCTGTTTCCTCATCTGTAAACAAGAAGTTGACCCACGATTTCTAACTTTCCAGACCACTGCCATGAGCACAGTGAACACATCTTTCTTGCTTCCTGCTGCACCTTGGCACCTAGTGCAGAGCCTGGGATGAGGAGGCATTCAATGAATACTTGTTGAAGGAATGGATGAATAGAAGTATTCTCTCATCATCCAGAGGCCCTCCCTATGATTTTGCCAAAGTAGAGAACAATTTCAATCACCCTGTTTAAATATTCGACAGTTCACCTCTCTGACAGATTTCAGATCTTTTCAGAAATTGATCCTACGAAAATAAATAATCAGAGATATGGTCAAAGATCTATGCCAAAGAATACCTCTGTAATTACAGGAAAAAATAACAAAAAATTGGAATCAACCTAATGTCCCAAACTGGAAGTCGTTTAAATAAATTATAGTGTAACTTTAGAACTCAATACTGCGCAGTCATATAAAAATGTCTTCAAAGAATGTTTCATGACATGAAAATATTCACTAATTACATTAAATTTTTTAAGTGAAATGCAAAGATTACATACAATGTCCTTCGTTTTGAAAACATATATATTTTATATATGCATAGAAAAAATATTTAGGAGATTATATAAAGTATTAACCATTGTTACCTCTGAGAAGTCTGACTTGGGGTGGTTTTGCATTTTCTTCTTTATGATTTTCTGGTTTTTGCAAATGTTCTTCAAAATATATTTTACTTTTATTTTCAAAGATACAATGTAATTAATGTTTATTTCTTATGACATAAGGGCCTTTTCAAATATTTGCCACATCCTAAATGACAAACCAACAAGGCACCTTGGCATGTCTCCCCAACCAACAACACAAATAATAGAATCTCAAAGCCATACCACAGACAGATTTCTCTCTCTACATTGACATGTGTAAATGTAGGATGCTTATATTTCTTCAGCAGAAGGAATCCATACTCAAGTGGAGTTCATAAGCTTGGATACTTGGCTCACATATGTATTGTTAAGTGTTCAATACCAGTGTTAATTTGTTCCGAATGTCAAGGGTATCAAAGAGACATCACAATGCTAAAGGATAAATGCAGATATGTGTGTATTTAGTTGTAAACATTCAGTTTAATGCTTCTACCAAGTAAAATATGCACCATTATACCTTTGTGTTGCCTTGGGGATACTGCCTGTCACACGGAATATGGTCAATAATTATTTGTTAAACTAGGTTGAACAGAATTTCACCCACATCTGCCAAAAGTGTAATTATTTTCAAAATGTGCATATTGTTCATGATTTATAAATGAAATACATCCTTCACTGAGGTCATTCCTCTACTTCAAATCCCCAGTGGCTCCCACTTGCCAACAGAACAAAACCCTTCACTGCCTGAACCCTGTCCATCTCTCCAGTCGCATGTCTAACTCTCCCCCACGTCCGATATTCGGACCACAGCAGACTCCTCGTGGTTTCCTGGGCACACTCTCCTGTCTTCGTGTATCTTCTTGAATGTCCTTTACCCCCTTGTCCACTCAGCAATCTCCCATTCATCCTTCAAGTTCCTCTCAAATGTATCTCCTCTCTGAGTTTCTGGAATTTAACCTCTGCCCTACCCTCTCCGCCCCAACCACATGATCCCATAGCATTTTTATTTTTTCATTTACATGTTGAATACAGTTATTTGTTTATATGTCTCTCTCCTGCTATAGATCAGAAGCCTCCAAAAAATACGAAAAAAAAATATTAGAACTATTTTTCTAAAATATTTTTGGTCTAAAAATTAAGAACAAAATTAAGCCTTATATTCAGTATATTATATAATATTAATATATAGTATAATGTATTGATTATAGTATATATTAAAGTATTAATATAATATGTTGATTAAAATATATTAACATTGATATAATAATATTTTCAGTGTTAAGTACAATGCATAATTTGATTTGTATTGTATTGTATTATGGAGCTTATTATGGATCTATTGAGCCACATATTCATCAGACCATTCCTCTGAGGGTCTAATGATCATCTGGGTCTTCAAGAGCTCCTGAGGCCAGAGGACCCTCTTCAATGAGGGAGGGTAGACAGCACCAGCCTCACTATTTCATTCAAGTTATGATAGTTTGTATAATACAAATACCTATTTAAGTGGATTTATAGATTGCATTATCTGTCTTTACCAAACTAACCTCACAAAAAGAGCTAGTCATCTAAAAAGACTCCTGCAAAGAAACCATAAAACAGCCTTTGCAGCAAAAACAGTGAAGCTAAAAAGTACAAAAGTTTGCTATCTGACAAGGATTTAAAACAAAATAAACATTGTTAATCTATGATCTTATACAATTCATGAGAAAGCAATTTGTTTTTGAGGGAAATTAGTGCAATGGAGAGGTCATTTTGAAAAAAGATGTTTGGACATGTATGTGATTTTCTTACTGAAAATAATATGTAACAAATATAAAAACAGGTCTACTGTACATACAGAAAATTTTTAATTTTAAAATCTGATTAAGAAATTTTACAGAGAGTCTCTATGGGTTTTCAAACAATTTTTTAGAAATAAAAACATGGAACCTACCTGATTAGTTTGAAAAAACAACTGAAAGGCATCAAGGAAGATGGAGAACTGCCGAATTTTAATACAAATCTTTGCAAACTTTGTGGAGGAGGTTGACACAAGAGTATAATGATTGAGGAAGACAGTCAGTGATGTACTTCTTCTATATGGTTCTATGTATTCATATGAAGTACATTTTTTCAGCCAAAGCAGCTATTAAAACCAACTAGTATAATTAACTGAACTAAGAATCAGACTTCTGAATATTTTTATCCCAGTATTAAATAATGAAGTAGGGGCTTCCCTGGTGGCCCAGTGGTTGAGAGTCCGCCTGCCGATGCAGGGCACACGGGTTCGTGCCCCGGTCCAGGAAGATCCCACATGCCGCTGAGCGGCTGGGCCCGTGAGCCATGGCCACTGAGCCTGTGCGTCCGGAGCCTGTGCTCTGCAACGGGAGAGGCCACAGCAGTGAGAGGCCCGCGTACCGCAAAAAAAAAAAAAAAAAAAAAAAACAGTAAATAAATAAATAAATAAATAAATAATGAAGTAGGTTCAAATTCATGGCTCTCATTAAAATATTATTACTAGTAAAAAGAAAAAGAGTTTCTATCATTAATAAATTAATAAATAATGTGAAATAAAATTAAAATGTTTCATTTTTCCCATTCTTTCAACTTTTTGTACATTTTGTACTGTACATAATACATTAATACAGTTGTTCATCTATAGAGATAAGTAAATAAACATACATAGGTATATCTAGAGACAGAAGAGATAGTTAATAAAAGTTTGAAGAGTGCAAATCTTCTTATAAGGTTTAATAGCAGAGACATAAAAAGTGCCCATGGAGCCTGTGCATAAAATGTGAAAAAAACATAAAATGGGGGGGAAATACTTTTAGGTAGGCCATGGTCTATTTACTTTGTAATAATCAAGAGGAGAGAAATCCTCTCTAAAAATTTGAGTGTCCTAGAATTTAAACTATAGCACTGAGTAAAAGATTAGAATGTAAACTACAGCACTGTGTACAAGATAAGAATGTGAAACCATATATTCAGCTAAGAAAATGTATCAGAGAGGAATTAAATATTGAAGTTTAGTGGCATTTTCTGACAAACTCTCAAGATCTCATCATTAAATAAATTCACTTGACCAAACAAAGACACATTCTAGTATCTTTCCTCAGAACACACTAATTTGAATTCATGAATATAATGAAAGTCTGTTTCCAGAAAATGCCCAGAGGGAAATAAGAGGCATTTTTATCACTTATCATTATATAGCAATATAGTTCAAACATGTTTTTTTTTTTCTTTTCTTAAACTCTGTGGAGTTTTGCTTCCATTTAACAGATTAGAAGATGTCTGCATTTGAAGCTAGTTCACTTATTGCTGTGCCCAGATCTTCAGTCGCTACGGAATATTTACCCACTCTTCCTCCCCAAAGTTGCGTCTCAAAAGCTGCTCGGTTGCTGAGATCAGCTTATTGACCTATGAAAGGAGGTGAGCAAACTTAGTAGCAACCAAATGAACTCTTGTTGAGACAAAAGCAGCCAGCTTACTGGGGACAATTTGAGGACAAATAAAAGGAATACCTACTTTCACCATGGGTGGTAAACATATGGAACTTGTTAACTCCAAGTGACAGTGCTAACTCAAGCATAAATGGGTTCAAGGAGGGTTCAGATGCATTCTGAGAGAATAACTCTCTAAAGGGTTATCAAATGAAAATTAAGTTTGGGGAGAACTCCATGCTCTGGAGATGGACCTCAAGGAGAACATGAATCCCATTCCTCTGTCCATCAAAAGCACTGCGGCTACTCTGGCCTGACACAGAGCAAAGTTCTTTTGTTCTTACCATGACATCAGAAATAAATTCCAGATCCTATCACACAGAGGGCGTCTTTGATAGCCTCCCAGGTCTTGGCACTGCCCTCCTTGGGCTGGGGAGGAAAGTACGTGACTAAGAAATCAGAACTCTTGCTCTCTCTTTCCCATCCTGAAGCCAAATATACTTTTTAAGCAAAATCAAGGCCCTACTTCCCTTCAAGGGGCCTTTTGGAATTGAAAGTAGCTCAGAAAGACCTCCTGACCAAAAGTGCTCCTTTTCTATTTTATTTTCAAATTTTAAGCCAAAATTGGTTAACTTCAAAGAGGCTCTGTGCAAAAATCACAGCATTGTTTTCCTAAGGAGGCCTTATTGAATGATTGATATTTTTAGGGTTTTCCAGCCCAATGATCTCTTTGCTAAAAACAGCATGTACTGACTCATCTTGGCATTTGTTTGCAAATAAAACCCACAGTCTGAATTCTGTTTATCAACCCCCAACACTGGAGTTGCTAACAAGTAGTGATCACAGTGGCCCATGCCTAGCAAAAGGTGCTCCCCTGTGACTTTGCTTTTTACATACAGATTATAATCTCTGTCTTTCATTGGAACTTCAAAGCCTACAAGAGACTATACTCCCTTCAACAGCTAATTCCCCTTATTTCCTGAAAATCTGTTTGCGGAGAATATATGAGTCTACATTTCCTCTTTCAGAGATATAAATATTCACTAGCCCTTATACTATAGAGAAGTTTGAGCTTCCTCTACTTTCCAGGTGACCACAGATAAATGATCCATTTCTAAGAACATTTGTTTTGAAGACTAACAGGTCCAGAATTTAAACCTACCCCTAAACTAACATTTTCAATTGGGAGAATATTTATGTTAAAGAATCTTAAGCTAATTTTGAATCTGTCCTTTCATTAAATGGCTTTCTGTAGTAATTCATTCCCCTTTCTTTTTAATTTACTTCTTTTTATTTGTTTTTGGCTGCATTGGGTTTTCGTTGCTGCGCGCGGGCTTTCTCCAGCTGTGGCGAGCGGGGGCTACTCTTCATTGCGGTGCATGGGCTTCTCATTGCAGTGGCTTCTCTTGTTGCAGAGCATGGCCTCTAGGCACACAGGGTTCAGTAGTTGTGGCGCATGGCTTACTTGCTCTGTGGCATGTGGGATCTTCCTGGACCGGGGCTCGAACCCGTGTCCCCTGCAGTGGCAGGCAGATTCTTAACCACTGCACCACCAGGGAAGTCCCATTCCCCTTTCTTAAGGAATAAATTCCACTTGAAGGCTAGGGCAGTGGTCAATACTTCAGGCTTTACAGTCAGGCTTGCAAGGCTGTGGAACCTTAGGCAATCTACTTAACCTCTCCATGCCTCTGTTTTCTCATCTGTAAAATGGGTATACGATAGCCATTAACTCATGAAATTGTTTTAAGAATTAAATGAACAAATACATGTATGGTGCACTCTATGTTACTATCAATATTTCAAGTAAAATTTATGCTTATCTTTAATAGCCTATGAGAAAGAGGCATGCTTCTGACATTTTTATTTTACTGTATTTTGTTAAACATAATTTAGTTTCATTTCATAAATTCCAAGTATGCTGTAGCAGTATGAGAACTGGCCTTAGCATTGGAAGAGATGGGTTCAAATCTTGACCTTGATACTTACTAGCTTGTGGCCTAGACTCATTACTTCACCTCCCTGAGCCCCAGTTTCTTCACATAGATAAAAAGGATGATACTGATGGCTGAATGGACTGAATGCTTATGTGCTCCCCAAAATTCATATGCTGAAGCCCTAATCCTCAATGTGATGATATTTGGAGGTGGGCCTTTTAGGAAGTAATAAGTTTAGATGAGGTCATGAGGGTGGGAGCCCCTGTAATGGAATTTGGGTCCTTGTAAGAGGAAGAAGAAAGACTAGAGCCCCCTCTCTCTCTCTCTCTCCCCACCAAGTGAGGACACAACAAGAAGGCAGCTGTGTGCAAACCAGGAAAAGAGTCCTCCCCAGACACCAGATCTGCCAACACCTTGATCTTGGACTTCCCAGCCTCCATAACCATGAGAAATAAATGTTGACTGTTTAAGCCACCCAATCTATGGTATTTTGTTATAGCAGTCTGAACTGACTAAAACAGATGCCCTCTTCATAGAATGTCAGAAGATATGACATAGGCTACAAGTTTCCCTCAAAATCCACTCTTTCTTCTTACAGATTTAAACAATTAACCAGGCACACAGCCAGATAGAATAAAGGCCAGGTCCAGCTTCATGGACATGCCACCTGTATAGTCTCGCAAGCCCCACAAGCAGAAGGACCATTAAACCCTGGCTTAATTCTCTGCTGTTGGCATCTCGGATTCTTAATAATTTTATCATTGAACTTGTGTTTTGTAAGTGAAGTCTAATGGGACTTGTATTTTGTAAGTGAAGTCTAATGGGACCATGGAGCATGCATTTGAGCTGAGAAAGTATGTGCAATGCATGTGTCCATCACTTCTTGCCACCTTATCTGTGTTCGTGATTCCCACGAGCACAGATTTCTGATGGACCCATGATGTATGGGAGTTCAGCAGGACTCATAGAAAGTTCAGAGGTAAGTGTTAGTTATGCCTATGACTGAGTGCCATGGTTTGAATGTTTGTATCCTCCCAAAATTCATATGTGGAAATCCCAACACCCACAAATGATGGTATTAGGAGGTGGGGCCTTTGGGAGGTACTTAGGTCATGAGAGTGGAGCCCTCATGAGGGATTCGTGATTTTATAAAGGAGGCCCCACAGAGCACCCTCACTCCTTCTACCATGTGAGGACACAGGGAAAGGGTGCCAGCTATGAAGCAGGAAGAGGGTCCTCATTAGTTGACCATGCTGGTGTCTTGATCTTGGACTTCCCAGAACTGTGAGAAATAAATTTCTGTTGTTTATAAGCTTCCGGTCTGTGGTATTTTGTTATAGCAGCCTGAACAGACTAAACCTAGGTAAACAGGTACACGGACAGTCCCCAGAGGCCACACTTACCATTCAAACAACAACTTTCTTCAAATAGAGAAAGAAGACAATGGAATTCTAAGAAACATGAATGACCAAGGAACATTATCTTTGTATTAATTCCCTGTATTCACCAACCACTTTACACTGAAAATGATGACATAGAAGGAAAGGGAAAGATAGGGCAACTTATAGGTCCTATTCATTTCAATCCTTCCTTACTTATCAGTAAGCTGAAGGTAGAGCATGTTGGCAGAATGTGTGCATATCAAGAAGTAAAATAAAAAATGAGTTACTTTTGTGCAATGTTTCCACCATTCTAATAAGAAATACTAATATGTGTACATGCTACCAAATAGAAATTGTGGAATTTTAGTGTTTCCATGTAAAAGTGAACTGTTCTTTTATTTGCATTTAAAACAGATGCACAAAAGAAAGAAGAATGGTAAAATTCAGGCTTGTAATTTAAAATTTTAATTTTTCTTTACTTAGAACAACATTAAATAGCAAAAAAAAAAAAAAAAAAAAAAAAATCCACCATGACAGGTCAAGAGAGAGACCACAAAAAAAAGGAAAAAGCTTTATGTTTTAAGTATTTTTAACCACACTTTTTCCCTGCTTTTTGTAAAAGGAGCTACATATTTTCATTTTATCCTGGGCACTGCAGATTATGTAGCCAATCTTTTTTTTTTTATTTTTTTATTTTTTATTTTTTCGGTATGCGGGCCTCTCACTGTTGTGGCCTCTCCCGTTGCGGAGCACAGGCTCCGGACACGCAGGCTCCGGACGCGCAGGCTCAGCGGCCATGGCTCACGGGCCCAGCCGCTCCGCGGCATATGGGATCCTCCCAGACCGGGGCACGAACCCGTATCCCCTGCATCGGCAGGCGGACTCTCAACCACTGCGCCACCAGGGAGGCCCTATGTAGCCAATCTTGATAAAGACCATACTTCCCAGCCTCTCTTGCAGCTACATGTGGCCATGTGACTTACTGCAAGCAGATTCCTGCAGCAGCTTCAGGGAACTATCTTAGGAGATGGTGGGCATGAGCCTTTGGCCCTTTTCTTTGATCCTTTCTCCAGCTGCAATGTAGATGCTGCCATCTTGCACCATGAGTTCAAGAGTCACCCCCTGGGGCTAGCAAAGCGGTGAGCTGGAAGGAGCCAGGGTCCCTGAGGGTTTTGTGAAGAAGAACCATCTAATAGGCCAAGACTGTGAACTGCTAAACTTTTACCGTGTGTAGAATGGATTTCATGAAATGACTTGGTAATAGAGTGTGCCTGTATTAGTCACTCGGTGAATGCCCAGATTTTTACTTTTATTGTTTGTTTTTTAGTCAGCTAAGAAAAGAAATATTATTCTTCATATTTTTCTTGGGAACAGTTCAGCACCCTTGGACCATCTACAATCCCCAGCATGGGGTCACTGCTTCAAGTTTCCTCTTTGCTCACTATACCTGGTTGAGCCTTCTACGACAAGTCAGTAGCAGTTGACTTCACTGTTCTTGTTGCACCTATCGTAATAAAAGCTGAGCTCTGACACCTGGAGAGGAAGTTTTTATATCATTCAAACAAGAAAAGATTGACAACTTCAACTAAATTCCACCCCTAAAAAACAGCATGCTCCTCTGTGGAAGGTCTCAGCAGGACACGGTGCAGAAACCTGGAGAAGGCCTTCTCTGCCCATTACTCACTCTTCTGTGCATAATTAAATCAACAGAGATTAATGAGTTTGGGGATTGGCTGACTTTCAACACCCATAAAAAAGGTGCAAAGTTGGGAGAAGATCTGGTCAATATGCCTTTATATATCAAATATTCTGTAAACTCTTATCTTTAATCTGTGCACTAATGTGCTTCTGCTGGTATTTTATTTTCTCCTCTCAGTCAGGGTATAAATTTCCAAAGTAGATTAAAGATGGCAATGATAAGAAGCTAACGGCATCATGGTTCATGACGTTCCTGACTACACCACTAGGCTGTGAGCTAACTGAGGGCTGGGATTGACTTTGAGATTCTTTTTCATATCTGGTGGCTAATGCATGGCCGGCACATAACAAGTGCTCATCAAATGTTTGCTTAATTAATTAACCAATGAATCAATTAATGAATAAATAAATACTTTTAACAGATGCTCTTAAAATCCATTTTAGGATGACTAAAGTTCTAAGAGCTTGTGACTTGTCTAGTGTTCAAATTTTCTTTAATGAGTGTATACAACTCCAGGTATGAGTCTAGACCAAAAGCATCAGCATCCCCTGAGAGCTGGTTAGATATGCAGAGTCCCAGGCCCCACCCCAGACCTGCTGAATCAGAAGCTGCATTTTAACCAGACCCCTAGGTGATAGGTATGAACATCACAGTTTGAAAAGCAAAGTTGAATGTAACTTGACATAACATTTTTTTTTTTTTTTTTTTTTTTTTTTTTTTTTGTGGTACGCGGGCTTCTCACTGCTGTGGCCTCTCCCGTTGCGGAGCACAGGCTCCGGACGCGCAGGCTCAGCGGCCATGGCGCACGGGCCCAGCCGCTCCGCGGCATGTGGGATCCTCCCAAACCGGGGCACGAACCCGTGTCCTCTGCATCGGCAGGCGGACTCTCAACCACTGCGCCACCAGGGAAGCCCGACATAACATTTTAATTAAAGAAAGCCCCAGACTGTGACAACTAGGTGCTCTTTTCCATTTGGAAGGTAATTTTGCTATAAAGCATAAGCAATTCTTACCTTCTACAATCCTCTAGAAATGGCTTACAGTTTCCATGTTTTTCATTTCAACAATGCGGCATGGAGCAGTGACAAGCCCTTCCATCTCCACTCCCTCCCCCAGCCCCAGGGCCACAAAGCCTGAGCTCTGAGATTCTGCGTGAGGTAAAGAAATATAGATTCCTCAAGAGCTGCTATTCAAGCCATAAGCAGCATGTGCCAATGTTCCACCCACAATTCTGGTTTAGTCTCCTTTAAGCTGCACATCTGGCTGTCACACACTCTTTTGTGGGGACATCTCAATGGCAGCACTGATGCTGCCTTTGCCCAAAGCCAGCCCTACAGTGGCCTCCCTGTCCTCCCAGCATGTGAGGTCATGAGCATGAATGTCCTGCCAAACATTTAAGATGTTGCAGTTCACATTGTGTACATTGTATAGAGAAACACTGAAACGCAGATTTGAAATTAAAAAAAAAACAAAACTACAGGGCAAGATACAACCAAACCTTGTTCTATTGTTATCCCTAACCACCAGTTCAGCACAAATATGTAACTTGTATTCTTAAAGTAGACAATCTTCTCTCTCTCTCTTCTCTTTTTTTTTCTGTCATTGTAACTAGCATCTGTAGATTCAGAGATTTCCTTGAAACATTCTTTCTCTAATGTGGTTTCTATCAAATTCTTGGAAAGCTTGAGCAGAACTGGTTCATTTCAAACCAAAGGTCCCCTGCATGTGGTCCCTTCAGAATAGGCCAAAGAGTTGGAGGGAAGCTGCATATAACTGTTAGAGTAATCTTGCCACCGAGGACCATCTAAGAGGGATGAAGGAAGGGATTAGCTGCACTACAAAAAAGGCATGAGGAAGAGGTCCTTCCCTTCACTGTTTATCAAAGTGCGGCGTGGGAACCACCTCTTCAGAATCACTGGGGATGCACAATAAAAATGCAGCTTCTTGGGAAACAACCCATATCTATTGAGTCGGTGTCCAAGGTGAATCTGCAATTTACCTGACTTCCTGTAGTGATCCTTATCTTGGAGAATAAGGGCTTTAGAGCTAGACTTGAATCCAATTTTAGTTCTCTACAGGGGCAATCTGACCTTGACAAATAACCTGAACTCTCTACATGTTCTTCTCCTCATCTATACAACAGGGAAGGATTGAGTGTGTGAAGTTCCTGGCACAAACAGGTCTCAAGAGCAGGACTTCCCTTTTCCCTGTTATTCAGGTAGAGCTCTTTGGGTCTGCCATTTTACCTGTGACCAGGGGTCACTGTCTTCCCCTGAGTGACAATTACGATATGTGCCAGATTCTAACGGAGCTCTAATGAAGGCAGCTAAAATCATCAAGACTGAATCCCCTTCTGTTGCTAAGGGAGAACCTGCTGTTCTATAGCTGTGCTGTCCAATCCAATAGCCATTAGCCATATGTGGCCATGGCCACTGAGCACTTGCAGTGTGGCCAGGACAAATGGAGAGGTGCTGTAAGTGTAAAAGCCACACTGGAATCCAAAGACTTAATACAAAAAGAAGAGCATAAAATATCCCATTAATAATTGATTACAGGGAATTCCCTGGCGGTCCAGTAGTTAGGACTCCATTCTCTCACACTGCCAAGGGCCCGGGTTCAATCCCTTGTCAGGGAACTAAGATCCCACTAGCCGTGTGGCACAGCCAAAAATAATGATAATAATAATAATAATAATAATGGATTACATAATAAAATGATAATATTTTGATGCATTGGATTAAAATAGAATATATTAAAATTAATTTTGCTTGTTTACTTTTAGCTTTTTAATGTGGCCCCTAGAAAATTTTAAATTATACACGTGGCTCATATTACATTTCTACTGGGCAGTGTTGTTCTGGAGGAACAGCTATACCCCTCCCTCCTACCCTCACACTGATAATAAAATCCAACACTGGAGTTATGACCTACAATATGGGATTCCCTGACTAGGTGGGCAACCATCACCTTGGAGAGACTGGGGTATCTCTTCTCCTGCTGTAGGGAAAAGTGGGGCTCCTAAAGCATACCCCCTCATGAGAGAAAGCAAGCAGCAGTCTCAGGGAGGTGGGTGGGTCAGTGAGTGCATGCATCCGTAAGAGGACACTTCTGATTCAAGCCGGTGGTTGTGACGAGGGGGACGGTTGTGGGGACCTAGGGCCTTCCTTGTCCACGCCCCCTGAGAGCCTCCTGCTCTATCCATGTTCCCAATCATTACTCCCTGACAAGTTTTCATGAGGTAGGGAGAGTCCTCCAATATAATCAATCACACCACTTGTGCCCTTACAAGACTGTATCATAACTAAGCAAATATTTTGGTCAACAAGAAGATTATCTTTTCTCCATAGGTAATTTAGAAATAGTTTCCACCAGGTTATAATCTCCTGATGTACACAGATCTCTACAAAAATGACTAGCCCAAGTGGATATTTCCAAAGAGGAAATGTTTGCCAATCATTATACTATCAGCTAATGAAATTAGTATTTTTGGAAAAATACGGCCAAAATAGACTGTAATCTGTTTTTTTAGAGCAGACTTGTAACTTGACAAAGTTTCTGGTATAGAAAACA
The DNA here is from genome assembly GCF_025265405.1 of Mesoplodon densirostris. Lineage (NCBI taxonomy): Eukaryota > Metazoa > Chordata > Mammalia > Artiodactyla > Ziphiidae > Mesoplodon > Mesoplodon densirostris. The sequence continues at coordinate 93,506,649 of NC_082665.1, read as the reverse complement.
CACATAAATCAATTCAATGTATTTGTCTTTGTTCAAAATTACCAAACATATACATACATATGTTTGAACGAAATACATTTAGATATTATGACCTAAAGATCCAATAAAATGGGATTGTTTTATAGTTCCCTTTATACCTAGCCAATTCCTTTACTAAGCACTCAACATAGATAAAGGAGTTTAACTGTGTGATACTTGGCACTTGATATTGATGGCTGCCTATTTATATATGACTTAAAGAAGCCATAACATCCCCACTTAAGAGACCTAGAGAGCATCTAGGTTACATTTTTACTACCACACATTACCACCACAATACAGCGAATAAAATATAACTTTTCAATTATTCATGGCAGTGCAGAATGACTTGTTTTTGAATCCCTGACCAGGTTCCCTATAAATTACTAATAGAGATTAATGAAAAAATTTTCAATTGATGAATGAATACCTCTGGATACAACAGAATATTAAAGGCCAGTTTTGCAGACAGTCCGTTATTTTATTGCACAGATTTCATTTAAAGAACAAAATGCACCATCAATGTTTGGAGAGTTTGGGGTCTCAGATACTGATACACCATCAGTGTTTGCACCCAGAAAGCCAAATTCAACAGCACAATTTATGTTAAACAATATCGCTTCAAGGCAGCTAACAGAATGAAAATAGAGAGAAATGGGGAAAAGCTTCTAAAATGTGTTAAATTGAAGCACATGCAAGTGTAGGATTCAAAACTACATCATACAAACCTGGAAATCAAAAACGTTTTGTGGAATGTCAGTTAGAGTTATACTCACTTGTACTGTTATTTATGGTATCATTAAAGTCTATTTGGTTCATTTCCTTCATACTGATGAATTGAGAATTTCAGGAAAACCATGGTTATAAAAATGAGCAATCTTGAAAAAGTATGTACAGATAAATGTAAAATCACAAACTAAAAAATATCTCCACCCCTTGCCCTCAACTTACAAAAGGGAAACTTTCCCATGGAGGGAAAGTTCCACAATTCCCCTCCCTTCCCCACCCCATGTTCCCAATTCTATCTTTTTCTATTGGTTATAACTAAGTGACCTTGGAGCTGACAGAGGAGGGAGGGAACAGAGAGGCATGTTTATGAGGCTCCCATTGTCATCTGTAACACTTTGAAAGTGTCTTTTATTTCTCTCCCCACACCCAACTCAGCAATGTTTGCAAGATATTTAAAAGTTAAAGAGAGAGGGAAATTTTTTTCCCATATATATGTATATATATATACATATATACATATATATATATGTATATATATATATATATATACACATATATATATATGACAAAGGAATGCCCCCAGAAAACAGCTAATAGTGGGCAAAACCATGGAAAAAATGTGTGGCATCTGAGCTAAAGATTTCTCTTAAGGCAACAAAAGGAGAGGGGGTGTTAAGACTACAAAATGCCAGACAGGATGCTTTTCTAGACCTTTGGCTTTGGAGCCTGGCAGAGGAGTGGGCTTCCCACCCTCTCACTGTGGCAAGCAAACCTAGGGCCATGGGCCCAGCATCTATAGCACCTCCATGGGCAGGCTGGTAGCTCTCTTATACATGGGCGCTCTTGGCATGAGTGGGGGAACTGGAGCCCGAAGAGTAGTAGAAACGGTTTTCACCAAACGACTGGGCATCTCCGGCGCAGCAGATGATGACACAGCCACCCACAAGGCACAGCATAGCACCGATCCAGCCCGCGTACAGGGAGTAGCCAAAGCTCACGATGGTGGTCTCACGGTGGGCGCACACAGGAAACCAGATGGTGGCGACCATGGCACAGAGAGCTGGGGAGACATGGAGAGGGCTGTGACTGGGCATCCCCATCACACACCAGCAGCGGGCAGGCTCCCCTTCACCCCACATACGCACCCCTCTGGCTTCCAACCAGCTCCCCAAACTCAATACCCTCAGTTCTGCTCCCGCAGGGGCAATCTGAACCTAAAGGTTTGAATCTATGGAATAAGCTGATCAAAAGCTTGTACCAAACTGCTAGGTCCTTATTTTTTCAACAGGTGATGGAGACAAAAGAACTCTGATGTAAAAACCTAGAAATACATCATTTAAGTCCAAAAAATATGTATTTGTATTTATTTATATATCTTGACTTTATATACCTATAATTATAATTCTACTCTTACACCTACCTATTGCATTATAATTCTCTCTTTACATGTCTACTTCCCATTCCAAGTTCTGAGTTCCTTGAAGGCAGGGCCCATGTCTTATGTTTGTAAAGTCAGAGTTTAGCTCAGTACAAAGCACAGAGTATGTGCTCAATGTATACCAGTTGAATGACTGGATGACCTGAGCTATTCGAAAATGAGAAACAAGACAGTGTCCACTCCAATTTCCACTCTATTCTTTCAGTTTGGTCAATTCATAGTACAAAGACCGGAAGAAGCTATGAAAATTCTCTTGCTGTGGTGAATACTGCCAGACCTCAGTGGAGTATCGGCGAGGAGTCTGAGTTTGTATTGTGCTGCTTCACAGTCACAAAATCTCCATACACACATGAACAGTTCTCAGAGTAAAAGAAGTTACCCATTCAAGGGTTGTGACCCATCACAACAAATGTCATCACCATAAGAAATAGCCTCTACATCATTTAGTTTTTCACCTCCTCCCAAGCAAAGTAACAAAACAGGGCAGGCATGGGCTTCCCTGGTGGCGCAGTGGTTGAGAGTCCGCCTGCCAATGCAGGGGACACAGGTTCGTGCCCCAGTCCGGGAAGATCCCACATGCCACGGAGTGGCTGGGCCCGTGAGCCATGGCCGCTGAGCCTGTGTGTCTGGAGCCTGTGCTCCGCAACGGGAGAGGCCACAACAGTGAGAGGCCCGCGTACTGCAAAAAAAAAAAAAAAAAAAAAAAAAAAAAACCAAAAAAACAGGGCAGGCAGGAGCCTATAAAGACTTGACAAAACATTTTAAACCTCTACACTAGCACTGTCAAATAGGGTAGCTACAAGCTACATGGGCTATTGAACATTTACGAGGCTAGTGAGACTGAAAACCAAATTTTGAATTTTAATTAATTTAAATTTAAATGAACACATGTAGCTAGTGGCTAATGTACTACACGACAACGCTCTAGGCAAAGTAACTCCATTCTTCTTTTGGTATCATCTGATCTCTCACAACTACAGCAGGACAGAAATTTTAGTTAAAGATGTAGGTTGGGATGGCACATTAAAGTTGACAGACCAAAAAGTAATAATAATAATAAGGTTTCTAATTGTTAGTCAAAAAGCCTTTGATAAATTCACTGCAGGGCACTGCACTGTTTGCTACAAGGGGTACCCTTGTCACTTTCAACTCAGAAAGCTTTTTTCTGCTCATACAGAGTAATTTTCTAACTTACTTCTATGCCCACAGAGAAAAAAATGTAATTTTTCTTTAACATAGCACTCAAATCTAACAGCCCTGTACATTAGTTCTAAACTGAAGAAAAGATTTAAGTCTTACCCATTTTGAAAGACCTTTTAGACTATCTCATTGCACTTGTGTAGCTTGTAACATAGGGTTTTGTGGACAACACACTAAGCCCATCCCCACAAGGTGTGTATAGATATATATAAATAGATGTGATTCCTGTCCTAAAAAAGTATAGATCCCAGTTGGAAGTCAGAAGTAAGAAAGTGAATTTGGGGGCTTTGAATTGCTCCAACTGGCTTTCTAACAGTTTAAATTCATTCCATTAACTGTGAACTATTCATATATTTAAGCAGTTTATATATTGACAGATTATCTAAGAAGCTAAAATCTATCCATATGTTAATAGCTTCACTTAAAGAGTAAAGCACCATCATGCCAGCTTCTGTAATGTTTTTATACGCGATACCATAAGAAGATGTATTTTCCTTCTGTGAATAGAGTATTCTCAAGAACACCAGTTGATCTGGTTGATGGAACCTTCCCTTTCCAACGCAGGGCTTTGAATACTTAAGGTACAATTTTTTTCTTTCTCTTCCTCTGGCCACAGATTCCAAATCTGGCACTCTTGGAGAACTGCTTGGCTATTGTCATAGTTATACTCTCAGTGAGGCACAGAGAAAAGCCTTTTCTCTATCATGAAAGGGGCACAAGCTTTTTCTAGAGTGTTTGAGCCAGAAAGAATTGCTCTAGATTCTTCATATCAAGACACAATCCAGCTACACATCCCTAGATGCCAAAAAGGGGCATTCGTTCTGATACAGGAAAAAACAGCAACCTAGCAAGGGCTTCCAAACACCCAAGCTTGATTAGAGGGAAAGGTGGGGAGGGAAAAGCCGAATTCCATAGGGGAAAAAAAAAAAAGATTTGATTCCCAGTTGATTTGGTTCAATCCAATTGATCTTTCCTATAAACTATTAACTGGATTCAAAACAAGTTATGGTTCAAATTAAGTTTTATGTTTTTCAATTACTTTGTATTTATATATACCACACACACACTCACACACACACAAACAAAAGCATTCTCCACATTTCATTTAAACCTCACTTAACTTGCAGGTTGGTTTAGATTTTATAGAATAAGATTTAAAAGTTGCCTCTAATTTCACTGAACTCTTTCCCTTTTCCTAAGCAAAGTAATAAAGCTAGGCTATCTTCACGTAGGGAAAGAATCAGGCTCGCTATTCAAAAGTAATTATCAGTCTTGATTTTGAATGTTTTAGAGATTTTGTTAGATTTTATTCCTATATAATTCACTAGAAAAGGAAAAATCATAAAAATGTTTGAACATTTAAATAATGAACTTATAGGACTGGGTGAGTGAATGGGTGGATGGATGGACAGACAGATGGAGAGATGAGAGGTAGATTCATTTCTAGTCTATTCTCCACCTCATCCACACCAAAACTGACTTCCAAAATTATAAAACTTTAATGTGACTTTAACACACTCAAAGCTACAAGCTCATGATTTACCTCATTAAAGATTTCCTTCTTTTACAATCCATGCAAAACAAGGCAAATGAGCACCAGCAGGCTCTTTATTTCCTAGTAGATAATTGAACTCTGGGTGGAATTCCTGTGGCTCTCAAAGATGGACCACATCAAAAACCACTAGAAGATGACAGACTGCCACACAACATAAAGGGAATGAGAGGTTCACTGTGACCTTCAACTGAACTCACAATGAAGAATGTTTAAAAACTAAAAAAGGAGTTTACTCAATTTCAGCATGGTTTGAAGGGAAAGGGGATTTACTGATTTACTAGTTTTAATCAGTAAAGTTAAAAATGCAAGTCATATCATACTCAACTAAAAGATGTGACACATTAATAGAACTGGCAGTAATTTTTGGCTTTCTTAAAGACATAGGAGGCCTGCTAGAACTATTGCTATTTGCAGAGAGACACACACATACAAAGAGTTTGTAATGATTCTCTCCATATTTGGGGAAAATAAAGAAAATGTTTTTCTTAAAAAGTCACAGTTACCCATAAGGTAAAGAACATTGAAGGAAGATAAAGGGAATTTTCATTTCTTTTTATGTCATCAGAATTTATTTTTAAATTAAGTCTCTAAAAATAGGACAGGGGCAATTTTAACACTTAGATTTTTCAATTTGTTTCTCCTCTTCTACCTTCAGAAGATGCAACAGTTACCTGCACAAGAGGAAAAAAATTCTGCCACTTGTGGGGGACTAGAAAGTGAAAATTAGGAATATCTTCATCTGAAAAAAAACAAAAGAAGGAGAAGGGAAGAAGAAAGCTTCACTGTGTAGATATAGATTCATCTGGACTTGGTCCTCTCACAAGCAGAATTCCTTGCTCTTCATAGAATAAAATTGTTTGCCCTTTTTGATAAATTTCAAATAATTTAATACAGTCAGTTCTTTAGTTGATAGGAAATACCCTTATTAAAAGTTAGCAACGATCTTGATGTAGCCAAACACAGAAAATATTTGGGAAGGCAGTTTAAGAGGAATGAAATGTAAGTGTAGCTTTTCATCTACTTAGGGATTAGATGACACAGGGTGATACATGATACATGGAGTTAAATAAATGTGATGAAGTTGAATAAAATTGGTACAGGTGTGTTTGGCTTTGGAGGTAACAACTTAGAGAGAGAGAGAGAGACGGACAGACAGACAAAGAAGCCCAGAAAGACAGAAGAGCAGCAGACCCTGACATTTCTTCCTTCCTCCAATGAACACCTCTGTTTTCAGGCTTTGTCACTTTCAGTATTAAGCATTGAAAGAAATTTTAAAGGCATAATTTCCAGCACAAAGCAATATTTTCATTAAAATAACTTAAATTACTCTGACTTACATTAGTAATACTGGAAAAAATCTTCCTTGATCTGACATCTGAGATTTGCTTCAAAAAAATCTGGGGAGGGCTTCCCTGGTGGCGCAGTGGTTGAGAGTCCACCTGTCGATGCAGGGACACGGGTTTGTGCCCCGGTCCGGGAAGATCCCACATGCCGCGGAGCGGCTGGGCCCGTGAGCCATGACCGCTGAGCCTGCGTGTCCGGAGCCTGTGCTCCGCAGCGGGAGAGGCCACAGCAGTGAGAGGCCCGCGTACCGCAAACAAACAAACAAACAAACAAACAAAAAATCTGGGGACTGGGAGAAAGGTAGACATACAGAGACGAAGCAGATTGAATGTGAGTTGATCATTATTGGGAATGAGTTTGGGTTCACAGGGGTTCATTACACTAGCCTCTACTTTTGTGTATGTTTCAAATTTTCCACAACACCTTTTTTTAAAATCCCCTTCCATTTAACATTTTACAGTGCACCGAACGCCATCTTCCGCAATTGATGCTATTATGTCATACGATCTAACTAGCAATTCACTTTAGCTTTTCACAAAGAAGCCAGTTAACTCAAGACAACAAGTAATCAGACTTCTAACCAGCTGTTGGTTGGAGTCATATGTATTTGTTGTTTCCTTATAATTTGAAACCAGAAAATTTTTTGTCTTTCCTTTTTTCATTTGTCACTGTCTAAATTTTGACTTAAGAAAACAGCTGCCAAAGGACACAGGCCTCTATGCAGTGACTTTTATGAAGATCTAATATTTACAACAATCATCAAGTCAATGGAACATTTGAGTACATTATTTTCCTGGCCTGCTTTCAGCACTTTTTTCTCTTTATTTCTATTCCACACATCGTTATCTCTTTTTTTCCTACAACCTTTTTTAAAAGCCAACTTCGTGGTTATTTGTTAATTTTTTAAAAAACACTGAAGTTAGAGACAGAAAAGACCTCATAAAGCAGTTAATTCCTCCAATTTTACTAATAAGGTCATTTTAAGCCACAACCATACTAAGATGCCACATCCTTTCTTCTACCCACATGAAATTTGATTTAGATTAGGAACTCTGTGTAAAGTTAATGAGTTTGAAAGAAGACTTTTTCTATTATCTCAATACTCCGGGATTAAGGGCATCACTGTTTAGTTCACACCCAAGGATTCCCAATCCCCCTAGGACATCCGATTCTCTGTGTGTGACAAGCTCAATTTTTCCCACATTTGCATATACCCTTTATTTTACGGCACTTTCGTTATTAGCCTATAAGTTCCAAGTTGAAAACTTTTTTCCAATACAAATAGGATTCCTGAGGCCATACTTTTTAAAAGGAGGAGAGAAGACGAAGGATTCCACTTAGGAAGGAAAATACATTTCCTTTCCTTCCATTCCCTACCCCATCTCCCCAAGAAACACCCAAATCAGGTACTTTGTAACTTATAGTGAGATGAGAATTAGACTGAATCAGAACTAAGCTTGAGCATTTTCAGTTGGGTAGCTTATCATGACTTTTCATAATGGAATAAGTCAAAAACTCAAACTATTGATCCCTACACTCTGGTTTGTACAAAGTAAGCAAAGAAAATATTTCCATTAGACCAGGATGTGACCTGGTGTTTCCAGGAACAGTTCGTCATCTCTCCTTACCAGTTTCACGTGTGGAGATGACCCTGCAGACATCAGATGTGATGGAAGGAATACCCAGTTGCCTTCTAGGTTAGCTCTCTATTTTCTCTAAACAACAACATCTATAAAATAGCAACCAGTTGTTGAGCACCTACTAGGCGCCAGACACCATGCATGCTAAATAACTTGCATACATCATTTCACTATTCTTACCAACCTCAGAAGCAGGCAGTATTGTCCCCATTTTATATAAAGCCTCAGAGACATTAAGTAACTGGCCCCATTCACACAGCTGGAAAGCGGTAGGTCCAAGATTTAGTACAGTTGGTCTGACTCCACATAATAAGATGAAGCATCTCAGGGCATAGATACCTCTTGCCTCAGCAGGGGCTCTAGAAAAGCCATAGGTTAGAATTAGATTTGCCTCTGCTCCGTCCTGGATCTGAGGCACCTGCTGCTCTTTGAACTACTCATCTGGCTTAAGAAGTCGGCAGCATCAGGCGCCCATTCCTTCCCCCACAGCAGGAACCAAATCCTCACAACACTGAACTCAGACTCCTGAGAAGATAAGCTGTTGTACCACAGACATAATTTTTTTTAAGCTTTCTGAAAAATAACGAAAGGTTTTCAGAGTCAGGAAGAATTGATTTTAATTAAAAGTGCTTACAGTTTTCATCCCAAGATTAGCTTTGACACCATTTCCGGTTCCCAGGCTCCCACACCCCAGTGTGCCTGGCCCCCGTTGGAAGGGGACCACACCTCAACTGGAGCACCTCTGGTGACCCCTAGGACAGAAGCCCATCCTGAGCCACACAAAGGGAGGCTTCACTCTCTCTTGTTCCTCCCACCCACTGCCCAGCAGGGGAAACAAGGCACTCGGGCTCCCTGCCGAGAACACCTAGGGGAGGCCAGCAGATGCCACACTTGAGACAATGAGCTTTACATTTCCAGATCGAGCAAGCAAGCGAGCTTGTTCCAGTCTAAACAACATCCAACCCAAAGGCAAGCTGCGACCCACTGAGAAACAAATCCAGGCAGGAGCCATCAAAGAGGACGCAAGTACCACTTGAGATGCAAGGCTACAAGAGGGCAAGGAGCAGTGCCCTCATCCCATCCTTACAGCGAGTGGCCAGAAAGGGGCAGCCTCCCTGGGGGAAGGGGTGTCAGATCACTCAATGCCCCCTCCATCGTCTCCCTCTGGGGAGCAAACAAGGACTGAGAAGCTCACACCCATACCTGCCCATCCCTCTCACTCTCCTCTCTATGATTCTGTCTGCATCCACCAACCCACTTGAAAAAGATGAAGAAAAACAGTATTTAATTCGTCTAGGAAGTTTCAAACAACGGGTTGTTATTTTTTAATAATCATTATATTCAACTGGACAATTAAGTTGTTTTCAGGGGTTTTTAAAATACCAATTTGTCTCTATGACTTTGCTTTTGTATCTTTATTTTCTACAGGGTTTGGGTTTGGGGTTTTCTCATGTATTCTCTTACTTGTGGATATTCCGTGACTCTCATATGGAAGGCTAGGATTTCTAAAGATGAACACTCAACACAACGGACCCATCCTTTGGTTTTGGGATCCTCAGAGCTAAAGAGAAATCCTTCTGAGGCTTCTGTAAGAATGTGAGGAAAGTTACAAACAACTGCAAATATCTAGGATGAAAAGGGTTTCACCTGGATTCTGCAAACCAGTTTACTTGTAGAGCTTTTGTCTACCTACTGGAAAGGGAGTTCAGATGCAAAGATCTGGGCATCGAAAAGCACTACAAGGAAGGACCCTGTGAGTTGGATGAAGCATGTGATGCTGATTGTGTGTTCTGTGTGGCACTCCCACACAAATTCTTTGTGGCGGGAACCAAAATGTCCATGCCCAAATTCTTCTCTGGAAATTACAGAGGTTTTCTGGTCTTTTCACTCCTATTAACACACACACACACACAAGCCCCTTCTCTGAATTCTCCGTGGCTTCACAAGCCTCTAAAAACCTCCATCCCTTTGCAATCAAGGGAAACCTTACCCCTATGTCTCATGTCTCCTCACCTCACCGGTGTCACTGTGGGTGACCATCACTAAGTGGTACTGATCCACACAGAACCCTGGCTCCTTACCTTTCCCCCTCAAACACATGGTCTGATACCAGTTTGGGGATGGGAATTTCCTGTCCCAGGAGAACATGATTTATATCTAACTCATATCCACACCAATGTCTCCTCACAATGTCTCAGGGCACTTGGCGACAAGAGCTGCTGTTCTTAAAATGCATGTCAGAGTGTAGAGCTAGAAGGACCCTCCCTAGGTTGTTAAATCAAGACCCCCGTGTGCAGGTGTAATCAGGAACACTGAACAAGCACATGTCGTGTCCTTGGCCTGAGCTGTCCCTCTCTCCAATCCATGACCTGACCACCTTCTATCCAACTCTCAAAATTCATCGCTAGGGTCCTCTGCTCTGGAAAACTCCTCCAATCTGGATCAGGTGCCTTCCTATGTGTGTGCACAGCCTGTGTACCTTTTTTAGGTGAGCAAGCACACCAAGTACATCAAGATGTCCAAGGACACTCAAAGCAGAGACTACCTTCTTTTCTCCAATATCCCCAGTGCCTACCATAGTGCCTGGCACTCAGCAGATGCTCAGTGAATGCCTACTGAATAAAAGATGGAATCATCACCTAGTGATCTACTACCCTCAGCATCTTACTTTTATCTTGCCCTCCTCTTTCTCTGGTCTTTCTTTATATGTTAACTGAAGTTCTCAATCCTGGTTGCACTCAAGAGTCACCTGGGAAGCTTTCAAAAAATATCTTTGCCTGGTCTAATGCCCAGAAATTCTAATTCAATGGACCTGCAGTGGGACCTGGACACAGGTGTTTCCAAAAAGGGATTCTATCGTGAAGCCTGAGTGGAGAGCTGCCCTGTAACTCTCTTCTGCCTTCTGTTCTCTCTCTTAGGTATACCCTCAAAATCCTTTTTGTTTGTTTCTTTTACACTTTTTTTTTCCTTGGTGGTGCCAAACGGCCTGTGGGATCTCAGTTCCTGGACCAGGGATTGAACCTGCACCCCCTGCAATGGATGCGCAAAGCCCTAACCACTGGACAGCCAAGGAAGTCCCTTAACTTACTTTTATGTTCAGTGACTCCCACAGACATTACTTATCCCTCTGCATCAACCGCCCAAGAAACATAAAGGGATACACATTGTGGGGGGCTTTTCCCCCAGTGGATTCACATGCCTTCCTTGCACATGTCTCTTGAACTCGATGAAGCAGCAGCAAGACCCGAGATTCTTCAGGTTTGCTGGGAGCTGGGGTGCTCTACAGAAAGCTGTCTTACCCAGCAGAATGAGCATGACGCCAGCCAGCTGGGCCCGCCTGTACTTGGCCACGCCAGGCTCCTGGCCCATTCGGATGAAGGGGAGAACCGTCAGCAGCAAGAGAATGGCCGGCAGACCCAGGACTGAGGCAGCGATCATCAGGGCTCGGCAAGCCTGCACGTAGCCTGGGAACAAGAGTGCAGACAGGGTGGGTTAGGCCACGGGTCCCCTTGAATCCTCAATCCTGCCTCACAGGAATTCAGCACCATCTGCCTTCCTCCCTCTTGTCCCACTCCAGGACTTATAATATGTTAAATGTTGTCCAAGATCACTTTGCATGTTCAACTTTTAAAGTGATTCAGTGACAAAAAAAAGGAAGGTTGGGGGCTGGAGAGACTGAATGGGGATCCCTGGTTTAGACCACTCATCCAAGCTTCCGAGATGAAGAGGCCAAGAGTACAATTACACTGTTACATCACCTTGTGAAAAATTCAGATTAAAATTCAAATCTTTGAAGAATTCTTCTGTGATGGTCTGTGTTGATCCCAGCCTGCTGTTGATATGCTCTACCTGTGTGACCTTGGGCAAGTGTCTTGACACTTTCCTCACCTACAGAGTAAAAATAATAATAGTACCTACATCTCTCCAATGGAATTCAACTAAGATTAAATTCGTTAATTCATGAAGTGCTCAGAACAGTGCCTAGCACAGGCTAAGTACTCCAAAAAGGGTCAGCTATTATTACTGGTATTCCTAATAGTACTCTGTGTCAAGGCAGTACTTTTATCTCCAGGTGTACTAGGTGATTTTGTCCCTTAACCATGTGCTTTTAATTCACATTGTGTATAAACAGTATGTGGCCCTAACTAGACTAAGCTAAGGCTCAGGCTTCCTCTCTTGATATCTCCCCAGATACTGCTTGCTCATGAATCCTGTCCCCTATAGACGGTCAGGCTCCATCTCCTGCCTCTCCGACTGGGCCCTGGGCATGCTTCCACAATGGTCCACTTTCCATAAAGGCATCTCTCCAGTCCCAGGGATTCCTAGAAGACAGACACCTGCCTTGGTCTTCATGGAGTTAACACAGTGCCCACAATAGATGATGTAAACATACAATTATGAATGAAGGAATTAACGAGTTGAATAATAAGAGTGGAGCAAAGCTACCTGAACTTTATACTGTCAAATAAAATGCCAGGTAACTACTTTATTAAGAAACAGATTATAATATGTGCAATATTTATGTAAAATAAATCTGACAAGATGCTGGGAGAATACGACACAATTAAATGTATCGTTTCTCACTAAAACACTCCCCCTCCTTCAAAAAAAGGGGGTGGGGGAGTTGTAACTCTCCCTCTTGACTCAGAGGAAAGTAGAGCTAGTGACGTGGGGGAAGCAGAGGTAATGGCAAACCCCAAAACAAGCCCCAGCTTCTGCCTCATGTGCCAGGACCCTCACACTGAATGTGGCCAGCCTACCTGTGCACCAAGACCCAACTGCAAGATTGCCTCTTAGCAAGATTTGTTTTGCCAGAATTCAGACTCCACAAGGACACACTCCCAACAATCGTCCAACTCAGTTTCTTCCGAATGAAGGGCAATCAATCAATCAAGTATCTGTTGACTTGAAGACCCCCAGAAAGGAGCCACAGGAGGTCTGGGGCAAGACCTCTGACCTCAGTCCTAAGCCCCTGCGACTGGTCAGAGAACCAGGGCTGGCATAAAGGAGAGTCAGCTAGCCACCCGGATTCTGAAATTCATGGCACAGTCTGTGAACATGCTAGGTGCCAAGGCCACATTTGAGAATCTAAAGATGGAGACTGAGGTCTGTCCCTGTGCCCACCTACTGTGTGAGGGAGGGGACCACAGGAAGGATTAGGCCCTCCCTAAAATGTACTCCATCTGTAGGATGGTCTATGTTCTCTAAAAATAAACCACTTGTCACTGAATGCTCAGCAAACTTAATTTCAGGAGGAAGGAAGCAGAGAGTCATTTTCTGCTTCAAGTCAGATTCTTAAAAATACCATGCCCAGCTTTTAATAAAAAATATAGCTGCCATTTATGGAGCCTCTACTACATCTAAGGAGGCTTACACTTCTCATCTCATTTAATCCCCAAAACAACTCTGAAAGATAGGCGGTTGGTTTCATTTTAATTTTTAAAAGAAGACAACTGGGGTTCACAGAGGTTAGGAACTTGTCCCAAATCACTCGGATTGTGAGCACTGCATCCCAGAGTCTGACCCAGGTCTACCAACGGCAGCTTTAACTGAAGGTGGGTCCACATCTGGGTTCCCCAGACCTCTGTCATTCTGAAAGTCCAAAATGGAGGGCAGGACTGGCACGCACTGTGCGTACCTGCTGTGTGTCAGGGGCAGTGCCAAGTACAGGGGAAGATGCAAAGAGGGTAGGATGCTAGCTATATCTTGGAGGAATTTAAAATGTGGTAGGAGAACTTGACTCACAAACAATGAACAGAAAAGTTGAAACGTGCACTGACGGGGATAGGGGTCAAATACCAGGGTGGCAAGGAGGAAGGGCAGATAGATTCCGACAAGGACCTGGAAATAGGAAGCACTTGAGGTGAGGCTTAAAGGGGGGCAGTCTTCGGGAGCGAAAGGCTCATCCAGGAGAAGGCCAAAGCCAAAGCCTCCCAGACTGGCGGCGGCCTCGGGGCCAGTTACTCCGGCAGACCGCCCAGTTACTCCACTTGTTAAGGAAACTGGGATAGGCCTTTAAAGGCGCACCATCCTCAAAGGCTAGCGAGACAGTCGTTCTTAGGCCTGGGCCGGGATAAGCCATGATTCCGAGCAGAAAACCTGAAGGGGCTCCGGAGACCTTGTCAATCATCCAACTGGCTCGAGGTTTAAATCTGAATTGAAACTTGCCCAGAATTTTTCAACGGGGCATCAAGTTAAGATTCGGCACCGGCTGGCGTCGGGGAAGGTGGAAACTAGGCAACTCTTCCCTCCCCTCCCCACTCTGAGGCACAGCCGTAGGGGAGGGGGCGACCCGCGGAGGTGCGCCTTTTCCCAAAGTGAATGGGCCCTCCCAGGGGCGCCCGTTCTTCCCTCTCCGACCCCAGGGTGCGGAGACTGGGAGGGGAGTCTCGGCAGGCCCGAGGACCGACGCCCTCCACTGCGGGGGCAAGGGGTGGGGGAAATGGGACAGGCCCCGGGGCCTGTGGGAACCGACTGCGCGCACGTAGGAGGGCCCTAACTTGGCCAGGACACCTCGGCCGTCCCACAAGGACTGGGAAACTCAGCCTGAGCCTGTTCGGATAGCTGGAATGCTTTTGTTTCTCTCTTTCCTCCTCCAGCCTCTGCGGGTGGATTCTAACAGGGAAAGCAGGGCGCCTGCAGGAGGAGGCCGGGGGATGAAGTACTTCTGATCCACCCACAGTGGGAGCACGCGGCAGGTGAGGCTACGGTAATTAACACGTACGGAGCTCCAACTATGTGTCTCTGTCTCAGTTCATTACCTTCTCAGGGTGACCCGGCCAGTGGCCACCACTGTCATCCCAAATTCCAGATAAGAAAACTGAAGCTGAGAGAGGTTAAGTTCAGGGCTACCTAATTCCTCCTCAACAAAGTAGGACGGAAGGTGTCAAAAGATGCCCCAAAGTCTTCAAGCCCCCAAATGATTCTGTGAACGCTGCCTAATGCTCCCCTCCCCCGTCTGCCCGGAAGGAAAGGGTTTATTTAGGACAGCCACTTGCAAGGCAGGGTCCTTACCCGGCAGGATGAGAATGTCCACCAGGGGCTTGCAGTGGTACAGCCCCGTGGCCAGGACGCAGTCGGCCCACAGCCCCTTGGAGCCGAGCTCGTCCAGCTTGCGGCAGGTGGGGATAGTGTAGCCGCAGGTCACCACCCAGTCATTGGTGGACGTGGTGACGATGATGCCGATCCAGCCCACGAAGCTCGTGACGAAACCCACTATCTGCAGGCATGTGGCCACCATCGTGGCCGCCCTGGAGACCCTGCGCCTCGCCCCTCACTAGCTGTGCCCGCGCCCGGGCTCGACGGCGCCTGGCCCGGTCCTCCTTCTCCCGCGCTGGCGAGCCGCTGGCCTGCGACGGCGAGATGCGGGATGCTGGAGGAAGCGGGAAGCCACGAGACGCAGCGAGCCCAGCTGCACGACGGGCGCGCGGCGAGGACAGCAGCGCGGCTGGGCAGCGCGTCCCCGCCCCCCTCTTTAAACCCCGCAGACCCGGCCGGCGAGCTCCAATCCGCGACGGCCCCGGGTCCAGCAGGCCAATCGCCGGGCGGGGTCAGGAGTGGGATGTGGAGGGAAGCGGAGTTAGGGAGGGGGTGATCCCGCCGCCCCGCCGGCGAGTGTCGCACGGTGAGTGTTGGAAATAATAAAATTTGGAAAGAAAATAATTCGATCCAGGTCCAAGTAATGGACAGCGACAAGAGGGCCCGCGTCAGGCGCGAGTTCTATTTTGCTGCGAATTCTTTTTCTCTTCTTGCTGCCCCTCTCTCATCCTATCTCTGGGTCTCCGCTTCGCTCCATCCCTCCTCAGCTTCTCCCTACTCCTTCCCAGCTGAGAGCAAGGACCGTGGTACTCCCAAGAGCGCCCAGTACAGTTCCTCCTTGGCCCAGGATTGTTTTGTTTTTGTTTTTGTTTTTTAATGCATCTTTATTGGAGTATAACCGCTTCACAGTACTGTGTTAGTTTCTGTTGTACAACAAAGTGAATCAGCCACACGCATACATAAATCCCCATAACCCCTCCCTCTTGAGCCTCCCTCCGCCCTCCCTATCCCACCCCTCTAGGTTTCCCAAAGCACGGAGCTGATCTCCCTGTGCTACGCGGCTGCTTCCCACTAGCTATATATATATATATATATATATATATATATATAGTGTCGATGCTACTCTCACTTCACCCCAGCTTCCCCCTCCCCCACCAAGTCCATTCTCTATGTCTGTGTCTTTATTCCTGCCCTGCCACTAGGTTCCTCTGTACCTTTTTTTTTTTTTAGATTCCATATATATGTGTTAGCATACGGTATTTGTTTTTCTCTTTCGGACTTACTTCACTCTGTATGACAGACTCTAGGTCCACCCACCTCACTACAAATAACTCAATTTCATTTCTTTTTATGGCTGAGTAATATTCCATTGTCCAGGAATATTCCAGGATGGTAACTTATGAGCTGAGAATTGCCCTCAGAAACAGACTTGAAGCATTCATCATACCATAGTTACTGGTAGAAAGAAAATGATCCTTTGCCCATGGTCACAACTCATCAGAGGTGGCCATGGCCAGAGTAATGGTAACAGCAACAATAGCAACTCACATTTATGCAGCTGTCATGTACCATGTGCATGCGTTTATATTTTATAAATCATCTCATTTAATTCTCTTAGCAACCCTTTATGGTAGGGACGATTGTTTACACATAATACTCATGAAGAAACAGCATGAGAGAGGTTAAGTTGCCCAAGTTCACATAACAAGGAAGGGGTAGCCTGCATTCCACCTCATTAACCATTCCTGGGAACCGGTCCTGATTGTCACTTTCTGAAAATTCCTGAAGGGGTCGTGTCTCATTTTTGGCACTAAAAGCTAGGCTGACGGCTCCTGCTCACTGTAGATAAGTTAGTGTCTGCACTGCACGGAGAACACTGCCTAGCCTAGAGTCAGTGCTCTGCGAGTGTAAGCTGTCGTCGTCACCATCATCAAGCCCCCTTCTCTCCGTGCATTCAGGTAAGACCCATTATATGTACTTTTCTGTCATGTAGAGAAGTTGTCCTTGGGCTGTATTTACATTAAACAGTTTTAACTCCCTTTGATACATTTGGCTTATTATATCCCTCTATCAACAATCATGACATTTAAAGATGAGAAGGATTTCAGCAAGCACAAAACTTCCTACTCAACACTCTAAGATATAGATCATAAGTCACAGGTATTAAGCTTTCCCATATCTCTGCTGGGCAAATCACCATGTCTTCTAGAGAAGTCTTGCCTCAAGGAGACCCCAAAGAAATCAACTGCACAGACAGAAAAGGCTCTGTAAGAGATGAGAGAGTGTCCAGTAAAAAGCTGCAGTAATCACCCAGGAGAGCACAGTGGGTAAGAATGCAGGCCGCCTGGCCTCGAATCCTGTCTCCACCATTTACTAGCTGTGGATTCAAGTTACCTCACTTCTCTGGGCCTCAGTTTTCTCATTTGTAAAATAAGGGTTAAAATAGTGCCTAACTCATAGGTTTCTTGATGATTATGTGAGTTAATATACATACAGAGCTTTAAACAATGTCTGGTACAAAGTAAGGCCTCAGGGAACCTGGGCTGCTATTATATATTATATATATAATATGATTTTATATATATATACATACATACACATTTTTTATATATAATTCAGAACCCTTACTTTTGCACTCTTATGTGTTCTCCTTGAAATCATACAAGTTTGATTTGTAGGAAATACTCTATTATAGGAATATGTCCCTTTTTTGAGTGAGTCATTGTGTTTGGGGCATTTCATCACCAGGGTCTATTGACCTGGATGCTTTCAGATATTTCCTTATAACATAAAAAAGAGCTTTTGTAAGAAGTAAAACATAAAGCCCAAGCAACATCAATTCATTAAAAAAGAAGTTATGCAATCTGCACTCTTGCGACTCCATGAGCATTTGACATTCTAACAATAAAAATTCAACCAATCATAATTCAACGATGCCCAGATCGCCCAGATCACCCAGAAGTCTCACAGACACACAGAGACATCTGTAAAGGCAGATTTCAGAACTCAGGCTCTAACTGGTAGAAGGAGTTGTGAAGTTAAGATCTTGGAATGGAACTTCCTGAGTTCATATTCCAACTTTATTACTTGGGCTGTCCCTTATCCTATGTGACTCTCAGGTTTTTCATCTATAAAGTGAGACTAGCAGATGCCCCGATACAGTTATTGCGAGGATTAAGTGAGATAACTTTTACGAAGTACATAGCACAGTGCCCGGCACTGCTGGGCACTCATAAATGTTAGCTACTTTTAGTATTATTCACAGGCAATATTGATCAACTGGAAATATGAGTTGCCTTTGATAAAGACTAAAACTAAAATAATTAGGTTATTGCTATTGTTATCTATTAATGGGAGAAAAAATCCTAAAATGAATGTTTAAATGATCACAGCACAGATGTACAAAAGGCCACTCAAGGGAGGCCATCAAAATACAACCTATTTGAATGAATTAGCCATAAATAAAGAGAGAGTGTGTCCCTTGAAAAGAAAGTTGGGCAGCCATGGAAGAATAGAGAACTGGGGCCAGCTCCCTGGTCCCCCCGTTTATCCTCCTTCTCCTGGCATCTCCGTCCCATGGGAAGGGTCCAGGCAGGAGGCTGAATCCGAGCAACACTCTCCTGTTACTCCCTCCTCATCCCTGGATCCCTCTTGGGGAACCAAGAAGGATAATTCCCTTTTCCTTGTTCTCAAATGGAGGGTCCTAACACCAGCCAATGTTTCAAAACCAAGAGGCAGAGAGAGGCCGTGAGAATCCTCTACTATCCACAGGAGATGGAAATGGTATGGTGGCCACAGAATCCGAGGATGTGGTCCCTTTGGCAAGGCTCTCTGTAAAGTGGGGAAGTCCCTCAAGCTATCTCAGCCGAGGTGCTTTTCCTAAAATCATCTGCATTCTTTGGCTGTGACTGTACTCCCCAAGCCCTACTCTTCATTAGAATCTGACTTCCTACATAGCATAACTTAACAAACTGACATTCCAGGTCTACCACAGTCCCAGGTACCCTTTTAGTTGTGAGAAGCAGTCTCTCAGGGTCCAGTCACCCCAGATAAGTGAGCACAATGGATCCCCAGACCTCCCAGATGGAGGTTTTTCCAGTTAATTTTCTCCCAGAAAACTTTGCCATGCCATCTCTTCACATTTCTGTAGTATGTAACAGAACTGGTAAGGTATACCTGAAATCTGATTCCAGGTCTTCTGACCCTAAGTCCAATACTCTTTCCATGATGAAAAATGTAAGAGTCTTTCCTATGGTCTGAGCATAAGTTCCTCAACTTATTCAAAGATATTTAAAGGGGAGGATTAGAGAGATTGTCAGTGCCCTAAACCCCAGATGTGTACTGAACAAAGGAAGCAGCCTGGTTAACTGTTCTTCTACCATTTATACCTAAAAGTAGTTAATCAAACTAAGTGTGATTCAGTTAGAGTACAAATACATATCGTACTGGCGAATGTATTTGTTGACAAGCATCGAAAGCCCCCATTGAAAGCAAAGCTTGGGCCAAAGGAGTGGGCTCGCAGCGCCTACTAGTGGCTGTCTTTTATCATTGCACAGCTGGTAAAAACATTTTCTGTGTAAAGAAGCCTATGACTCGTAGGGAAACATGATTAACCGCAAATTCCAAATGTGTGATCATTAGATCCAAGTGGAATGTACACTTATTTGTGAAAGCTTTCCTCATATATTAAAATGTATCTCTTTAGGAAACCAAACATGAAAACATAGGACATATATGAAATTACTTAAGTGAGATTATTCATTTAAAAATACTTTTAATAAGACCCCTTTTTAAAAGGAGAAATTTCTCTGGTGGATTTCGCTATTTGGTAATGCAAAAATTCCACATACACACACATTTTTAGAAACATTGTAGTACCAATTCATAGTGTAAAATAATGTATCAGACATAAGCTTTAAAAAATGAAATGCCAGTTACAATAGCTAAGATATGGAAACAACCTAAGTGTCCATCAACAGGTGAATGGATAAAGATGTGGTATATACACAGTGAAATACTACTCAGCCATAAAAGAAGATGACATCTTGCCATTTGTGACAACATGAATGGACCTTGAGGGTATTATGCTAAGTGAAATATGTCAGAGAGACAAATACTGTATTATTTCCCTCATATGTGGAATATAACAAACAAACAAAATAAATGAACAAACCAAATGAAAACAAACATGTAGATACAGAGAATAGAGTAGTGATTATCAGAGGGGAAGAGGCAAAAGGAAGGCAAAATGGGTAAAGGGAATCAACCGTATAGTGATGGATAGAAACTAAATTTTTGGTGGGGAGCATGCTGTAGGGTATACAGAAATAGAAATATGATGTCATACACATGAAACTTATATAAATCCAAGATCAGGACACCAACTAGCAGATTCGTGTCTGGTGAGAGTCCTCCTCCTGGTTCACCGATAGCAGTCTTCTCACTGTGTCCTCTCATGGTGGAAGACCATGTTCACTGGGGTCTCTTTTTATAAGGGCACTATCCCATTAATGAAGGCTCCATCCTCATGACTTAATCACCTCCCAAAGACCCCAACTCCAAACATCATCACATTGGAGATTAGGTTTCAACATATGAATTTTGGTAGGACACAAATATGCAGTCCATGACAGATGGGAATCTGAAGACAGAGCAGAAGAAATCAGGAGATGGGGATTATAACTGGTCTAGGGGGTGGGCAAGAGGCAGAGTGAAGGCCTAAAGCGGAGCTCTCTCCAGTAGGAGGAGGGGATATGTGCTACTCAGGTCTCAAGCAGGAAAATCTCTGATTATCGAGAGATGCTGGCCTCAGTCAAGGTTTCTCCATCAAGAGAAGAGCAGCATCTTCACAAATTACTTCCATCTAGAATTTCAAATTCAACTAAGGAAAAATTTGCATTTTCAGGGTCCCATTTCTTGGCCTTCATGGTGCAATTAAAATACTGTTCCTTCAGAAGCCATTTTATTCCAAATTTCCCCTTTGTCCACTTGGAGATAAAGCAAAATAATGAAAAGCTTGTACCTGGGGTATAAGGTTTGAGTCCTTTCCAAAATGTTTTCTCTCTTCTGCTTTCTAACAGCCAATTCTATTTATCTGCTTCTCTACCAGAAGTTTCAGAATACATTGGATGAAATCACGTCTAATTCAACCAATGAGATCATACTTCCTGAAGAGCAGTAAAAGTCCTTAGTTTTAGCTCTAACTGGGGATCACATTTACTAAAATATAATAGTAATAAAGTATGGAAGTATGGAAAGGGAAAATAAGAAAATTAACTAGAAAGCCACACTATTAAATTTGCTTAGAAATTAAGAGCAGGTGTTTGCATTTAGCTACCTAAGGCAACAAAGTACAGAGCAATTTGTCAAACTTTTTCTTTTACTGAAAATGTATGAACTATAAAGTGATCAAAACTATCATGTGTCATTACTCATTCAATATATAATATAAAGTCATAGATTATGTTATCAATATTATATTGTTCCAATTTAAAAATGGCTAGAAGAGAAGCTTATGTGTCAATCTTACTAATAGTTTTTGTTGTTTGTTTCTTACATAAAATAAAGATCCTATTTTATGAAATTATTCTGAATGGGAACATTCTTGGACACCAAAGTCCCAGGGAGACATTAGAGCAGGGAGGTTAAGGGCCCTGGTTGGAATCTTGGCTCCAATACTTACTAGCTGTGTGGCCTTGGGCAAGTTATTTAACCTTTTTGATAAGTAACTCTGGTTAGAAACTAATATTCTATTTCCTGCCAGTAAAATGGTATTTAAAATAGTAATTATTTCATAATAGCCATGAGAATTAAATGCATTGCTACATGTAAAATGCTTGGAGCACTGACACATAGTAAGTACTCAATAAATATTAGCTTTAACACCAAAAAATAATCAGTTGATATTAAACCTGTTTGAAATTACATAATCTTTTCTTAAAAATTGTTATTATTTATTTTATTTTTCGCTGCATTGGGTCTTCATTGCTGCGCACGGGCTTTTCTCTAGTTGCAGAGGGGGGACCACTCTTCGTTGAGGCGCGCAAGCTTCTCATTGTGGCAGCTTCTCTTGTTGTGGAGCACAGGCTCTAGGGGCGTGGGCTTCAGTAGTTGTGGCACTCAGGTTCAGTAGTTGTGGCTCGCAGGCTCTAGATCACAGGCTTAGTAGCTGTGGTGCTAAGTAGTTGCTCCACGACATATGGGATCTTCCCAGACCAGGGCTCAAACCCGTGTCCCCTGCATTGGCAGGCGGATTCTTAACCACTGCACTATCAGGGAAGCCCTGAAATTAACATAATCTTAACCTTCATATTACACAGCAGTGAAATTCAAAACATTTCGTAGTCTGATGAACAAGAATTTGAAAGGAAAGCAAATTGCACCTCTTCTCTAACTATAGGATAAGGCCTTTAAAACAGCTAAGATATTTCTAGCCACTCCCCTCTTTTTGCCATTAAGATTTAACAACTAGATACAATTCCTTTTTAATCAACTGATAATATTTTTGCAGAAATTAGCTTGGCCACTGGGGGGCTCTCACAGGCTCTCATTAATGCTATTTAAAAGTGATTCAATAAAAATAACTAACACAAAGAATGAACATCACCAAATACCAATAACACAACTGATAAACCCCTTTTCAAAAGTAATTCAGCAATATATATCAAATAGAATAAAATATGTATATTCTTTGATCCAGCTTCTAAAAGTCTATCTAAAAAATTATGTTGATGATATCACTTATACGTGGAATCTAAAATACAACACAAATGAACCTGTCTACAAAAGAGAAACGGACTCTCAGACATAGAGAACAGACTTGTGGTTGCCAGGGGGGGGGTATTAGGAGAGGAACGGATTGGGAGTTTGGGATTAGCCGATGCAAACTAGTATATATAGGATGAATTAACAACAAGGTCCTACTGTATGGCACAGGGAACTATACTCAATATCCTGTGATAAACCATAATGGAAAAGAATATGAAAAAGAATATGTATATGTATTAACTGAGTCACTTTGCTGTACAGCAGAAACTAACACAACACTGTAAATCAACTATACTTCAATAAAATATTTTAAAATAAAATAAAATTCAGTATTAGTTACCTACAAAAAATAAAATAATTATTATGAAAGTGTTCAATTAACTTTTTCAGTTTACATTTCAATTAAGTGTTCAACTAAGAACTAGATGATAATGTTATAAAATATTAATTTCAAAATGGAAATTGCTAAATTTTATTTCAAAATACCTGTACAGTTGGAGACTAGTTTTTAAATATAAATAAATATATTTGGAAAATATACACTGAAATATTAACAAGCGTTCCTTGGAGTAGTGAGATTGAGGAGTTTTACTCTCTTTTGTTCTTTAGGCATTTTCCAATTTTCCATAATGAACATGAGTTGATTTTATGATGAGAAAAAAATGTTTAATTTTTAAATTTAAAATATTTTGGGGGAATTCCCTGGTGGTCCAGGGATTAGAACTCCATGTTTGCACTGCAGTGGGGCACAGGTTCAATCCCTGGTCTGGGAACTAAGATCCCGCAAGCCACACAGCATAGCCAAAAAATAAATAACTAAAATAAAATATTTTAAAAATTTTTAAATATTCATTATTATTAGGGTCTATGAAGAGTACTCAAGTCCCTATACACTATGTGACCCTCCTGATGATTATGTGACTACCTCACCAGCAGTCCTCTTTACCTTCAGAACGTAGTTCAAGCCCTTTAGGATATAGGGTCACACAGGCCCTTTATGACACAAACCCCTCAACAACACTTACATTTCAGTTAAGTGAAATCCCATCCACTGTGCAGCTCCCTACCCCACGCAATGTCCACACCAATCATAGTGAACTCCTTGGACGTTCCTCATAGCGGAACACCACACTTTCTGGTCCCCTATGCTTTACACCTTCATTCTGCAAGAAGTGACCTCTCCACCCAGCTACTTTGCAGTCACCCAAAATTAGCCCAAGAACCTCCTACGACAGGACTTTCCTACCTCTTCCTATGAAGTTCTGAAGGGTCGCATAAGACCTTGTGCATGCTTTTATCAAAACATAAATTACCCATACTATGCTGTCTAGTTTCTAATTTAACCATGTGGATTGTTTTCTCAGCAAGAATAATATTGCATTCATTACTAGCCTCCAACCTATCCTCATGCAGATCCTTCTACCTAGAATGCCTTCCAGCACAGCCACAGCTCACTCTCTCTAAGTTCTATCCAGGTGTCATTTGGAACAGGAACATCCCTCACCCTCCAGGGTGAGCGAAGTCTATCCCTCAGGTTCCCCTAGCCCTCTGTATAGGACTGAGCCGTGCTGCTTTCAAATTATCTGTCCAGCTGTCTGGGAGTTCCTCAAAGGCGGAAGCTGTGCCTGACTCATTCCCCTAAGAAGTCCAATATCTAGTAGAGTATCAGTGTGAGGCCAGGGCAAACAGTAATCATTGTTATCTGAGCTAAACACCTTCTCTTAATGTTTTCCAAACTAAAGTTCTAGCTTAATGTCTAGGGAATTGTGGTAGGGAATTCCCTATCAGTTCAGTGGTTAGGACTCTGAGTTTTCACTGCCGGGTCCCGGGTTCAATCCCTGGTCGGGGAACTAAGATCCCTCAAGCTGCATGGCCAAAAAACAAGGGAAAAAATAAATAAAATAAAAACTGTGGTTTCAACCAACATCACTTTAGAGGAAAGTTCTCATCCTATGCTGTGGTAAGCAACCTCTAAGATGACTCCCAGTGATCCCCACCTCCTGGTATTCACACTCTTGTGTAGTTCCTCCTACATTGTTCCAGGGTGAGTCTGAATGAACAATAGCACATGACAGAAGTGATGGTATATCACTTACAAGATCAGGTTATAAAAAGACTGGGGCTAAATAAAAGAGTGGTAAAGACAAATGATGAACTAGGAAACTCCAATATGTTTGATATTGGATAAACACTGATATGTTTCCACAGAAACATCCAAAAAGAGAGAGAGAGAAGGAGAAAATGTCAGGACCGTTGTTGATGCTCTGAAAAATAGTCAAAGGTTTATAGCAACAAAACAAACACCCAATCAAGAAAAAGCCATCTTCAAAATGATAGGAAAGTTTGGGGGCATTTTTATTCACCCTTTCACCTTCCCACCCCAGTGCAACAGCAGTCTTGATCTTGAAGCAGCAGCAGCCCAGTTCCCAGTTCCCTCCCTTGACAAGGGAACAGAGCAGACTTTATTTGAAAAGCATCATGTACATCTATTCTGACATCTCTGGAGGTGCTTGAACTACCGACACAAGACGCTCATCTTCAATTTGCCTAACTTGGAACTTGGAAAAAGCAGTGGGCACTGCTTGTAAAAGGTGCAAGGTGGACTACAGACTCACAGATGCCTGGGACAAAAGATTACAGGTAGAGGAACTTTCCTGGTGGTCCAGTGGTTAAGACAATGCGCTTCCATTGCAGGGAGCATGGGTTCATCCCTGGTCAGGGAACTAAGATCCCACATGCCACATGGCCAAAAAAATAGAAGAAAAAAAGAAGATTACAGGTGTAAACAACCTATAGATTGTCTAAGAACTGGAGGATGAGTTAGGATGTGATTCTTTGGGAAATTAGGACATTCAAAAGCAGCTGTCTATAGGGGGAATTTAGAAAGCTACACACATGCCCAGGCAAGCTGCATACCCAGGAAGGCCTGAAAAGGCCTTAAGTTTTCACTTTGGGCTGATTCCTAGGATCAGAGGAAGCCTACTGGAGTATTTGAAGGAGTGTTTTAACATAGAGCCAAGATGCAGAGACTGTGAGAACTAGTTGGTTTTTTTTGTCTTTCTGCTTCTTTTTAAAATATTTTGAGTTTTTGTTGTCGTCTTGTTTTTTAACTCCTGACATTCAAGGAAATCTGTCAAAACATTAGCTGGGGCTTCCCTGGTGGCGCAGTGGATGAGAGTCCGCCTGCTAATGCAGGGGACATGGGTTCGTGCCCCAGTCCGGGAAGATCCCACATGCCACGGAGCGGCTAGGCCCGTGAGCCATGGCCACTGAGCCTGCATGTCTGGAGCCTGTGCTCCGCAATGGGAGAGGCCACAACAGTGAGAGGCCCGCGTACTGGAAAAAAAAAAAAATTAGCTGAACATGAGCTAAAGGAACAGACACTTCCATGACCACACACAATAAGGAATAGTCTTTGCAAAAGGTGTGGAAAAATCTCAAAGCATGTGGACTACCACAGCCTACAGCAGTAATAATTTTAAAAAAGGAAAAGCAAACCCTGGGGAATAAGGAAAATCTGATTTCCAGAGTTACCGCATTATAACTGTCAGATGCTCAACTTTCAACAACAACAAAATCACAAGGCATACAAAAAAAGTGAAAAATATAATCCACCCAAAAAACAAATTGATAGAAACCACCATTGAAAAAGCACAGACACTGGACTTGCTAGACAAAAACTTCAAAACAACTATTAAATATGCTCAAAAAGCTAAAGGAAAATCTGGACAAAGAGCTAAAGAAATCAGGAAAACATTTTATGAACAAAATAAGAATATCAATAAAGAGATAGAAATTATAAAAATAAACCAAACAAATTTTGAAGAATTATGGGGTTGTCCTAGAAGAAGAAAGAAAGGGGCAAAGAGATTATTTGAAGAAATAATGTCTGAAAACCTTGCAGATATGATGAAATGCTTAAATCTACAAATCTAAGAAGCTTAATGTATTGCACATAAGACAAACTGACACATTATAATCAAACTGTTGAGAGACAAAGTCAAAGAGAGAATCTTGAAAGCAGCAAGAGAAAAGTGACATCACAAATAAGGAATCCTCAATAAGATTTACTAGCTGATACTCAGAAGAAACCTTGGACACTAGAAGTCAGTGGAATGATGTAAAATGTCAAAAGAAAAAACTTTCAACCAACAAATTTATATCTGGCAAAACTGTCCTTCCAAAATGAGGGAGAAATTAAGACATTCCCAGATAAACAAAAGCTGACTACCGCTAGACCAGCCCTACAAGACATTAAAAGGAATCTTTAGATTGAAACAAAAGGACACTAGACAATAACCTGAAGAAGTAAGAAGAAATAAAGATCTCCAGTAAAGGTGAATACATAGGCAAATATAAAAGCCAGAATTATTGCAGTTTTGGTTTGTAACTACTTTTCATTTTCTAAGATGGAAATTTATAGCTTTAAAGGCATCCATTTAAAAAGATCTCAGGCTTCCCTGGTGGCGCAGTGGTTGAGGGTCCGCCTGCCGATGCAGGGGACACAGGTTCGTGCCCCAGTCCAGGAGGTTCCCGCATGCCACAGAGCTGCTGGGCCCGTGAGCCATGGTTGCTGAGCCTGTGCGTCCGGAGCCTGTGCTCCACGGCGGGAGAGGCCGCAGCAGTGAGAGGCCCGTGTACCGCAAAAAAAAAAAAAATCTCAAATCAATAAGCAAGCTGTAAACTTTGAGGAACTAGAAAAAGAAGAACAAACTAAACTCAAAACTAGTAGAAGGAAATAATATAGATTAGAGTGGAAATAAATAAAGAATATAAAAAGGAGAAAATTTATAAAAATCAAAAGTTGGTTCTTTGAAAAGATCAACAACATTAAAAAACCCTTAGCTAGATTGAATACGGGGGAAAAAGACTCAAATTCCTAAAATCAGAAATGAAAATAGGAACATTTTCACTGATTTTATAGAAATAAAAAGGATTTTGAGAATACTGTGAACAATTGTATGCCATCAAATTAGATAACCTAGATGAAATTGATAAATTCCTAGAAATACACAATCTATGAAAACAACTCATGAAGAAATAGGAAATAGGTAAACTTATAACTAGTAAGGAGATTAAATCAGCAATCAAAAACCTCCCAACAGAGCAAAGCCCCGGACCAGATGGCTTCACTGGTGAATTCTACCAAATATTGAAAGAAGAATTAACACCGATCCTTCTCAAACTCTTCCAAAACAATCAAAGCAAGAAATAACACTTTCTAGCTCATTCTATGAAGCAGGATTAACCTAATAACAACAACAAAGACACTATAAAATAACAAAAAACAAAACAAAAAACTGCAGACCAGTATCCCTTATGAATATTGCTTCAAACATCCTCAACAAAACCCTAGCAAATCAAAATCAGCATATTAGACTATATATAAATATATGAAATGAACATATACACCTTAAATTTATAGAATGTTGTATGTCAAATTATTTCAAATAAATAAATAACAGCATATGAAAGGATTATACACCATGAACAAGTGAGATTTATTCTTGGAATGCAAAAGAAATTTCAACTTATGAAAACCAAGCAATGTAATATATCACAGCAATAAAATGAAGGGAAAAAACGACATTATCGTCTCAACTGATACAGAAAAGGCATTTGACAAAATTCAACACCCTTTCATGATAAAAAAAAAAAAAAACCTCAGTAAACTAGGTATAAAAGGGAACTTCTTCAACATAATGAATAGGCCATATATGAAAAAACCACAGCTAATATCATACTCAAAGATAAAAGACTGAAAGCTTTCCCTCGGAGAACAAAACAAGGACGCCTGCTTTAACCACTTCTATTCAGCATAGCATTGGAGGTTCTAGCTAGAGCAATTAGGCAAGAAAAAAAAAGCATCCAAATTGGAAAGGAAGCAGTAAAATTATCTCTATTCACAAGTGATGTGATCTTATACACAGAAAACCCTAAAGATTCCACACACAAAAACTGTTAGAGCTAATAAATAAATTTAGCAAAGTCCCAGGATACAAAATCAACACCAAAAATCAACTGCATTTTCTACACACTGGCAATGAACAATCTGAAATGGAAACTAAGAAAACAATTCCAGTAAGAGCTAAAACTACAACTCGTAGAAGAAAATACAGGGGGAAAGCTTCATGACATTGTATTTGGCAATGATTTCTTAGATGTAACACTACAAATACAGACAACAAAAGAAAAAAATAGAAAAGTTGGACTTGATCAAAACTTAAAACTTTGTGTATCAAAGGACATTATTAAGAGTGAAAAGACAACCTAAAGAATGGGAGAAAATATTTGCAAATCATATATCTGATAAGGGACTAATACCTAGAACATATAAAGAAGTCCTACCACTCAACAACAAAAAATAAACAACCCAATTTAAAAATGGGCAAAGAACTTGGATAGACATTTCTCCAGTTGTATACATACACAATGGCATATTATTCAGCCATAAAAAGGAATGAAATTGATACATGCTACAACATGGATGTACCTTGAAAACATTATGCTAATTGAAACACAATGCTAAATCAGACACAAAAGGACAAATATTTAGATTCCACTTATATGAGATACCTAGAATAGGCAAATTCATAGAGATAGGAAGTAGAATAGAGGATACCAAAGGCTGGAGGGAGGGAGGGAGGGAGGGGGAATAGGGAGTTATTGTTTAATAGGCGCAGAGCTTCTGTTTGGGATAGTGAAAAAGTTCTGGATATGGTGGTGATAATTACAGAACATTGTGAATGTACTTAATGCCACTGAATTATACACACACCTTAAATGGTTAAAATGGTAAATTTTATATGTACCTTTTGCCACACACACAAAAAGTTTGGAGGATATGGTAACCAGACTCTAAGATATCCCCCAATAATACTTGCCTCCTGGGATTCATTCCCTTGTATAATCTCCTCCAACTGAGTATGGGCTGGACTTAGTGACTGACTTCTAACAAATAGTACAAGGCAAAAGTAACAGTATATGACTTAAGAGTCCAGGTCATCAAATTGTGGCATCACTCTCTCCTTTGGATCACTCATTCGGGGGAAGCCATCCACCATGCTGTGAAGAGCTCCATGAACAGGTCCGTACAGTGGGGAACTGACTGCCTGTCAATAGCCCTGAGTGAGCTCAGAAGCAGATCCAACAGCTGTCAAGCTCTCATATGACTTCAGCCACAGGTAACATCATAAAAGCACTTTCTAAGAGCTCTTGAGCCATCACGTTCAACTAAACTGCTCTTGGATTTCTGACCCTCAGATACTGTGTGAGATATGTTGTTTTAAGCTGCTAGATTTTAGAATAGTTTGTCATGCAGTAATTGACAACTAATACCAGAAGTGGAAGTGAGGAAAAGATGTCAAAGCAAAAGTCCAAGTATCTTGAAAGAGAATAATCACAAAATGCTATGTTCATCACATAAAATATTACATATTTCACATTTTACAATAAAAAAAAAGTTTCTCAAGTTAGTTATTTGCTATGTAATGAATAGACTTTAAAGAAACAAAAGGAGAAAATGTCAATCTGAAGAAACAAGAACATTGAACTCACACAGGATACCAAGAAAGCTTGAATCAATTTCATTGGCATTAAAAGTTTTTATTTGGAATTTAATCCACAATCTATACAAGTTATTTACAAGGCATGAAAATGGAGAACAGCACAAAATACAGTTGAGGTATAAGCTAAGAGCACAGTATGTCATGTTTCAATAAATATAATTCAAAATTTGTAAACTAAGTGACCAGATAGATGAGTCTTGTTTTATAGTAAAACCATATAAAATATTTATTTCACGTGAGGTAGAGGACAGTTTTGTGTGTCATGTAATACAACCAACCACAGCAATTTTAACCATAAAACTGTACATCATTGGCAAGATTTTAAATTGAATTATGGTCAATGTAGTCAACAATTTGTTTCAACAGTTGCACAACAGATCTTTCATTTACTGCCTTCACAGATTAGAACTTCAGAAATAATTTAAGACTACTGTGTTGGCTTAAAATTATCAGGACAAATAAATACTTCTAACAGGATGGTTAAAAGCAAGTATATTTTATTTCTCCCAAACTATAATTCCCCAGGAGTTGTTCAAGATTTAGCAATTCTTTTAGTAGGATTTTTTTTTTTTTTTACTAGAACTACTTTAAGTATGCTGTGCTTTATTTTCAAGTGAGGTATTTATATTGAAGAAAAAAAAATCTTACGAATTTCTCTTACATTCAACTAACTTAATACACTATTTTGTTTTCTGGGCTTAATTTTTAAAATTTTGGTTTTTACATTTGTTCACTTTAATTCAAACACAGTAGCACTATATAAGACATTTAATTCTATCACTAAAAAACAGGCTCCAAATTGCATTATGTATTATAGTTTAGAAGCCAATTAAAATGGAAAGATTTTACAAAAGAAAAAAAAAAGACTGTCCTTTTAAACAAGATGCAATATTGAATACCCATACGAATTTCTTCCAATAATGGAAATTCTTAAGTGTCTTACACTAGAAAAAAATTTTAAGCTGTTTAAGTTATTCAACCCCACAATGTATAATACAGCAGTAATGTGTCCCTTATTGCTGGCAGCTCAATAAAAACTAACAAGTAGTTTCAAGCACAGAAACAGATGTACAGTATGAGCACAACTTTTCATTCCATTAATTTTTAATATCCTGTCGTGCAGATTAAATGTGTAAGAGCAAATAAAAATGAGGATTCTTCCCTAAGCAATCAAAACATAAGTCATTGAGAAGAAAATTTTAGAAACTGATCAAAAACTTTCAGCACCAGCTTTCCTATTACTTTTAGGGAAATAACCTTGAGCATGTTTCATATTACTCAAGTTTCTTTATCATTTTACTTTCCTTCAAACAGAAGCCATAGATGTGCAAATAAAATGGTTGTTCTGTCATGTCTTCTAAGGTATATGGATAACCTGCAAGCATCATTGTACTCAGTCTATTACACCTACTTTAGTAACTGGTTTTCAATTCAATATGTACAAATGATTTTATAGCTCAACTGGTAATATATTAAATATGTTATAAAATTAGTTCAAGAACCATAAAACATCCTGACTCTCCTGGACACAGAAATTCAAGCAAAAGAATATGCTTTACAAAACTAAAGCACAAGCCAAACTTACGTTGTTGGTCAATGTCTTTCCTAGTGTTACAAGTTGCATTTGTGAAATAAGGGTTGTTTAGAGCTTCCTCAATGACAGCAGGTTTTACATTTACTATAGATTTGGTACCTTTTTCTCATAAAGTTTAGAGTATAGAAACTATCATCACCCAAATTAAACATTACTCATCACCCAGTAAACTAACATTCTATCTTTTCTTCCTTTTAAAGATGCTCTAGCACTTTTGATAGGCCGTTCCTTTAATGCAGCTTTTTAAAGTAAATATTTTTATATTTTTCCTAAAAAGAAAAATATTATGACATCTGAGGGAAAATCCGCTTGCCTGATGAATTGGCACACAAAAACTAACACTGAAACAAACTTTAAGCTAGCAACCAACACACAAAATGAGCATGCAAAAATAGAATAATAATTATATGGATATTTTTAGCAGAGGCCACTTGTAGAGTATTACAAAGTCTCTATATTTTCAAGCTACGTTGTACAGTTTAACTTGAAATTACTTTTAACTATAATAGGCATACTATTTACAATTGACTAAAAAAAATTTTCAAAGAAGTTAGACAGAAACTGATGGCACGTCAGTGTATCTTCTGGAAAATGAAGACTACAATTTCATGTGGCAAGTTTCCCTTACGTGAAGAACTAGAAAAAATAGTTCTTTACTAAACTCTAAATTAAGAGTTTATGAGTTTATGATAATTTCAAGGTGATTAAGCATTGCTTAGAATTTTTAAATAACATATTTCAAAGATTAAGCAATTTGTTTTAGAAGTTTTGAGTTGAAACTTAAGTAAGCTTACCATTTAACTAAGTAACGTAAGTACATTTTGAGTGAATTAGAAAAATAAATGAAATTATAGGGGCCTGAATTATATCTCCCAAAAAGCTTAGCTGTGACACAACTAACACACAACTAAAACGAAACGGTATCATAAAATGTATTTGTGATTTTTCTTTCTCCAGATAAAGAAAAGGTATTAGGAGGGTATGTCATTTTTAATATTTGTTCCTGTATGTCATTTTAACATGCGTTCCTCCTTAAGGAGGAACAAGAATCAACAAATTAATTGCAGGTTTAATATAGTAAAAGTTAAATGGAAAATAGAAAATACACATTTAGACCATACTCTAGTATTTGGGAAGTACAAAAATTCTTTTAGGATATATAAGTACCATTAAGCAAAATATGAAAATAACTGGTTAAATGATTACCTACTTATTTTTGAAGTTCTATACCAAGTATCTATCATCTAAGATGGGAATAGTAAATAACCTTAACCTTAGCTGATATATTTAAAAAATAAACTTAGCTCTCAAGTTAATTTCATACAGTACCTTACACGAGAACATAAACATAAAATTCATGGGATAATAATGTCAATTAATGGTAGCTTCAGGAAACTTTCTTTAAAAAATGCATACTAAGGATTTTACCTAGTATCTTTTAAGCCAAGAATTAACTAATATGAAATTTGCCATTAAAGAATGACAGGATTTTCTGTGCAAAAAAAAAAAGAAAAGTGCAGAAGAAGTTTCCCCTCCCCCAAACTATGGAATTCCTACCTTCTAAAAATTATCTAAAAACCTTTTAGTAGCAGATAACTAAACTTCCCTATATTAACCTATCATACACTACCAGTTGACTGTAAATTCCTGATTTTGATATTAAATAGTAACTGAAAATGGTCCATTCATGCACATTTTGGTAAGACTTAACATTTAAACATACAAAAGTCCAAAATAACCTTCAAAGTGTTTAATATTTTACAATTTAAAGGAAAACAAATCCATTAAGGAAAACAAATCCATTATATAAATTTCAGTAAGACCCACAACTACATATAAAAACTGTACAGGAGGACTATGGATTGTATGGAAACTGATGTACATCAATGGTATCAATTTTTCTCAAGTACATTAATATTTTCACACCACTATTAACAACATAAACAAAAGTTCAAAAATTATTACATTTTATTCCCTCTTCTAAAGTTGCTGCATAAAAATTTTTTCTAAATATAACCACATTTAAACAGAAAATCTAATTATAACCGCTTCTCGTGTTTAGCAGCAGTGTATACGAAAGCATGTTATCCTTCCCCATGGGGTGTGCTATAACCTCATCAATGAAATTCCTCTATTGACAAAATGTCTCTTAGGAGACATTAAATAGAAGAGAACTGGTGGAAATTCATTCAACAATATGAACAAAATAAAAGCAAATTTTGATTATAATAATGAGTATACCATATTAACTCAGAAAGGAGATTGTGTTCATGAAAAAAAATGGAGATTCAACCCCTTGAGTAGCTCTATATATGAAATATGAAGCCACCATTGTATCTAAAATTGAATCTAAAATATGGATAACAAAATTGATCAAAACTATTTTCCATCACACAATGCAGCTTTTAAAAAGTATGCAACTGTTAAATTGCATTAGAAATATAGGCAGATTATGTAATAGTTGAAACTGTAAAGTACTGTTACTAAGCTGGTTGAAAAAAAAAGTACAAAGAAACATACATTTTCATTCATTTGGAAAATGTAAAAATTTATATACTAATATATAATCTCTTCACTTTCTCTGATCTACAAATGGATACAATGCCTAGTTATTTTCATGCAGATAAATTGTTCAGAATTCAATTACCAAAGCAAACAAACAAACAAAAATAAACCCTGTTGGGAACACACAGATGAATCTCTTCAAAGGTTTCTATTCTTTAGCAGTCTTCGATGATTTCAAAATTTGCAGCTTTAGCTCTTTTATCATCATCTCTAACTTCTGTCTTGCCTCCCGTTCCTGTCTGAGTTCATCCTGGAGTTCTTGCCTATCAGCCTCAGCATGGTCCAATCTCTGTCTCAGTTCTGCCAGCTGTGTGATTTAGAAGACTGTGTCAGTTTTCATTGTTTTGTTTTTCCACTTACTCCTCACATCATGGCAAAGACCTACTTTCAAATTACTTATCACAAAAATGAACTATTTCATGCATGCATCTCTTGAATATCTAATACTATTATTAATCATACTTTGACATGACCTTAAAATGAGGGTGACACAAAAGGTCAAGAGAACTGAACACCTAGAACACTTTCATTATGCCCTACACTTCAGTATACCTCTCATCACAGCTGGCTCAGGTTAAGAGTTATTTGTTCATCTTCCCCAAGTTGTGAGCTACTATTCATTTTTGCCCGAGTGCTGTGAACATAGTGGGCAACAGTTCATGTTTGTTAATTCATTGATTAGAAAGCCCATATACTACATTAGAATAACATAACCTCTGATATTCAGATAGCTAGAGATTAGCAATTTGGACAACTAAACTACAGAACCCTGATAAGTGTAAAGTAATAAAGTAATCAAGGTCAAAAAATCATCTTGGAAGATATAAAGTTGTGTTTAACAGAACTGTCTATTTTGAAATCTAGTCTAAATGAAATGAGCTTAACATAAAGTAATTTCTTTAATGAAATTAAAATAACGGCTTCAATTTCCACATTGAAAGGGCAACACTATACAAACTGTGTAATTCTTACCTGTGCTGCATATTCAGCCTCTTTATCTTTTTCTAAATTTGAGTCACAGGTACATTTTTGCTTCATTACCTGCTCTAATTTTTTCTCTAAGTCTTTCTGTTCAACATAAAATTCTTCCATTCTTTGAGCATGTTCATTCTGCAAAGATTCAAGCTCTTTCTGTAAATTCTGCTGTTCTTCAGTGAGTTCCTTCATAGCTTTTGAACTACTCAACATTTCAACTTCCTATAATTTAAAGAATCACAATATAATTTTTACTTTATTTCTATCACATTGGAATTTTCAATTCAGGAAAAAACAGGACAGAAAATATCTAAAATTCAGCTGTCATGTCAATTCTATACATAAGTAATTATCTTGAAAACTATCTTCTCTAAAACTTTTAAAGTATATTAATCTTTTTTATAAATGTAAAACTGAATAATCTTAAATACATTTACAGCATCTCATCTTGACTTCTTTAAGAATATGCAAAAGTATCTTTTCACAATGGACTATCATTTAGATAACAATTTTACCATCTGAAGTTGTTGCTTCTTCTGCAAAATTGAGTTCAGTTTTTCCTGTTGTTTTACATAAGTTCTCATTACTTCTTCCATGATTTTACCCTTATCATCCTCACAAATGACATCTTTGACAAGAAGTGGAGATGAAGCTGCAGCATCACGGTCAATTCCCGCCTTGCTTGTGTCTCTGGCTAAGTTGCAAGTGGTAGGCTCAGGTTTCTTTTTGCTTGTAGAATTATTCGAGACTGATGGATCTTTGAGAGGCAAAATGAAGTAACAAAGTATGAATATCACTCTGTTAAAATGTCACTAGAACAATCCATAAATGAAATTAAGAAAACAATTTCATTTACAAATGAAATAAAAAATAATAAGATACTTAGGGATAAACTTAACAAAATAGTATAAAACTTGTAAAATGAAAACTACAAAACATTATTGAAAGAAATAAAAGACCTAAATAAATGGAAAGCCTCCCATGTTTATGGATTGGAAGACTTAATATTGTTAAGATGATATCATGATCTGAATGTCAGTGACCTCCAAAATTCATATGTTGAAATCCTAGCCCCCCAATGCAATGGTATTAGGAAATAGGGCTTTCAGGAGATAATTAGGTCATAAGGGTAGCGCCCCCACTGATGGGATTTATGCCCTTATAAAAGAGACTCCAGAGAACTCTCCCACCATTTGAGTACGCAGTGAGAAGATGGCCATCTATGAACCAGGAAGCAAGCCCTTGCCAGACCAAATCTGATAGTGCCTTGATCTTGGATTTCCCAGCCTCTAGAACGTTGAAAAGTAAATGTTTGTGGTATAAGCCACCCAGTCTATGTTATTTTTGTTACAGCAGCCCAAATGGACTACAATAAATGATAATACTCCCCCAAATGATCTACTTTTTCAATGCAACCCCTATCAAAACTTCAACTGGCTTTGTGGCAGAAACTGACAAGCTGATTCTAAAATTCATATGGAAATAAAAGGAAACCAAAATAGCCAAAACAATCTTGAAAAACAATAATAAAGTTGGAGGACTCACAATCCCCAATTTCAAAGCTTATTACAAAGCTACAGAAATCAAAATTGTGTGTACTACTGGCATAAAGACTGAGTCCAGAAACAAACCCATACTTTTATGGGCAACTTGTTTTCAACAAGGGTGCCAAAACAATTCAATCAGGAAAGAGTATTCTTTTCAACAGTGTTGGGACAACTGTATCCATATACAAAGAATGAGGTTGAACTTCACACCTTATATAAAAATTAACTCAAAATGGATCATGGACTTAAATGTAAGAGCTAAAACTCTTAACTGGATTAGGCAATGGTTTCTTAGACATGACACCTAAAGTAAGCAATGAAAGAAACAATAAATTGGACTTCATCAGAATTTAAAACTTGTGTTTCAAAGGACACTACCAAGAAAGTAAAAAGACAACTGACAGAATGGCGAATCCTATATCTGATAAGGGTCTAGTACCATAATGTACAAAGAACTCTTACAATTCAGTTGTAAAGAGACAACCCGATTTAAAAATAGGCAAAGGATCTCAACAGGCACTTCTCCAAAGATTTGCAATGTCCAATAAAAACATGAAAAGATACCCAGTATCATTAGTCATTGGAGAATTGCAAATCAAAACTATGAGATATCATTTCACAACCACTAGGATGGCTATAATCAAAAGACAAACAATAACAAGTGTTGGCAAAGATGTGCAGAAATCAGAGTCCTCAGAAGCCGCTGCTGGAAATGAAAATGGTGCAGCTGCTCTGAAAAGTTTGGCAGTCCCTCAAGATATTAAACATAGAGTTACCATTTGACCCAGCAATTCCACTCCAAAATATATAGCCAAGAGAAATGAAAACGTACGTTCACATTAAAACTTGTGCGTAAGTGTTCATAACAGCGTTAGTCATAATAGCCAAAAAGTGGACACATCCAAATGTCCATCAACAGATGAATGAATAAACAAAATGGGGTATTATCCATCCATATGATAGAAAGTTATTAAGCCATAAAAAGGGAAGAAGTACTAATACATGCTATAATATGGACTGAGAAAATATCCTTGGTGGAAGAAGCTAGACAACAAAAGGCCATATGTTGTAGGATCCCTTTTATATGAAATGTCCAGAATAGGCAAATCCATAAAAACAGAAAACAGATTTATGGCTGACAGAGCCTGGTGAAAGGAAAGAATGAAGAGTAACTTCTACTGGATTACAGGGTTCCTTTTTAGGGTGATGAAATGTTCTGAAATTAAATATTTGTAATCATTGCACAACTTTGTGAATTTACTAAAAGCCACTGAATCATATACTCTAAAAGGGTAAATTTTAAGGAATATGAATTACATCTTAACAATTTTTTTAAGTCTCTATAATTAAATAATTTGGGAAATATAATGCAAACACGGTATAATGGTATTAATACATTACTAATTATTGTTTGCCATATTTAAATACAAGGAAAACTGAGTTTTAAAAATCTCAAAATTAAAGTACAAAAACTCCTGAAGAATCTCAATTATCTATGAAAACAGGTAACTAGAGGACTCTTAGATTGCTCTGAGAAAGCTGAAAAGAACTGTCACACTTGCCTAAGCTGTAAGCAAAGCTCTGCATCTATGAAGAGGGTAACACAGGCAGCATGTGAGCAGACATGTCTTGTCTGGTCCACGGTATTTTAAAAGGCACTGTAACTATGCAGTTTTTTTTTTTTAATGTCCAGCCAGCATTCTGCATTTATGCCATCTGCCTGGCTCCCACAGCTATGAGTTTTCAAACCTTGCTTATTCTATGACTAAGTGTCTCTGAGTCCTATACCTAACTACTCTTACATATACTTTTTTTTAAATTAAAGTATAGTTGATTTACAATATTATATTAGTTTCAGGTGTATAACAAAGTTGATTCAATATTTTTATCGATTATCATATACTTTTCATATTATTAGTTAAAAGGTTTCTCAGTTCACAGCAAATTAGAAAGAAAAATAAGGACCTTTTAAGAAATCTGACAGTAAAGAAAAGGCTGGAAGAAGAAAAAATTAGACAAAAGTCACTTGCAATATGCAGCCAGGTAGTCTATTTTCTATCTCATTAGCTTCTATATATATATCACCATTCTAGATAAGCAGAACAACTGAGGGTCTATGTAGCCACTCAAGAGTTTTGAAAGGTGTTTTTTTTTAAGATAAAAGCTTCCATTATCTGGAAAATTCTCTTAAATAGAAATCCTCTTTGAAAATGCTGAATATGTTTATTAGATATTTGATTTTAAAAAGATAATTTCTGAATACTCACCTAAGCAGCTATATAATTCTCTACTTGTTTTTAGATCCATTTTCTCCTGTTCCTCCAGTGAAACATCTGGATAAGACACTATTTTTTGATGTTTCCCACTACTGTGAGGCTTCTCTGAGTGTCTTGGTATAGATCTA
This sequence comes from Mesoplodon densirostris, assembly GCF_025265405.1. Classification (NCBI taxonomy): domain Eukaryota; kingdom Metazoa; phylum Chordata; class Mammalia; order Artiodactyla; family Ziphiidae; genus Mesoplodon; species Mesoplodon densirostris. The sequence continues at coordinate 93,467,267 of NC_082665.1, read as the reverse complement.
CTTGCCTCTGTCTTTGTGACCTCTTTAGGCTGGGATACAGCCGAAGTAAGCGACACATTTGGGGCAACCACTTTATCACACATGTATAAGTAGTAGCTGAAAACAGAGAATGGCAAAAGAAGATACATATTACATTTAGGTAAAAAGCAAAATATATGACATCAATTTCTATGGTTAAACAATTTTTTAAAAATCAAAACAGATAACAGAACAACTCAGAAAATAAGGGTCATAGAAAGGAATTCTTGAAAAAGTAGTTGAGGCAGAAAGAGTAAAATTATGAGGTTATTTTTGTTATTTTACAAAAAGTAGTTTCTAAGCACTTGAAAATCAGTCTCTTCTCCTTCCCTCAAAACCACATGAGAACTAAAACCATGAAGTACTTTACAGAGCAGTTCAACAGCCCTGAGTAGGTAAGGTTTATGCCGAAAGAAAACAGACTATACACTACTCTGGAAGACTATTGCTTGTCTGCCACCCCTCCAAAGCAAGGAATCCTTGCTCTTTATTGTGGTGAGACTGATTCAGTCCCACACTGCAAGGCTATGGCCTGACTCATCACAGCCCCAACAAAGAGCTCCCAGGGCCTTCTCCCTTCTCAGGGAGAGAAGCAGCATTCTGAATGCTGCCCAGCTACTGGGCAGTCCTCCTTGGATCAAACCCCACAGAGCAATCTTCTGAAAATACTTTAGCATTTCTTACTTATTTGATAAAACAGCAATAATAAGTTGTGCAAAACTAAGATCAAAGGGATAACTACCAATTTTACTCAAAGCTCATATAAAATTGTTCAGGAGATTATCTGAGAGACTCATGGAACAAAATTTGAGCTAGATATTTAAGTGCCATATGATTAACTATAATCTGCTGAACCTTTAGCCAAAAGATGCAACCATTTAACTGACCTAACACTTCATCTTCTGAACTCTAAATAATCTCATCTCGTATCACATTTCCCTTGTACAGGACATCTATATAGTCCCTCTTTACCAATCACATGAATTCTGAGAATGAAAACTCAGTATTCTGCTAAGAAAACTGACAGGTTTATTACTGCCCAAAAACTTACTTCAAATGTAATAGGAATAGAAGGAACTATATAAATTAAGTAAGATTGAGATTCTTTATCACTGTGCTTAGGGAGATAAATATGTAGAGCAGCAGATAAAAATCTAGGTTTTATAAATAAAAACTGTAATCTAAGATGCATTTTTATTGAAAATATGAAAATTGATTTTGAGGGGTGTGGCTACTATGAAATCCTCTAAGTTTCAAAAAAGTTTTGTTTTAAAATATCAAAGTTGGGCCTCCCTGGTGGCGCAGTGGTTGAGAGTCCGCCTGCCGATGCAGGGGATACGGGTTCGTGCCCCGGTCTGGGAGGATCCCATATGCCGCGGAGCGGCTGGGCCCGTGAGCCATGGCCGCTGGGCCTGCGCATCCGGAGCCTGTGCTCCGCAACGGGAGAGGCCACAACAGTGAGAGGCCCACATACCGCAAAAAGAAAAAAAATAAAAAAATAAAAAAAATAAAATAAAATATCAAAGTTGACAGAGAGGGGGAAGATGGCAGAAGAGTAAGACGCAGAGATCACTTTCCTCCCCACAGATACATCAGAAATTCATCTACACGTGGAACAACTCCTACAGAACACCTACTGAACGCTGACAGAAGACCTCAGACCTCCCAAAAGGCAAGAAACTCCCCACGTACCTGGGTAGGACAAAAGAAAACAGAATAAACAGAGACAGAATAGGGACAGGACCTGCACCAGTGGGAGGGAGCCGTGAAGGAAGAAAGGTTTCCACACACTCGGAAGGCCCTTCGCGGGCGGAGACTGCGGATGGAGGAGTGGGGAGCTTCGGAGTCGCGGAGGAGAGTGCAGCCACAGGGGTGCGGAGGGCAAAGCTGAGAGATTCCCGCACAGACAATCGATGCTGACCAGCACTCACCAGCCTGAGAGGCTTGTCTGCTCACCCGCCAGGGCGGGCAGGGCTGGGAGCTGAGGCTCGGGCTTCGGTTGGAGCACAGGGAGAGGACTGGGGTTGGCGGCGTGAACACAGCCTAAAGGGGCTAGTGCGCCACGGCTAGCCGGGAGGGAGTCCGGGGAAAAGTCTGGACCTGACGAAGAGGCAAGAGACTTTTTCTTCCCTCTTTGTTTCCTGATGCATGAGGAGAGGGGATTAAGAGCGCTGCTTAAAGGAGCTCCAGAGACGGGCTCGAGCCACGGCTAACAGCGCGGACCCCAGAGAGGAGCGTGGGACGCTGGGGCTGCTGCTGCTGCCGCCACCAAGAAGCCTGTGTGTGAGCGCAGGTCACTCTCCACACCTCCCTTCTGGGGAGCCTGTGCAGCCCGCCACTGCCAGGGTCCCGGGATCCAGGGACAACTTCCCCAGGAGAACGCACAGCGCGCCTCAGCCTGGTGCAACATCATGCTGGCCTCTGCCGCCGCAGGCTCACCCTGCACTCCGTACCCCTCCCTCCCTGCGGCCTGAATGAGCTGGAGCCCCCGAATCAGCGGCTCCTTTAACCCCGTCCTGTCTGAGCGAAGAACAGACGCCCTCCTGCGACCTACACGCAGAGGCAGGGCCAAATCCAAATCTGAATCCCGGGAGCTGTGTGAACAAAGAAGAGAAAGAGAAATCTCTCCCAGCAGCCTCAAGAGCAGCGGATTAAATCTCCACAATCAACTTGATGTACCCTGCATTTGTGGAATACCAGAATAGACAACAAATCATCCCAAATTGAGGAGGTGGACTTTGAGAGCAAGATTTATTATTTTTTCCCCTTTTCCTCTTTTTGTGAGTGTGTATGTGAATGCTTCTGTGTGAGATTTTGTCTGTATAGCTCTGCTTTCACCATCTGTCCTAGCGTTCTATCCATCCGTTTTTTTGTGTGTGTTTTTGTTACTTTAAAAAAATTTTTTTTCTTAATAATTATTTTTTTATTTTAATAACTTTATTTTATTTTACCTTACTTTGTTTTATTTTCTTTTATCCTCTTTCTTCCTTTCTTTCTACTTTTTCTCCCTTTTATTCTGAGCTGTGTGGATGAAAGGCTCTTGGTGCTGCAGCCAGGAGTCAGTGCTGTGCCCCTGAGGTGGGAAAGCCAACTTCAGGACACTGGTCCACAAGAGACCTCCCAGCTCCATATAAGATCAAACGGCGAAAATCTCCCAGAGATCTCCATCTCAACACCAACACCCAGCTTCTCTCAACGACCAGCAAGCTACAGTGCTGGACATCCTATGCCAAACAACTAGCAGGACAGGAACACAACCCCACCCATTAGCAGAGAGGCTGCCTAAAATCATAGTAAGTCCACAGACATCCGAAAACACACCACCAGACTTGGACCTGCCCACCAGAAAGACAAGATCCAGCCTCACCCACCAGAACACAGGCACTAGTCCCCTCCACCAGGAAGCCTACACAACCCACTGAACCAACTTTAGCCACTGGGGACAGATACCAAAAACAACAGGAACTACAAACCTGCAGCCTGCAAAAAGGAGACCCCAAACACAGTAAGATAAGCAAAATGAGAAGACAGAAAAACACACAGCAGATGAAGGAGCAAGATAAAAACCCACCAGACCTAACAAATGAAGAGGAAATAAGCAGTCTACCTGAAAAAGAATTCAGAATAATGATAGTAAAGATGATCCAAAATCTTGGAAATAGAAGAGAGAAAATGCAAGAAACATTTCACAAGGACCTAGAAGAACTAAAGATGAAACAAGCAATGATGAACAACACAATAAATGAAATTAAAAATACTCTAGATGGGATCAACAGCAGAATAACTGAGGCAGAAGAACGGATAAGTGACCTGGAAGATAAAATAGTGGAAATAACTACTGCAGAGCAGAATAAAGAAAAAAGAATGAAAAGAACTGAGGACAGTCTCAGAGACCTCTGGGACAACATTAAATGCACCAACATTTGAATTATAGGGGTCCCAGAAGAAGAAAAGAAAAAGAAAGGGACTGAGAAAATATTTGAAGAGATTATAGTTGAAAACTTCCCTAATATGGGAAAGGAAATAGTTAATCAAGTCCAGGAAGCACAGAGAGTCCCATACAGGATAAATCCAAGGAGAAACACGCCAAGACACATATTAATCAAACTGTCAAAAATTAAATACAAAGAAAACATATTAAAAGTAGCAAAGGAAAAACAACAATTAACACACAAAGGAATCCCCATAAGGTTAACATCTGATCTTTCAGCAGAAACTCTCCAAGCCAGAAGGGACTGGCAGGACATATTTAAAGTGATGAAGGAGAAAAACCTACAACCAAGATTACTCTACCCAGCAAGGATCTCATTCAGATTTGATGGAGAAATTAAAACCTTTACAGACAAGCAAAAGCTGAGAGAGTTCAGCACCACCAAACCAGCTTTACAACAAATGCTAAAGGATCTTCTCTAGGCAAGAAACACAAGAGAAGGAAAAGACCTATAATAACAAACCAAAACAATTAAGAAAATGGGAATAGGAACATACATATTGATAATTACCATAAATGTAAATGGATTAAATGCTCCCACCAAAAAACACAGACTGGCTGAATGGATACAAAAACAAGACCCATATATATGCTGTCTACAAGAGACCCACTTCAGACCTAGAGACACATACAGACTGAAAGTAAGGGGATGGAAAAAGATATTCCATGCAAATGGAAACCAAAAGAAAGCTGGAGTAGCAATACTCATATCAGACAAAATAGACTTTAAAATAAAGACTATTAGAAGAGACAAAGAAGGACACTACATAATGATCAAGGGATCAATCCAAGAAGAAGATATAACAATTGTAAATATTTATGCACATAACATAGGAGCACCTCAATACATAAGGCAAATACTAACAGCCATAAAAGGGGAAATGGACAGTAACACTTTCATAGTAGGGGACTTTAACACCCCACTTTCACCAATGGACAGATCATCCAAAATGAAAATAAATAAGGATACACGATACATTAAACAAGATGGACTTAATTGATATTTATAGGACATTCCATCCAAAAACAACAGAATACACATTTTTCTCAAGTGCTCATGGAACGTTCTCCAGGATAGATCATATCTTGGGTCACAAATCAAGCCTTGGTAAATTTAAGAAAACTGAAATTGTATCAAGTATCTTTTCTGACCACAATGCTATGAGACTAGATATCAATTACAGGAAAAGATCTGTAAAAAATACAAACACATGGAGGCTAAACAATACACTACTTAATAACGAAGTGATCACTGAAGAAATCAAAGAGGAAATAAAAAAATACCTAGAAACAAATGACAATGGAGACACGATGACCCAACACCTATGGGATGCAGCAAAAGCACTTCTAAGAGGGAAGTTTATAGCAATACAATCCTACCTTAAGAAACAGGAAACATCTCAAATAAACAACCTAACCTTGCACCTAAAGCAATTAGAGAAAGAAGAACAAAAACATCCCAAAGTTAACAGAAGGAAAGAAATCATAAAGATCAGATCAGAAATAAATAAAAAAGAAATGAAGGAAACGATAGCAAGGCTCAATAAAACTAAAAACTGGTTCTTTGAGATGATAAACAAAACTGGTATTAGCCAGACTCATCAAGAAAAAAAGGGAGAAGACTCAAATCAATAGAATTAGAATGAAAAAGGAGAAGTAAAAACTGACACTGCAGAAATACAAAGGATCATGACAGATTACTACAAGCAACTCTATGCCAATAAAATGGACAACCTGGAAGAAATGGACAAATTCTTAGAAATGCACAACCTGCCAAGACTGAATCAGGAAGAAATAGAAAATAGGAACAGACCAATCACAAGCACTGAAATTGAAACTGTGATTAAAAATCTTCCAACAAACAAAAGCCCAGGACCAGATGGCTTCACAGGTGAATTCTATCAAACATTTAGAGAAGAGCTAACACCTATCCTTCTCAAACTCTTCCAAAATATAGCAGAGGGAGGAACACTCCCAAACTCATTCTATGAGGCCACCAACGCCCTGATACCAAAACCAGACAAGGATGTCACAAAAAAAGAAAACTACAGGCCAATATCACTGATGAACATAGATGCAAAAATCCTCAACAAAATCTAGCAAACAGAATCCAACAGCACATTAAAAGGATAATACACCATGATCGAGTGGGGTTTATTCCAGGAATGCAAGGATTCTTCAATACACACAAATCAATCAATGTGATACCCCATATTAACAAACTGAAGGAGAAAAACCATATGGTCATCCCAATAGATGCAGAGAAAGCTTTCAACAAAATTCAACACCCATTTATGATAAAAACCCTCCAGAAAGTAGGCATAGAGGGAACTTTCCTCCACATAATAAAGGCAATTTATGACAAACCCACAGCCAACATCGTCCTCAATGGTGAAAAACTGAAACCATTTCCACTAAGATCAGGAACAAGACAAGGCTGCCCACTCTCACCACTCTTATTCAACATAGTTTTGGAAGTTTTAGCCACAGCAATCAGAGAAGAAAAGGAAATAAAAGGAATCCAAATTGGAAAAGAAGAAGTAAAGCTGTCACTGTTTGCAGATGACATGATACTATACATAGAGAATCCTAAAGATGCTACCAGAAAACTACTAGAGCTAATCAATGAATTTGGTAAAGTAGCAGGATACAAAATTAATGCACAGAAATCTCTGGCATTCCTATACACTAATGATGAAAAATCTGAAAGTGAAATCAAGAAAACACTCCCATTTACCACTGCAACAAAAAGAATAAAATATCTACGAATAAACCTACCTAAGGAGACAAAAGACCTGTATGCAGAAAATTATAAGACAGTGATGAAAGAAATTAAGGATGATACAAATAGATGAAGAGATATACCATGTTCTTGGATTGGAAGAATCAATATTGTGAAAATGACAATACTACCCAAAGCGATCTACAGATTCAATGCAATCCCTATCAAACTACCACTGGCATTTTTCACAGAACTAGAACAAAAAATTTCACAATTTGTATGGAAACACAAAAGACCCCGAATAGCCAAAGCAATCTTGAGAACGAAAAACGGAGCTGGAGGAATCAGGCTCCCTGACTTCAGACTATACTACAAAGCTACAGTAATCAAGACAGTATGGTACTGGCACAAAAACAGAAAGATAGATCAATGGAACAGGATAGAAAGCCCAGAGATAAACCCACGCACATATGGTCAACTTATCTTTGATAAAGGAGGCAGGAATGTACAGTGGAGAAAGGACAGCCTCTTCAATAAGTGGTGCTGGGAAAACTGGACAGCTACATGTAAAAGTATGAGATTAGATCACTCCCTAACACCATACACAAAAGTAAGCTCAAAATGGATTAAAGACCTAAATGTAAGGCCAGAAACTATCAAAGTCTTAGAGGAAAACATAGGCAGAACACTCTATGACATAAATCACAGCAAGATCCTTTTGGACCCACCTCCTAGAGAAATGGAAATAAAAACAAAAATAAACAAATGGGACCTAATGAAACTGCAAAGCTTTTGCACAGCAAAGGAAACCATAAACAAGACCAAAGGACAACCCTCAGAATGGGAGAAAATATTTGCAAATGAAGCAACTGACAAAGGATTAATCTCCAAAATTTACAACCAGCTCATGCAGCTCAATAGCAAAAAAACAAACAACCCAATCCAAAAATGGGCAGAAGACCTAAAGAGACATTTCTCCAAAGAAGATATACAGACTGCCAACAAACACATGAAAGAATGCTCAACATCATTAATCATTAGAGAAATTCAAATCAAAACTACAATGAGATATCATCTCACACCAGTCAGAATGGCCATCATCAAAAAATCTAGAAACAATAAATGTGGAGAAAAGGGAACACTCTTGCACTGCTGGTGGGAATGTGAATTGGTACAGCCACTATGGAGAACAGTATGGAGGTTCCTTAAAAAACTACAAAAAAAAGAAACTACAAATAGAAACTACAAAAAAGAAACTACCATATGACCCAGCAATCCCACTCCTGGGCATATATCCTGAGAAAACCATAATTCAAAAAGAGTCATGTACCAAAATGTTCACTGCAGCTCTATTTACAATAGCCAGGAGATGGAAACAACCTAAGTGTCCATCATCGGATGAATGGATAAAGAAGATGTGGCACATGTATACAATGGAATATTACTCAGACATAAAAAGAAACGAAATTGAGCTATTTGTAATGAGGTGGATGGACCTAGAGTCTGTCATACAGAGTGAAGTAACTCAGGAAGAGAAAGACAAATACCATATGCTAACACATATATATGGAATTTAAGAAAAAAAAATGTCATGAAGAACCTAGGGGTAAGACAGGAATAAAGACACAGACCTACTAGAGAACGGACTTGAGGATATGGGGAGGGGGAAGGGTAAGCTGTGACAAAGTGAGAGAGTGGCATGGACATATATACACTACCATACGTAAAATAGATAGCTAGTGGGAAGCAGCCGCATAGCACAGGGAGATCAGCTCGGTGCTTTGTGACCACCTAGAGGGGTGGGATAGGGAGGGTGGGAGGGAGGGAGACAGAAGAGGGAAGAGATATGGGAACATACATATATGTACAGCTGATTCACTTTGTTATAAAGCAGAAAGTAACACACCATTGTAAAACAATTATACTCCAATAAAGATGTAAAAAAATAAATAAATAAAAATAAAATAAAATATGAAAGTTGCACACCACACTCTTGAAAAGTTGGTTTACTTCTTGAAGGGAAGTAAAAAGAAAACTTCCAATTTTTTCACTTTAGGGCAAAAAAGAAATGACCTATTTCTAGGAAAAAAAAAACATAGAAACACATAGGAAAGGTTAATTCAAATATTCAACACTATTTATAATTCATTTCACTGATTAGCAAAAAAAACCTAAAACTATAAAATGAATTCCCAGGGCCTAGAATAGTACCTGATGTATAGATGTTGAATGAATGAATGAATGAGCCAATACCCACTCACCTGGGGTGTAGAAATGAATGTGTCTGAGAAACATGGTCACCTTCCTGCTTTATAACTGGATACCATGACTGTAATTCCATTCCTGGTGGTGTATCTATCTGTAGAAAAATGTGGAAGGGGAAAAGTTTATTGAAGGAGGATGTGATGGGTAATTTTATGTATCTACTTGACAGAGCCATAGGCTGCCTCCAGAGAACACTGACTAGTAAAGAATAATGTTATTTAAGAATCATCTTCTAATAAGGCAGTCTTTCCTTAAAGTATCACGTGTAGTCACTTAAAACCGAAAAGGGACAAGAACTGTCCCATCACAAGAACAGTTTTAGCGTGTATGTTAACATGGACTACCAGAATGATTTCATCAAATATCATACTTATGGAATCTATTTTAAAAATCCATTTTAAATAATAGTACTCTGCAAATGTGCAGCATTACTAAGTTCTGATTCTTCTCACTGTTACAATTACCTAGAATATACCCCCATCCCTATAGTATTTCTTTTTTTTTTTTTTCGGTACGCGGGCCTCTCACTGTTGTGGCCTCCCCCGTTGCGGAGCACAGGCTCCGGACGCGCAGGCCCAGCGGCCATGGCTCACGGGCCCAGCCGCTCCGCGGCATATGGGATCCTCCCAGACCGGGGCACGAACCCGTATCCCCTGCATCGGCAGGCGGACTCTCAACCACTGCGCCACCAGGGAGGCCCCCTATAGTATTTCTTAGCATATTATATTAGATAACATTCTACAGCAATATTTTGCTAAACTTTAAAACCACTGTGTCTGCTAATACTTATCAATAAACCACACTTTCTCATAAATATGAAAAGCTCTTTTTAGCCCTGAAGGATGAACTCTACCTGTAAATAAAGTAAGAGGAGAAGGTAACTGGCTACCTCAATGTTCATGATAAGAACTTTATATCCTGCTTATTTCTAATGAATACCTCATTAAGTAGGTATAATTATCTCCATTTTACAGCTAAGAAAACTGAGGTTCAGAAACTGATAGAAAAGAATAAATAACCTGTGGCTACTAACTTCCTCATTTGGTTTGTTTTATGTTTTGTCTCCCCTCCCCTGACACACACACATATTGGTAGGAGATCAATGTTTTGTTAAGAATTACTGGGCAATGGGGCTTCCCTGGTGGCGCAGTGGTTGAGAGTCCGCCTGCCGATGCAGGGGACACGGGTTCGTGCCCCGGTGCGGGAGGATCCCGCATGCCGCGGAGCGGCTGGGCCCGTGAGCCATGGCCGCTGAGCCTGCGCGTCCGGAGCCTGTGCTCCGCAACGGGAGAGGCCACAACAGTGAGAGGCCCGCGTACCGCAAAAAAAAAAAAAGAATTACTGGGCAAGGAATTTGAAAGACTAACAAGAGCACAAGATTATAGCGAAAAGAACAGCATTTTGAAAGGATTTAAGAGGTGAGTATTCAGTGACGGCCTCTAGACTCTATAAGAGTAGAATTTGTTTCAAAACCTCACAATCCTGATCAAGTATTCTAAAGTTCAAAATCTGGGGCAAAATCAACTGCTTATTTATAAAATAAATCAATCATTTGTTTACACAGTTTCTCAGCCTATAGCTTAGTTCTACCATAAATTAGAAAGGGAACTGACTGCTGGCAACAGAAATACTAAATGATAGATACCAGGTGCCAGCTGACAGCCTAGGGAGAGAGGAGAATTACAAGACACAAACACAAAAACTGATTAAAAAAGCAAGACAATCTGAGGGCTTTATCACACATAGGACAGGGCAAATAATTTAATGTATCTCAATTGTTCCCTACCCTTATCACAACAGAGTAACTGATGTTTAAGAAGTCTTGAGTCAACATGACATAGTTATAGTCGATATTTATATTTATTAGTATACCATATACATATATATACCATACACATACCATTCAGAGAGACTGAAAACTATTTAAGACATTTTAGAATTCATTTTTAAAAAGGTTCAAGTTTTTAAAAAGACACAGTGCTGAGAAGAGTAGTTTCATCATCTAGAAAACTCACTTAGGCAGAACATTTTTTACGCCAACACTGTGATAAAAAGGGTGTTAATGAGCAGGGATAAGCTCACTCTAACAAATCAATGAAATATAAGATTGGTTCAAATTAAATGATAACTTCATTTTTAGAAGTTATTTGTTAAACTCATTATTTAGAAAACATGGAAAGCTCCACTTTAAATCAGTTTTATATCTGAGACAATTCTGGATGTACTGCCCAAGAAATCAACTGTTTCCAGATTTTTTAAATTAAAATTACTAAAATTGATTTATATATTTTAAAGTTTTCCCTATTACAGATAACTGGAATGTCAAATCTTCAGAATAACAAATTCTAAACTTCTTCAGCCAGAGATCTTGACTTCAAATCTGATTCAATTTTGATCAAGTGCATTTTAAAACTCTACAGTTTGATTTGTGTAAGTTTTACCTTTATTCATGATCCAAACTCAGTATAGCTTTGTTTCTATGATGTCTCTAAACTTCAAATGCCACTTTAAATAATTGCTAGCACATTCTTTCCATTTAAACATCCATCCCTCTCTAGTTTCTGACCTTTGTTTCCTATTCTTGCACCAACACATGAAGAGAGTCACAGAGGGGTTATTAAAAAAAAAACCTTCCTTAAAGATCACCTAGTGCAGTCCTCTAATGTCTGAACTCCCTATACAAAATCCCTGACGAGTGGCTATTACGCCTCTGCTTAAACAGCAGCTTGAGGTCAAGTACTGTCTTAATCACTTTTGTATTTTCAGTACCTAGCACCATGCCTGGCATGTAGTAGGGACTCAATAAATATTTGTTGAATGAATTCTGAACGACAGTGTAGCTCATTAATTCCCAGGGTGGACTTTTTTAAGGTTAATCTGCTACCACAACACTCACAAGATAGTCTCTTTCACATTTAATACCCTTCTGTTCAATGAAGTACCAACAATCCTAACAGTCTCTGGGCTGTATTTTTAGAGATCAGATCTACAAATTAAATAATATAAATGATGGGGAAATGCACAACACTAACCATGATAAAATGTTGGGAGTTAATTTTACCTAATATGCTGTGGTAAGCCATAAACACATTTATAACAAATTATCCTAACTGCGGGCCTCCCTGGTGGCGCAAGTGGTTGAGAGTCCGCCTGCCGATGCAGGGGATACGGGTTCGTGCCCCGGTCTGGGAGGATCCCATATGCCGCGGAGCGGCTGGGCCCGTGAGCCATGGCCGCTGAGCCTGCGCGTCCGGAGCCTGCGCTCCGCAACGGGGGAGGCCACAACAGTGAGAGGCCCGCATACCACAAAAAAAAAAAAAAAATTATCCTAACTGCATGTTAAAAACAATTACGAAAAGCACATATTATACAACAGAACATTCACGGGCATGCCAGATTTTCTCATCTATTCTGCATTTGTGGCAACATACAAATTAGGTCTTCAAAAAAATAACAATATAATTAAATGGCACAGCAATAATGCTACTACTGATCAGGAATAAAGATGAGACACCAAGATAAGCACATCTATTGCCTTTTCTTTTACCTTTCAATATGAGAATAATTTAATTCCCTTCATGTACTTAAACATTAAAATAGAATACATTACATTACTTGGCAAAGAAGAGAAGTAGATCACTTAGTAGCTTAAGTTAGAGCCTTAAGATTTTAAAATACTTCTATTGCCCAACTTCCCCATAATTATCTACCACAAAATGAACAGATGGCATCCTCATCTGAAACATACAAGAAAAATTTCAGACATATGATTTCATTCCAAAAGTTCTTTCTCTAAGTCGTAAAACAACAAATAACGTCTATGAAAGCAAAATTTAAATAAGCCCAAACTGTATAGAAGTTAACTTTAAATAAGTAAAAATTAGGAAATGTTATATGCAAGTTTCTCTAAATTTCAACTTACTGTGTTATGTACACATGACCCTTTAATAATCAGGTTTCCTAATAAAGAATCATTGTATTTTGCTACTATGCTTATTAGCCTCACAATGACAAATAGTTTAGAGAACTTGATTTCATTTACAAAAAGACCAATAAGCATTTGTCACCACTTTCTAGTTACAAAAGCAATTCCACCCACTCAGCACCCTTTGTATACTAACATTCCAATCTGCACTAAAAAAAAACCCCAAAACAAAAATCAAAATGCTTGAAAATTCCCAGATTTATCTTCAATAATAAACTTTGATTTTAGGTGGCACTTTAGTTTCTAAATTACAGTGTCAGATTAATATTATGATCTTTAAGTCCTAATGACAAACAATGATGAACTAAAGAAATCAAGACAATATCTCAAAGTATTGATGGGATTTCAAAAATTCCCCTCAAAAAATAAGAATTAAATCTTTTTAAAATATGTGGAAAATATTTTTTAAAATAGAATTTAGAAAGACAAAGATTAATTTTTACATTTTGGTATTTATAAGCCAGTAAGCATATGAAGGACTAGTAGACTGATAAATTTCATAGTCCTCCTATAATGGTGTGCTTACATAAAAAGTAAAATATAATGCATATTAAATACACATTACTTTGTACAAGCCAAACATAAATCGTTAGCAACCTTAGTAAACACATGACCAAACACATAGTTAAGCAACAACTCCCTAGCTATATAAAGCCAATATACCTGCCAGGTTCCTTTTACTGTGTATAATACTAAGACATTCAAGTGGTCCATAAATGATTTCAGAAGGACACAAAAGACACCCTACCAGACAGCTGCCAACTCCTACTGAAAGAAACTGAATCTCTCAGAATAGGATCAGGATTCCTCAATACTTCCAACAGGCTGTGAATGAGTGTTTCAACAACTGAAACAGGAATAGTGTTACAAGGTAGCAAATAGCTACTTAAGAGATTTTAAGGCTTAGTTTTGTGCCTCATTTCATTGTAATTATTAGAATTAATCAACCTAATGCAAAACCGGAACAATATGGTCTAAGCACTTCCACTAACTTATCAAAGATGGATCTGCAGAAATCACAACAACCCGTTGCTCCTCCACACTGCAGAATCATATCTACCTCACAAAGCCAATTTTAGGTTTAAAGTGCTTAAAAACTCTCACAGGAAAAGCAAAGGCTCACATTCTTATAATATGCAACTCTCTTCTTAAATCCTTCATGGAAACAAAGCCATGTAAAAGTCAGTAGTACGATATTCCTCCCTTAAACTTAAAGAAAACAAGGCTTCCCTGATGGCACAGTGGTTAAGAATCCGCCTGCCAATGCAGGAGACAAGGGTTCGAGCCCTGGTGGAAGATCCCATATGCCGCAGAGCTATTAAGCCCATGAGCCACAACTACTGAGTCTGCACTCTAGAGCCAGCATGCCACAACTACTGAAGCCCGCACGCCTAGAGCCCGTGCTCCACAAAGACAAGCCACTGCAATGAGAAGCCAGCACACTGCGAACTCGCCGCAACTAGAGAAAAGCCCCTGTGCGGCAACGAAAACCCAATGAAGCCAAAAATAAATAAAGTTTATTTTTAAAAAAACTTAAAGGAAACAGAACAAACTGATAAAAATCCTGTTAATTTCTGGGACTTGAAAAATAATTTCTGGGACTTGAAAAATAATTTACACTGGAATTCTATGGTGTCCAATCCACTTAATATTGCAATTATTTGAAAATTTCCATGTCATATACATCTTTTCACTAAAATATGTTATAAAAAGTTTTAATCTAGGTTTTCCCTGGTGGTGCAGTGGTTAAGAATCCGCCTGCCAACGCAGGACACATGGGTTCAATCCCGGATCCCACGTGCCACGGAACAACTAAGCCCGTGCGCCACAACTACTGAGCCTGCGCTCTAGGGCCCGTGAGCCACAGCTACTGAAGCCTGCGCGCCTAGAGCCCGTGCTCCACAACAAGAGAAGCCACCACAATGAGAAGCCCGCGCACTGCAACGAAGAGTAGCCCACGCTCACCGCAACTAGAGAAAAGCCTGGGCCCAGCAACAAAGACCCAACGCAGCCAAAGATAAATTAATTTTTTAAAAAAGTTTTAATCTATATACATGTAAGGCTTTGCTTTTCTATCCCATTTCAGCATAGATGCTTTTTAAAAATTATCTCAGGGCTTCCCTGGTGGCGCAGTAGTTGAGAGTCCGCCTGCCGACGCAGGGGGATGCAGGGGACGCGGGTTCGTGCCCCGGTCCGGGAAGATCCCACATGCCGCGGAGCGGCTAGGCCCGTGAGCCATGGCCGCTGAGCCTGCGCGTCCGGAGCCTGTGCTCCGCAACGGGAGAGGCCACAACAGTGGGAGGCCCGTGTACCGCAAAAAAAAAAAAAAAAAAAAAAAAAAAAAAAAAAACTCAGATTATTTTGGCCTTCAAATAATGTAAATTGACAATATCAAAATGTAAATTAATTAATTTTACTATGTGCAATATATTGCATTTTTAAAAATTTTACTCGATTTCATGTATTTTTAAAATGCTGGTGACCCAGTAAATTGACTTCTTTGATATTCCCCCCTCACCCTTCTCAACTGAGGTTCTCAAGAAAATTAAGCCCAAACTCTGCAAAGCTTCCATTGTATGCACTAAATTAACTTCTCTCCAAAGGACTTAGAAAGGTACTATATACCATCCTTTCTATGGCTTAATTCTCCTCTCATAGAGCCCCAGATGAGAAAGGCTGCATGGGTGACAAATTGCAATTTGATAAACACTACTCTAAGTACATGTCCTAAAGTTTGTCCAAATGTATTATTTCAACAATTAGGTCTTAAATTAATAACATGTGCACTCTACAGATGCTTTTGCACAGATTTACAAAGCATTACATACGTAAAGGAATCAATTCCAATGGTGGTTATCACTCCATGGAGAAATAATGAGGAAATTTTGTTTTCTTCTTTGTACTTTTTTAAGGATTTACTCTAATGGGCCTATATAGCTTTCATAATCACACCAAAAATTTTTTTCAAAATGGAATAAAAGCCGTACTCTGTACCAAAATGGTCTTTAGTAATTTTCTTTAACTTTTGTATTCCTTGTACCCACAAGATAAACAAAATATGCACTTTTAAGGCTATTAGAAATCTCAAAATAAATTCAATACCACAAATAAAAACAAAATGCTGCTTTGCTTTAAAACTAAACTCTTTTCCGCCTTGAAAATCACTGGTAGCTTTCTAGGGCTACTAAGACTTTTCATTCAGTTGTATCCAAACTTTTGTTAAGCATCCGTCACATTCTAGGTTTAGAAACTACAAGATGAATTCCTGCCCTAGGGAGCCTCCAACTAGTCTTTACATACATATTTCTGTGACCCATTTCTAAGTCTAGCAATCAAAATGAGTTTTAAACTAACTATTCATAAATCTTTCCTATTCATTTCTCTTTCGCCTAGCATGGTGCTGTAATACTTTATTTAGTGATGGAACCAAATCACACCTTAAATTATATATTCTTTATGCCTTTTTAGTCAAATAAAATCCTTACATTATTTTAATGTATATGTAACGTATATGAAACCTCAACAGACCAAATTTTACGCATGGACAAAATAAAGGTTCAAGCCATTACTAAAACTATTCCCAAACTAATTCTGTCTCTTTACTTGAACAAATTGAGTTCTGGCTCCACACTCTCTACTCCCAGAATTCTAAAGGCATTGAAATTAATCAAATTCTTGCTTTCTTCCTTGTTCTCCAAGTGGTATAAATTATAACATATGCATAGGTATGAGAACACTACTGGCTAACTATGTACTGATTCAGGCCTAT
This sequence comes from Mesoplodon densirostris, assembly GCF_025265405.1. NCBI lineage: Eukaryota > Metazoa > Chordata > Mammalia > Artiodactyla > Ziphiidae > Mesoplodon > Mesoplodon densirostris. The sequence continues at coordinate 93,450,517 of NC_082665.1, read as the reverse complement.
CCTTTTTCTTTTCTTCCTTGAAGTTTCTTAATTTTTTTCCCATTTCTCAGACCAAAAGGATAAAGCTTTTTATCAGAAGCCTTTTTTTAAATATTAACATTTTAAAATGTTTAAAATGTTAAAAAATTAAAAAATTTTAATGATAAAATGAATATAGACTCTATATTTCCTAAACCATAAGGGGGCACTATTCCCAAAGCCATTCTAAAGATTTCACTGAAATTTCCTTCTTATAACATATTTTATAACAAACGTGTTTTGTACTTTCTTCTTGCATACTTCATTTTGATAAATAAACAAATATCCAAATAGTATAATTACTGTGTACAAACAACTAAACGTGAGATACAGCTGAGCCCAACACTCAGTTATCTTACTTAGAAATATCTTCAGATAATTCTAGATAAATCAAGAAAATGTTTGGGGAAAGGAAAAATCCTGAAATACATATTAGTAAACATTTCAATAATAGTTTGAAGTACCATCTGATATTTCTAGACTCTTAACTTCCAAAGTACTTTTACATCCATTCTCTCATTTGATCAGCTGTCTTATTCAACAGTTTATTTGCACATTATATGTTTATTAAGGGTTAAACCATAATTTCTCCAAAAAAATCCCCAATATTCTAAAATACAATGGAGCATTGTCTCCCAAAATTTATTCAGTTTAAAAATTTTTTTCTTTTTCACTGAGTAACTTTGACCTGCCAAGCAGTAAACTAAATTCTGGGAAAACAGGAAAAAGATAGTCTCAAAACTCATTAAGACAGTTGTTAATTTTAGAAAGTTAGAAAAAAATATTATACTCGTCCCTTATATGAGCACAAATACTTCATTTGATTCTGACCTTATAGCCACTTAATAAAAATTTATGCTAATCATAAAATGCAAACTCTGCCTCTGATGTAACAAATTACCATCAAATCTATCACAATTATTACTGGTACACATTTTGTCCCAACACTACTCTTTGTAGTTACCCATTCTCTCTAGTGTATTTCTTTACCTCACTTAGGTTTGTATTAAGAAACACACTTCCTAAACAAAAGTATAATAGCTTACAAGAGGGGAGAAATATTTTGTAGGATTATCATTATTGCCAATGACCTCACAGAAATGAACTGTAAGAAAAATGCAAAACTAAAAAAAGTGAAATGTTTAAGTAATAGGCTTTAAGAGGAAAACTTTTAAGTTGATATCTTTAGGTAATCTATTTGCATCACAGATAATCCACAGGGTTTTTTTCCCTAAGCAAAGTAAGAACTATATTATTTTACTTACCTAACAGTAGTCAAGTCTAAATGTTAGAAATCTAAATTTTAACCCCTAAAAAATTATAAAGGCCTAAACCATCTTTACTTAGTGAACTGGACACTGTCAGCCACATGCTGTAACAGCAAAGAATCACCTATAATGATCTTATCAGTTGACTACAAATAGGTTTTTCTAATGTGCTTGAAAATAATCTCAAGGAAACATCACCCTTCAAATTTTACTTACAAATGATCAGTTTGCTTGGCAAACCTTTTTTCCACAGATAGAAACTAAGATTCAACAGAATCAGAATTAGATCAAATAAATAACACCCACTGGAGATATGGAAAAGAATCAAGAATATATTCTTCCATATATTTGTGCACTATAAAATACAATAATAATTTTTCTAATAAAAACATAAAAAACTCAAATGATATGAAGAGACAGTTTGGGGGGTTTTTTGTTTGTTTTTTACAACTTTATTGGAGTATAATTGCTTCACAATGGTGTATTAGTTTCTGCTTTATAACAAAGTGAATCAGTTATACATATACATCTGTTCCCATATCCCTTCCCTCTTGCATATCCCTCCCTCCCACCCTCCCTATCCCACCCCTCCAGGCGGTCACAAAGCACCGAGCTGATCTCCCTGTGCTATGCGGCTGCTTCCCACTAGCTATCTATTTTACGTTTGGTAGTGTATATATGTCCATGCCTCTCGAAGAGACAGTTTTGATAACACCATTTTGAAAAGCAACCTAGGCAGATCTAAAAATCAAGTATTATTTCTTGTGGTGACCTGAGTGAGAAAGAGTTCAAAATACTATACCTCTGGTGTCTGCAAAGAATAGTCAGCTCTTCACTTAGAACACTGACCTTCTACCACTTATTTCTCCCATCTAAATATAGCTCCTAACTATGCAAAGTAAATATAGGTTTTAGTTATGCAAATAGTTTGGTGACCATCACTAATATAATTTTCATCCTTAGAAATAATTCAACAGTTGCTACATTTCAAACAATTGCCTACTGAGTTTGAGGGGATTTTTAAAATCCAAAACTCTACTCTGACTACATTAACTAAACATACCCAATTACATTAGTGTTCACACTAAACATAAGGACCTTTAGATAAGGTTAATATATTTAGCATATGCTTTAATTTTTTTTTAAAAAAGCCTGTTTTGACTTTTTTTAATGAGCTTCCTCTGGATGTATTTGGTTTGTTGGGCAACCAATTCAGTGACTCACAGAAGATAATGAAAAATGTTCCCCAGCCAAGGACTATCCCCGTGCCCCCTTCCCAGTAAAATACCTTAGTCTACATACAAGTTAACAGAGAGCTTAAGAACCATTATACTAAGGTAAGTTGATAATAAGAAAAGTTAATGTTTCTCAAAATTCAGTTTCTGCTACTGAGTTTGCTTATGGGAAAAGTAGTGAAAATTACTAGACTTGAAGTCAGAAGACCTGCATTCAACTCCTGATTCTACCACCTACCAGTTATACAACCAGAAGCATGTGACCCATCTGAACCCACCGGTTTCTCATCTCAACTTCAAAAGAGAACTACTTCACCAAGTTTTGAGGAGTAAATTTTCAAAATGTGAAGCGGCAAGCATATATTACTACATATGAACTCCCCAAAAACTTCTTTCTTAAAGGTTTGATTACTGGAAATTTTCAAATTCCCTTAAATTGCTTAAAATTCACATAAAATTGGAAAAAATAATAGAATACACCAGAAACACTAGCAAATACTGCAAAACATAACATAGTAAAAAGATGGGGGGAAAAATCTCACAGCTTCCCCAAATAAAAACTGAATTCAAATTAATAAATTCTGAGACAATAAATGACTACATCCTGATGAAGGACAGTTTCAATTTTAACCAAACCCTAGCACATTCAGTTTCAGTTAAGTAAATTCATCACCTTTTTTTTTTTAACCTTTATCATGGTTCTCAGATATTTTTTCTCACAAACACAAAGCAGGAATATTAGGCAAAGTAATTTATCCCCCAAATGCTTATGTCAGAGCAATCAAGATTGGACCAAGAATATCTGGCAAATAATGTGGCCACCTATGGACATGTAAGAGTCCTAGTTAGGTTAGGGCAAGATATCATAAATATCAAAAGGGGCATTCCACATTTTGAGAATACAGACAATTCTAAACACAATTTTCAGCATGGGACCAGGCCAGCTGTAAGCATGTCCAACAATGTGAGAACTGGCTTGAAGTCAATTCTGCTTTAAAATCAGTTAAACAATATACTTATCTAGTAGCCACAGGCAAGGAATTTCCAAGAAGTACTGACCCTTTGGAATCAGCAAGTAGCAAACGACCCTGAATTCAAGTCTGAAATTATCTTCATTGGGCTTCAGAAGCAAATCACTGTCTTAAAACTACACTGTAACTAAATTTCCCTCAAAACCTGAAAGGTTTAAAGCACAGGCCACGAAACCTTAGTTTCTTGCCCAAGCTCTAATCTTGCTGTAAATAAACTTCAGTCATTTAATACTTCTGTGAAGTAGAAAGAGCAGAGATATTCAAGGAATAAAAACTAATTAATAGTGGAAAAATTAGATTCTTAAGATGAAACATGGCCAATCTTTTGTGGTACCAATCAAATAAAATTATACGTGTAAAACTGTTCAAATACAATGCTTGCCACATTTTAAACACTTAGTGTTAGCTATTATACTGATTTTAATCAAGTAGGAAAATATTTAAAAACCAGATCAACAAACTGAATATTTAATAGCCTAAATCTTATCTATTAGCCAGCCATTCAAACTCTTAGAATGAACTAGTTTAGCCTACCAGATAATGCAGTGGGAAAATAAGTTTAAAATCTCTTTGCTGAGACATTTTTATATTAATATTTATTTAATCTAAAATAATCTTGGGCTTCCCTGGTGGTGCAGTGGTTAAGAATCCGCCTGCCAATGCAGGGATACAGATTCGAGCCCTGGTCCGGGTAGATCCTACATCCGTGGAGCAGCTAAGCCTGTGCGCCACAACTACTGAGCCTGCACTCTAGAGCCCATGAACCGCAACTACTGAGCCCGCGCACTACAACTACTGAAGCTTGGGCACCTAGAGCGCGCGCTCCGCAACAAGAGAAGCCACCGCAATGATAAGCCTGTGCACCACAAGGAAGAGTAGCCCCCGCTCGCTGCAACTAGAGAAAGCCTGAGTGCAGCAATGAAGACCCAATGCTGCCAAAAACAAATGAATAAAATAAATTTTTTAATTAAAAAAATAAAATAATCTTTATTGTCATAATTTTTTTAAATTATTCCTCTCTTTATAAAAAATTCTTGGTGACTAGAATCATGAAGTCTTCAGATAAATCTGTCTTTTGCATTTGTCTCCAGTACTGATCAAGTCTGAATATTCAATTATAGAAACAATGTCAGAAATCCTAAATATACCTTTGAAAAACGCTGTTTGGGGCCCACCACCAGAGTTGTTTGGGCTATTATATCATTTGCAAATAGATATAACACCAAAGTGTAAATTATCTTGAGTCCTAGGAAAACAACTGATTTAGTCATCAAAAAGCAAGATGTGTGAAAACGAGGACATGGCTTGAGAAAGAAGCCCCAAATCCTCCAGTCCCTGGTTATATAATCTTGGGAAAGCCACCTGATCTCTCTGAGCCTCATTCTCTTTATCTGTAAAATGGGAATAATCCCACTTCTCTCAGTAGGTTGTTTGGAAGATCAAATGAGAACACATACAGGAAAGCACTTTATAGCCTAAAACATGTAATACAAACATAACATATTATTTAGATGAGTTTTTGCTGTTGTTGCATGAGCAGTAATAGTTTCTTAACAGTTATATTCTAAATAGACTCTTAACTTCAAAGTAAACCATTACCGTTATTCAAAATTGCTATTAAAAAAAAAAAAACTTGCCTTGGATTGAGTCCTCTTCCCATTTCTCATGCTAAATTTCTCCTTCATTTCTTCTAAAATTACCTTCAGTTTCTTTTCTTCAGGTGTCCCTAAGTATTTTTGGTTCACGTGAAGATAGCAATGCCATTTGGCTGATTCAAAGCCCCAGTGGCAAGTCCTTTTGTCTGGTGATCTGTGAGAATGCATCACAAATGTCTGGGGCGCAAACATTCCACAGCACTCCAGACACTGAATACACGGGGCATCCGGCTGAACATAAAATTGGGGTGCAAATAAACCCTGACATTTGCCTAAGCATTCATGTTCCACTTCAAAGGCACTGCCAGTTTCCTTCAACTGGGCCAATGAGTTTTTAGCAGGAAGTATACTACCATTTTGAGGAAAAGTGCGTGGCCGCAATAAAGCATTACACAGTCTTTGTGCATCAGTTAATGTGATCAGCCCACAGGACGGGGCATTGAATGGAAGTATTCCCAGGACCTTTAAGATATGAAGCTGGTCTGATGTACACCTTGAACAATAGATGTACAATTCATCACATACTGTATTTATTTGTTGGAGTGAAAATTCTCGGAGAACAGAATTTAGGACTTGGGGCAAACAGAGTCTCTTTTCTCCTCCAACCTGAAAACAAGAAATAGACTCCCCTTCCAACACAGTCTGGGTGAGTTCTGTGGAGCTATCAGAAGGGATGAGCAGTGGACCAGGAAGAACCTGAGGAGATGGAAGAGGCAGAAATACGGTAGGTGACATGCTTTCTTGGGAATACCGAGCGGAAAATGCTGCTGGTCCACCCAGAGAGCTCTGGCTACTTAAATGGAATTGTGCCAAAGTGTGTTTCAAACTGGGATTTAAATGTAAAGGTTCAGGCACAGAGGCACAGGTTCTCTTGACATGCTCTTCATCAGTTTCCATTGGCGCTTCATAGTCGTCCAAGTGTTCCTTCTTTACAGTTGGCATCTTGTTTACCATCATTTTTCCATTTGCATGAATGTCTGTCATCATTTTTTTCACTGGAGGGCTGCCATCATCTTCCATCCCGTTCAGTTTTTTATTTGAGCCCTGAACCAAGGAAAAATTTGTCTGTAGGTTTTCCATTGCTAAAAACTATTGTGTTAAATAAGTAAGTCTGAGATTTGCATTGTTATCTAGTTGCTTATTTGAAGAGAGAAACACAATGTATACCAATACTTATGGTAACTTACTCTCACAGAAAATTTAAATTTCCAAAGAGATCTCCCTAAACTACTCAATAGATTTTGAAACTTTGTTTTGGTTCTGCTTATACTCTTAAGTATAATTTCACTGCAAGTGCTATAAAATTTCTTATTGTCTAATAACACAGAAAGTAATTTTAAGAGGCACACCTCCGAGGAAGCCTTTGTTTTCTTAAGTTCTTCAGATATACTATTAAAATAAAGTTACCAGTTCTCTCAATTCAAGATGTCCAAGTTCAACGCAACAGTTTGGTTTGGTTTTAAGCACAACATGCGAAAAGTTTATGCAATTACTTGAGACAAAATTATGCACCCAAATTTAGTATTTGGCACCAAGGACACCAAAAAAGGAGGGAGAAAAGTATCTTCTCTAAAAATGATGATCTGTTGGTCTGTGTGGACAAAATGAAGGCTTGTATAAATCCTCACAAACAGTTAAGAAGAGCCTCTGACTCCACTTGAACTTCTACAATTAAAAATGAAACCTAAAGAAAAACTGCCCAGTTATCTTCAGGATTACTGTTCGTTCTTCTTTTAATTAATCTGGAAGAGAGGGGGGTTGGGGGAGAGTTACAGTTGAATTTGCTCCAGAGCCCAAAGGGTCAGTTTGAAAATAGTTTCTTAATCTTAAACTGAGTTCACTTTACCAAAGGTGACACTTCAGTGATTCCTTTAAATCTAATACCAGTTACCTAGAAGTATCTTCATTTAAATAGGAAAGCAATTCGGAGAATGGGTAAAGGTTGCAATAATATCCCTCAAAAGGGAGAGGGCTACTCCTACTCAGAACAGGAAGAACCTTAAAGAGATCATCTCACCCAAAACTCAATACTAAAGGTTTTCTCAGTTACGCCATTTTAGCTAAAATCACCTATTATTTCATCTCTCAAAAAAAAAAAAAAAAAAACCCACCAGTTTCATCCAAAAAAATCAGAAACTAGTTAACATACCTACCATATGTAAGTTACAATCTTAAGTGCACAATTCATCTAGTCAGTGTAGGCTATTTTTCTGGAATGACTGTAGGCAAAAATTAACTTTCCCTTTAAAGGGTTAGAGAATTTGCTTAATGGAAGCCAAAAGCTACAGACTCCACTCCTGGGAGTCTCCATCCTTGAACAAGACTAATCCGGGACAAAAAGCACAAGGCAGACAGACCTCACAAAGAATGCAAATGGAGGAAGAGGGGAAAAAAGATTCTTCTTCCACTTCCTTCTTGACAGAAATTCCAAAAGGAATCCAATAAATAGAAATTTTTGCCTCCCAAACTGCGAGCAATTTACCTTAAAACAGACCCAAAGGGTTAAGGACCAAGGCCACTAGCCAACGTACTGATTTCGCCCACCACAGGAACACCTCAGCCAACGCTGGCCAAGGAAGAGGGGAGGAGGCGAGACCTAGAATGGGGGAGCCCCCAAACCCTGAAATCCTCGGCCCACGCAAAGCCACCCACCCACCTCAAACCCGAGGAGGCGGCGGGGGGGTGGGGAGGAAGGGACCCGGGACGCCTCGGGGCGTGCCAGGGGGTCGTGGGAAGTGGAGGAAAAGGAGCACCCCCCCCGCGGTCTCGGAACACCCTCAGTGCCCTCCCCACACCACCCCGTTGAGTGGGCCGCTGGGAAGACTGGAAATCCCCCGTGCACCCTCTCCCCGGGAAGTTCTCGGGTGTTACCTCAGCACCCCTAAGACTGCACCTCCCTCGCCCGCCCGGGGACAGAAGAGAGAGGGGCGGGTGGGGAGCCCAGCCAGGATCCCCCAGCCGCTGGGCGCCGACCAACCGGGTCGAGCCCGGGGCATCCCCGCGCAGCGCAGACAGGCAGCGGGGGGGCGGGGGGGCGGGGACGGGCGCCCAGGTCTCCGGGGTCCCGACGGCTCCGGTCAAGTGCAGCGCCCTGCCCCTGCCCACCACCCGGCATCAGCGAGACAAGATACGCCGTGAGACACCCGCCCCGCGCCCCAACCCCCCGGGGCTCCGATCTCACCCGTGACCCGCGCATCCGCACCCCCGACTCCGGCCTCCGCGCCCCAGGAAGCCCGACGAGCTTTGTTAACTCCCCACTAACCCCAGCGCTGCCGTCGGGCGCCCCGGGGGCCGCGCGCCCCTTGCCTCCCGCCGCGTCCCCCCAGCAAGCCGAGGCCGCACCTGTGCCCGCAGCCGCCGCCGCTCGCCCGCTCCCCTCGGCTGTGCCGGCGCCGCTCCGAACCCCACACACATCGCTACACACAGCCCTCTGACGTCACCGAGTCCTCGGCCCGCCCACGTCACTGCGGAGACACACGGCTTCCCGCAGACGCCGCCGCCGTCTCCGGCCGCCCGGGGCAGAGCGAGGGCGGAGGGGCGGAGGAGCGGGGGGGAAGGGAACGGAGCCAGCAGCGGCACCGCGCCCGCGGGCCGGCCGCCGCCTCGCGACTCCTAGCCCCTCGGGGACGCGCGCGCCGTCTGGCCTATTGTGGCTCCCGAGGGCTCCCCCGGCCCGTCGTCTGGCGCGCGCGCCCCTCCCCCAAGGCGCGCGCCCGGCGTTCCCAGCCCCGCGCGCCGTCTGGGCGGCTGGCGCGCGGCGCTGTCTGCGGTGCACCCGGCGCAGACAGGATGTTCCCTCCCCGCCCCACCCCCACCGCCGCCCTCCCTCCTTCCTTCCTCGAGTCGCCCAGCCGGCTGTCTGGGGCCGCCACCGCCCCGCCCCCGCCCCACCCGCTGCTCGGTGGAGACGGGCCAGACCCGGGGGCGCCCTGGTCGTTCGGCCGCCGCGCGACACGGAGAGAGGGGGCAGGGCGGCCGCGCGGTGCACTGTGCGCGACCCCAGCAGCCGGCAGGGCGGAGGCAGGGCCCGCCCGGCCGAGCGCCGCCGCCCGAGGTCAGGCACGGGCGACCCTCCCCCCGCGGGGCGCAGCTGGGCCGCCCCGCCCAGGAGGCAGCCGAGCGGCGGCCGCCCAGCTTCGCCCCCCACAGTGTGGGCCCTGCGCGCTGGGGCTGCCCCCCGCCCCCGCGGGGCCCCCCGCCCGAGGGCCGCCCCGCCAGCTGCTGGCGCTGCGCTCCGCCCCACACCGGCGGCCCCCGCCTTGCCCGGGCGGCCTCCGCCCAGGCGCCTTGCCGGGGCTGACCTTCTCCGCCATCGGGCCGGGCCGGAGGGCTGGCCGAAGTTCCGGCAAAACAGAGAGAAAACATTTTTGTCTCTTGCTTCTCAGACTCCCTCCTCCCACCCCCTCACCAGACTGCTCTCTCGGTTCCAAAAGGCAGCTAGAAATTACATGTTTCTACAGTGTTTCCTGAGGGCTTTGGGGTTTTGTTTTGGAAGCGATCAGGAGATGAGACGAGGAAAGCGACGACTGAAGAGCTTTCGGCTCTGACCCTCGGGGCCGGACAGTGTTCTCCCTGGTCTGTGTTCCGCGGTGACTAGTTAGCATATTGAACTCTGCCGAGCTGCTCCGTCATATTTCGAAACATCAAGAAAAAACCCTTTTTCCCGCCCCACCGCAAAATCAGGAGACTGACTCCCAGGTCTCAGTGCACCGAATTCAGAAGACTCGAGCTTCGCCCCCCTCCTTTTTTTTTTTTTTCTTTTTGCCAGTTTTCGCCCTATTTCTCCTGGTTTTACTGCTTCGAGGTCACTCGTATGGGGTCCACATTTGGAGCCAGCCGACTGGGAATACCCCTGTGCTCATAGATTTTTTTTTTCCCTCTTTTCCTCCCAACGGGCCTACCAAAGGCTCACGAGCCTCTCTTTCCCTCCACACACAAGTTCCGTTCTTTACACCACCCTCGCCGTGCTCCCGGGTCGTGCCCCCTTCTCCCACCCCTCATCTTCCCCTCCTTGACTGCCTCCTTTCCAGAACCTGAATAATTCCGCAGCACTTCCCATCTGTTATTGCCATAGAGACAGAAGCTCAGCAAAGATAATGATGTTCTCTGTAGAGCCAGTTGGGGGAGAACAGCATCTGCGAGACTGGGGGATAGATTTTCTAACCTCAAGAATGGTCAGAAGGCCCGGCTGAAGGTCTGATGTGGAAGACTGGACAGTCCTGAGACTTGGCATCTGGTCAGCTCTCGGCACTTGGCTCGTGTCTAGCAAGAAGAAACAATTTTTAGAAACCAAAATGACAGATTTTGAAAAGTGATTTCAAACTGCAATTAATGATAAATATTCAGTACTCATCTTATCAACCATAAAAATAATTACTTGCTAGCACATCGAAAGGCCTAAGGGCCAAAATCAATTGGACAGTACATAAACTTTTGAGAAATTAAACACATTAATCCTCTCCCCTGTTCTTTTGATTTGCTTTCCCCTGGAATATGTTTTTATAGTGAAGGATCTTTTGTGCTGGTGACTTTATGTACAATGGTTTGAGAAATAGTGACAGGCAAATGTGACTAGAACCAATCAAGCTTTGAGGATATATTTTTTTCACTATTCATCAAAGTACAGAATGTACCAGATTAAAGTTCACTTTGCCCTTGAATTCCCAAGGTCTTGGCCTCAAAGGTACAGGTTTGAACTCAAGTGAAACTAAGCAGGGTACATTTACATAGATCTGAGGCAGATGGGAAGGCACACACTAACCGACATTTTTGCAGTCCTACTTAAGGATGTTTGGAAATTATCGGTAAAATTGACTGTATAACATAAAACAAAAAGCACTGAAACAAATGATAATGGTTCTTTATCTGAGAAACAGAATTGAATGGACACAGAGGATACAGGCCTTAGAAAAAATAATCGCGTTGAGGTAATGAATATTGTAATCCCCACATACTGTTGGTCTTCATCAGTGTTGAAAAGTCAGTTTAAGTATCAGTTAGTAAATAGCTATTAAACTGGTTTTGCATGGCCTCCTACCTTACCATCTTGGCTGCCAGCAGGTGCTGAGCAAGGCCACAGTGAGAGTGTGTGCCTGTGTGCACGTTAAAATTCCAAATGATTGGGGGTACAGGGGCACTACCTATTGTCTCATCTTCCATTAAACAGCACAGATAGAAGATGCAAACTAGCTGGTACTAGGTGGTCTAGAACATCTTTTTCAGTAGTTACGGATGTCTGGTATTAATAGAAGCCAAGAATTTAGAGATTATAAATTTGAAGACCAAGACCTGATAAATGGTTTGAAGTAAATGCTTTCTTCTTGTCTCCATTTACTGATCTATTGATAATGACCTACTAATATTAATTATGAAGAACATGGAAGCAAAAAAAGGGTAAAGTGCAAACATTCAATGTAAATTCATTTTATTTTTATGAATTATGGGGAAGAAAAGTCAAATAAATGTTTACTGAGCGTACCAACAGGCTTGTGTTTTCGTTTATACCTTCTGCTCTTTCCTCTCTTTTTAAAAATTTTTTAAATTATTTTATTTTGGCCACATTGCATGGCTTGCAGGATCTCAGTTCTCCGACCAGGGATTGAACCCGGGCCACGGCAATGAAAGTGCCGAATCCTAACCACTAGACCACCAGGAGACTGCCCAGATATGATCTCTTCTGGTTTTGCCTCTCCCCCATTTCTCCTTCTGTAACACTAATTAGATAATATTAAATCTCCTCACTCTGTCCTCCATGTTTTGTAATCTCTTTTTCATATTTTCTACTTTCTGTTGTTCTGTGTTGCATTCCAGGTAGTCTAGGTAGTTCTTTAGGCGTACCTGCACTTATTCAGAAACTGACATTGGCACAATATGTCTATATACTTCTGTAGCATTTTACCACATGTGTAGATTTGTGTAACCACCACCAAAATCAAGATACAGAATGATTACATCATCACAGAGATATCCCCCGTGCTACCCTTTTAGAGTCATACCCATCATTCCATATCCTCACTCCCCATCTCTATGCCCTTGAAACCACTGTTTCCATCTTTATAGTCTTATTTCAAGAATGTTATATAAATGGAATTATACATATGTGACCTTTGAAATTGGCTTCTTTCTTTCAATATAATGCCCTTAAGATCCATCCCAGTTGTTGTACGTATCAGTAGTTGGTTTCTTTTTTGCTGTTGTTGTTATTCGAATTTTTAAAAATTAGTTTAAATTAATTCATTTTAAATTAATCAATTCTTTTTTTTTTTTTTTTTTTTTTCTTTTTGCGGTATGCGGGCCTCTCACTGTTGTGGCCTCTCCCGTTGCGGAGCACAGGCTCCGGATGCGCAGGCCCAGCGGCCATGGCTCACGGGCCCAGCCGCTCCGCGGCATATGGGATCCTCCCAGACCGGGGCAAGAACCCGTATCCCCTGCATCGGCAGGCGGACCCTCAACCACTGCGCCACCAGGGAGGCCCAATTCTTTTTTTAATTTAATTTTTATTGGAGTATAGTTGCTTTACAATATTGTGTTAGCTTCTACTGCACTGCGGAATGAATCAGCCATACATATGCATATATCCCCTCCCTTACCTTCTGTTCTTTTTCAAGAGAAACTAGTTGTAGCTTGATGGCTCTAATGCCTCTTCTCCCCCTTCCTTGATCCACAACAACAAAAAAACTTGTGTGAAATATTTTAAAGCAGCAAGTCAGATGCTACAAGTTCCTTCAATTTCACAAAAGAATCTCAACTAATTCCTTTTCCATCTCAGTTTTTTCTGTAGCTTTTCATTTATTTCTACTTGTCAGAATTATGATGATGATGATGATGGTGATGATGATGATCCTTAACTTTCTCAGAGCAGTTTCATCTTTTTCCTACCAATCCTCTTCCCTGTGCACTTTACTCCCCATGTTAGTTTAATGCTACTGTCCCTGCCAGTGCAAAGTTCCTTCCCCTCATTGACTAGACTTCCTTCTGGGGCGCCATTCTTCTCTTAGCTGCCAAATGAATACTAGATCTACAAGATTCCAATTCTCATTTTCATGCTTTAAATAAGATGAGAACCAGATGTTTTAAAAACTATTCACCTCCTCTTCCTGAATAATGTCACATAGCAATTCTTTTCTTCAGGTCTTTTTTTTTTTTTTTTTTTTAATGTTACTTATTTTGGCTGCATTGGGTCTTCGTTGCTGCGCACAGGCTTTCTCTAGTTGTGGCGAGCAGGGGCTACTCTCTTCGTTGCGGTGCGCGGGCTTCTCATTGCAGTGGCTTCTCTTGTTGCGCAGTATGGCCTCTAGGCGCACGGGCTCAGTAGTTATGGCTCGCGGGCTCTCGAGTGCCAGCTCACTAGTCATGGTGCACGAGCTTAGTGGCTCCACGACTTGTGGGATCTTCCCGGACCAGGGCTCGAACCCTTGTCCCCTGCACTGGCAGGCGGATTCTTAACCACTGCACCACCAGGGAAGCCCTTTTCTTCAGGTTTGAACTTGGGCCCTATGGAATTGGAATGGAAGTAAGGGAAAGAAAGCAAAAAGGAAAGGGTAAAATAGAAAAAGGTGATGTTAGAAATGTTTGAATTTTCAGGCTTAAATTGCAATAAACTCTAAAATCAATGTAACAGACATATTAAGTGTATTTCGTTGTCACTTCTGGGAATTTCATGAGTGGTTAGAGAATTTGGCAAAGTTGCATTTATTGCAAATCAGAGACCTTCGTGTGTTTTTTTTCCAAACCAAAAAAAAAAAAAAGGGAGTCATAATTAGCCCTATGATGTTGCCAAGCTATAATTCAAAACCGACAAGTTGAGAGGTGTTGTCTAATTCATATGTAGTGCTGGACTATAAGGGCTCACAGTGCTTCACACTTTCCTTTGACATACATACAAGAAATTCCCTTTTTAATAAAAGAAGTGTCGAGTTCAGGTCATGTGTCAAACCACTTTGCTGATCAGTGGCAGAACAGGGGTTAGAACTAAATGCACCTGACCCCCAATCAGTGGAGTTTCCATTCTTCATTTTCTCACTCTTCTTGGTATTCATTCAAATTAGCCAAAAAAGAGCAAATATTGAAACTTACAGAGTAGGTAGCATTGTACCAATTGTTATGGCATATTTATCACAACCCACAATAATACCTGTACCATGTGCATTGCTCTCTAATATTTTATTCTGCTCTGGTCTGTTTCTTTGTATTTTAATTGGCTACAAATGCATCCCAACCTACAGTTTAAGAAACAATGTATCAAAGAATAATAATCAGTGTTAATATTTACATAGTGTTTACTATTGCTAGGCTCTTATTCTATTATATTTTACATATGGTAACTCATTTAATCTTCACAAGCCAGTGAGGAGGTGGCTATTATTATCCCATTTTATAGATGAAGAAACTGGCACGGTATTGTGCTCAAGACCACACAGCTAAGTAAATCCTTCCGCTCAGATTATGAAAAAGATTATACTTGATTTTCAAATCGGAGTTCTATGCAGGATCAATCTGGATGTAAAAAAATAGAATTAAAGTTTACATTATATGACCTCAGTTTCACTAAAGTTTTTATCTCCCCCACTGCCTTTCTGACACAGTGTTTGAAATTCCCATAATATATTTTATTTCCATTAATATCCAGGTTAAACTGAAAATGTATTACTTTGAAGGGAATAGCATTATTATTATTATTATTAATAATATTATTATTATTAAACTCTAAGCCTCAAAAAATACCTAAGCTAGACAAAATAATCCTCATATATCAGGTGAGGAAACTGATATTCTAGGTTTATCTGAATCTTTGCTACAGTTTGCTGTCAATATCAGAATAATTGGCCTTCTAGCAGAATCCTATTATATTGGTACACAAGATAAAGAAACTTTGCTTAGAGGAGGATGTGGAAATAGAGCGTATTCGTGGTATAGTTCAGGGAGGGAAATAGTTCAGGGGGGGTATAGTTCAGGTAAATGACTAAAGAGGGGAGTCCTGGGCCACCAAATGATACAGTGAGAATTGCGGTGGCCCCCATGGGGTTGGCTGCCAAGCTCTGTGTCTTTTCCTGGCTGTGTCTTTTCCTGGCTCCTGTCGCACTCTCTAAACCACATGGTAATGGCAGCAAGGCTTCTGCAGCTATGGTTGACCTTGCCCCCAGTCACAGCCATTGGACCAGGAATAGACACCTGAGCTGAGCTAGGCCAATGAACACCTTCCCAGAGATGACTGGAATGATCACTGAAAGAGTCTAGCCTCAGCCTAGCTGACATAGTGAATGGAGGTAATATAATCTCCGGAGCTATTGGTGGTCATACTTGCTGTATCATGGAGTAGAAAAGCAGTGTAAGCTGGTCTGCAGAGAGAAACCAAAATGAGGCAGGTGCAGAGAGGAGCAGATAGAGTGCTGATAAGACCTAAGTCTTAGGTTCCACTTTGGTTCCAGGCTGAGCTGTACTCCTGTCCTTGGATGATCCTGCAGCTTTGAACAGAATCCCCTTTTTTTGCTTTAGCTAGTCACAGTGGGTTTCTATTACTTTCAAACAAGACAGCCTGAAGAAGAAGTGGAAGGATGGGATAGTGGCAGAAAGACCCACACACTTCAATTTTATGTATCACTGGACTTAGTTATAAACTGCCAAATCTCATTAGCAATAGAGTCCTCAACCAAAAAAAAAACCAACTAAAATTGTTTTTAATCATTTTTTCTTGCCTTTGGCATATGAGATATTTAAGGATCTTCTCACTTCTTTTAAATGTAGGAGTCTGTGGACCAGTGCTGTTCAGTAGAACTTTCTACAATGATGGACATGTTCTATATCTGTGCTGCCCAGTAGGGAACACTACCTACATGTTGAGCCCTTGAAATGTGTCTGGTACAACTAAGAAACCAAAATTTTTTTCTGGCTATGCCATGAGACTTTGTTCCCCAACCAGGGATTGAGCCTGTGCCCTCGGCAGTGAAAGCACAGAGTCCTAACCACTGGACTGCCAGGGAGTTCCCCGAATTTTTTTAAAAATGTATCTAAATAGCCACCATATGTGGCTAGTGGCTACCATATTGAACAGCACAGCTCTCTAATCATTAAAAATAGGTTTTCTTCTGTAACAAGATACAAATAGTAAAGTTGGCTTGCAGTGTCAAGATAAGAATCAAAAGAAAACTGGGAGCAGTGCAGAAACACTAGGGCACAACTATGAAGTGCCTGACCCAGTAATTGTAAACTGCATTTCTACCTCCTACTCCACACAATAACTTGGGCAAAGGATATTAAAAGGGATAAAGGATAATAAGAACTACCTGTAAAATAAACAAAAAGAAAGAAAGGAGGGAAGCAGAGAGAGGCAAAGTCACTTTAAAGAGAAAAGATAGTTCTCTGGTCAGATTAAAATTTAACTGGTAGCATGAACAAATCTACAAAATAAATGTATCCCTCAGAAGGCTATCTGGTCAGCAAGGTTAGCAAGGCTATCTCAGTTGTGGCAATGAATGCATCAGCCTCAAGGTATCAGAAAGCAAATTATGTATTGAACCTCCCTTATTCTGATTTCTTACCCAGGAAGCAAACTTCTGATTGTGATTGGACTTCCCAAAGCATTCGAATGGTGGAAACGTTCCAGTTCCTTTCCATCTGTAAACAAATGCGTGGCAGGCTGGTCATGTGCACCAGGTGCTGTGAGTTTGGTTGAAGTGAACCTGCTCACAGACCAGATCCAGTCCTGTTTGTGGACAAAATCAAGTATCTGAACCGTCAAGGCAAAGAGCCAGGTTCTAATTAACCCAGATAACATCAGCCTGGTCCTTTCCTGGCAGACAGCCAAATGACCTCCCCACATACTCCCTGACCTGTCCAAGGGACTAGTCTTCAAAATACTAATTCTTAAAGTAGGATCAGGAGAAACTAGAGCTCCTCAATGGATTCTGGTATGGTCCAAAAAGAACAGGAGAACCAGTGGATTTAGGAATAGAAGACTGTGAACACATAAGTCAATTAAACAGGATGCATAGTAGGAAAAAGCAAGAGCCTATAGCATGCTTGTTTGTGAAGTATTGGGGAGACAGATTTCAATATTCTCTTTAAGAAAGTTGTTTGATAAGACCCAGAACTGACTTACTAAAACAAAGAGTAGCAGAACCAATTTTTTATAGAACAATTTTTTTTAAATAGAAAACTTTTTTATGCATCAGTTATCTTTTTCTTAAATTAATTAATTAATTTTTGGCTGCTTTGGGTCTTTGTTGCTGCACGCAGGCTTTCTCTAGTTGAGCAGGGGCTACTCTTCATTACAGTGCCCAGGCTTCTTATTGTTGTGGCTTCTCTTGTGGCGGAGCACAGGCTCTAAGCTCGCAGGCTTCAGTAGTTGTGGCACGCAGACTCAGTAGTTGTGGCTCATGGGTCTAGAGCACAGGCTCAGTAGTTGTGGTGCACGGGCTTAGTTGCTCTGTGGCATGTGGGATCTTCCCGGACCAGGGCTCAAACCCATGTCCCCTGTATTGGCAGGCGTATTCTTAACCACTGTGCCACCAGGGAAGTCCCTAAATAGAAAACTTAATTTTCATTTCCTCTCACCCCAAAAGTACCCATTAAGTCCCTGAAGCAATTTTTCTCAAAATGCGGTTTATCAAGCACCTGTGCCAGTTATCTGAGGAACTTGTTAAACATATAGGTCCTTGGGCCCCAGAACTACCAAGTTAGAAAATCTCAGGGGCTGCAGCACAGGAATCTGCAGTTTGCACAAATTCCCAGGTGTTTCTCTGCCCTCTCAATTTGAGAAGCTCCACACCAAGGGAAGTATAAAGAAAAGCACGGGGAAGAATTCTCCTCCCTGAAGTGTGACAAGGAACACCCATGGGAACAGGATCGCTCATACCAGCCACTCGGGCAGGCAGGGCAGAGTGCAAGTGCAAACTTTCCTTAGAGAACAGCCAGGCCTGACTTTCCAAACTTTGTCAGCTGTTCCACCACCCTGAGAGCAGTTTGGGTTTTTTTTTAATTAATCTTTTACAAAATTTGCAAAATTAAGTGAAAAAAAGAGCACCTGGAATTTTATCTTTTCCTCTTTCTTGGATGGTAGCCTCACTAGCAGCAGTCAAGCCACCCTAACCTTTTCTTGAAGTAAAAAAACATTCTAGAGATAGGAATATTTCCCAAAATAACATTAAAAATCTTTCATAAGCAGTTTCACAGAAAAAAAAAAAAAAGGAAGAGAACAAGGTTGTGAGACTCAACCATGTTTGCGAGCTGATTACAGAAGCGAAACTTTTCTTTCTTACATGTTTACACACATGAAAAGAGGGAGAATTATATTCTTGGTGTTTAGTAAGTGAAATACTAAGAGACCAAGAGAAATATAATGGTCAAAATTTAGCAAGATAGGTAGCAAAATTAAAATTTTTTATACCATTTGACCCTTGACAGTTACTCTTCTGGAAATTCATCCTAACAAATTTAGTGGACAAATGCAAAAAGATGTATAACAAGGTCGTGTATCAGTGTTGTTAACAATGCAGAAAGACTGGAAAATTCTAATGTGAAATACATCAATCATGATGCATGCAACTCCTCCATCCTCTTATACCAGAACCCACCCTGCTCACAATCCCTTGCTGTGAGCTTAGACTTTTCCTTGAACAAAGGGTGATCACTGAGTGGGTCAGGAGTGGGGATCCGAACCACAGGCTGGCCAACAACCTAGACTTTGACCCAAAAAACCCAGCCCAGAGAAGTTCATATGAATTAATTAGGCCAATTAGACTTTCTCCTTGTACAATTTAACAGAAAAATATAGAATTAGCCAATTGGAATTGACATATACATTTTTCTTTATAAATAAATTATTAAGTTATATATTAAAACCTCAGGCAGTAAAATGATTATTTGCAAATATGCCTAATATAAGTATAAAAGTTATTTTCCTAAGAAAAATGTTAACAACTCTACTGTTTTATCCATTAATATCTCGATCATTTACTAGTTAAATTAGTTACAGTAGGTGGTCAACATATTCTTTCAACTGACAGCATGGGAAATGTGTTGATAATAAAGTCTTATATTCATAAAGTTAAATATCTTGAATGTTAAAGCTCACTAGAATTGGCCTCTATGGGATATGAATATTGGCTCCGTTACCAAAATCAGGGACTGGGTTTCTAATGAATAGGTTTTCTTTACACAGATAATATAGATTTTAAAGAAACCACATGGGCTCATTAAAGGTTAATATAAATGGGAAATTACTACCCCAAAGTTCCATTAGCCACTTTGTTGATTTTTAAATAAATCAGCGTGTCAAAAAAAGCTCTCTATAATATTTTTCTCATGTGCTTTAGTCACTTTCTCCTGGATGGACAAGTGCCAAGTATTCAGTATGTTTTACACATTTAAAAATAGATAAGACATTGCATTAGCATAATTGTAAGAAAATGGAGAACAACTTGCCAATAAATGTTACCGAATTATTTAGTTGTAAGCAATCATCCACACTGATGTAGACTCCTAAGGCCCTCCATAAAGTATACACTGCAGAGATCATGCTCGGCCAAAAAGGAAATGAGTCCAGTCTCTCACAGGCCTCTATGTCCCCACTAGCAGCCCCACACCTGTTCAGATATTCAGTTGAGACGTCTACCTAAACTGGAAGATCTTCTGGTTTCTCCTCTCCAAGTTTGGCCCCTTGCTTCCAGAAAATGATGCCTACTATGACACCTGCGCTGTTGATTTTCCACATATCAAAATGTCAGAAATATGCATCTGGTGTTATCAGCTGTATCCAATTTCTTCCCTTCAGGATATAACCTCTCTGCCCTTTAATTCTTACCAAAACACAGTTGTGAGGAATGCTGTTCATCAAAGATTACCGAGTACTGGAAGGCCATCCACTCTTCTTAGGCATGTTATGTTTTCTCCCCCTTAGATTTTTTTTTCCTTGGATCAAATCAACCATCCAAAATGTTCATACTTAAAACAAGGAGAGTTCCCCTCCTTTGTAGGATTTTTCTAAGAGCCACCTGTCATCTGTTGGTTGAGAATGGGTATTCCCTTTATGAGGACCCATGAGAGAAACTTCTGTTTAGCCTCAACTGTTTTGCTTCTATCTCGCAAATACTAAAAATGTTGTTATTAACCATGATACCCCCAGAAGCTCAGAAGCAAATTTCTAGACTGAATCCAGCTACAGTTCTGTGTTCACTCTACACTTAGTTTGATTTTATTTCCCTTTAATTTCTCATTGCTCTCCTTCCATCCATGAGACAAGAAATGAAGGAGGGTGGGAAAGAAGTTGGAGGTGAAACAAAGAGAAACCGGAAGTTCTGGCTAACATGCCATTTGTCACATCCTCTTGCATACAAATGTAAGATCAATGTCCACCTTATAATTACTAAGGTGATTTTCAGGGCATTTGTACCAAGACAGTCTCAGAGCGAAGAGAGAAAAAAAAAAAAACAAAACTGTTACTATTTCCATTCATCTTGCCCATAGATTTTAATCAGATAATTTGGTTAAGGAACAGTTTTCCATTCCATTTACTTCAAGTCACTTAGAGGTGGAGGATTATAAGGACACCTGTTATTGGACCCAGAGAGCCCTCGGCTCCAAGGGAGCCTGGTACCACCTTCTTTCCTTCATAACTTTGACTTACCCATGGCATCTTTTCACTTGAGCTCTTTCATGTTTCTACATTTAAATTATCAAAAAGAAGACTCTCATGGGCTCAGAATGTCCTTCTAAGCCAGGCTGTACTAGTCAGGTCACACCTGGGAGTGACAGTCCTGGGTCAGGAAACCACCTCTTGCCTAACCTGCTGGAATAGTTGGCTGTGGGCATTAAAGCATGAGTGCCTGCAAGAGCCTTTGGGCAAGGCAGTTTCTTTGAGGGAATGCAGACATTCAGGCCCTGGCAATATCTAGTATACCATGACAGAATTAGATGGGATTAAAGCTCTCTCTCCCTTTAACACCTACTGAAATTCAGGCCACCCTTCAAAGCTTTCAGTCCCCATATATTTTGTGAAGCTTTGCATGTCCATCTCTGCCTTTCCTAATTTCATAGTCATTTACATTTACCACATTATGTCTTATAGTGTAATTTTTTTTTTTTAGTGTAATTTTATGATCTCAGATTTTCAACTGTAGTGTAAGATCTGGCAGGGCAGGAACTGTGTCTTACTCATGGCTGTATCCACCACAGGGTTTGGTATGGTTCCTTTTCATCGTATTCTCAAGAAGTGTTTGTTCTTGACAGTGCAGCAGTTGCTAGAGTCAGCCTTCCTGCTAACCCACCAAATAAATGAATAATCCTTTCAGCAAGATCCTGAAACACACCAAAAAAAAATTCCATTTTTTAATAAATAATCTCTACCGCATTCTGATATTTCTCTAGTATTTAGGAAGAATCTCAGAATTATTATTATTATTATTGTGGGCTTTTTTTTTTTTTTTTTTGCGGTACTCGGGCCTCTCACTGTTGTGGCTTCTCCCGTTGCGGAGCACAGGCTCCGGACGCGCAGGCTCAGCGGCCATGGCTCACGGGCCCAGCCGCTCCGCGGCACGTGGGATCCTCCCGGACCGGGGCACGAACCCGTGTCCCCTGCATCGGCAGGCGGACTCTCAACCACTGCGCCACCAGGGAAGCCCCAGAATTATTTTTAAATTGAATAAAAATCAGTCGATCACAGGGAGAAAAGAAGAAGTAGATTTCCTGCCTCTTTCTTAGGGCCCTTAATCCCCTTCCCTATACTCCCTTTCAGTGCCCCAGGAAAGTCTCCGGTGACCACAAAGTCTAGATACGCCCTTTGCCTGTGTGTATAACGATGCCCTTTGGAGCCAATCAATGTGGCCACAGCCTGTCAGTCCAACTGGGGCACTTCTGACTCTCCACCAGGATGGATTTCCTGTCTGGCTGACACCCTTGGTGTACAGATTCTTGTCATTAAATCAACACAGACAGGCTCCTCAAGGGACTGCCTTTTTCCTGGTAGCACATTTCCTACCAGTTCTTGCTTTGTCAGTTTGATAAGCATAACACTCTCTAATCCACTGTGAGTAGGCACTAGAGTTCTGTACTGACTGTCACAGAGATGGATATGGCCAAGAGTTGTACTTCCAAAAAAGTCTACATCCAGCTCAAGTATAGGTTTAGGTCTGCTGCAGGGATCACCAATTTGGCTAAAGGTTATAGCCTGGATCCACGCTCTTTGGCTTCCGATGTTGGTTCATCCTCTCTCTCTCTCTCTCTCTCTCCCTCTCTCTCTCTCTCCCTCCCTCCCTCTAGCATTGCATTTGAATGTCTTCAGTGTGCTCTCCAATTTACCACAGCCCTCACCACTCCTTATTGTTGGGCCCGGCACACATTCTCAGCAATTACTGAGCAATTACAATTACTCAGCAATTACTACCACTCACAGTGGCCAGCTCCCTTGGCTCTTCCTTGAAGACCTAGGCTGACGCCAAGGGCTCACACAGAGCAAGCTCTGTTACAAGCCAGAGAAGGCCTGAGCATCTACACTAGCCTTTCTGACTGTTGTGAAGAGAACCAACCCGATGGGATAAGAGTTTGTGGGACAAGGAAGGCAGGCAATAGGAGACTCTTTACTTTGGTGTGTATCTCTAAACAACAAGAAGTTTTTAAAAAGTAATCACAATACCAGAGACATACCTTAAATGATTAACAATGATCCCTTAATATCATCAAATATCCAGTCAGGGTTCACATGTCCCTGGTTGTCTCATAAAGTTTTGCTTGTTTGATTGTTTTTATGGTTGGTAGGTTTGAATCAAGAGCCACATACCATGCTTGGTATGGGTTCCTTGAGTCTCTTAATCCACAGGTACTCCTTTTTCCTTGCCATTTATTTGTGGAAGAAACTGTGTCATTTGTCCTATAGGAGTTTCCTGTATTCTGATTTTTGATGATTTTGTTGACTGCCTCCCTATAATGTCAATTTATCATCTTCCCACTCCCTCTGTTTTCTGTTACAGTGGTAGTAAAATCTAGAGACAATCAGATTGTGTGTAATTTGTTGGCAAGAATATTTTATTGGCAGTGCTGTGTACTTCTTGTTTACATCGCATGAGGCACATACTATCTCCTTTTCTCTCTTTTTTGTAATATTAAGATTGATCAATGTTTCCAGATGTTGTCAGCCTGATCCATCTATTATAAAGTTCTCCACTGGGAAATTCCCTGCCGGTCCAGTGGTTAGGACTCTGTGCTTCCACTGCAGGGGGCACGGGTTTGATCCCTGATCAGGGAACTAAGATCCTGCATGACGCACAGTGTGGCATAAATAGATAGATAGATGATAGATAGATAGATAAATTTCCCCATCAGTTTTCAGAAAATGGTTTCAGTAACCACTGATGATCATTGCCTGGATCCATTATTTCAATAGGGGTTGCACTTATTTACTCTTTCCTCATTTATTAGCTGGAGTTTTTTGTTGTTTTTTTTAAAGAAGAGCTCTCCGTTGTCATCTATTTGTTAACCTGAAGTACAGTTTTTTGGTTTTTTTTTTTTTCAGGAAAGGCAGGATGTTTGATTCTTTCCTTTTATTTACCAGTTCTCAGAATAATGAGCATCCTCCAAAGATGACCAAGGAGTCTTTTGGGTTTTAATTTCTTGTGTCCTTATGAACTCATGGATTTTAGCACATTTGATGTATCTCAATGCATTACACTTTAGTTTTGCTCAGTGTGCCACTTTTGGCCATAGGAGCTGCTTTGGTTCTGAGAGATAAATGAACCACAGTCATTGAAGCATTTATTTTCCTATATGACTAAGTTCTACTTTCCAGAACTTACAGAATGATGCTATGAGTTATACAATGTGGTTTTTGTAGCCCCAATTAGTGAGTTACTAGAGTTTAAGAGGGCTCTACACTTGACTCTGCAGTATGTCATGCAGATGGTTGGAGTCAGCTCCAGCTGGAGAAGGAGCTTTTCTTCAGTGTGTCACTGGTGCTGCATCAATGCATGGACTTCGTTTTCAGGTGCTGCTGTGTCTGTGAGGCTGCTATGACGTTGACGCTACAAGACGGAGACTCTGGGAAATGTCACATTCCTACTACTACCTGGTAAGCAGCACTCCTGAAAAAAAAAAAAACATCTGCATCTTCTTGAGCCCTCATTAAAAGTAAAGTAAATGGGGACTTCTCAGGTGGCACAGTGGTTAAGAATCTGCCTGCCAATGCAGAGGACACGGGTTCGAGGCCCAGTCCAGAAAGATCCCACATGCCGCAGAGCAACTAAGTCCCTGTGCCACAACTACTGAGCCCACGTGCCACAACTACTGAAGCCCGCGTGCCTAGAGCCTGTGCTCTGCAACAAGAGAAGCCACCACAAATGAGAAGCCCACGCAACGAAGTGTAGCCCCTGCTCGCTACAACTAGAGAAAGCCCGTGCACAGCAACGAAGACCCAACGCAGCCAAAAAATTAAAAAAAAAAATGTTTAAGTGAAGTAAAGGAATAAAGTAAGCATAAACCCACAAGAACAACAACAACAACAACAACAAATTCAAGAAATGAGGGCAAAGGGAAATGTGAGACTGATGGTGAAAGGAAGCCCCAGGATGACAAGCATGTTCCAATCCAGATTAATGCAGGAAAGTGAGAAATGACAGAAAAATGACACACTTCCTAATGTTTGAACACATCGACAGAGCCTTACTGTGTAGTGAGAAAATTCGAGAATGAATGAGTGGTTCATAGGTTCATAAAAAACCAAAAAAAATTTTAAGGTGCTCATTAACTTTAGAAAAAAAGAAAAATTTCTCAAGAAAGGAAATTACAATACATTACCTGGCTCTGCTGTGAATAAAATTGGCACAGTCATAGTAACGTAAATACTCTATTAATAACCAAAATTACAAAATTGTGATATAACTATATTGAGAGGACAGAGGGGAGGCAAAGTGTGTGTGTGTGTGTGTGTTGTGTGTGTTGTCTGTGTGTGTGTGTGAACTTTCATCTTCTATAGTGAGAAGTTCTTAGGCAATATATAAAACTCAAAAACTTCAGAAATAGTAAGAATACTTATTTAGAATTATGGAGGTAAGCGTGAGAAGAAATAGCTAAAAAAGTTGAAGGTGGCTCTTCCCAGGAAGTGGGAATCTGGAGTGTGGAGGTAGGACAAGGGACTTTTCATTTCATTTCTATTTCACATTTAAAAAAATTTTTTACTGGAGTATAGTTGATTTATAATGTGTTAGTTTCAGGGGTACAGCAAAGTGAATCAGGTATACATATACTCTATTTCACATTTTAAACTATGTAACTGTGTACATTTAATAATTATGATATTTTTCATTAAAAACGTGTCACATTTCATGTATCTTTAATTCAAATAATTCTGCTGCCAGGAAATTAATCTCAGTCATGATTTGGGCTTCTTCCCATCCTTAAGGTCATCCAGGAGTCCCAGATGGTCTCGTGTATTGTAGAATATATGGGGCAGGTCCTCTGGTCTCTAGCACACATAAGGCCTCATGCCTCACCCAAGCCCATAATCTCTTTGGTTCTTGGGCCAAACTTGGGCACAGGAGTCTTTCTCTGCTGCCCTCAAATCTTAGCATCTCCCAACGCTGCTCAGAAAGATTTTGTCACTTTGTGGGGTCCTACATGGAGTGGGACTCCACACCTCCACACCCCTGCTCATAGGACCTGAAAACATAGGCACCGGCTCTTTCTCCACTCCCTTCCTCCCTGGCACTTTCCTTTCCCCCTCTTCTTAGTGAATTTTTAAAACCCAGGATCTGCCCCTCTTTTCCGTATGAGAGCAGTGAGAAAAGAAGCTACCAAGCAACACCTAGGGTATGCCTTAGTCCCTCCTCCATAACTTTGATTCAGACAGTTGACATCTTCCAATCTTCTGTAAAGATCTACAAAGAGGGACCTTCTGGCTAGATCTCATGGCCTCTCACTTGGCCACCCCCCACTCAACAATTCTGCAGCTGCAACTGAGGGGAGCCTACTGTTTGCATTTTTTTCTTACTCATGTTGTTACATTTATAATATTTTACTTTGGTTGTACTTGTGCAATCTGTGTATTGTTACAATTTTATTGTAATTTTGTTTCTCTCCAATTATAATCACCCAGTTACCCTACTCCCCAAAGGAGTGTGGGAGTCCTTTACCTCATCAAGGGTCCTTTCTAAGGTAGCAATTTCCAAAGGGCCTGTGCACACCCTAGGGGTATACTTGTGATCATCAGGGTGTGAGAAGAAGATATCAAGACTTCTATCCATCTGTTTGCTTTCTGCTTTTGTATGTCTCTAATGTTTATAAAGTATACTTATAAATTAAAAATTTATATATTCGGGGATGCATTTTCAAAATTGTTTTTCACTGATGAAGTACATGATCTAAGATATTTGAGAGTTATGTTCCAAGTCCAAGACAATACTGCCTCATAGGGCCTCCCTGGTGGCGCAAGTGGTTGAGAGTCCGCCTGCCGATGCAGGGGATACAGGTTCATGCCCCGGTCTGGGAGGATCCCATATGCCGCGGAGCGGCTGGGCCCGTGAGCCATGGCCGCTGAGCCTGCGCGTCCGGAGCCTGCGCGTCCGGAGCCTGTGCTCCGCAACGGGGGAGGCCACAACAGTGAGGGGCCCGCATACCGCAAAAAAAAAAAAAAAAAAAAAAAAAAAAATACTGCCTCATAGAAACGTAATGTGAAGGGACTTCCCTGGCAGTGGAAGCGTGGGTTCCATCCCTGTAACTGTCTTCCTCAGCCACAATTTTTAAAAGTGAAAAGAGGTAGAGTTAATTTTCATATATTTTATTTAACCCAATATGTCCAAAATATTCTCATTTTAGAACTACCATATGACCCAGCAATCCCACTCCTGGGCATATACCCTGAGAAAACCATAATTCAAAAAGAGTCATGTACCAAAATGTTCACTGCAGCTCTATTTACAATAGCCAGGAGATGGAAACAACCTAAGTGTCCATCATCGGATGAATGGATAAAGAAGATGTGGCACATATATACAATGGAATATTACTCAGCCATAAAAAGAAACGAAATTGAGCTATTTGTAATGAGGTGGATGGACCTAGAGTCTGTCATACAGAGTGAAGTAAGTCAGAAAGAGAAAGACAAATACTGTATGCTGACACATATATATGGAATTTAAGAAAAAAAAATGTCATGAAGAACATAGGGGTAAGACAGGAATAAAGACACAGACCTACTAGAGAATGGACTTGAAGATATGTGGAGGGGGAAGGGTAAGCTGTGACAAAGCGAAAGAGCGGCATGGACATATATACACTACCAAACGTAAGGTAGATAGCTAGTGGGAAGCAGCCGCATAGCACAGGGAGATCAGCTCAGTGCTTTGTGACCGCCTGGAGGGGTGATAGGGAGGGTGGGAGGGAGACGCAGAAGGGAGGGGATATGGGAACATATGTATATGCATAACTGATTAAATTTGTTATAAAGCAAAAAAAAACCATATAATAAATATTAAAATTATGGATAAAATATTTTACATTCTTTTTCTTTTACTAAGTCTTCAAAATCTGGCTTGTAGTCTACAGTGAGAGCTCATCTCTTGGACTAGCCACATTGCAGGGGCTCGGTAGCACATGTCCACTCACCATTGTGTAATGCTGTTACCTGTTGAGACTGCTTTCATAGAACAGGGGAGGGAAGTCTGCAGTCAGACCCCAGGACAGTCATGATGCCCTCCCACACCTCCTGAAGGAATGAAAAATGCAGATTATACCCCAGGCCATTTTCCTTCCCTCTTAGACTCTCCAACTGTGCACTGTCAGATTTCTTAGCATGATACTTTCCTGGTTGGGGTTCCTTTATGTGAAGTCAATCTGCAGTAGATTAATTAAATACTGTATTGATTTCCTATTCTCTCGGGTACTTCTAAATGGATTATATTCTTGAAGCCCCTTCTCTGAGCTAGTAGAACAATTCCCTTTGCAAATGTGATACTTAGAATTTTATCACAGCCCTCCCACCCAGACTTCACCCCACCACCACCATCACCTGGCATAAAATCTAAAAGACCGTCATGGCAAGAAAGGGGGAGGGAGTCTTGCTGGTTTCCAGGTCATGCTGATTTAACACTTCATGATTTATGCATCCTGGCTGTCTTTCTTGTAAATTTTCATTTTTGCATCCTGCTAAATACCTTGCAGGGGTGTTGTTCCTCTTAATTAGTCAATGTTTGTAAAGCACGTTACAGATGAAAGCTCTGTGTCAGTGCTAAATATGAACACTCGGGTACCCTTGAGCTGTGCTTTGTCTGTACAGAGGTTTTCAGTGTAGCACAAATCGTGAGAGATCTGCCTTTGGGAAAAGGCTTGGGTACTCTCCCCTGAACTGTAGATTATTAAAATATACATACTTGGGAATTAAGAGTGGCAATAAACATAGAGCATTTTGCATTCGCACGGTTTTCTGATGTAATGGTGTTTTCCCTGCTTAGTCAAAGTGCTATGATGATGGGGAGTGAGAAGAGAACCTTTCCTGTGAATTGTGCTGCCTTAGTGGTAGACCCTTCACCTTCCTGATATGTAGCAAGTAATGTCTTTTGTTGTTGTTGTTGTTCAGTGAGTTGGCGACTGAAACAATTTAGCAGCATTTCCAATGTGTCTGAGTAGAAAAAAAGAGTCATTTAAAATTACAGCATATTGGGACTTCCCTTGTGGTGCAGTGGTTAAGCATCTGCCTGCCAATGAAGGGGACATGGGTTCGATCCCTGGTCCGGGAAGATCCCACATGCCATGGAGCAACTAAGCCCATGCACCACAACTACTGAGTCTGCACTCTAGAGCCTGCACCACAACTACTGAGCCTGTGCGCCATAACTACTGAAGCCCACATACTCTAGGGCCCGTGTGCCGCAACTACTGAGCCCGCATGCGGCAACTACTGAAGCCCGTGTACCTAGAGCCTGTGCTCTGCAACAAGAGAAGCCCCTGCTCGCCGCAACTAGAGAAAGCCTGCACACAGCAACGAAGACCCTGCACACAGCAACGAAGACCCAATACAGCCAAAAATAAATAAATAAAATAAAATAAAATAAAATAAAATTACAGCATATTAAATTGTGTTGAGTAATATTTCACTAGTAAAAATTTTTAAATGCCAGTTTCACTTACTTTTTTAACAGATTCACTCAGCCTGAGTTTATCAAATTTCTAAATGTGTAAAGAAACGTGTTAAGCATCTTTATTAAGGTATTAGTTTCAGTGGCTCATCTATTAACACAAACAAAAATGTTTTCTTTTAGAAGATTGAGTGGCTTACCATTCTTGATTGTTTTCTAATCCTCAGCTTTTAAGCTAGGTTTATATTTTAGAATAAAAGAACTGGTTGAAATGGAGCAGAGAAAGTTGCAGTCTTCTCTTTTAATAGCATGGGTTTATGAAAAACATGACTTTTTTGGTACCTTTCATTATTTTTCATAAACAAAAAATAAAAATATAAACATGCAGCCTAAAACACACTTTATACTTTCTCTCCAATCCACAAAATGGCTGTTACCAGCAAGTAATTTATAGTAATAAATGATACACATGCAATGACATGTAATTATATGTAATACTAAGCAGTAAGAAATAAAAACGTTAATAAATGTTGTTTCCTTGCTATTCTAAGACTATAGCAAATTATCCTTCATCTTGTAATTGCTTTTCAATGTAAGAAAATCCTAGGTTTATTTTTATTAATCAAAATTCCTAAAGGCTCCAACAGGATCCTCAGTGATTGTAAATTTACATAATTCATCTTCTTCCACTCAACTTGTTTTCTATAATTAGTGCAGCTGTCACCAGGGAGTCACGTTCTGGTGGGCAGGTAGCTATGGGTACAGCAGGCAGCCTTCAGTCAAACATTTCCTTTTAAACCATCCATCAGTTTTCTCCCTCATTTCAAATGAGTTGGATTCTATAAAGAAGAATTTGTTTTTGACCTAGCAGACCTCCCTTTTCAAATCTGGACTACCATTCCATAACTTACAACTCCTTCTCCAGGTCCGCTGAGCCAAACAATATAAATGAATCTCTAAAGAATTTCTTGGTCAAGCCAACTTTTAGGCTGCATACATGATATCTCTCTTTATAGCTTCCATATTTTTATCGAGACAGGTCCTCATTTCAAAATGTAGTTATAATGCTGTTTAAAAAATTTCAAATGTAGTTATAATGCTGTTAAAAACACAGCTAGACCATACTATAAG
Organism: Mesoplodon densirostris; assembly: GCF_025265405.1. Classification (NCBI taxonomy): domain Eukaryota; kingdom Metazoa; phylum Chordata; class Mammalia; order Artiodactyla; family Ziphiidae; genus Mesoplodon; species Mesoplodon densirostris. The sequence goes on along the minus strand of NC_082665.1, from coordinate 93,420,126 downwards.
TACAATGACAAAGCACACTTCAGAATGGTATAGTAAATATCTAGCTTTACTTCTTTCTAGTCTTTAAATGACCTTTCTCTTTAGTTTTTTAATATACTCTTCCTCAGTAGAGCTATATGTTCAGCCTTTTCTATGATTCCTTCATTTGTAATACTTATTTTGAGGGCTGAGTAGCAATGTTTTAAATCACCTAACTCTGCACTATAATAAGAATTTCCCTTAAAATAATAAATGGATGAAGAAAAAGCTAGTATTAATAGTATTTAGTGAGTGCTTAGTATATGCTAAGTGCTGTGGAGTAAACAAAGTATATATGTGCCACAATACTTAGGACATAACAAGAAATTCATTAAATATAAACCAAGGGTTTCCAACTTAGATGGGGAAGGAGGTGGCAGATCACCTACATAAAAAACTCCACCATTGCAAAGCTGTTGACATCTGCTAAGTGACAAGTGAAGGATTCTTACTGAGTTTTTTTTATGTCTATACGTCTTCTGAATTGCCTGGGTCACAGATGATTTCTAGCAAGGGAGTTCCAGGCAGGAGAAGAAGGCACCTAACACAGATGCAGTCTGGAGTTTGGGGGGAGAAAAAGCTGAGTGTCTTCAAGTGTGAAAGGCACAGCTTCCCAAACCAGCAGTCAGCCAGGAGGGGGATCTTGAGGAGGTAAGGGAAACAAAAGAGGAGACCAAATGTGCCAAAGCCAAGGGGAGGCCATAAAGGGCAGTAGCCTGGGACGGGGCATCAGTACGAGAGCCCAGAGCCCCGGTGCTGTTGTCCACTTTAGGAGGAACAGTAGGGGACTTACAGGACATTTGAGCTGAAAGCCAGGGAGTCCAGTGTATAAGGGACCAGGAAACTCCTTGGTGGATCCCAGTAGCAAGGAGAGACTGGGAGCCTGAGGCCACACTTCCTGGGAGCAGGCCCAGGAGGAGAGCAAAGGAAGGAGGTGGAAGTCCAGCTGAGCCAGGGATTGAAGCAGGAAGTCAAAGTGGGACACAGCAGCTGCAGCCATCAGAAACAGGGCTGTGCTGGTGACCCTCTGAGTATCAGTGCAGGACTTCCTACCCCTTCCTTCTCAGTCTGAATCATAGGCTGATGCCCCTCCAAGGGTCAATTCAGGGTCTCTCATCTGATGCAGGTCAGCCTGGAACTCAGCCTCAGCACAGAGAAAACAGCTGGCAGGCCTTCTAAATCTATCCACCTCTTCTTCCTGGGTGCACAGCTGGCTGACATTCCTCAGCCTCCCTTGCTTTAGGAAAGGCCATAGGACTGAGTTCTGGCCAAAGCCATGTGAGCCAACGTGAGGCAAGTCACTTCCAAGCCAGGCCTGTAACACCTCCCACGAATGTGCCTCCTAGATCTTTCCTTCCCTAAGGCACCTAAGACCTGGTGCCCTGAATGTCAATGAGAAACAGCCTCATCTTCCCAGCTCCAGACCCAGAGCATCTTCCCTGGACTGTTAGGAGAGGAAGAAACAAACTTCCATCACCTTATGGGTCTATTTGTTAGAGCAGTGTAGTTTACCCTAAGTAATACTCAGTGAGGCCAGGGATTCCCCAAGGTCCCAAAAGGAGTGTCATAGACAGAATGCCCCAGGGTACCGCCTTTATATGTGTTATGTGTATGACCACCCATACATACACGGAGGGACTGTTTCCATGGTAATACTAGGTCCACTAGTTTGTTTGTCTGTTCTTTGTTTGGAACATAGAAGATCTTTTCCCATATAGGCAGTGTTAGAAATGGCACTTAGATCCTCACTCCTACCCCTGCCCAACCTACAATATCAAAAGCAGTAGTTCAGTACAGTCCACCATCATTTATAACATCTCTTTGCCTGATGTCAGAGAGTGAAAGAGATAGGAAATTGGGAAGGGGAAGTCAGACATGCTTTCTGTCAAGTCAGCATTAATAGAAGGGAACTTTGTAAGGTTACTCCAGGTTTTAAAAGGAGACAGATACTCTTCTAAGCCCCAAAGACCCAAGAATAATGCTGGCAGGGAGAGTATGAATCTTAAACCTAGACCTGGAGAAGTAGCCATAGGATATTAATCCTCACAATGCAAGATGTCTGATTTTTTTAAAGAAATTTAAAAGTGATCAAATTAAAACCAAATCAACAAACAAACAGAAAACAGAAGCAAGGCAATTGCAGTTCTTCCCTCCCCTTCTCCAACCCCTGTGTTTCCCCTACCCATCTTAGCAGCAGAGATGGGCGTGGGTTACTCTGTGGTAAAGGAGGTGGATGGGGGAGGGTGGGGAGAGGAAAGGGGATTCCAGGTGGGACATTCTCTGCTATCTTTAGACGGCACCCACGTGAGGACTCTCACGGTCTGTGGTTGAGACCCTGTAGTTGTGTGAGCTTCTAGGGATAGGATTCTAAATGAGAGGTGCAGTCTCTCTTTTCATCCTTATCCCCCCCTCATCCCCCAAGAAATCCCATCACAAGGAGCCTGGAGTACAGAACTAACTGAATATTCTTCTGGGTCTGTGAACACTGACCTGGACGAGCTTCTGAACTAGATCCTCTGCTCGCCTGGCCCAGGGCAAGCACCTGAGATACATCCAGGGAGATCAATGAAGAGACAAAAGCCACAGCTTTGGGGATTCATTGCGCTAGGAAAAATAACTTCTCTAGGTCATCATTTCTTCTCTCCTGAGAAGAACTGAAGTTCCTCTGTGGCCAAAGAGAAGGGATAATATGTCCTGTTTACCTCTAGAAATCATCTTCAGAGTATGAAACATGCTGCCATTGAGGAGTTTCAATAGGATTATTCACCTGGTTAAGGCAACAAAGGAAGTCTATAAAATGAAATTCTCCTCTCCAAAATTCCTCATACAAAACAGAAAACTTATTACAAACTAAAATTAGTCTACACCTTTCAGTCTCTACAACCTTTCAGGAGTCCCTTTTCCCTTGATTTCCATTTATTACCTGAGTAATTGAGGGCCTTCTCTAAATGCTTCTGTTTACATCAGTGTTGGGGAATCCCACAAAAGCCCAGAATGACTCACCTTCCCGACTATAGCAAGAAGTTCTCTAGCCTAGGTCAGCATTTAGTGTGTGGGTGAAGGCCCTTCCCTGGTTCTGTTTTCCAGACTTTATTAAAGCATAAAAATGATCTGCGTGGTCTATAAAAAAATACTGGTTCCTGGGCTTCCCTGGTGGCGCAGTGGTTGAGAGTCCGCCTGCCGATGCAGGGAACACGGGTTCGTGCCCCGGTCTGGGAAGATCCCACATGCCACGGAGCGGCTGGGCCCGTGAGCCATGGCCGCTGAGCCTGTGCGTCCGGAGCCTGTGCTCCACAACGGGAGAGACCACAACAGTGAGAGGCCCGCGTACTGCAAAAACAAAAACAAAAACAAAAACAAAAACACAAACAAAAAACTGGTTCCTTAGTCCCAACTCTGCTGGATCAGTGAAAGTTTCCCTGCCAACCTCTATCCATGGTGAAACCACAAGCCAGTGGGAGCTCTCTCTTTCCAAAGTACACGGCTAACGTTTGTTCATTCACTCATTTATTTATTCATTTAATAAATGTTTCTGGAGGGTCTATGTGCCAATCATTGTTCTAGGTGCTGGGACTGCAACAGTAAATGAAATTGACGTGGCCCCTGCCCTCATGGAACATACAGATTGGTGGAGGTGACGGATGTTGGTAAAATAAATCATCAACATACAATTACACATTGTGAGAGATGCTGTCAAGAAAACAAAGTGCAATGAGAGAGAATAGTGGAGGGGGCTAAGTAAGGTGGCCCTAGGTTGTCCTCTCGGGGGAAGAGACACACATGCCTGAAGGATATAAGGTGCCCACCTGAGAAAGGGCAAAAGGAGAGGAGGCATTGGGACAGCATGTGTTAAGATCCTTAGGTGGAAACAAGTGTGGTAGGAAAAAGACTGATAAGAAAGAAAGGATGGGGTTTCCCTGGTGGCGCAGTGGTTAAGAATCCGCCTGCCAGTGCAGGGGACATGGGTTCGAGCCCGGGTCCGGGAAGATCCCACATGCCGTGGAACAGCTAAGCCCGTGCGCCACAACTACTGAGCCTGCGCTCTAGAGCCCGCGAGCCACAACTACTGAGCCTGCGAGCTGCAACTACTGAAGCCCGCGTGCCTAGAGCCCGTGGTCCGCAACAAGAGAAGCCACCTCAATAAGAAGCCCGCACACCGCAACAAAGAGTAGACCCCGCTAGCCGCAATTAGAGAAAGCCCGTACGCAGCAACGAAGACCCAACACAGAAAAAAAAAAAAGTTAGGAAAAAAAAAAGAAAGAAAGAAAGGATGGGATTTGGTGTTTGATTGGTTGTTGGACCCCTGGTCCATTGAGACACTGGTTGCTACAGATGGCTGGCCTTAGGGTAGAGCAGTGAGCCAGGTACCACATCTTCCTCAAATGAAATGGAATGAGCAGGAGGATGTTGTATGATAAAGGGGCACAGACCCTGAAGGAGCAGGGTTTTTACACAAAGGTGGAGGAGTAATAGATGCAGTAGCTTTAAGGGAGCAGAAGAAGGCTGAATCCTGGGAACCATTAGAATGAGCAGCCTCCCCTTGAGAGGGCGGCAGGAAAAGCAACGTTCTCGTTCAGAAGGGGAAGGAGAGTGCAACGAATGGGCTGAGAACCTTGATGTCAATTTATCCAGGAAGGAGGGTCCCAGTGGGCACAGAGAACAGTTAGAAGGGAAAGGAAGAAGGAAGGTTGAGTTTGGGAAGGGCGAGAACAGAGAAGAATGGGGATGAGAGTACAGGGCAGGCTATCTTGCTGGAGTCACATCTTGAAGCATCACCACAAATAACAAGCATATGGGTATAACTAAGTCCAAGATGTCTAGAAGAACAAACCTTTGCAGTCACCTAGTGGATTAGAGGTGTGTGTGTGTGTGTTTCAGGGGGTACCCTGGTTTCCCAGAAATCAGCAGCGTCCTGGACGTCTTGATCTGAGGAAGTCGTGGTTGGGTGAGGCCAGCCACAGAGTATTTCACCGGGCAGGCTCACACTAAATGTTGGATGTAGGAGCAGTTTCTGATGGGCTACCACACAGTTCTGAGTGCTTGAAAGAAAGGAGTCCTGGGCCAGTCAAGAAAGTGTACTTCATATATCTGTGAAGTGGGAGGCTCAGAGCATGGAAAGATGGAGTGCAACATCACTGGAAAAGGCTGGCAGGGTTGAGCCAACATGGAGGGTTGCAGAGAAGGGGCCAGACCCACAGAGATGGCCATGAAGGAGTTAGCCAGAGAGAGTTTGAAGAACAGGGCATTAATTAGCTGTGTGTAATTTCTCAGGAGACAGAACTTGGAGCAAATGTTATATAACTGTCTTGAGAGGCAATAGGCACTGGAATCATACGGACCTTGATTGAGCAAGTTACTTAACCTCCCTAAAACTCCATTTTTTCCCCCACCAGTTGAATGGTAATAATAGAACATATTAATAAGGCTAGTGGATTAAATTCTCTGAGTTTAACTTGAGATCACCTGAGGTGCTAGTCTCTGGTCTTGCCTACACGGACTTCAGTTCAGTAGCTCTGGGATGGGAGACAGTCACGGGATTGTTAGGATTAAATGAGACGTCTGTGAAATGTTTGGCACATGCCTGGCCCATGTCAGCTATTAAAATCCATAAATACCATTTCTATTTGCATGGACCCAACAGTGAGGAGCAACTTTCTTTGGGAAACTTAACCTCCTTTGGCATCACTGAAAATCAGATAGAAATAAAAATCACAAGGCCTCATCGTAAGTACAATCTTTCACCTCTGTTTTGAGATACAAAAAGGAATTTTTTTCTCTTTCCTTTATTTCTATCACTATAGAAATTTGTAAAAATATATTTACCTATTCCCCATTCTTTGGTAAAATGTTTTAAAATCTTTTTTGAAGTATAGTTGTACAATATAAGTTATAGATGTACAGTATAAGTTATAGATGTACAATACAGTGATTCACAATTTTTTAAGGTTATAGTCTACTTATAGTTATTATAAAATATTGGCTATATTCCCCACGTTGTACAATATACCCTTGTAGCTTACTTTGTGCCTAATAGTTTGTATCTCTTAATCTCCTACCCTGATATTGCCCCTTCCCCCTTCCCTCTTCCCACCGGTAACCACTAGTTTGTTCACGTTATACTGCATGATATCACTTGTATTTGGAATCTAAAAAGTACAACTAGTGAATATAACAAAAAAGAAGCAGGCTCACAGAAAGGAACTCTTATACTTTTAAGAATACTTTGTAAGTGGACAGATTTCATACTTCCTAGTTGCTCTTACTATCAAGTTACAATGTGCAGCTTATAAAATGCTGTCAATAACACAACAAATCTAAAAATTTCTTGATGAAAAATCTGTGAAGGAGAAGGTGTGAGGTTGTTTAGTGCAACTCACAGCACACTGTAGAGTTATTTTGGGCAATGAAGTAAATAACTGCCTGGAACTGAAGCATGCTGGAAATGAATGTTCAACGGAATTAGCAGGAAAATGTCTTTCCTTGGCAAACTGATGCTTTCAACTATTTACTTCCAGTATAAAAGTGTTTAGTGTTTGTGAAATAGCAACATAGTCAAAACTTTCCTGAAATCATGTTTTTAATGGATACTCTGAGGGTCTACAAACATTCATGGGTTAAACCTGTGATGCCATGCAATAATTGATATAGAAAGTTCCACAACTAAAGAATGTGGGCAATTTCTTGCATTTTGTTTTAATTGAATTCTTCTATATTTAAATGACCAAAATCAGCCCTGGTTTTATTTTCAGCTAAAGGTATCCTTCACAGATGGAAGACTGCCCAGACTGCATGAAATATGACATGACTAGACTCTTGCTTGATATATCCCCAGTGCCCGGCACATAGTAGGTCCTAATTTGTTTTGAATTAATATGGAAGGTCTAACACCCTGAAGAGTTAAAGAAGGCAAAGCAGTTCTATGACAATTTGCCAGACTCCCAGATAACTGTAAATTCGAAACACACATGATAAGCACTGATGAAATCCTGGAACCTCTTGGTAACCAGCTTGTAGAGAATATACTGCCTTCTCCGGAGGGCGAAAGTGCTGGTAAGTCTGACCTTCATTACAGCAATAGACTGGCCCCTGGTGGTGATGAAGTGGATGGAATCACCATTCTGAGACAGAACCACATACGCTGCTATCTCCCATTTCCACGTTTTTCAGACCTCACTACTTGGGGGAGAATGTTAATTTTTATTTTAATCATAGGAAATATTCCCTACCTCAAAGGATAACACACACACCGACTTTTTTTCTTTTAAACCTAAGCCAACTTTTCTGGAATGAATTTATTCCTTGTATCATAAAAAAATTCCTTACAATAAAACTTTTCCAAATCCTGTAGGATCAGCATAGTACTAGACACATTACATAGCCTTCAATAAACGTATATAATAAAAATTTAAACTTAAAGAAGGGAATAATAATGTAGCAAAGTATCCTCATTAACATAGATTCAGATTTCTTCATTAAAATATTGTTTCAAATTGAGTAAACTTTCAAATGATGCACAAGTGCACATACTTTCATGATCTTTAAATTTAAAAATCTAACTTTTAAAAATCAAGAGTGCCAAGAAAAAAAACTTTTACTTAGAAATTTACCTTAGAAAAAAATTTTGCTTGAACAAAATTTTCCTGGTAAAAGAGCCCTGCCTCTACCCGCAAAGGGTCCTTTCTTACACAATGAGAATTTGCTTCTGACCTGTTAACTGTCAATAAAAACTTGAGGTAAAGCTCTCTCAAGTCTAGTGAACACATCTGGCATGGAGTTGAACTTTCAGATAGCCTGTAAAAGATCACACGAAACAGCCACTTAATCCTTAGAAGAATTGTAATTCCATTTTCTTCAGTAAAAATGTTAAAAACAGTAATTGGAGTAAAAATACAGTGTTAATGCCAGTAGGGCACAAATTGCTGCATAAAGGTGAACTGCACTGCCACATTTCAAGCCAAAAATCACTCTCAAATTCTGAGCTGGGCTCCTCTTAATTATAAATTTCAGAGATGAACTTTACAAAATCTAATCTAAGCAGGAGCATCTGATAATTTTCTCTCCCATGTCCATGTAAATTCCAATTCATATTTCTGAGCAGAAAAGCCAAAAACAATCTTATATATTAATCTTATATATAGTATATCTAGTATAGTATATATTGTGTATGTGTGTGTGTATATAGAAATATCTAAGATTTTATTATGTATATATGAATTCTTAAAGCTTTTTGCAATCTACCATAAATCTAAAAAAAGTATAGCATGGATCAATTATATATGAATATCAAGTAAAATTCATACAAGTTTCACTGGTAAACCTGTAACCTAACATGACCACATAATGTATATTTTTCTGCATTTATTTGGCTCTTATCACTGGACTATTTCCTGTGGAGACAATCATCTTTCTGAGTATGTCTGTTCTCTATCTTGAATATCAAGGGCAGAGATTCTCTTTTTATTAGGCTTATTTAGCACCATGAACATTCTGGGACAATAAACTTTGGATACAAACTACTCAGACTATCTGGGTCTTAACTGATTCCTTAAGTCCTAGTGGAGAGGAGGGTAAATCCATGAAGGGAGACCATCATATATACCAAATGACTTGCTGTTGGGTGTTATCCAGAAACCAACCTGTTGGATTTTAAAGATTGGAGATTGACTTTCTCTCTCAGGGAGAAACTGGTTGCCCTACTGAATGCAAAATTTCCCTAAAGCTTCAAACTCCTCTTTGGATTCTGTTTCGGGATTTTATTAACACAAAGAAAACAACCAAATTTATGATTTGGTACAGGGGATATTAGAATAAAATAATAGAGAAGACACAGGAGATCAGTCTTTGGTGGTTTTAATATACAGGCTCTAGCTCTCCAACAAGTCAATTAAGAAAAAAGTAAAAGCACTTAAGATTTCGTTCGCCTTGGAAAGGAAAGGAAAGGCTTAAGTAATGGTAAAGAGGTTTGTAAGTGTGGGATACCAGGCTCATGCCTGTTTATATATGGACACTAGCTACAATTAAGAAAGAAGTTCTGGAACTCTAGAATACATCACTGTAGAACATGCTGTTCTGAATCTGTTTAAATTTGGTTCAGTTTTAAAACTAGTTAAAATGCTCTCTCTTCAGCTGATTTTTTACTAATTTGTTTTCCAACATAAGAGATATAGAGGGGTGAGTTTAAAAATATACTGAACAGTATTTTATGAGTAGATGTCTACAATATGGCATCAGAACTACCAATGCTGCTTTAAGTACAGCAAAATTCCAAACTCTAAAATTTTCATTTTTCTTCTTGAACAAATTTTGATATGCCTTTGTTCTTTTACAAAACTCTGGTATGCTACATATTAAACATGTTCCAATCTTGATAAGTATTAAACATTTTATTTAAAGATTTGAAAGTAAAAAAAAAAGGTACACAAATACAGATCACATTATACCAAGGCAGTATTCTACATGACAAAAATCAGAACAAAACAAAATTTTAAAAGTAAATGTACAGGTACTAAACAAGCATAATACCTGATATGCATTTCAGGCTGCATACACATAGAGTGATCTGACCACATACATGCTTATACAAAATAAATTTTTTCTTAGAACACCAAAATTCCAACCATTCTGTCAACTGCCTTAGTCCCCTGGTGAGCAATTTGAAACAACTTCTATGTAATACAAAAAGAATTGGCATGGCACATAAGGACTACAAAAATCAGAATACAAGTTAAAACATATTTGTAATTTAATTCTGTATAAAATATACACAGTAAATCTTATTAGTTTTTTAAAAAAAAAATATTTTAAAAAAAGGCCACCCTGAATAATGGTTAAAACCTCATCACAGAAAAATGTTTCATCATTTGTAACATTGATAGAAAACTGATGGATTGTTTTTTAGAAGATATCTAACTTGAAGAAGTCATTTACTCAAAACTTATTTAAAACTGTAGATAAGATAGTATCTGTCCACCCCTTCTCAAAATGTTTTATCATGAATACTCTCTCTAATATGTAACTAAGGACAAACTAAAAGAAAAACTCAAAAAAATGTTTCTCAAAATGAGGTCCAAAGACCCAACAGAATTCTAAGGCAGGCCCAGTAATGTGAATATTAAACACACTTACTACGTGATTATTCCACATTCTAAAACTTGAGAACGAATGCCCTAAGGGAAACAGTACCACTTAAAAGCAAGATGATAAACATATTTCTGATATGTCAAAAATTTCTATAAATTTATGATTTGAAGTGAATATTCTTTTTGTTTTAAAACAAGTTTCAGGTCTTAAGAGAAACATACATACCTCTTAAATAAACATGTAAATTATATAAACATTTCCTTGGAGGTTTTCATTGCTTTCAGACATAGCTATTCAAAGAAAAGAGAGTACATGGCCAGAAACTTTGGAAAAATTACATTTCAAATGAAATGCAGCATCCCCGTGCCCCCAAAAAAGAGATAATTTATTAAACGCCTACATATTTTAAATCATTCTAAATTTAAGACTAGATAGCTTTCCTAAAAGTTACATTTTACTAAGACTGGACAATTATAAGTAATTTAAATGATCATGGTTATTTTTTAAGTCCCTTTTCATAAAAAAAAAATTAAAAATAAACAACAGAAGGATGCTATCATTGGCATCACTTTAAATAATAAATTGTTAAACACTAATATTAATAAAAAATAATCTGAAGAACTCTGCCCCTGAAATGTATTCTACTCTGATTACATGTGTTACCTACTTAACAAAAACTCACTTAAGGAGCTGGAACTGTGATGAGTGTGAGTGTACGTGCATATCCTGAAAATTTATTCATGTTTACTTTATTATTTTTTCTTGAGTTTCATTGAAGACGCCACAAACAGGATCCGAAAGCATGGATAATGTGGTTTGGGGAAGAAACAAGCATGGTTCAGACACTATTTGGAAGATAAATTATTTTCCTGTATACTGAATTATAAGGAAAAAATAGTATACATTCTGTGTCCACTGGATAATGGAATGCTTTTACATTTGGTAGCAAGTGAGTGCTTCCTTATTATTTAAGTCAAATCACAAAAAGCGACTGTGAGATTTACTGTCCAATAAGAAATAAATATTACCATTGCACTTTTCTGTATCTATTTTAAGTTTCTATTTTTTCCTTTTTATATACTGAGAAGTGTTCCATTTAATTGCATCCTGGGTTCTTTGAACTACATTTATTAACACTCCAGTTAAAGTTCCCACTACAGGGACAAGCTCAGACACTAACCCCTTAACATACTAAAGAAATCACTTAAATCAGTTTTTCAAAAACAGCTAATGATTTGGAATCTGATTCTTAATAAAATGTGCCTATTTTCTTCCTCAAGGAGAATCTGTATTCCCTCATTCTAAGCAAGCAACATCTTTTATTACCAATTTATAATTGTTGCCTTAAAAATCAATAATTTAATTTGCTAAGGCAATGATAAAATTTACAGCTGAATTTTTAAACACACAGAACTCAGAAAGTAGTAGGTAATACAAGTTGTATTTTGTGTTACTCTTTTATTCCAAAATTAAACACCTAAATGACTTCATGAGTATGACAAAAATCAGGGGAGGCTTATGATGTAATCCCACCATGCGCCTTAATGCAACAGATACTCTTTTTAGTCAGTACTTCCTTTAAACAAAATAGACAACTTTGTTATTCATCAGTAGGTTGCTGGATTACCAGTGTAACTAAATTTTGACATGATTGTCTGCAAACTAGTTTCATTTTTTTTCCATAGTTAAACTTAGATGTAATAATTGACTCTTACAGCCAACAATAGAATATACTGAGTGCTTTTTTTGCAGGTGAAAAATATAAAATGGTTCTTTGTATCCAGGCTGGTAACAAGTTTATCCATGCACTAAATGGCAACACAAGCAAAATGCATAGTTGAGAAAGGAGGATCAGACACATTCTTCTGCAGACATCAAAAGAGGATTAATGTACTCAAAACCTTCAAATTCAGACTGATCGATCTTCCTCACAATGTCACTGTTGAAAGAAAAATAATTTTCATCATCAAGATTTCTTTGACTTTTTACTTAAATGGAAAAATAAGATTAAAAAATTAAAAATAAGGCTAATTTACATAAGATATGGGGGGAAAATCTACAAGTTTTTAGATTAACCCCAAAACATTTTCTAGAAGAATCAGGAATGTTGAAAATCAAAAAAGACTAATAATCCCACGAGCAAGTTTAGAACCAAAAAGTAGTCCAAAACTGAAGACTGGGAATAAACAAGGTACAAATTGTCATAATCCTGGGTAATCTTAACTTTTGACCTGAACGGCATTCATAATTTAACATCCATGTCTGTATTAGTATGCAATTTAGTAGTCACCCCAACAGCCAGATGGAAGATGGTGAAGAGAAGGCCCCGAAGAAGTTAACCAAAATGAAAAGACAACAGGAAGAAGAACACTGAAAGACCTGGAGTGAGGAAGGGTCACCACAGGGAGACAGTGGGTCACAGGGAGCAGAGAGGCTGGCATTCTGCTACACTGGGCTCCTAGTTTAATTCACAAGAGTATTTCCATCAAATATTTTACTACTTAAATGTTTGTACCGGGGCTTCCCTGGTGGCGCAGTGGTTGAGAGTCTGCCTGCCAAGGCAGGGGACACGGGTTCTAGCCCTGGTCTGGGAGGATCCCACATGCCGCAGAGTGGCTGGGCCCGTGAGCCACAATTACTGAGCCTGCGCGTCTGGAGCCTGTGCTCTGCAACAAGAGAGGCCGCGATAGTGAGAGGCCCGCGCACCGCGATGAACAGTGGCCCCCGCCTGCCGCAACTAGAGAAAGCCCTCGCACAGAAACGAAGACCCAACACAGCAAAAATAAATAAATAAAATGACGGAGGAATTATGTTTAAAAGAAAAAAAAAATGTTCCTACCATACTGCAGAGCACCACGTTACACACAGACATAGTCTCTTCCTTCAAGAAGAGAAGGAAGATAGGTACTTCACATAACAGAGAGCAGTACCTGCTAAGTTTCCTACACAACAAGCTAAGTTGTACTCTAACCACAGTTCTAAAGAAAAAGGTGACTTCTACTTGGAGAAATCAAGAAAGGCAGCATCATTCCACAAACACTTACTGAATGGAATTATGAAAGATTATGTTAGGTCTGGGGAATGCCAGTAGTTTATTAGAGTTAGAGCACAGGAATAGAAGGGTGTTAAGTGGCAGAGGACGTTGGAAGGAAGGTAATGGCTAGCTCAAAGACGCCAGTGATGTTTACACTACGTAGGTCCACCTTGATCCATCAAAGGTCTGGTTACATCCGAGGTAGCTCTGAAAGATGGGGAAGATTTCAATAGGTGAAAAGGAAGGAGGAATAGAGAGGAAATGTTAACAGCATGCTATCGGAATGGTGAGTAACTGAGCCTGATGAGAACGCAGTGTTTGTGTTAGAGTATAGTGAGAGATATGGCTAGAAAGTCAGGCTGAAGTAGATGGTGGGAGGCCTTAGTTACTAACCAAGGGGATAGACTTTTTCTGCTAGGCAATGTAGCAGTTACTGAAGGTTTCTGATGAAAGGAGTTAAAGAACTGGAGTGGTACTTCCTGAGTGTACCGAATAGGCTGCAAAGTAAAGAAGGAGTCAGTTAGGATGGCATGATATTCTATGTATGATCTGAGAGAGCTGAGCTGGGCTTATGGCAGTGGGAATGGAAACGACACAAGTGATGAAGTAAAGCAAAAAGAGACGAGGACTTGGCTGCTGAAGGTATTATATAGTTTGGTAAGGAAAAGTTAGAGTCAACAACCACTGACTCGGCACTTGAATCCAAATGCAGGACTGCACGGTGGTACAACAAGCAGAAAAGGGTAAATAAAAACAAGGACCCGAGTGAGAACAATTTAGACTTCATATGTTTGAGGTGCATATCTGACAAACTAGAAGAGATGTTTAAACTAGTAGAGGGAAATGCAGCTCAGGAGAGATATCAGGGCAGGGGCTAGGAGCTTTAGAAACCACCGCTCATTTACTCTTCACAGCACCTTGGGAGGTAGGCAATACGAGAAGACACAGGCTCAGAGAAGTTATGCAATTCACACCCAGGGTACCCAGCTGGTAAGAGGTGGCGTCGGGATTCAAATTCCTATCTTTTGGTTAAATCCAGTGCTCTTTCTAATACACAATGCTGCAAGAAATAATGATTTGGGTACACCTCTCCCTCCTCTAGTAGCCAGTAAGCTTTCTGAGAGACTGGCCTATGCCTTGATCATCTTTGAATGTGCAGTACTTAGCATAGTGCCTTTTGCTCAAGAATTGTTTGCCAATTTAGCTGGGAGTCATTTAATAGCTGGTATCCATGCTACGGGGGTGGCTGAAATCTCCAAGGTACAAACTGCATATAGCAAAGAGAAGGCAGTCATGAACAGAACCATGGAGCATCCTAATCTCAAGGGGACAGGGAAAATAAGATGACAAGTGGTTAAAGAGATGACGCAGAAAGAGGGTAGGCAGTGCCAACTAAAGCAGGCCATGAGTGCCAGACGCTTTACTGACATCAGAGGAGATGGGGGCAGATCAAAAAATGCTTTAGGGCTTCCGTGGTGGCGCAGTGGTTGAGAATCCGCCTGCCAATGCAGGGACACGGGTTCGGGCCCTGGTCTGGGAAGATCCCACATGCCACAGAGCAACTAAGCCTGTGAGCCACAACTACTGAGCCTGCGTGTCTGGACCCTGTGCTCCGCAACAAGAGAGGCCGCGACAGTGAGAGGCCCGCGCACCGCGATGAAGAGTGGCCCCCGCTTGCCACAACTAGAGAAAGCCCTTGCACAGAAACGAAGACCCAACACAGCCAAAAATAAATAAATAAATAAATAAAAATTTTAAAAACTAAAAAAATGCTTTAAAATTTAGAAATTAAGAAGTCAATTCAACCTTCAACAGGTGAAAAAGCAGGTTAAATTGTAAGAGGTTAAAGTGTAGGCAGCAAGAAAGTGTAAGATAATCAATGTTGACTACTCTGAAGGAATTTAATAGAGATTGTGCTTATTTATTTTGCTTTTACCATAAGCATCTATTAACTATTTTTGAAAATGCTCAAAGATGAAAGGAAAATGAGAAAAAAATGTGGTGGTTCAAAGAAGTGGAGGGCTTCCCTGGTGGCGTAGTGGTTGAGTCCGCCTGCCGATGCAGGGGACACAGGTTCGTGCCCCAGTCCGGGAAGATCCCACGTGCCGCGGAGCGGCTGGGCCCATGAGCCACGGCCTCTGGGCCTGCGCGTCTGGAGCCTGTGCTCCGCAACGGGAGAGGCCACAACAGTGAGAGGCCCGTGTACCGCAAAAAAAAAAAAAAAAAAAAAAAAAAGCAGAAAAGAAGTGGAAAAAATTAGGATATTTGAACATGTTTATAAGTAGAGGGAAAGAAGCTGGTAAAGAGAAGTAAAGGAAGGTAGAGTAGTGGAGATAACTGACAAAAATGAACCCTGGAGGAAAAGGGGAGAGTACCCCTTGCCTTCCAAGAACTGGGAAGAAGCAAAAGTTTGGGAAGAGTTAGAGAGCAATTCTGAGATGCAAGGTGGTCTGGTGACAGCTGGAAAGGGAGTAAGCTCACAGCAGAGAGGTCTCAATCCTGGCAGTCAACTCAAGGCAAGGTTAATCCATTTAGAGTGATGAAGGCAGGGGTAGGATTGAAGGCTTCTAAAATGTAGAGATAGTTTAGAACAGCTGCAGTGAGGAACGTGACAAGAACTAAAAAGATGTAAAAGTAAAATGACTGCCAAGCCGAAAGGGCTTTATGAGATGAGAGAATGAATCTGTAATGACAGGTGAAGGGTCAAATATCCCCAAGTTATTCTAAACTTTAAAAGATACAACATAAACACAAAAAGTATGTCAGATCACTGCTGCCTGGACTTGATATGTTGATGTAATCTTTTTAAAAAGTAATTTGGCAATACATATCAAGAGCTTTAAAAATTTCGCACCCTCTGACATAATTCCCTGTCTAGGAATCTATCTTAAGGTAATACTCAGGAACTCAGACAAAGATGGTCATTATCAAAATGGGAAACGGCGCAGTGGAGTGGAAAGAGCACAGGCCTTAGTCAGACTTGGGTTTGAATCCTGGCTCTGCCACCTCATAGCTGCATAACTTTGCTTAACCTCTCTGAGCCTTGGTTTCCTCATCTGTAGAACAAAGATGATGACCACTAGGTTTACAAGGTTGTCGTGAGAATTAGAGACAATACACATAAAGCAAAGAAGAAAATGACAATTACTGTTTTGATAATTGTATAATTCAAACATCCCATAACTGAATGTTAGATAAAATACAGCATAGAGGCTTCCCTGGTGGCACAGTGGTTGAGGGTCTGCCTGCCAATGCAGGGGACACAGGTTCGTGCCCCGGTCTGGGAAGATCCCACATGCCACGGAGTGGCTGGGCCCGTGAGCCATGGCCGCTGAGCCTGCGAGTCCGGAGCCTGTGCTCCGCAACGGGAGAGGCCACAACAGTGAGAGGCCCACGTATCGCAAAAAAAAAAAAAAAACAAAAAAACCCCAGCATAATTGGATAATGAAACACCGTGTAGCCATTAAAAATGGGACTTTCAAAGAACTTTAAAAATATTTCAGTCTATAGAATTACTTACTCATCATCTGGAGTGAGTTGGACAGGTTCATTAGTAAACTGAGAATCAAAGTTGTCCAAACCAAATTCCCCAGAAATATTTGGTTTAAAGGGAGGTACCACCTGCTTTTGCTCCATCTAGAAAAGACATAGTGGATGACAGCTCAAGCCTGCATTCTTAGAAATATTCCACCTCTACATTTCTCCTCTGTCCTCAGATATTTCCCAGTCTTATTAAAATGAGTCCCTAGGCATTGTTCTACAATATTCACAATGATGGAAATAATTTGCAAATCTGAACATTGATGCAGGCCTCAATAATATTACAACCTGTTCCATTAAATTAATGTTCTAAACTTTTACTGTTTCAAAAGCTTTTTTAAAAGCACTGAAGAGAGTGGTTTTAAATTATTTAAGCTGTGATATACTAGTTTTTCAATATTCTTTTAAGTTAATAAATTTTGGCCCAAGAAAATAATGAAACCTAATATATAAAACAGTCCACAATTTACATACCATATCCCAATCAACATTTCGGAAGAATGGGTGTCCCTGAATATCAGCAAATCCTGTTTGAGGATGACAACCCAATCGTTCCTTTGGGTCCTATGGTGGAAAGAAATGTTTCAAGAACTGGGTGAATATCCTGCTTTAGAATAAATCATCTTTGTGACCTGTGTTTTGTGTCTATTATATGATACCTTTATGTGTGAACTCAGAATGGTCTACCTTTCTTTTCTAGAAAGTGCAACACTAGATACTCAAATGAGTATCTGAAGCTTGTGACAAGTAAGATTTCCTCATGGCTCTCTCTCCAGCTATCCTTGTAATTCAAGTGGAGAGATGTCGCCACACCTTGCTAAAGAAAAATGGGAGGAAAAAGAGCAGCAGAATCAGCTAGGCAGCATCCAGCTCTTTCTTTGACATGGGTTAGAGCGATAGTCAAAATATACAACCCCCCAAATTTTACAAGTTTGTTTTTTAGCTCAATTTAAAAGTCCTATGCCCAATTACAACAACCATAATCTGTGTATAGCGCAACGATACAACCATTATCTGAATCACTGGACTGAGAAGGGGACTGCAACTTATAAAATTATCATGAATGAGAACATGTTTCCATTTTTCTTTGCAGTAAAAGGCATTTTGTTTTGCATACTGACACTTCTCACCTTCACTTTTCACTGTGTTAAAGCTTAGGTTTCCAGTTTAAATCTTTCCTCACATAAAATACTCATTTAAAACAAGCTTGAATTTCTTATTTTATTAAAATTCATCATTATCTTATCTATTTATCTTAGAAAATAAATGCAGGGATTCCCTGGTGGTGCAGTGGTTACGAATCCGCCTGCCAATGCAGGGGACAGTGGTTTAAGCCCTGGTCCGGGAAGATTCCACATGCCGCAGAGCAACTAAGCCCGTGTGCCACAACTACTGAGCCCGCGCTCTAGAGCCGATGTGCCACAACTACTGAGCCCGCGTGCCACAACTACTGAAGCCTGCACACCTAGAGCCTGTGCTCTGCAACAAGAGAAGCCACTGCAATGAGAAGCCCACACACTGCAACAAAGAGTAGCCCCCGTTCGCTGCAACCAGGGAAAGCCCACACAGCCAAAAATTTAAAAATAAATAAAATTTATTAAAAAAAAGAAGTAGATTGGTGTTAGAGAGAGGGCTCTTTAAATAAATAAACAAACAAACAAATAAATAAATAAATGCACATCAGCCTACTTTCTAACCTACCATTTATTTAAAATAAGATTTTAACGTAAGAATTGGAAAATTGGTTGGTGTGGAAAAAACCTACACATTTGGTGTTAGAAGTGTTATGAGTAAAGATAGTTCAGAATCACAATCTTAGATAGATCCTAAAACTCTTCTAGCCTACCAACTGCAACAAACAACAGAATTTTCAGATGTTCAGATTTTTTAAAGCGCCAATGATAGCATTTCATTTCTTCTGAATATTATCTAATTATAGGGTTGTGATATGAGAATTTGTAGGGAACACTACTGCACTAAGTGCTCAATAAGTTAAGACATTCTATGAATAATTATCTAAAGAAAACTGAAAAACAGAGCTGAAAGTACAATTGAGGCTATCCCCAGAGATGCAATTTTTCCCTGAGTACATGGTATTTTTCACTTACATTAAAAACACCATATGTAATATAAAGCTGGGGGTAAATTATATTGGCAAAATGGAAAGAACACCTCATCTCGGGATCTAATTCTGTCAACCTACTCTTTGCTGAAGAGACAAGTTCCAGATCTAACTGAAAAATTACATACTCTGATGTTTTGGAATTTTACGTTGCCTGAACCTCTCCTTACCAGCTTCATTTGTATAGAGATAAATCACTAAAGGTTTTATACACAATTTATACCTTGTTGAGGAAGCTCTTCAGGACACTTGCAGCTTTTACAGACAAAGAACGTGGTATGCGAATTTGTTTTTCCAAAATAACTAGAAAGATAAGATTTACGGCATTATATTTAACTTTTACAGGGCTTTAATCTTTATATTTTTATTATGAGGTATTTAAGGCATTCTAGCAGAAAAAAACAAAGACATTACATACACTACCTAGGCGTCTTGTGTACTTTCCCAGTCCCATTCCTCTCCTTCCTTCTCAGAGATAGCCTCTATCTACTCTGAACAGTTTTTATTATTATATGCATATGTTTTATTCTTTGACTACCTTACCTTAGTTTCCTCATCTGTAAAATTGGAATAAAAATAATACTTGATTCATTGGGGTGTTATGAGGTTTAAATGAGTTAGTATCTGTAAAATGTGTGGCACATTACTATATTCAACTTTATTAGACGTTGCCAAATTATTCTCCAAAGCTGTTGTGTCCATTTTCACTCCTGCCACCAGAGTTCCAGTTGCTCCATATCCTCACCAGCACTAGTATTATCAGACTTTAAAGTTTTTGCCAAATGTGTAGGTATAAAATGGCAGCTCATTAATGTTTTAATGTGCACACCCCTAATTAGTAGTGAGGTTGAACGTCTTTCCATATATTCCACAGCCAGCTGTATTTCCTATTACATGAAATATCCATTCATTTCCTGTGATGGCCTTAATTATGAAATGTAGAATTTTATGGCAGTCTTCGCACTTCTTTGGACTGTGTGTTGGTAGGGGAAGGGTCCTTGTGCTTGTCTGCTTGTTTCCGTTCTGTTCAATTCTTTGTATTTCCAATTGTGCGGCTTTTTTCTTCACCTTTTGATCCCTCTTATCTTCTTGGTACTCTGCTTTTTCCCCATATTGCTGTTGGACTTATGCATTCAGCCTCGTGGTCCAGGTGAAAAGACTGTCCTCTCCAGCTACACAATTCTTTCCTCCAATCTCTGTCACGTACAATCTGAAGGAAACTCTTTGTTATGTTTTTGAGTATGAGAAGGTAACTGGCAAATGTGAACAGACTAAGAGGTAGGAAGGATAGATGAAAACAACAACAACAACGAAAACAAACTCAAAGCCTCACGTGTTAAGGACTATATTGTCCACATTATTTTCCTCTTTCTTACTCAAAGTAATAACTTGAACCATCCTCATTCATGCTCTAGAATAGATTATTCACAGTGAATCTCTGTAAAACACTGCAAATTACCTTGAAAAAGATAATCCTCTGTGTTTTGATCAGGGTTATCCGAGCTCCCAACAATATCAAATGGAGACCTTCCTGCCATCATCTCAAACATTAGTACTCCAAGAGCCCACCAGTCGACGCTGAAACCTTCAAAAAGAAATTTTAAAGCAACAAATTATCCATTCTGCATTCTAAAAAGTCAGTAATTTGAGATTCATTTTATTACATAATAAAAAAATAAACACAATGAAAAAGTAAACTTGAAATGCATTACAACTATCATGGTAGGCATCGAGGATTTTAGGAATATTTCACTTATCAAAAAGGGGAGGTACCTAAAAGATAACTTTAAAAATAAAATATGGAAAATGGAACATAAGTTTTGCTTCCCAAATATGCCTGTAATTTCAAACTCATAGCCTGTATCTAATATTTTGTTTTGAGGATATAATGAAATTGTATTTGAGAATAACCTTCCTTGGTCTGAAACATGATCTTCTGCTAGCTGACTAAAGATCCCTGAAGGACTTTGGAACTGGATTATGAGCAGCTATCATAAATACCCATCCTCCTTTACAACTGCTGGAATCAAAGGGCCAGAATCCAAAGGGTCAAATGTTTTCTTGAGATAAACATATCCTCTTGTTCCTGAAAAGCAGACAATCTTTCCTCCATCTTTCAGATTCCTGGGAGAAATACTCCAGGAAATCTGAACAATCTTCCAGAGGTTTATGACTCTGGAGTCACATGGCTGATTAAATCCCAACTCTGCCACTTTCTAGCTACATGACCTTGGGCAAGTTATTTAACCTTTCTGTATATCAGTTTCCTTGTTTGTAAAATGTGAATTAACAGTGCTTACCTCATAGGATTATTAAGAGGATCAACTTAGTTAACATATGCAAACTGCTTAGAATAGTGCCTAGTACTCTTAAGTGCTTGCTACTAATAAAATATTATTTAAATTTGCACCCCCAAATACTGCCAAAGTCCCACCGTCTCTGATTTCAGAATTTGGGGGTTTTATGTAGGTTTTAAGAAGATCAAGAAAGTTTATGTTAATAAGCTCAGTATTGAAATACTATAGTGTACTATAATGCAATTGGTACCACATTTAACCACCCTTCTAGCACATAGCCAAAATACCACCAATTTATTACCATAATCTTCTCCTCTTAAAATTTCAGGAGCAATGTAATTAGGAGTACCACAGAAAGTGCTGGTTGTATCTCCTGGCCGTAATCCTTCCTTTTATTAAAAAAAAAAAGAAAAAAATAATAAGATGCAAAATCTGTTTTAAATTCACCTCTTTTATTTCATCTATCACATAAGGTCAGCATCTATAGGTAATAATATATTGAGCTTAAATAAAATATCACTAGCACAGTTGCCTTTATTATTAAAATCATGGGTTTTTACTAAATACCTTAAAAAAAACCTGTCCTCACTAGATGTAGGTAAAGAGTCAGTTCAATTAAGATAAAAATTGCACTTAAAATAATTTATACTCAAGTAAAATTGTAATAGAAAAACTTAAATTACATGAGTAAAAGGAATCATATTTTATGAAGAAAAGAAGCTCTTTAAATCCCACCTCCTAACACAACCACTGCTGGCATTATGATGTTTCCCTTCTGGTCATTTCTCCTAAGGCACACGTTTTTTGGTTTTGTATTTTAATAGCTACAGGATGGAGGAAATTAAGGTAAAACACACTAATATGTATAAATAGAGAAACTACAAAATAACAAATGGAAAAATCACCAAGAAGTTAAAACAAACTTGTATGTAGCTAACAACACAGCCTCAAAATACAACTAGTAAAAATGGACAAAATTATTAAGAGTATTTCACAATCCCTGCTATTGTCTGAATGTTTACGTGCCCCTAATATTCTTATGCTGAAGCCCTAATGTGATAGCATTGGGTGGGGGGGCCTTTGGGGAGGTAATTAGATCATGAGGTTTGAGCCCCATGATGGGATTCATGTTCTTATAAGAAGAGAAAGAGAGCTAGCCCCTTTCTCTCTCCCCACCATTTGAGGATACAATGGGAAGACAGCCATCTGCAAACCACGAAGAATGCCTTTACTCTTCTGCAAACCAGGGGGGGTGCCTTCAGACTTGGCAAAATAGATTATATACCCTTTTTAAAGTACTTTTGGGATACTGACCAAATACTAAGGCATAAAAGAAACCTCAATATATTTCAAAGGACTAATATCATTCAGATCATTCTTGGGCCACAGGCAAATAAGAAAGAGCCAAAACAATCTTGAGAAAGAAAAGAGTTGGAGGAATCAAGCTCTCTGACTTCAGACTGTACTACAAAGCTACAGTAATGAAAACAGTGTGGTACTGGCACAAAAACAGACACATAGGTCAATGGAACAGAAATAGAGAGTCCATAAATAAGCCCATTCACTTGTCATTAATTGGTCTATGACAAAGGAAGCAAAAGTATACAATGGAGAAAAGACAGTCTCTTCAATTAGTGGTGCTGGAAAAACAGGACATCCACATGTAAAAGAATGAAATTAGAATATTTTAGCACACCATATACAAAAATAAACTCAAAATGGATTGAAGACCTAAATATAAGACCAGAAACCACAAAACTCCTAAAAGAAAACATAGGCAGAATACTCTTTGACATATACTGTACCAGTATATATATATTTTGATCTATCTTCTAAGGCAAAGGAAACAAAAGCCAAAATAAACAAATGGGACCTAATTAAACTTAAAAGTTTTTGCACAGCAAAGGAAACCACTGACAAAATACTACTGGAATACTACTCAGCCACAAAAACGAATGAGATTTTGCCATTAACAACAACATATATAGACTTGGAGGGTTATTATGCTATTGAAATAAGTCAGACAGAGAAAGACAAATACTGTATGCTATCACTTATATGTGGAATTTAAAAAATAAAACAAACAAATGAATATAGTAACAACAACAAAAACAGACTCACAGATATAGAGAATAAACTAGTGGCTACCAGTGGGGAGAGGGAGAGGGAGAAGGAAGGCACAAAATAGAGGTAGGAGATTGAGGCACAAACTACTATGTATAAAATAAATAAGCTACAAGGGTATATTGTACAGCACAGGGAATATAGTCCAATTTTATAATAACTATAAATGGACTACAATCTTTAAAAAACGTAAATCACTATGTTGTACATCTGAAACTTACATAATACTATAAATCAATCATACCTCAATTAAAACTAAAAATAATAAAGAGATAGTCTAAATACAAGCTGAATAATATTAAATATACAATTAAGCATCTGCTTTTTTTACTTTATAGCTATGTAATTTCCCACGTAATTACAGACTTACTATTATTAATAACTACAAATCCAACTCAACATATGTACCTAGAATCTAACCATTTCCCTATTGTTAAATTACATGGCACAAAATTCCAAACAAAAAGGTTGGGGGGGAAGATATACACTAAAAATCAAGCCTTCCTCCCATTCTTGTCCCTGACGCATCCAGTTCCAGCTCCCTAGGGACAACCACTGTCATGAGGTTCTTATGTGTTCCTACAGAGATATTCTGGGCGTGATGTATGTATTTGTCTTCAAATTTTACACTATTATATATAACACTAACACAAACATCTAGAAGAAATACTTAGTAATATATGTTGTGACTCCAAGGATTTTTTAAAGATCTCTAACAGGGATATATATGTTATTTTTGTATACAGTCATACATGGAGATACTGCAGTTTGCTTTCAGACCCCCATTTATGACATCACAATAAATTGAGTCACGTGAATATTTTTGGTTTCCCAGTGCATATAAAAATTACGTTTACACTACACTGTAATCTATTAAGTGTGCAAAAGCATTATGTCTAAAAAACAAAGTGAATACCTTAAATAAAAAATACTTTAAACACAACATTGTAAATCAACTATATTTCAATAAAAGTTAAAAAAAAAACTTTATTGCTAAAAAGTGCTAACAAGGACTTCCCCTGGTGGTCCAGTAGTTAAGAATCTGCCTTCCAACGCAGGGGATGTGGGTTCGATCCCTGGTCGGGGAACTAAGATCCCACATGCTGCAGGGCAACTAAGCCTGCACGCTGCAACTACTGAGCCCGCATGCTCTGGAGCCCATGCGCCACAACTAGAGAGAAGCCTGCACGCTGCAGCAAAAGATTCTGTGTGCTGCAACTAAGATCCAATGCAGCCAAAAATAAATAAATAATAAATAAATAAATATTTTTAAAAATGCTAACCATCATCTGACAACACAGGGTTGCCACAAAACATCAACTTGTAGAAAACGCAATTATCTGTGAAGCACAGTAAAACGAGGTATGCCTGTACAAGAAATAGGAATGTGATTTAAGTTGTTTTGTATAATGGGCAATGGCTCGACATACAGTCTTATGGTGAGTGACATGCACTTTCAGGGTAAGACTCAGAGGCAAGGGATGCAGTCTGTTAACTTGTAAAAGAACTATACTAAATCATTCACCTTTTGACTGGATATCTGAACATAGGCCCATCAGCTAAATTATTTACAGCATAACATAGATATTATTATAACACACCCTGCTGATAAAAAATAGTTAAAGGCACATCAATTCACAAAATAGCTGGTTTTTCAGTCAATTAAAAAAATCAATGTTCATAAAATATTCCAAACATAACTCTGAAGATGTTAATTGCAGTTTTCTTATGCCTCCAGTCATCACTATTCTCTGCACTCTTTTTAAACTTTTTTAATACATTTTTTAAAGTCTTTATTGAATTTGTTACAATATTGCTTCTGTTTTATGTTTTGGTATTTTGGCCACAAGGCATGTGGGATCTTAGCTCCCCGATCAGGGATCAAACCTGCACCCCCTGCATTGGAAAGCGAAGTCTTAACCACTGGAATGCCAGGGAAATCCCCCCCTTTTTAAAAAAAATATTTATTTATTTAGGCGACGCAGGATCTTCATTGCCGAGTACGTGATCTTTAGTTGTGGCATGCGGGATCTAGTTCCCTGACCAGGGATCAAACCCGGATGCTCTCCACTGGGAGAGTGGAGTCTTAACCGCTGGACCACCAGGGAAGTCCCTGCATTCTTTATATAAAAGTATCTAGTGAGAAACTAAAGAAATTAAATTAATTAAACTAAAGAAAGTATTTCTGGAGAAATTATGAAAAAATTTTTAAATGATTTAGATTTACCAAAGAATAATTATAAGGAAAAGAAATTTATCCAATATATGCCCAAGGTCAGACATTAGGTAAGTTTAAATACTGATGTTAAGTCATAAGATAAGAACATTCAAATTTCCAGGGGATTTATTTCCCATAAGGTTTAACATCGGGCGTAAATATGTTAGTTGGAAAAGAGACAAAGTACTGTTGGTTAAGTCTCTGAACACAAGTTCCAATCCTGGTGTCATTTGCTACTAATAACACCAAATAGCTCCTGGAAAAGGAGGCAGAAAAGGAGGTAAGCAAGACAACCAATTTAAAGAACTACTGAATAAAACCTCTCAGATTTATCAAAGATCGTGATTAACTTGATTGAGGACCTCTGGAAAGAATGGGAATATATGACAAACCACTATTATTTTTCATTAAGAGTAACAAAAAGATCGGGCCTCCCTGGTGGCGCAAGTGGTTGAGAGTCTGCCTGCCGATGCAGGGGATACGGGTTCGTGCCCCGGTCTGGGAGGATCCCATATGCCGCGGAGCGGCTGGGCCCGTGAGCCATGGCCACTGAGCCTGCGCGTCCGGAGCCTGTGCTCCGCAACGGGGGAGGCCACAACAGTGAGAGGCCCGCATACCGCAAAAAAAAAAAAAAAAAAAAAAAAAAAGAGTAACAAAAAGATCAAGTGATTTTTCTCTAATAATATCTTCCAGGCAAAACAGGATGCCCAAATTTCTTTGAATAAAAAGAACCAGGCTCTGGAGGCACTTCCCTCAGGTGAATGGGGAAAGGCAATTAACACATTCACATGCTTGTTGCCAAATTCACTGTCTGAAGATAATTCAGTCCCAGCTATTTTGACAAGGAGAGTAGCCCCCTACACATTTCCTGGAAAAAGATTGGACCCGTAAATGAAACATTGTTACAAAAAGAATAAAACACCAAGAAATAAAGGACATGTCCTGAGAGTAACTAAAATTCTTGTTTTGCTTTACTGAATTTTATGTCAGATATTTAAATTTAAATATATAAAAAATGTTAGATTTCCTAAGAAAATCTTGAGTGCATCATTAAGAGTCACAATTAAATGGCAAACACTGGAAGGTGATATGCAAGCAGTTGTTTTAAAGTTGTGGGTTTGTAGACAGTTTTTACCTCCAAATTTTCTTCAATAGTGTCACAACTTTGAAGACAAAAAATTACAGACAATAAAAAGAACTTGACTCTAATAGCACATATAACACTCACAGAAAATATGGAATTTTGTAAATGGCTAGGAAATCAGTACATTTGTCTTTGTTTAGGATACTTTTTGGAATTCTAGCACAAAGTAGCACTTATTTCCCCATCATTAAATACAAAGTTATTTGACTGAAACAATTTCCTGAGCTGCTGAGATCTTCTGAACAACTAGAAATTTCCCCTCACCTTACACATGCCATAGTCAGTGAGTTTAATGTGTCCTTCAGAGTCCAGCAACACGTTGTCCAATTTCAAATCTCTATAAATTATCCCCCGTTCATGAAGATAATTTAATGCTAGACTGATTTCTGCAGAGTAAAATCTAAAATAAAATGAAAAATTATTCATTTGATTCAAATTTTTAAATTGTGGTAAGTGCCTACAGAAAGGTATTTAAACCCTACTCCCATCTGCAAACCAGAACATCAAAATCTTGTCAAAAGATTTTTTTCTCTCAATGTTTTTAGGAACAATACCAAAACACAAATTGAAGTGCCACTTTAAGATAGCTGAGCCCTAAACACAATTATAAAGTTCCAGTCTAAATTAAACCTATACTTTTCATAAGGTTTAATTTGAAAGTCTCAAGCAGGGATTCTTAATCTGGGCCCTTGGATGGACTTCAGAAAGTCCACACTCCTACAACTGGACGCCAAGTTGTATGTACACAGACACCTTCTACAGAGTTTCCATAGCTTTCATCACTTCTCTAAGGGATCAGTGACCTCCCGAAATGCTAAGAACCACTGATTGGTCTAAAATAGAAAGAATACCAAAAGTTGACCACTCAAACCATAAAATCCATACCAAAATTCTAGAAAAGGAATTAAAAGAAATTATTTTACAACAGAAAGAACTTTTCAAAACTGCCACCAACTCATTGGCGGTAAGCAGAATTTTTGACCTGAATAATGAAAATGAAACACCCTAGCTGGTTTCTGGCTGCTTTGGTGAATGTTATCATGATCATGTTTGGAGGTACATAATACACACCTTCCAGCTACTTAATTCTAAGAATAGGGAACTTGAGCTCTTATCCTATACTCTGGTTCTTAGAAAAGCAAAGATGATATAAAACCAGAACGGGCACTTTAATACAATAAAAATAAGACTATTTTCCCCAAGTCCAGCAGAACAAACAAGGAACAAATACTGGCTATATTCACAATTCAAAATATCATCTGTGGCTTTGCCATGAAGGGTGACCATTTGCTAAAGCCTAAATAAATAATGAACATACAGTAAATTAAACAACAACAACAACAGCAGTTTGGCCCCGAGAAAAATTAATACACTTTATACCTTCTTATAAAATTGAAAGCTATTATCTCTTTTTGACAAGAAATATCAATGAATAGCAAGATTTCCACTAAATAAGTTATTTTTTAAAATAAATCTCTAGCCTTTGTTACATACATATACAAACTCACATGCTTCATTTTGGCATTACTCTTGTGAAGTGCAAAAGGGTAGAATTACTGCTAATTATGAGTAAAAAACAAAACAAAACATGGCACTCATGGATTAAACTTCTTATCCAAGGCCATGATCCTTCCCCACCTAAGTCCTCCAACAACTTACAATCCTGTATAAGAATATCAAATTAAGGGCAGTAAACAAATAAATGATATTTAATACTCTTTTCTTTTATTAATCAACATGTATGGGATCAGAGTGGGGGAAGCCAAAGGCAGAACAATTCAGAAATTATAATTATGGAAGAACAGTCGATTACATAATAGGTTAAGAGGAATTGTTTTATTACTCTCAAGTATATATGAATAATAATCCTCTAATGAAAAACTGTCAGTGATCACTGCAAACTTGATAAGATTAAGAAGTGTTTATAAATTCATTAATTATCTTAGTGGCTGATACTGAATAGATAAAATATTTGAAAATAATTGAGTTTCGTAGACTAAAGGTTTCTGTTTTAACATTGTTTGTACTTCTCAATTGCTTATAATTATATTATATATGTAATATATATCACATTATAATATAATTTAACTTTTAGCTCAGCCTTTACATGACTTATAAAGAATTAGCTCGTATCAAAATAAATGATTTATCTACTGTTTTCAACCACTGGCATATAAAAAGTCCCACAGCTCCTCCCACCAAACTTCAACACAAGCAAACAATAAACAAAAAACTTACCTGGCATGTTCTTCAGGAAGTTTTCTTTGTCGCTGCATATGAAACATTAGATCTCCTCCATTAACATACTCTATGACAAAGAACAATCTAAAAAACAGGAGAGAACACATGAAACCAAGATCCAAAATAAGGTGGTGTAACTTTGCATTTTAAAACTATAGAGACCAGTCACAGCATAGAGAGCATTCTACATGATTCACCCTTAACAAAAATTACAGGAATTTGGTGGAAACAAAGGGTGACTGGAGTAGAAAGCTGTTTAATCACAGAAGATACAAGAAAGTAAATCAGAAAGATAATTTGTAACCTGCTACTTCTATTCTAAAGTATTGGGTTGGCCAAAAAGTTCGTTTGGGTTTTTCCATAAGATCGTAACGAAAAACCTGAATGAACTTTGTGGCCCAGCCAATAGTACCATTTGCAATCCAGAGCTCTCACTCCCACCCCAATTTTAGAATGTGCAATGTGTAAGTCATTTTCAACCGTCACTTAAGGCAAAAGAAGTTAGAATCTATCCCCCTAATTAAACTCTAGGAACATTTAAGTTCTAAAACTAGAATCTTGGTGATATTTAAAAGGTTGGATTTCAACTGCCATAATTATGAACTGGCTATTTTTTTTTTTTTTTTTTTGTGGTACGCAGGCCTCTCACCGTTGTGGCCTCTCCCATTGCGGAGCACAGGCTCCGGACGCACAGGCTCAGCGGCCATGGCTCACGGGCCCAGCTGCTCCGCGGCATGTGGGATCTTCCCGGACCGGGGCACGAACCCGTGTCCCATGCATCAGCAGGCAGACTCTCAACCACTGCATCACCAGGGAAGCCCTGGCTATTCTTTTTTTTTTGCCCAAAGCAGGTAATTTCCTAATGCTGATTCAATGTCAAATTGATATCACTGGTTGCAGTATGAGTAGCAGGAAATTACAAGCATAATACTGTTGTGTCTGTCTCCATGTGACTTCCACTTTAGGAATTACTGCAGAAAGGGTTCTTATTGTGTAATATACCAAAATGTGTAAAACCCAGGTATCATTCCATTATCTTTCTATCTTACCTGCTTTCTGTCTGGAAGCAAGAATGCAGCCCAACAAGAAAAGGGTGATTAGATGCCTGCTCAAAAACATGCTTCTCTGTCTGTACCCAGTCAATATCCTATTTTAAAATACAAAAGAAATCTATGTTAAACTGAAATGATATCATCAAAACGATGATAAATTTGTTCTAGTAATTCTATTACCATAAATGCAATTATTAACTAGGCTAAATATCAAAAGCATTGATAATCATGAAATAGTAATTTATATACAAAGAGAAAATACTACCAGTAAATCTTCTGATATTATGCAACAGTCTAGAAAATTTTACAAAGCTCAAGTACTTGCCCTTGATAATAATATGGTTTGATTTTTATTTTTTTATTTTTATTTTTATTTTTTTCTTTTTGCGGTATGCGGGCCTCTCACTGTCGTGGCCTCTCCCGTTGCAGAGCACAGGCTCCGGACGCGCAGGCCCAGCGGCCATGGCTCACGGGCCCAGCCGCTCCACGGCACATGGGATCCTCCCAGATCGGGGCACGAACCCGTATCCCCTGCATCGGCAGGCGGACTCTCAACCACTGCGCCACCAGGGAGGCCCTGATTTTTATTTTTAAAAAATCTAATAATCATCAGATAACTTTATTTATTTATTTATCTGGCTGTGTTGGGTCTTCATTGCTGCACGCAGCCTTTCTTGAGTTGTGGTGAGCAGGGGCTACTCTTTGTTGTGGTGCACGGGCTTCTCATTGTTGTGGCTTCTCTTGTTGCAAAGCACGGGCTCTAGGCGTGCAGGCTTCAGGAGTTGTGGCGCATGGGCTCAGTAGCTGTGGCTCAGTAATAGTCCATTGTATATATGTACCACATCTTCTTTATCCATTCATCTGTTGATGGACATTTAGGTTGTTTCCATGTCTTGACTATTGCAAATAGTGCTGCAGTGAACATTGGGGTGCATGTGTCTTTTTGAGTTATGGTTTTCTCTGGGTACATGCCCGGTAGTGGGATTGCTGGGTCATATGGTAGTTCTATTTTTAGTTTTTTAAGGAATCTCCATACTGTTCTCCATAGTGGCTATATCAATTTACATTCCCACCAACAATGCAAGAGGATTCCCTTTTCTCCACATCCTCTCCAGCATTTGTTGTTTGTAGATTTTCTGATGATGCCCAGTCTAACTGGTGTGAGGTGATACTTTATTATAGTTTTGATTTGCATTTCTCTAATAATTAGTGATGGTGAACAGGTTTTTATGTGCCTCTTGGCCATCTGTATGTCTTCTTTGGAGAAATGTCTATTTAGGTCTTCTGCCCATTTTTGGATTGAGTTGCTTGTTTTTTTAATATTGAGCTGCATGAGCTGTATATGTATTTTGGAGATTAATCCGTTGTCCATTGATTCATTTGCAAATATTTTCTCCCATTCTGAGGGTTGTCTTTTCATCTTGTTTATAGTTTCCTTTGCTGTGCAAAAGCTTTTAAGTTTCATTAGGTTCCATTTGTTTATTTTTGTTTTTATTTCCATTACTCTAGGAGATGTGTCAAAAAAGATCTTGCTGTGATTTATGTCAAAGAGTGTTCTCCCTATGTTTTCCTCTCTGAAACAACCATTATTAACCTTAACTTCTACAAACTTACAATTAGTTATATTGAAAATAAATGTGGGGCTTCCCTGGTGGTGCAGTGGTTGAGAGTCTGCCTGCCGTTGCAGGGGATGTGGGTTCATGCCCCGGTCTGGGAGGATCACACATGCCGCGGAGAGGCTGGGCCCGTGAGCCATGGCCGCTGAGCCTGCGCGTCCGGAGCCTGTGCTCCGCAATGGGAGATGCCACAACAGTGAGAGGCCCGTGTACCGCAAAAACAAAAACAAACAAAAAAAAAGAAAATAAATGTGATACTCAAAACTAATTATTTTATTACATGTAACTGTTATCTATGCTCTTGAGGTTATTTACAACTGTTACATCTGTACATAGTTGTGGCTCGCAGGCTCTAGAGTGCAGGCTCAGTAGTTGTGGTGCATGGGCTTAGTTGCTCCACAGGATATGGGATCTTCTCAGACCAGGGATCGAACCCATGTCCCCTGCACTGGCAGGCGAATTCTTAACCACTGCGCCACCAGGGAAGTCCCCATCAGGTAACTTTAAATATACCTTAAATAATCTGTTTGAAGCATGTATTTAGAAAAGTAGGCTGAAATAATAAGGCATAAACATTGAGGTTTTTTGTGGGAAACAGTCAGCCTTGAGAGCAGGCTGCGGACATGCCAGGCATGCCACCACTGCTCGAAGGGACTGTGCCTACTTGTTCTCCTCCTTGTTCCATTCCATGGGAGATAAATCACCAGGGCCCAGAGATCAGAAAGAATGTAAAATGAGACAAGCAAAGCTGTCTCTCCCCTGCACATGCAGGTTAGTTTTGATGATTCTGGGTTTATGGGTTTTCTCCCAGGGAAATTAAACTTGAGCCGAGACAGTCTGTAGATAATGTAAACCACCATCTGGCAACCTTCCTTTTTCTAGTCCATATAATCTGCAACTGTAGCGCAATAAAATTTGCCTTGCAACCATCAGTTGTCTTGGTCCTTCTGACCCCATTCGTTGGTGCTACTTCAGTTCCTTACCCCTTCCCTTCTGACCCTGGGCGGTGAAATCCTCTTTCTCCGGCTGGTTCATGGCAGTTTTTTTCTGAAATAGTACACTTAAGCCAACTTAACAGTTTAGAGGTAATAAAACGTCATTGTGCTTACCTCATCATCATTGACAAGCTCTTTTTTCACAACTTTCATTGCATAAATACGATCTGTTTTTTTTAATCGCACCAATAGTACTTTGGCATAACTTCCTCTTCCTATTACACGGAGCAAATCAAAATCCTGAAGACCTAAACTGGATGAAGCTTTGCCACTTTCCCT
Source organism: Mesoplodon densirostris (assembly GCF_025265405.1). Taxonomy (NCBI): domain Eukaryota; kingdom Metazoa; phylum Chordata; class Mammalia; order Artiodactyla; family Ziphiidae; genus Mesoplodon; species Mesoplodon densirostris. The sequence continues at coordinate 93,387,366 of NC_082665.1, read as the reverse complement.
GGTGTTCATTGCCTGTTGAGAACATTTATAGCAAACAGTTATACCTGAAGTATTTTGCATAACACAATATACTTCTAACACCTAGTTATACCTATAAGATTTTAAAATATTTTCTCATTTAAGTTCTTAATTAGTTTCTTATATCATTCTAAATGATATAGTCTAACTACTCAAGAGGTAGGATGAATTCATGAGTTGAGGTCAGAGGGGTGGTGTTAGGAAAGGAGAAGGAGCTGAAATCTGAGAAACATTGAAGGATGTCTTAAATCTGATAACTTTTGGGTATGGAGGCAGTGGAGACACATGAATAAAAAAATGACACTAACTTTGGTGACTGGGAGACTGGAGGTGGCACTGATAGAAAAATAAAGTGTGAGCACACGGTAAGATTGAGAGAGTTGATGAGATAATGAGCTCAGTTTTTCATACTGAAGTTAGAAGTTACAATGGGACATCAAGATGAAAGAGTCTGCCAGAAGCTTAATGTATGAAATCTGAGTTAAGCTACAGGCAGAAAACAAGCATGAGGCAGTTCAGCTAATGTAAAACATTCTTTTCTACACAATACCAAGACTCCTGTGGAATGACAAAGTCAGCCCTGTAATTCATTCACAAGTAGAAACTTAGGCTTCTGGAAATTTATAAAGAAGACTAAAGATAATCTTTTATTAGATGCCTGCAAAATTCCCAGCATACAACCAACAGATATACCCATGAGAATTAAGTATGAATTTTCTGAAGTGAAGAGTATCAGCAAAAGCAAGGAGCAAATTTTCAGAAAGATAAGCTAGTAAGCACAAAACAGGAAAAAAATAAGTATTATGAAAATTGAAGGAGGATGATTATCCAAAAGAAAATTTAGAAATAATAATCTGACTTGATAACAAGAATAAATAAAAAGGAGAGAAAGAAACCAGATTAGGGCACATTAAGAAAGCAGAAAATGGTAAAAAGATAAAGCAATGTGTAGACTTTAAATATGGTTAACTGGAAGCTATAAAAGAGAATCAAATGGAATGAAAGCACAGTTCCTTCACATAAACAATAATAAGGCTGAATGAAATGACAGAAGCCAGAAAACAGTGGCATGTCACCTTTTAAATGGCTAACCCCCCTCTCCCCCTTGCTTATCTACAATCCTACAGCCTGTAAAAATAGCCTTCAAAATGAAAATGAAATAAATACATTTTCAGACAAACAAAAACTAAGGAAATCCGTCACTAGTTGGTTCTCACTCAAGGAAATATTGAGTTCTTCAAGAAGAAGAAAGATGATCTCATATGGAAGGCAGACACACAGGAACAAAAGCAGAACAAAAAGAATAAAATGTGGATAAACCTAAATAAGGATTGACTGTTTAAAAACACTAACACAAACATACAGAATTTTAAAATATGACAAAAATAGCAGTAAAGACAGGAAGGGAGCATGAGTGAATTTAAAGTGTTCTAAGGTCCTTGCATATCCTGGAAAATAGTAAAAAGTATTATTAATAATTTGAATTAAATTTAAATAAGTTAAGGGTATAAGATGCAATCTCTAGAACAACCAGTAATAAAAAAGCAAAAGAATGTGAAACAAGCTAAAAGAGGTGAGAAAAAAAAAATTAACCCAAAAGAAGGCTAGAAAAGTAACATAAATAGATGATACAGAAAACATAGTAAATTGGTAGATTTAAATACAAATAAGTTGTTAGTTTAAATATACTTATATTAAATGTAACAATACATAAATATTAAAACACACTAAATACTACAGCTAAGGACTATCAAACCAGAGGGGGAAGTCCAATTCTATCATGTTAATAAGATATATATGTGTACAGAAAGGTTCAAAGTAAAAGGGTAAGAAACTATATACCACGTAATCACTAACCAAAAAAGAGCTGTAGCTAAAGTAACATGAGACAAAGTAGCTGTAGCCAACTGTGGTAGGCTGACTTCTATGAGGACCCCAGTGATCCCCACCTCCTAGTATTCATGCCCTTGTGTAATCCCCTCGAGTATAGGCTGGACCTAATGACTTGCTTCTGATGAAAAAAAATATGGCAAAAATGAAGGGATGGCACTTCTGAGACTAGGTTACAAAAGACTGTGAGGTCTGTTTTGCTGGCATTCAATCTCTGGATCTTATTGCTTGCTTGCTCTGATGAAGCAAACTACCTTGCTGTGAGCTGCCCTATGGAGAGGCCACATGGCAAGGAACTGAATCCTGCCAACAATGAGGTGAGTAAGTATGGAAGCAGTTTCTTCCTCAGTTGAGCCTTGAGACGACAGCAGTCTTTGCCAGTACACTGATTGCAGCCTCTAAGGGACTCTGAGACAAGAACCTGGATTCCTGACCCACAGAAATGATGACATAATAAATTTTGTTGTTTTAAGCCACTATATCTTAAGGTAATTTGTTACACAGCAATTACTTAACATAAGGACTTTAGGCAAGGAAGCATTACTACAAATAGAGAGGGGTATTTCTTTATGAAAAAGCATTAATCCAATGTAAGATATTATGATTCTAAATCTACATGTACTCAATAACATAGCCTCAAAATATGTAAAGCAAAAACTAACAAAACTAAAAGGGACAGGTAAATTCTAAATGAAACCTGTTTGCAGAGAAAGAACATGCAGTCAGTGAGGTAACAGAAGACTGAATAACACTGTTACTACTCTTGACTTAATTGATCTGTATAGAATACTGCACCCAACAACTACAGAATATATTATATTCAAAAATACATATGGAACATTCACCAATGCCTGTGTGCTTGGTCTTCAAGCAAGTTTCAAAAAAGTTCAAAAGACTGAAATCACACAGAATAGAATACATTCTCTGACCTGCAGCAGAATTAAGCTATTCAATACAATAATAAAAAAAATTCCCACGTATCTGAAAATTAATTAGTATAACAATACTTTTAAATAATACATGGATCAAAGAAATCATAATACAGATTAAGATATATTTAAAAGTGAATGACACAGATGGCCAGTAGGCAAATGAAAAGATGCTCAACATCACTAATTATTAGAGAGATGCAAATCAAAACCACAATGAAATACCACCTCACACCAGTCAGAATGGCCATCATTAAAAAGTCTACAAATAACAAATGCTGGAGAGGGTGTGGAGAAAAGGGAACCATCCTACACTGTTGGTGGGAATGTAAGTTGGTACAGCCACTAGGAAAACTATATGGAAGTTCCTCAGAAAACTAAAAATAGAATTACCATATAATCTAGCAATCCCACTCCTAGGAATATACCAAAACTATAATTCAAAAAGACAAAACTGGACAAAACTATAATTCAAAAAGATACATGCACCACTGTGTTCATAGCAGCACTGTTCACAATAGCCAAAACATGGAAACAACCTAAATGTCCATCAACAGGTGAATGAATAAAGAAGATGTGGTACATATATACCATGGAATACTACCCAGCCATAAAAAAAAGAGAATGAAATAATGCCATCTGCAGCAACATGGATGCAACTAGAGATTATCATACTAAGTAAGTCAGAAAGAGAAAAACAAATTCCATATGATATCACTTATATGTGGAATCTAAAATATGGCATAAATGAACCTATCTACAAAACAGAAACAGACTCATAGACATAGAGAACAGATTTGTGGTTGCTGGGGGCAGGAGTGGGGGTGGGGGAGGGATGAACTGGGAATTTGGGATTAGCAGATGCAAACTATTACATTTAGAATGGATAAACAACAAGGTCCTAATGTATAGCACAGGGAACTATATTCAATATCCTGTGATAAACCATAATGGAAAAGAATATTAAAACAAGAATGTATTAAAAAAAAGTGAATGACAAAAAAGCATAAGGAAATAATGAGAAGAGAAATCAATGCAATAGAATAGGATATAAGAATTCAACAAAGAGCCAAAAGTTAGTTCTTTGAAAAGACTAATACATTGACATCCCCTTGGCAAAACTGATGAAGAAAAAGGGAACGCACAGTAACTTTTTATCAGGAGTAAAAAAGGATATCATTTCATATTCTCAGCAATTAACAACTTTGTGTCAATAAATTTGAAAATTTAGGTTAGACAAATTCCAAGAAATAACACAAGAGGAAACAGAGAAGCTAAATTGCCCTAGATCTATTCAGAAATAGAACAAAGAATGAAATCCTTCCCACGAAACAAACAAACAAACAAAACAAAACAAACAAACCCTCCAGGCCCAGAGTGCTTTTCTGGTGAATTCTTCCAAAAAATGTAAGAAAGAAATAATGTCAATCTTATAAGAATTCTCCTTGGGAACAGGAAAAATTCCAAAATCATTTTATGAGCCCAGTATTATTTTGATACCAAAACTTCACAATCCAATACAAAAAGGGAAAATTACAGGTCAATGATTCTTGTTAATTTTTTCAAAAACCTAAATTAAATATTGGCAAATCAGATCTACCAATATACAAAGAGGATTATACATCATGACACAGGGAGTTTATTCCAGAAACGAAAAACGGGCTTAACATTTGAAATTTACTGAAATTGGGCTTCCCTGGTGGCGCAGTGGTTAAGAATCCACCTGTCAACGCAGGAGATATGGGCTCGAGCCCTGGTCGGGGAAGAACCCACATGCCGCGGAGCAACTAAGCCCGTGCACCACAACTACTGAAGCCCACGCACCTAGAGCCCATGCTCCGCAATAACAGAAGCCACTGCAATGAGAAGCCCGTGCACAGCAATGAAGAGTAGCCCCTGCCTGCCGCAACCAGAGAAAGCCCACACGCAGCAACGAAGACCCAACACAGCCAAAATAAATAAATAAATAAATTTAATTTAAAAAAAAAAAAAGAAAGAAATTTACACATGATCAACTCCACAAATGCCATAAAATGTTGTTGATAAAGTTCAACATCTTGGGCTTCTCTGGTGGCGCAGTGGTTGAGAGTCTGCCTGCCGATGCAGGGGACACGGGTTCATGCCCCGGTCCGGGAAGATACCACATGCCGTGGACCAGCTGGGCCCGTGAGCCATGGCCGCTGAGCCTGCATGTCCGGAGCCTGTGCTCCGCAACGGGAGAGGCCACAAGAGTGAGAGGCCCGCGTACCGCAAAAAAAAAAAAAAAAAAAAAAGAAAAATTCAACATCTTTTCAAGATGAAAACAAAAATCTTAGCAAACTAGGAATAGAGACAAAGTCCCTCATTCTGATAAGGGTATCTACAGAATAAAAACCTATAGCAAACATCAAACTTAATGATAAGATATTGGAAGATTTCCCTCTGAGATGCGGAACAAGACAATAATATCTGATTGTCACTTCTTGTCAACATTATTTTGGCCATTTATAGAGGTCCTTGCTAACTCAATAAGGTAAGAAAACTGAAAAAAATCTATAAGATTGGAAAAGGAAGAAATGAAACTATTATTCATGATAAGATGATCATATATTTAGAAAATCTAAGAGTATCTTTAGATAGTTATTAGAATTAACAAGTGAATTTAGCAAGGTCTCAGGATACAAGGCAATTTAGGAAAAAAACCTTATTTCCATATAACAATATTAAATAGACAATTAAATTTTAAAAGAATACCATTTACCTCCAATACCTCTAGTGGAAGAACTTTGAAAAGTATAAAACACTGAGAGAAATGAAAGAAGACCTAAGTCAATGGAAGAACATGTCATGTTCATGGATGAGGACTTAATATTGTAGATATCACTTTTCCTGAAATTGATCAACAGGTTTGGTTTATTTCCTTGATTCTATGGAAACTAGTGAGCTAATTCGAAAATTTACATGGAAATTCAAAAAGCTAGTATGAGTAGCCAAGATAATTCCCAGAACAAAGTAGAACTTTACTAGATATAAAAGACTTATTATAAACCTATAATAATAATGACAGGGCTTCCCTGGTGGCGCAGTGGTTGAGAGTCCGCCTGCCGATGCAGGGGACACGGGTTCGTGCCCCGGTCCGGGAAGATCCCACATGCCGCGGAGCGGCTAGGCCCGTGAGCCATGGCCACTGAGCCTGCGCGTCCGGAGCCTTTGCTCCGCAACGGGAGAGGCCACAACACTGAGAGGCCCGTGAACGGCAAAAAAAAAAAAATAATAATAATGACAGCATGATATCAGCATAAGAATAAATAAATGATGGAAAATAAAAAAGAATCCAGAAATAGACCATGTAATGGGCATATAATTGATGAAAAGATACCTCTGCAGAATAATGGAGGAAAGTATAGTCTTTTCAATGTCTTCAATAATCTTCAAAAAGACAAAGATTTCTTAAACAGGCCCCAAAATCTCTACCCAAAAAAGAACAGACAGATGTACACAGCCCTCAGAATGGGAGAAAATATTTTCAAATGAAGCAACTGACGAAGGATTAATCTCCAAAATATACAAGCAGTTCATGCAGCTCAATATCAAATAAACAAACAACCCAATCCAAAAATGGGCAGAAGACCTAAATAGACATTTCTCCAAAGAAGATATACAGATTGCCAACAAACACATGAAAGGATGCTCAACATCATTAATAATCAGAGAAATGCAAATCAAAACTACAATGAGGTATCACCTCACACCGGTCAGAATGGCCATCATCAAAAAATCTGCAAACAATAAATGTTGGAGAGGGTGTGGAGAAAAGGGAACCCTCTTGCACTGCTGGTGGGAATGTAAACTGATACAGCCACTATGGAGAACCGTATGGAGGTTCCTTAAAAAACTAAAAATAGAACTACCATATGACCCAGCAATCCCACTACTGGGCATATACCCTGAGAAAACCATAATTCAAAAAGAGTCATGCTCCACAATGTTCACTGCAGCACTCTTTACAATAGCCAGGACATGGAAGCAACCTAAGCGTCCATCAACAGATGAATGGATAAAGAAGATGTGGCACATATATACAATGGAATATTATTCAGCCATAAAAAGAAATGAAATTGAGTTATTTGTAGTGAGGTGGATGGACCTAGAGTCTGTCATACAGAGTAAAGTAAGTCAGAAAGAGAAAAACAAATACCATATGCTAACACATATATATGGAATCCAAAAAAAAAGTGGTTCTGATGAACCTTGGGGCAGGACAGGAATAAAGACACAGACGTAGACAATGGACTTGAGGACACGGGGAGGGGGAAGGGTAAGCTGGGACGAAGTGAGAGAGTAGCATTGACATATATACACTACCAAATGTAAAATGGATGGCTAGTGGGAAGCAGCTGCATAGCACAGGGAGATCAGCTCGGTGCTTTGTGACCACCTAGAGGGGTGAGATAGGGAGGGTGGGAGGGAGTCGCCAGAGGGAGGGGATATGGGGATATATGTATACATATAGCTGAATCATTTTGTTACACAGCAGAAACTAACACAACATTGTAAAACAATTATACTCCAATGCAGATGTTAAAAAGAAAAAAATCAAGAACATCTGTTCATCAATGATACCATTAACACAGTGAAAATACAAGCTATTGAGTGGCAGAATCTATTTGCAATATATAACGGATAAAAGCTTAATGCTGAGAATATACCAAAAACTCCCACAAATCGTTACAAGGGCAGACCACTCACTTTTTTAAAAGAGATATAAACAGACACTTAACTAAAGATTATATCCAAATGGTCAATAAATATATGAAAAGGTACGCAGCAGGGAAATGCACATAAAAAGTACAACATTCAACAGGTTGGCTAAAATTTAAAAGACATACTACACAACGTGTTGATGAGGATGTGGAGCAAATCAAACCCTCACACATTGTTGGTGAAAGTATAAATTGATACAAGTACTTTGGGAAACTGCTTGGCATTATTTACTAATGTACACAAGACTCAGGAATTCCACTCCTAGTTATGTACCTAACAGAAATGCTTAAATATGTGCACCAAACTACATTTACAAGAATGTTCATAGCAGCATATCATAATAATCCCAGTCCAGTGGGGGGAAGTCAACAGAATAGATAAATTGAAACAACAGTGAAAATAAATGATATACTGCTATATAAAACATGGCTGAACCTCACAAACACAATATTGAACAAAAGAAGCCAGAAACAAAACATACTGTGTGACTCCATTTATAAAAAGCTTGGGGAAAAGAGGAAAACTAATCTGTGGTGTTAAGACTATGGTTACTTGAAGGGAGGAGGGAATGTCAGAGGAGGGAATGGAGAAGGCACAAGATGGGCCCCTGGGATGTGTAGTAGGTCCTATTTATTCATCTGTGTGGTCATTATGTAGTGTCCACTCTGTGAAAATTGACCCAGGTATATACCCATGATTTGTGCACTTTGCTCTATATTATTCTTCAATTTTTAAATGTATTAAAAGTCTTGAAAATAAAACCAAATGAGTCTTTGGTAAACAACCAAACCAATAAATAATATTTAAGGCAATGAGAAATTCCAAAAAGAACAAAAAGCTATAAAATAACATCAAGGATCAAACAAAAGGAAACTTTACCAACTCATGGTGCCAGAAGAACAGAGAATTTGTTCCTTATTATTAAGAATTTCCTCCTTTGGATGACTCATTGTCAACCAATGAACAAAATATGAAAGATGTGGTTACACTTGCAGGACAGATTATGAATGTTAATAACCTTGGCAGCATAAAAGTAAATATGTAGCTAAAAGAGGAAAGCTGGAAGAAAGAGAAAGGATGGCTAAAGGAGAGTCAAGGTATTGACTAAATTGATGGAATAATAAACTGAGATAGATTAAATAGGTAACCAACAGATGTGCTTCAAAACAGTACAGGAGTGAGGCAAGCTGGTAGACAAAACATGTACGGACAATTGTTTTAACTGGGTAATGGACACAGGAGCTTGGAATAGTATTATTTACTTTTATTGATGTTTGAAATTTTCTGTAATAAAAAGGTTACCCAGAGTAAAACATGATACACCTATCAAACATTGGAAAGAGAAGAGAAAAGCGGGGGGGAGCCGGGGGGCGGGGTATTGTACTAGTTTAAACCTTTCATGGTTAGAAATATATAAAGTTGAAAAATTGAAAAAGAGAGGTATAAACATTCTGGACACAACTAGAAATGCCTAAAAGGGGTTGCCTCTCAGAAGTCAGAGTGGAAGTGGAAGGTGTGAGGCACGATAAATCTTTTTTACTATAAGCTTTTTTCAAGAAATTGGTTATCATTTTAATTAAACTGTTTTAAAAGCTGATAAAATGTTTAATAGTCAGAAAAAAGATGGGCAGTTAAGATGCTTAATGATTTATATTTTAAATAAACAATTTGCCCATAAAATGGAAGGATCTATATTTTAAACAATACTACCAAGTATTCTAAATGCCATTCTTAAATACATTATAATTTTTAGATTATGCTATCTTAAATGAATATAAGTTATCCCACCAGATTATTTCTTAATTTAAATGATTTTAGCAATTTAATTATTGAATTAACTCAGAATAAAACCCTAGAATCACTAAAAATCATCCCTACAAAATTATGATCTAAAATTTAAGCAAGTCAATTTGCCATATTTTTAAACTGTCACATTAAAAAGCTGATGACATAATGTACCATAAGACTAATTAATTATCTTACCTCCTTTTCTTCACCAACTTGGTCCAAACTCTCATGACTTGAAGGATTATATGGAATTACTAAAAAAAAATCCCAAACATTAAAAACAAAAGAGAAAAACATAGTATACATTAACTGAGTTACACTTAAAATTTTCTCGATTTGATTTTTCTTAGTTTTTATTTCTGAATAAGTGTTCATCATTTAAAATTGAGTATCTGTCCTACTAATAACAAATTATACATAAATACCAGTTAAATTCTAATCTTTAATGAGGGTAAAGAGAGGAGGAACCAATCAATAGCCAAGTACTGATTTTAACAAATACTTTTGCTGTTTAAAAAAAATTTCTCTTCTTTACAAATTAATCAATTCCTTCCAAAAGGGTGACTCTATAAACCCTACTTAATTATATTAGTATGATTGAGGCATAGTGATAGAGGGTCTCTAGTTTGGACTCAACTGGACTCCAGGCTTCTATTCCTTAAAGCTACCTGGGTCAAAAAAAAAAAAAGGCCTACATTTCATACAACCAGCTTCTTCCATGAACAAGATACTAAATTCTGTCCTTCCAGAAAAACTCCCTTGTTTTCTTTTTCTTGATTCATCCCAGATCAGGCTGCTCTGTCCCATTTAATTGCTCTCCAAATTTCCCAGAGACATATTTAAGGTTTTGTATCTACTAGACATTTGGGTTTTTTTTAGACATTTGAACTCACACGATCTTTTTTGAATTGTCTATACAGCATCTCTGTATCTTTTAACATCATTTCTTCATCTCATAATAGAGTTTTTAATAAAAACAGGTCACTTGAATATAGTCAATACGGTCTACAAAATCAGTATGTTTTCATTATTGAAAAAAAGTAGGTTTGCTGAATATAAAGGGGTCTCAAAAGAAATTTATCTGAATTAAAGAAAATAACCATTTGTTGTAGTTTACATAGTTGTCTTTTTAAAATGCCAAACGTATGTTAACTACTGAGACTGATGTTAACACCACAAAATATGGTTACCTAGCTTTTATTTGGGAAGAATATAAATGTCTTTAAATTTAGGTATAAGATTCACACAAAGAAGTCTTTAAATGACACTTTGTTAATGAGCAATGGTTAGTGCCAGTGTCATTCTTACCTGTCTGTGCATGGTCTGAGTGCATGGATGACTGGTCCATGGGCATCATTGGTTCCTACAAATCATTTCCAAAGATACAGTAACTTAGTACATTCTTTTGAAACCCCAATACCTCTATAAATCCAGAAACAACATCATTTCGATGAGACACAGCATATTAAAATTTAATTTGAAACTTAACTTAATAAGTGAGAATTACATTACTACACATAATTTATTTTAAATTTTATTATATGTGAAACCATACAACATTCCTATGAATGACGTAATGTTATCACATTTTACAGATCACAGAAAAAACACAAAACTAATTTCAGACTATCAATTAGAAATCAAATTAAACTCCTATATACTCTGATTTATTTCTCCTCTATACCACCTATTCTTCCTTTGAGCTCCACATACTCACTTTAAGTCTTTGGCAAAAGGAGTCTTAGTATAGAGTTACTTAGCTGATGTCCAGAAACAGACTTCAAGATGTCTATAAACTTCTTCAAATTATATGTAAAATTTTATGGGTTTCCCATTTTTCTGAAGATTCTCAAAGGGGTCAGTGACCCAAAAAAGGAAGAGAAATACCTCCAAGAAACTAACTGCCAGTAGCCTCAGGAACAATGCTAATTGAAACCAAAACCTTACTTATTCATTAATTTTGGACCAAGGTTTAATGAATACCAGCAAGAAAGAATAAACTTGAGAAGCAGCATTAGTTATAAAGTTATACTTTTAAGCCTGCCTTAAAAATAAGCTCATGGGTTTTTCAATGTGTTTAGCACCATCCTAAAATATCAATAGAATCACTAACACTGCCCTCTTTCCTTCTACATTTATGAACTCACACAAGTCATTCCATTGCCTAAGAATACTCAAGAATATCAACAGTAACCTGGATAAATTATGTTCACAATTTTTGGCCTTCTGCTGTTCCTTAAAACTGGCTTTTTACCTCCCTAACTATAAACCCATTTGTAAACTTACATGAACTGGCTAAATAATTCTACTACCAACAAGCCACCAGTAATAACCTACTTCCACAATGTCCAAAGAAGGTACTATGAATAAACATGGTATAATCATTCTAAAAGATAACTTAGAAAGATGAACCCAGATCTTTTTAAAAACACATATCCTTTAAACCAGTAATTCTACTTCTGAATCCTTAAGAAAATAATAAGATTTATTTACCAGGAAGTTCATTATGATTTTCCTCATAGGAAAATTTAGAAAACAACTCAAATGTTCAATCATGGGGAACAGATTAAATAAATTATGGTATAAACACATAAAATACTTTGCTAAAAATGATGAAGATATAGATAGATATAGAAAGATGACCAAAATCTATTGTTCAGTGAGAAAAATGGGTTAGAAAATAGTACAAATATGACCTCACTTTTGTTAAAAAGTATGTAAAAGTACGAGACATAACCAAACATTGTATGCCTTCTGATGGATAAACACACCACCTTCTATGAAATAGTCTCAAAACAACCCACAAAAAACCAAAAACCAGAATCTAATCAAACCTCTACATTCAACTATAATATACAGAAAATAAAGAGGACAGGGGAACATTTTAAACATAACCATGGAGAAGCAAAGAGAAAAATTCTGAATCACTTTAAATGACAACACAGTTTCTTCTATAATTAAACTGTAAGGGAAAAAAGAGAGAGAGATGAAGAATCAGTAAATTTAAAAATATCTAAGACATATCAATCAACTGTAAATATGGTCAATCAATTGCAAATATGAACTTCATTTAAATCCTGATTCATCACAATGAAAATTATGAAAACAAAATTATTTATAACATTTATGTGACAACTGAAATTTTGAACATTGCCTGGATGGATATTTGATATAAGGAATTTATTTTTTAGCTACTTTTAAAAAACAGTCCTTATCTTTTAGAGGTACATACAGAAATACATCTGGAATTTGTTTCAAAACAATATAGGATGAGGGCAGGTTAAATGGGTGGGGTATAGATGAAACGAGATTGGTCATGAGGTGGTAACTGTTGGAGCTAGATGACTGGTATATGGAAGTTCATTATACTCTATAGAAAAATTTTAAATGTTTATGCATATAAATTTGCATACTTCTGGAAGAATATACACTAAATGACAATTACCTTTAGATGGTAGATTTCATGGGGGTTTTTGTTTAATTTTTCTTTATTCATTTTTATTCTCTATTTTTTCTATAATGAACTTGTTTTAATTTCATATTTAAAATAGAAAGTGAAAAATAAAAATTTTAAATGCAAAAACTCACCAGTAATCTCACACTTTACATAGCTAACATGAAGACTCTGACTCTTCTCACCTGATCTCTGTTTAGTATAGATGCTAGAATAATGCGAGCTATAAACTAAAGAGTTTAGCTTAAAGAAGAGAGAAATATCTTTTAAATGGTTCTCCTTACATTTTCCTAATTTAGACCAAATCATTTTGTAGCAGGTCAAACAAAGAAGTTAACCATATCCTACAAACAAATTTGTAATAACAATTCCAAAATTCACACGTTAACTGGACTCCTAAAGTATTCCTACCCACATTCTGTAACAACACTGTTGAGCTGTGTGATTCCTTAACACCCCCCTATTTTAGCCTTCTGTTCTAGCAGTGTTATCAAAAATGCTCTATAAAAAAAAATTAGACAACAGTGTCTTACCGGTGGCAAAGAATGCCGCCCACATTCAATTGTTACAAGTTTGTGGCACTTCTTATGAACCAGGAGTTTGCAGTTGATGCACTTATATCCCTGACGTCCAAGCCCCCATATTCGGTCAGTGCAGATGGCACAATGAGCACGCTGGAGAAAGTAATTCAACAGTATTTTATTAACAAAAAAAAGGTCATAATCATTTCCCAACAGTTTGCTCATAAAATAGTGAAAGTAAGTGGCTTTCTTCTCTAACTCAATTCCCTTCATCATACATAACTTTTCCAAAGCTATGATGATCATGGGAAAATAAACAGAAAGGAGAGCTTGTTTTAAAGAGACTGAAATTTGCAACCATGTTGTTTCCTAAGTCCACGAATTTTCAGTCTTCACCTAATTAAGTTCAGAGTAACGACAATAGGAAAAGTGAATTAAACTTGAAAAACCCATGGCAGAAAAAGCTGTGCAAGGACTCCCAAGCAAACATAAACCTATCAGTCTGTTCAGAGGTCAAACCGAAGCCCTGTTCTCTTTTTTTAAAATTAATTTTTATTAAGGAGTATAGTTGCTTTACAAAGTTGTGTTAGTTTCTACTGTACAGCAAAATGAATCAGCTATGCATATACATATATCCCCTCTTTTTTGGATTTCCTTCCCATTTAGGTCATCACTGCTCTCTTAAAGAGCAACACCTAAAGTGACTTCTCACTTCAAAGCTTTTTAAATATCAGTGCTACTGGGAACAGGAATTTGGGAACCTCGGGTGGTGGCTTCTATTACATTAATGAATTGAGAACACAGCACGAGTTCTAGAATAGAAATGGATAAGTTATCAACAGTAGTTAAAAACATGGACTTCTGGAGACAGACTGATCTCCAACCTTGGCTCTGCCACTTACTAGCCGTGTCATCTTGGGCAAGTTATCTAACCATCCTGCACCTCAGTTTCTTCATCTATAAAATGGAAATACATAGTACCTCTCTCACAAGGTTGTTGCAGGGATTAAATGAGTCACTATATGGCAAGCATTCAGAAAAGTGCCTGGTACATACTGAAAGCTAGATAAATGTCTTCTGCAATTATCATTTTCTAAAACAGGGAAAACTAAAAAAAATTTACAACAGTAAATGGTTTGCAAAATAAACCTTGCTTATTTTCTGGCTGTCTTGAATTATATTTTAAAAAATCCAACTTTCTTACAGCTAGGGTAACCATATAACTAATCATCCAAGCTGGAACATTTTTATGAGTCAAGGAGATGCTATTAAAAATTACCTCAAGATAACAGATGTACTAACCCAGGCAAACTGGGAATTTTAGGTCACCCTACTTACTCCTTTAGAAAGGAATAACAGTAGAGAGGAAAAACCCAGATTTCTCAAATTATCAATATTCAGCAGACTAAGGTTTACCCTGTTGAAACGCTTGGCTTGAAAAGTGTGGCCATTTGCACAATAAAGCTTTCTCCAGCGGCGTGCACCTCGGCGGTAGATGGATTCTGAAGAGAGATTAAAAGTTAAAAAAAAGAAAGGAAGAAAAAAAAAGAGCAACTGTGAATATAAAGTCACTTTATAATTGTCTGTGATTTTTTTCATGATATTTCATTGCAGGAAAAAAAAATATTGATAAAAATCTGAAAGTGAAAAAATAAAAGTCATCAAGAGACTAGGCTTTTCTGTTTTTTAATTGTCCCCTAACTTTTAATTTTGAAAAAATTTTAAGCCCACAGAAAAGTTGAAAGAATAGAACAATAAACATCTCCATCCTTCACCTACATTTATCTATTACTATAATTCTGCCACATTTGCTTTCTTCTCTATTTACACATACACTTTTTTTTCTGAATCATTTAAAAATAAATTGCAGACATCATAACACTTCATCGTTAAATACCTAAGTATCCATTGCCTGAGATTAAGGACACTCCCCCTAATTCTATTTAACCATAATACCATTATTGTGTCTTAGAAAATTAACATTAATTAAATATCACCTAATATACACTTCATCTGCTAATTTCCCTATTTGCTTGAAAAGTGTCTTTCATAGTTTTCTTTTTCTCTCCAGGATCCAATCAAGATTCAGGCACTGAATTTCATTACTATACCTTTTTTGTCTCTTTAATGTATGCTAAAACATTCAGTCTATCTTATTTGTTGTTGTTTGCTTTTCATGATGTTGAAAGAGTCTAGGCAGATGTCTTATATCGTGACCTACATTCTGGATTTGTCTGTTTCCTCATTAGACTCAAATCTATTATGGATTTGTAACACACTTCCCAGATAAAAAAAAGGATTCCCAGATAAAAAGTATTAAATACTTTTGGCAAAAATAATACACAGGTGATGTATATTTCTTACTGCATCTCATCAAGAAATATACAAATGTGAGATTGTTGACTCCCACTACGTGTTCAATCACTCTGTTAAAGGCAGTGATGGTTAGTTTTCTTCTTTGTAAAGGTACATTTTTGTAAATACCGTATAAGGGACATTTTGTAACCACAAGAATATTCTCTTCGTAACAACCTTTTATGCAATGGTTTTTATATTTTTTAATAGCTTTAACTATTCTAAATAAATTCCCTAAACAAAGAGGTTCCATGAGATCAAATCAAGCCCACCGGTGTAATTTTGGGTAAGTCAATCACTGTTACATATATTGTCTATTAGTCATCCCACAGTAATAATAATCACTGCGGAAATTCCATTAGGTTTCTAAACTCATTTTATTTTTTTGGCTGCATCGCGTGGCTTGCGGGATCTTAGTTCCCGACCAGGGATCAAACCCATGCCCCCTGCAGTGGAAACGCGCAGTCCTAACCACTGGACCACCAGCGAATTCCCTCAAAACTCATTTTAAAGCAAATGTAGCACTGGGTCTACTATTTAAAATTAAGATAGAAAGAAATGGGTGAAATACTCTGAATTAGAAATCCTGAGACAGCATAATACAGAACCTGAAATATATATGCTTTCATTTTTAATTATTTATTCTGTTAGGAGTAACCAAAGTAGAAAGTTTGTTAATATCTTAACCTAAAAGAACATCTTATTTCAGAAACTTTCATGAACTACAACCTGATATATCTTAAATTTAAACATGTTAATGTTGCCTAGGAATTAAAAGAGCCAAGAGATCACTTTAATGGTTATCAATTTTCCTCCATGCTCTAGTTTAGTAATATTAATTATACTGGAGAGGAGTGTATAAAAATGCCCACCAGCAAATTTTACAGTGGGAAAGTGAGCACGAAATACAATGAAAAGGTAGGAAAAGACATTTTATCTGGCAAGTGTGCTACAGACCCATAATAGATTTGCAGATGGGACTCTGCAACCAAGATTTGCTATAATGGCAAGTTTTCCAAAACTCTGGCCTGGACAAAGGAGAGCTGCTTCTCCAACACCTCTGTGAAGGCAGCCCACACTGGCTGTAATCCATCTGCCACTGGAAACCCAATGAAATGCTCCTAGCTGAATCCAAACCTAAATTTTTCACTACTGCTTCAGAGGCCTACCTACGCCTTATATTTCCCCACCTTCCTATAAAGTACATAGCCCTCATTCAACACTATATACAAACACCCAGTTCTTTAATTTTTCCTTTTCACCAAGTTGCACGAAGAGTTACAGAATTAAAAGTTTAGAGCTATTTCACTTAATACAAAGCAAAACATTTACTACTATTCCTTCTAAAGTCATGGATATGTATAGAAACCAAAAATAAAAATGAGTTGCCTAATGTCTACAACCTATAAATTATACCATACATTAAATTCAAATTTGGTATATATATGGTAATATCAAATATATATACATATACACATATATATATATATATGAATATATACATATAAACATATTCAAATTCCATCAGACCAAATAGTTGCCTCTTTCAATTCATCTCATTAATGCTAACCACTAGCTTAGATATTCAAAAGAAAGTTTCATAACAATTCTTAAGGATGCATGCTAAAGTATTTAGAGGTAAAGTGTCATATCAGCTTACTCTCAAAGGGTACACACAAAAAAAATAAAAATAAAACAAGTGTTTGTTATGTAAATACACGTATGCATGTGTGTGTACAGATACAGAGATAAAGCAAACATAGAAAATGTTAATAATTGGTGAATCTTGGTAAAGATATATGGGTATCTTTGTTTTCAATGTTTCTGTGTTTTTTCAACTTCTCCATAGGTTTGAAATTTTCCAAAATTAAAAAACAGGAAATGGGGACATCTCTGGTGGCACAGTGGTTAAGAATCCGTCTGCCAATGCAGGGGACACGGGTTCGATCCCTGGTCCGGGAAGATCCCACATGCCCCGGAGCAACTAAGCCTGTGCACCACAACTACTGAGCCTGTGCTCTAGAGCCCGTGAGCCACAACTACTGAGTCCACGTGCCACAACTACTGAAGCCCATGCACCTAGAGCCCATGTTCTGCAACAAGAGAAGCCACCGCAATGAGAAGCCTATGCACCACAACGAAGAGTAGCCCCTGTTCGCTGCAACTAGAGAAAAGCCTGAGCGCAGCAACAAAGACCCAACGCAGCCAAAAATAAACTAATTAATTAAAAAAAAAAACAGGAAAGGACTTAAAATCAACTTAATTTTCCTTTCAAATGCACAACGGACATTTATGTCAGTAAGTTGTAATTAAAAACTGCCTCATTTGGGGACTTTCCTGGTGGCGCAGTGGTTAAGACTCTGCATTCCCGATGCAGGGGGCTCAGGTTCAATCCCTGGTCAGGGAACCAGATACCACATGCATGCTGCAACTAAGAGTTTGCAGGCCACAACTAAGTAGCTGGTGAGATGCAACTAAGGAGCCTGCCTGTCGCAACTAAGACCCAGCACAACCCAATAAAAAAATATGTTTTTTTTAATTAAAAAAAATAAAAACTGCCTCATTTCGATTTGGGAAAAGTAGACTTTAGACAGTTTACTAATATACTCTAAATTAGACTGAAGAATGGAAAAGAAATCAAATGAATTAAAAGTTCTATTTCTGATTTCTCTCGTGCCACTGTATCATAAATAACTCTATTCAAAGGTATGAAGTATACAAACACTCACTATCTTCTCCTGGACAAGGCATTCCAGGACGTTCTGGTACACAAGGGAATACTGAAAAACAACAAACTAAAATTAATACAGCATATTTAAAACACACAAATTACACATAATTTTAAATTCAAATATCACATAAATTGATCTAAATTTAAACCTGACCCTCTCTTGACACAAGATACTTAACATATGGTCAGTACTATTTTTGGAAGGGACCCATTTTACCAAGGCTATAATAAAAGAAATTCTTACAAAAGTGAACATCCATAAACAATGCATTAGAAGCTCAAATTACTCATTCCAATCCCTATTACATCACGAATTGATTTTTTTTTTGGTCATTAGAGAAATCATTAACTACTTCCTTAAATCCTCATTGTAGTGACAAATTTGCTAGGATGAAGAATTAAAATTACAAAGTGTATACAAATATAAACATAAGCCACTACAGTTTTTTAAAGATGTATACTAAACTTAGGAATAAATTAACATTAAAAACAGTACCCAGGGCCTCCCTGGTGGCGCAGTGGTTGAGAGTCCGCCTGCCGATGCAGGGGATACGGGTTCGTGCCCCGGTCTGGGAGGATCCCATATGCCGTGGAGCGGCTGGGCCCGTGAGCCATGGCCGCTGGGCCTGCGCATCCGGAGCCTGTGCTCCGCAACGGGAGAGGCCACAACAGTGAGAGGCCCGCATACCACAAAAAAAAAAAAAAAAAAAAAAAAAAAAAAAAACAGTACCCAAATCCAAAAATACAAGTTTTGTCTTAGGAGCTATAGATTTATAAAAATGCTAATTTAAAACATTTTTATAAAGAGATAGAATATAATGAAATCATACATTTATAAACATCTAGTCAACTCTTTGTAGTCTGTGATGTACAAAAAAGGACATGGTTTTGAGCACAGAGTATGGGAAACACAGTTCCTGGAATATTTTTAAAAGTTGAAATATAAGCTAAGTTCTGAAAACAGATCTCTGATATAGCATAAAAAGCAATAAAGCTTAAAACAAATAATTTCTTTAAACATTCTCTGTAGTTTTATTCTAGACAGAGATGACCAAAGGAAGACTTCTAACATTCTTCCAGGATCTCAACAAATTAGAGTATGAATCCCATGGGAGCCACTATGTCAAATTCTGAAGGGAGACAAAAATCAAACTATTTTTTTAAAAAAATCACACTGTAAAGGAAAATACAAAGGAATAATAACACGGTATTGAAATAAGTCATTATATTGAGGGGAGATTTATATTTGTTTCAAGTTGTAAAGAGTTCCCTAGGTCTAGTCTCCTAAGGCTCCCAAAAATGTTATGTGAAATACTGCCAATGTATTGCAATTATATTAAGCATATTAAGTGGATTCTACATGACCTAAAAAATTTGAGGGGTAGCATGGCAGAATGAAAAGAACACAGATTTGGAAAGAGAATACCTAGATTTACAACCCAGGTTTACAATGTACCAGTTACATGATGGCTGAGTTTAGGTCTCTCCTTCTATACAACTACCCACCTCTCAGGCTTGCTGACCTTTAACACACTAATGTCTATGATTACTACATAAATAGTTTCACAGTTAACCCTTAAACAAAAGAAAGGACATTTAAGATATCTTACCTTTGGAAACCATCATTTGCATACATTACAAAACTGCAAGGGGATGACTTAGGTTCTACTGGGCTCTCAATTCTTAAATTCTATGCTAAAACTTTGCTGTAAAACACTGAGATGATCACAGTTTAATACCCAAGAAGGTATACACAAATAAGAAATTTCCTAAGATTATAAGAAGCTGATCGATTTTGTCTTCTCTAGCATTTGAGATACTACTGAACAAGGACAATTACATAGAAATGAGGGATACAGATTAAGAAAATGACATCAGGACCATGTTTTTAAATGGTTAAAGATACAGGGTTATGTTTTTAAAGAAGTATAGTTCTAGAAGAGTAGGAAATGACTACTCATTTACCATGAATCAAGAGTTCAGAATCCTTGTTTAGCTCATAAAGCCTAAAGGCTTCTTCTAACTCCAACTGAGACGATACTGTACATGGGTCTCCTAAAAAATATAAAAAGGAAAAGTAAAGCTCACTTTTAAAATCCTCTACATATGACCAGTAAACAACTTCTACTACATAAAATCTTGAGGAAAAACACATTCATACTTACAGAGAAATATTTGACAAGGACTAAACTTGAGATATTTATTCAGACAATTCTATTCTCTGAAGTAGGTAACATAACTTCCACTCCTATTTCTACAAAATATTACATGAGGTTCACAGATACCAAACTTTAAATGTATAAAACCATTTAATTCTTGATGATGTTTACATTCAAAATATAGCTAACAGAATCTACCCTGACCACATTTTAGATTGTCAGTGCAAAAAAAGTTATAACAAAGTTATCCACTGACTATGTGTCTGGGTTTCTTTTTCTTTCTTTCTTTTTTTGATTGTCACTGCAACATGATTAACAGCCAGGGGTAAGTTTTCTGTTACCCGTTTCGTCAAAAGAGGAAGTGAAAATGGTTTCATCGCCACAATATGATCAGAGGCGGTCTCTATTTAATCATTTTGTCAAATTTTTCCTTCACCGGAGAGCCTGCTCAAGAGGCTCACAGAAAACAAGCATAGCTACTAAAGTACTCTGGACTAAAGAGCAGTCCTACTTGATTGCTTTTAAGTGTAAATGCCTAGTTTAGTAAACTTACACACAGAGAGGACAAGGAAGAAACACCTCCGTTAGTCAACCAGCCAGTGAACTGAGTCATCCCTGGAAATCAGTGAGATGGCACGCCCCCATGTATGGTGGCATTCCTCAATGAAAAAGTCATTTTGAACATAGTTGGGCCTCAGCTGGGTCCTCAACGCTGCCATTCTTTTGCTCATTCTTGTGGTTACTGGTTACACCAAGAGATGCCATCAACCCTGTCCAAACTTCAGTCGCTCTCAGCAGGGAACTCAGTCTACTACTTCAGAGAGAAAAGTGAGGTCATTTCCTTTCCTGTTGACTCAAAGAAATGAGTGCCTCCGTTCCTTTCTCCAACTTGGCCACTGAGTCCCTCCTTTCCTTTATCTTCTCTGGGCGTTATTCCACTAGTCCTCCCCAGTTCCATCTTCATTTTTTCTTTCTTTCCACTAGCTCTTCTCAGGCAAAGGCATGTTTGAGTCTCCCTCTCAAAAACCTCTCTCCTGCCCAGGGTGCCATTCATTCTGTAGCCACAAGTCTCAAGAGTAAACTACAGACTGAAACGAGGGGGTGAGCAAGAAGAAACAGAAGAAAAAAGGACAGGGACTTTGAATTTTGAATTCATACTTTTCTTTTGTATTTTTTAAATCATAGATTTATAATCTTTTAGACTTATTAGAAATAGCTTTTCTTCCTATCAAGAGTGAACCCACCCTGCTTTCTCCATGTTCCTATCTTCCAAGCATTTCTCAAAATTTTGCTATCAGGTTTTAGTCCAAACACTACTAAAACTGCTGTATCTAACGTCATGGAAGCAGCTGCTGAAATCAATGGCATGTTTTGTTTTTACTCTGGTTGACCTCGCTATACCATCGAACAAAGTTATCCACTTACAGAAATTTTGTGTCTGGGTTTCTAAACACCATTCTCCTGGTCTACCAACTCTTTTTTTTAAAGGTCTACCAACTCTTTTTTTTTTTCATTTAATTTATTTTTGGCTGCGTTGGGTCTTCAGTTCTGCGCAGGCTTTCTCTAGTTGCGGTGAGCGGGGGCTACTCTTCGTTGTGGTGTGTGGGCTTCTCCTTGCAGTGGCTTCTCTTGTTGCGGAGCACGGGCTCTAGGCACACAGGCTTCAGTAGTCGTGGAGCGCGGGCTCAGTAGTTATGGCATGGGGGCACTAGAGTGTAGGCTCAGTAGTTGTGGAGCACAGGCTTAGTTGCTCTGTGGCATGTGGGATCTCCTGGACCAGGGATCGAACTTGTGTCCCCTGCATTAGCAGGCGGAAGCTTATCCACTGTGCCGCCAGGGAAGTCCCCAACTCTTCTTTTAACTTTTTATTTTGGAAATTTTCAAACATATTACAAAATCCTGTTTCACCTGTGGACTCACTCACTTATCCTCCTCCACCATGTCATTCTGAGCAAATCCCTATAACACTAGATTAAAATTCCTTAATATAATCATAATACCATTATAAACCTATATAAACTAACAAAAATTCACTATAAAATATCCAAACATAACCATATACAAAAGAATAAAGTTGAACCTTTATCTTATATAATAAATAAAAATTAAATCAAAATGGATCAAAGACCTAAACACAAGAGCTAAAACTACAAAACTCTTGGGGGAAAACACAGGGAGAAAGCTTCACGACATTGGGTTTGGCAACAATTTCTTGGATGTGATACCAAAAGCACAAGAAAAAAAATAATACACTGGTCCACAACAAAATGTAAAACTTTTGTGTGTAAAAGGACACTATCAGCACAGTGAAAAGACAACCTATTGGAGGAAATATTTGCAAATGATACATCTGATAAGGGATTAACACTCAAAATATGTAAAGAACTCCTACAACTCTACAACGACAAAAATAAATAAATGAGCAAAGGATATTTCTCCAAAGAAGATATACAAATAGCCAATAAGCACATGAAAAGAGGTTCAACATCACTAATCATTAGGAAAATGCAAATCAATGAGATACCACTTCAAACCCATAAGGTTTTGTAAAACGCACACAAACACTCACAGACAATAACAAGTGTTGGCAAGGATATGGAGAAACTGGAACCCTTGTGCATTGGTGGTGGGAATGTACAATGATGCAGCAACCTCAAAAAATAAAACATATAATTACCATATTATCCAGCAATTCCACTTCTGGGTATACTTCCAAAGAACTAAAAGCAGAGACTCCAACAGATATTTGTACACCCATGTTCATAGCAGCACTATTCACAACAGCCAAAATGTAGAAGCAACCCAAGTGTCCAACAACAGATGAATGGATAAACAAAACATGGTATATACAGTTGGCCTTCCATATCTATAAGTTCTGAATCTGTGGATTCAATCAACCTCAGATCAAAAATATTTGAAAAAAAAATTCCAGAAAGTTCAAAAAAACTAAAACTAGAATTTGCCATGCACTGGCAACTATTTGCATAGCATTTATAATGTATTAGGTATTATAGGTACTCTATAGATGATTTAAAGGATATGGAAGAATGTACGTAGGTTACATGCAAATACTACACCATTTTATTTAAGGGATTTGAGCATAACCAGATTTTGGTATCCCTGGGAGGCTCTAGAACCAATCTCCTGTGGACACCAAGGGATGACTGTACACACAAAAGAAGTATTATTTAGTCTTAAAAAGGAAGTTGTATATAAACAGCTCATACAACTCAATATCAAAAAAACAAATAACCCAATCAAAAAATGGGCAGAAGGGACTTCCCTGGTGGCACAGTATTAAGAATCTGCCTGCCAATGCAGGGGACACAGGTTTGAGCCCTGGTCTGGGAAGATCCCACATGCTGCAGAGCAACTAAGCCTGTGAGCCACAACTACTGAGCCTGCTCTCTAGACCCCACGGACCACAACTACTGAGCCCATGTGCCACACCTACTGAAGCCCACACGCATAGAGCTCACACTCCACAACAAGAGAAGCCACCCCAATGAGAAGCCCGTGCACCACAAAGAGTAGGCTCCACTCGCTGCAACTAGAGAAAGCCCACATGCAGCAATGAAGACCCAACGCAGCCAAAAATAAATAAATAAATAAACTTATATATTAAAAAAAAGTGGGCAGAAGACCTAAACAGATGTTTCTCCAAAGAAGACATACTGTTGGCCAACAGGCAAATGAAAAGACACTCAGCATTGCTAACTATCAGGGAAGTGCAAATCAAAACTACAATGAGGTATCACCTCACACCAGTCAAAATGGCCATGATCAAAAAGTCTACAAACAATAAATGTTGGAAAGGGTGTGGAGAAAGGGGAGCCCTCCTACACTGTTGGTAGGAATGTAAATTGGTACAGCCACTATGGAAAACAGTATGGAGGTTCCTCAAAAAACTAAAAATAGAGTCATCATATGATCTAGCAATCCCACTCTTGGGCATATATCTAGAAAAGATGAAAATTCTAATTCAAAAAGATGTATGCACCCTAGTGCTCAC
Organism: Mesoplodon densirostris; assembly: GCF_025265405.1. Lineage (NCBI taxonomy): Eukaryota > Metazoa > Chordata > Mammalia > Artiodactyla > Ziphiidae > Mesoplodon > Mesoplodon densirostris. Next base: position 93,362,766 of record NC_082665.1, on the reverse strand, counting down.
TTCAGCACTATTCACAACACCCAAGATATGGAAGCAACCTATGTGTCCCTCGACAGAAGAATGGATAAAGAAGATGTGGTATACGTATATACAAAGGAATATTACTCAGCCATAAAAAAGAATGAAATAATGTCATTTGCAGCAACATAGATGGACGTAGAGGTTATCACACTAAGTGAAGTCAGACAGAGAAAGACAAATATATGATATCACTTATTTATCAAATCTAAAAAAATGATACAAATGAACTTATTTACAAAACAGAGATAGACTCACAGACATAGAAAATCTTACGGGGCTTTCCTGGTGGCGCAGTGGTTAAGAATCCACCTGCCAATGCAGGGGACACAGGTTCGACCCCTGGTCCGGGAGGATGCCACATGCCGCAGAGCAACCAAGCCCGTGCGCCACAACTACTGAAGCCCGCATGCCTGGAGCCCATGTTCTGCAACGAGAAGCCACCAAAATAAGAAGCCCCCACACGGCAATGATGAGCTGCCCCCGCTCACCGCCACTAAGGAAAGCGCGGGTGGCAATGAACACACAAGGAAGCCAAAAAAAAAAAAAAAAAAAAATCTTATGGTTACCAAAGGGGAAGGGGTGGGTGAGGGATACATTAGGAGTTTGGGATTAACAGATACACACTAGTATATATAAAATAGAAAAAAAAAAAAAGAGGAAGCAAATTTTGACACATGCTACAACATGAATGAACCTTGAAGACACTATGGTAACTGAAACAAGTCAGTTACTAAAGGACAAATATTGTATGATTCTACTTCAGTAAGGTACCTAGAATAGTAAAATTCACAGAAACAAGGTAGAATGGTGGTTGCCATTTGCTGGGGGAGAGAGGAGAATGAAGATTGATTGGGTAAAGAGTAACTTTATAGGGTAAAATTAATGGGTAAAGAGTCTCAGTTTGGGAAGATGAGAAAGTTCTGCAGATGGATGGTGGTGATGGTTGGACTGGCTCTATCACTATATTAACTAAGAAAAAGCCACAGAGTGGTGCTGTGCCAGTTCTAGGCTTCCACCTTATAAACATCTGGCATCTTTTGCTTTTTGTGCTTTTGGGAGCCCTAAGTCACCATGTAAGAAGTTCAGCTGCCTCTGAGAGTAGAAGCCCTGAGACTACACAGAGAAAGAGAACCTACTATGCTAGCATCCCAGGTGAGCCTCCACGTGACTCCAGACCCGGCTGCCATCCAATTGCTACTGCATGAGAGACCTCAAGTGAGACCAGCAGAGCCAATCAACTCACAGAAGTGTAAAAAGACTATAAAATAAAAGGGTGGGTTTCTTTAAAACCACTAGGCTTTGAGGTGATTTGTTACGTTACAAACACCTTCCTGCCATCTTTCAAGGTGAATCTTGAAATTCTGTGTATCTTACAAGACCCAGGACAAATGCGACCTCTTCTGAAACATTACCCCCTCTTCTGAGGGGGTAATGTTTCACATTTTTAAAAAAATGCTAGATATAATCTACTCATTTTTAATAACAGCTTTATTGAGATACAATTCACACAGCATTCAATTTACCCATTTGAAGTGTACAGTTCAGTGGTCGTTAGTGTATTCACAGAGCTGTGCAACTACTACCATAATCAATTTTAGAACACTTTCATAACCCCTCCTCAAAAAAAACCCTTCCAATTAGCAGTCACTCCCCATTTCCCCCCAACCTCTCCTTCCACTGTCAGACCTAGGCAACCACTGATTATTTTCAGCCTCTATAGATTTGCCTTATCTGGACATTTCATATAAATGGAATCACACAATATGTGGTCTTTTATGTCTAGATTTTTTTTGCTTAGAGTGTTTTCAAGGTTCATCTAAGTTGTAGCATGTATCAGTACTTCAGTCCTTATTTATTAGTGAATAATATAGTAAATATTCTTGAACTGAAATATTTGTGCTTGAATAATTTCTCATGATTATTTCCTAGAAATAGAAATGATTGGCTCAAAGTGTGCCCATTTAAAATTCTGACAATTATTTCAAAATTTGGAATGATAGTAACTCCAAAAAGGTTATGACATATACACTCAACCAACAGTGTGTTTTTCCTAACCCTTACAGGTAATGATTAAATTTTAACTATTTTCTAATCTGATAGATGAAAACTGATGTCTTATTTTAAAATCTTTGTTTCTTTAATTATTAGTGGTCCTTGAGCTTTTTTGTCATTTATGAATTAGCTATTTGCACCTTTTTCAGTAGATACTTCATCTATTTCTTTTTGACTTATATTAGAGATAAGCAATCCTTTGTAAATGTTGCAAATATTTTTTCTCAGTTGTTATTACTTCTATATCTGTGATTATGATGTTTTTCAATATAAAGAATTAGGAAAAGTCTTCCGTCTTTATATTTCCTTTTTCAGAATTTTCCCATTTATTCTTTTTTTAAATTTTATTTATTTATTTATTTATTTTTGGCTGCATTGGGTCTTCGTTGCTGTGCAGGCTTTCTCTAGTTGCGGCGAGCGGGGGCTACTCTTCGTTGTGGTGTGCGGGCTTCTCATTGCGGTGGCTTCTCTTGTTGCAGAGCACGGGCTCTAGGCGTGCAGGCTTCAGTAGTTGTGGTACGCAGGCTCAGTAGTTGTGGGTTGCAGGCTGTACAGCACAGGCTCAGTAGTTGTGGCAGATGGCTTAGTTGCTCTGCGACATGTGGGATCTTCCCGGACCAGGGATTGAACCCGAGTCCCCTGCATTGGTAGGCGGACTCTTTAACCACTGCACCACCAGGGAAATCCCCACATTTACTCTTGAGCATTTATTTTTCCAGATGAAATTGCCAGTTTTTAAAAAATCCTATTAAAATTTTTTTGGGGAACTGTGCTCTTTACAGATTGATCTATAGGGAGTTTACTTTTTATATGTTCCTTCTCCCTAACCCATTATTCAGGTTTTATTTATCGCACCCAATTGTTTTTTTTGTTTTTTTTAACATCTTTATTGGATTATAATTGCTTTACAACATTGTGTTAGTTTCTGTTGTACAACAAAGTGAATCAGCTATATGTACACTTATGGGTTTTTTTTTAAGTTTTCTTTATATGGTTTCTATGCATTTCTTTAAAGTTTCTTCCTAGATTCAAAAAAAATTTATGTTATTACATGGATGAAATCTTTTCTTCCAATATACTTTCTGACTGAGTATTACATTTATAAAGGAAAGCTATTTGTTCTCTCATATACTAACTTTATATTTGCCTTAGTGTTGTTGATATCTTAAGAGACTAGTTGAAAAATAGGTCAATATGATTCAACCAGATTGCATAGATATAGCATTTTTATTTATTTATTTATTTAGTATTTATTTGGTTGCACTGGGTCTTAGTTGCGGCAGGCAGGCTCCTTAGTTGTGGCTCCGGGGATCCTTAGTTGTGGCATATGGGCTCCTTAGTTGCAGCACACAAACTCTTAGTTGCGGCACGCGAACTCTTAGTTGAGGCATGCGTGTGGGATCTAGTTCTCTGACCAGGGATCGAACCCAGGCCCCCTGCATTGGGAACGTGGAGTCTCATCCACTGTGCCACCGGGAAGTCCCAGATATACCATTTTTAGATCAACACTCAAGTACACTGATAATAACAGGTGTTGGTGAGGATGCAGAGAAACTGGAATCCTCATACACTGCTAGTGGGAATGTAAAATGGTGTTGCTGCTTTGAAAAACAGTCTGGTAGTTCCTCAAAAAGTTGAACATTTGTTACCATATGACCCAGCAATTCCACCCCTAGATATATATCCAAGAGATATGAAAACGTATGTCCACACAAAAAGTTGTAATGAAATGTTCATAGAAACATTACTCATAATAGCCACAAAGCAGAAATAACCCAAATGTCTATCAATTGATGAATGGACAAATAAAATGTGGTATCCATACAACGGACTATTAACCATTAAAAAAGGATTAACTATTAATACTTTATATATCATGTCTAGATTAGGCAAATTTATAGAAACAAGAGCTAGATAAGTGGTTACCTAGGTCTGGGGACAGTGGGGGAAGGAGCTTGGGGGAAATAGAGAGTAACTGCTAATGAGCATGGGGTTTCTTTTTTGAGTGATGAAAATGTTGTAAAATTGATTGTGGTGACAGCTGCACAGTCTCTGCACAAATATACTAAAAACCACTGAATTGTACACTTTAAATGATAAATTATATCTCAATAAAGCTATTTAAAAATATTTAGTGCAGCATTTTTATAAAAGTGAGTTCGATAACAAAGTAATATTCCAGTCCAAAAGCAAAGTCTGTTTTAACTTGCCTCAAAGAAAAAAAGCAATTCTTTTATACAGACTCACTTTCTCAGTTATGCAAATTTCTCCCAATTTGCCACACACATGAAAGTGTAAGTCACATAATTACACTCTATTTTTTGACATAGGTTTTAAAGAATAACTTTCACTTCTATAGAAGTATATTTAAGTGCAGGCCAAAGTTTAAAAATAGAAAAGCAACATAAAAAAGAATAATGAAAATTTCACATTTCAATAAGTGTGCAAATTACTCTTCCAGTCAGAAAAATAAGCCAGCTTAAAAAAAAAGAAAAACAAGCCAGTTGACTAAATTAATTCCAAAGAATGAAACAGTCAAAGAATTCTAGGAACAGAATGAATCTGAAATATAATGAATGCTTCATTTCTAATTTTCCAGATGAGGGACCTGAGTCCATGCTGGCAAATATATTTAAGCTCACCTCAGATTGTTTTCTAAACAATGAGAAATATTATATCATTCCATCTCTCTCTCTCTCTCTCTCTCTCTGTCTGTCTGTCTCTCTCTCTCTCTCTCTCTATATATATATATATATCACACATGAATGATACCAATGAATGCCTTATAAGCATCTTCATTTTTAAAACATTTAAACACTAAATCCAATTTTCTCTAGACTCACTAGCTGCTTTCAATGTCCTAATGGCCTATTTCTACAAAAATTTCCAAAAAAACGTATAAGATTGAACCAAATTCAACACCCAGCAATTATGGCTTCCACAGTTCAAGTGGCTTCTGCAGTTAGGATGATTTTACTGCAGTAGTATGAATTAAAAAAAACCAAACCTTAACAACCTCACTTTCTGAGCAACTTCAGGTAAACCACTTCTTTAAGATGGCCCCTGATTTCCTTATTTGCAGAAAAAAGAAGAGATGAGACAAAAATTGAGTAAATGCTATCTGTAATGGACTGGGAGTATCTTAACAAAAAGGAACTTCAGGGACTTCCCTTGTGGTCCAGTGGTAAGACTCAGTACTCCCAATATAGGGGGTCCGGGTTCAATTCCTGGTCAGGGAACTAGATCCCGCATGCATGCCGCAACTAAGAAGCCCACATGCCACAACTAAGAGTCCACATGCTGCAACAAAGAAGTCCACATGCTGCAACTAAGAAGTCCACATGCCACAACTAAGAAGTCCGCATGGGACGTCCCTGGTGGTCCACTGGTAAAGAATCTGCCTTACAATGCAGGGGACGCGGGTTCAATCCCTGGTCAGGGAACTAAGATCCCACAAGCCGCAGGGCAACTAAGCCTGCGTGCCACAACTACTGAGCTTGCACGCCTCAGCTAGAGCCCGCGTGCCACAAACTACAGAGCCCATGCATCCTGGATCTCATGTGCCACAACTAGAGAGAGAAAACCTGCATGCCACAACTAGAGAAGCCCACACACCACAATGAAGAGCCTGTGCACTGCAAGGGAAGATCCCGCATGCCGCAACTAAGACCTGACGCAGCCAAAAATAAATAATAAATAAATCTTCAAGAAAAAAAAAGTCTGCATACCACAACTAAAGATCCCTCATGCCACAACTAAGACCCGGCACAGCCTAAATAAATAAATAAATAAATAAATAAATAAATAAATAAAACAGAAAAACAAAAAAGGAACTTCAGAAATAAACACAAAACAACACAAAGGAAACATTCAAAATACATATAAAATGAACAACTAAATTAAGAAAGGATCACTGAAAAGATTACAAGTCTCTATGAAAAATAAACACAATTCTGCATCAGGATGATAGGATTATGGATGCAGTTTTTGAAGTTTTATTTATAACTTTAAAAATTGACTTAATATTAAATTCTTAACTGACATATACAAGATATCAAAGGTCTAGAAAAGCCTTTAAGGAGTCGTGTGTTGGAGAATAATGTTGTATTCTCAACTCATATCCACCTAATTAGATGGTTACATGCTCCTGCAGCAAAGGAAAAAACATCCAGACATTACAAGCTGTATATCATCTAGATAAATATCATATAAAATAAATTACGTTCTTAAGAAATGTCTGAGTCAGGAGCATGTAACCATTAAAAAGGAGCATCAAAAACCTCCCAAAGATCCAGGGCTTCCCTGGTGGCACAGTGGTTAAGAGTCCGCCTGCCGATGCAGGGGACACGGGTTCGTGTCCCGGTCCGGGAAGATCCCACGTGCCGCGGAGCGGCTGGGCCTGTGAGCCATGGCCGCTGAGCCTGCACGTCTGGAGCCTGTGCTCCACAACGGGAGAGGCCACAACAGTGAGAGGCCCGCGTACTGCAAAAAAAAAAATAAATAAATAAAAAATCTCCCAAAGAGGTGTCCTGCAGTATTTTACATACAGCTTCTCTCCCAGGCTCCAGATCCCATCACAATTTTCTCCTATGTTAAAACAAGGGCTATATTACCTACATTGCAAAGATAATGGCAAAACTAAAGATCATATTATTTAAAGTGACTCATAGTATGCTTGGTTCATTATAGGTGTGGCTTTTAATATTGCACTTTGATTAAAAGCCATGAGTGGAATTAACCAGTGTTAAAAGTATTGTAATAACCATATTTTAAAAAATCAAATTTTCTCTTTTGCTAGATATTGTCTTTATGCCAGGCCAGCCTCTGCTTGCTGTTGGTTGAAACCTAAGTTAGGTCAAATACCTGCCTTCAGTATGTACCTAGAGATTGATGCTTTTGAAAAACCACAAGGAAGTGTGAAAGTAAAGTTAATCACTGACATTGCATATACTCAAATCTGTTTTGTTTTTATTGGACTGAATGTCTTTGGTTCAGGTATTACCTTTTCAGGCCAACTGCTTAATGCCTGATAAAGCGGGACACATAACTCAGAAGCAGAACATTCCATGTAGAGTCATCATGAAACAAAAATGAGACAGAAAGCTATGTTTCAAAGCCCACTCAATTACTAAAGTCCAAATTCATATCCTAAAAAAGGCATACACCCAGAGTGAGATCTGCTCAGTTCAACGAATTTAAAGGTAATGAAATCTGTATATTAACCAGCAGGTCTGCTCTTTTTTCAATGCATTTACATTTTCTTTTCACCTATAAAAACAAAGAAATTAGAGCATTTGGTAAATATACAAGATCCAATTATTTATGAGATAACTTCACAAGGTGATGAACATGACACACATATATAACACTAGTTATATTAGGTACTTTAGCATATGGCTGAATTCAGTGCCCCACATTTGGAAGAATCAACACAGCCTGAAACCAAAGTTGGCAACGTTTAATATTTGCCTGATATAGCACCTTCCTGATAGATGATAGATAGATGATAGCTCTTCCTGATCTTTGAGCCAGCCACAGATTTATAGATTCACTCTCTGCTCCCACCAAGACCTTCTTACTGCCACCCTGCCTCTGAATACTGGGTTCAAGACACTGTATGCCACTTCTGAAAGTCACAGCCTTACCTAAAGGGTTGCATTGCTTAAAATGCAGATTTGCAAAAATTTTCCAAGAATAATATGGTATTTAGGTGGTCATCCTTTCAATATTAGGCCCCATAACAGATAGTAATAGATTTCTGGCTTCTTGCTTCCTTTTTCTGGGAGGTGGAAATCAGTGGTTGCAGAAGCATGTGCTATCCTATTAAGCTGCTCATCCTCAACTTCCACTTTTGGAGAAGATAAACTAACAGGAACTGGATTTAACCCTCCTCCTAAAACAACAGAAAAACTAGACAAAATAAATGAAAAAAAAATGGTTCAAGATATTGGAAATCAAGCAATGAAGGATCAACTGTTTCCAAGTAACTTAAATGGTTATTTAAGTTACTATTTTTGAGCATCCCAGAACAAAGCTCAAAAATATCTATACAAATACAAATATATTCAACAACCAATAAGGCAAAAGTCATAATGTCCAGAATCCAATAAACTATAGGCAGGCGCGTGAAGAAGCAGGAAAATATGACCCATAACAGGAGAAAGATCAATCAATTGAAATTGACCCCAGACTGACACCAGTATAAGAACTTGTAAACATGGACATTAAAAGAGTTATAATTATATCCAATATGTGCAGAAGCTATGGGTATTGAGCATGTTAAGTAAACATGGAATATATTTTAAAAGACCCAGATTTAATGTCTAGAAATAATGCTACAATTTCTGAAGTGAAAAATGCTCTAGAGGGAATTCATGGCAGATTAGACATTGCAGGAGAAAAGATTAGTGAACTTGAAAACATAGCTATAAAACTATACAAAATGAAATGCAGAGGAAAAGACTGAAAAAGGAAAAAAAATAAAAGAACAGAGAGCTAGTGAGCTTTATGACAAGTTTGAGAAGCCTAATATACATGTAACTGGAATCCCTGAAAGAGGAATCTGGTGACAGAAAACAATATTTGAAGAGATAATGGCCAAAATTTTTCCAAATTTGATGAAAACTATAGACCCATGGATCCAAGTAGACCAACAAATCTCAAGACAAAAAACATGAAGAAAACTGAACTAAGGTCCATCATTATCAAATTGCTTTATCCAGTGATAAAGAGAAAAATCTTAAAAGCAACCAAAGAGACACATTACACATGAGAAACAAAGGTAAAGATGACAGCAGATTCTGCATCAGAAACAATGCAGTACAAAACAGTGTGCTGAATGAAAAAGAATTATCAACCTATAATTATTTACCTAGAAAAATTATCTTTCAAAAACAAAGATGACCTCAGGAATTCCCTGGCAGTCCAGTGGTTAGGACTCCACGCTCTCACTGCCCTGGGCCTGATTTTAATCCCTGGTTGGGGAAGTAAGATCCCACAAGCCGTGCAGTGTGGCCAAAAAAAACCAAAACAAAAAACAAAAACCAAACCAAAAAAAAAAAAAAAAAGCAAAAAACAAAGGTGACCTAGAGGCAAATTCATAGACAATTCATAGAGACAGAAAGGCAAATTCATAGAGAGAGAAAGTGTAAGTGAGGTTACCAGGAGCTGGAAGAGTGGGAATGGAGCTGGAGGAGCTGGAGGAGGGGAGTTATTGTTTGATGGGTATAGAGATTTTGTTTGAGATGATAAAAAGTTCTGGAAATGGGTAGTGAGGATGGTTACATGACATTCTGAATGTGCTTAAATGTCACTGAATTGTACACTTTAAAAAGGTTAGGGCTTCCCGGTGGCGCAGTGGTTGAGAGTCCGCCTGCCGATGCAGGGGACACGGGTTTGTGCCCTGGTCCGGGAGGATCCCACATGCCGCGGAGCGGCTGGGCCCGTGAGCCATGGCCGCTAAGCCTGCGTGTCTGGAGCCTGTGCTCTGCAACGGGAGAGGCCACAACAGTGAGAGGTCTGTGTACGGCAAAAAAAAAAAAAAAAAAAAGGTTAAAATGGGGACTTCCCTGGTGGCGCACTGGATAAGATTCTGTGCTCCCAATGCAAGGGGCCTGGGTTCGATCCCTTGTTGTGGAACTAGATCCTGCATGCATGCCACAACTAAGAGTTCGCATGCTGCAACTAAGAAGCCCACGTGCCACAACTAAGGAGCCCGCAAGCCATAACTAAGGAGTCCATGAGCCACAACTATGGAGCCTGCCTGCCGCAACTAAGACCACACACAGCAAATAAATAAATAAATATTTATTTTAAAAAAAGGTTAAAATGGTAAAATTTTGTGTTATGTATGGTTTACAACAATTTTTAAAAGAATTTTAAAAAAGGAATATACTAGTACTCCATCTACATGAATAAACCTCAAGATACAAGGCCCAGTAAAAAGAAAAAAAAAAGGGAAGTCTCAAAATATGTGCTGAATAATGCCACTGATAAAAATTTAAAAGCACATAAAGGGAATTCCCTAGCGGTCCAGTGGTTAGGACTCAGTGCTTTCACTGCAGTGGGCCCGGGGTTCAATCCCTGGTCAGGGAACTAAAATCCCTCAACCCACATAGCATGGCCAAAAAACTAAAATAAAATAAATAAAAGCACATAAAAACACTATACTTTGTCATGTTTACATATAAAAAGTGACAGATTAGTGGTTGCTTAGGGGTGGAGGGATAGGAGTGCGAAGACAGTTTACACTATAAACTTATTCTATGGTAGTAGTTGGCTCTTTCAGAGGGAAGGAAGACAATGCAATTGGAGATGGGGTTGCCAACAAGAAGGACAGAACTTCGCAGAGACCAGAGCATGTTTGACAGCATGTCTGAGAGCCCTGGTGCCCTGCTGGACTCCTATGGTCTCTCTTGCTTCACCTCTCAACACATCCCCACCTCACCACTGCAAGGGGTTTCTCCCAGGTGGGCCCCAGTCTGATCCTTTTGCCTTTCAGGCATCACCACAGCCTGGTATATAAATGGTAGCAGCCAGAATTTACTAGGCAGAATGTCTGGGGCATGGAGCTGGGGCAGAGGCCAGAGCTAGGAGAAGTGCTTGGGGACTTCTTAAAGTTAGCGATCTTCGGGCTTCCCTGGTGGCGCAGTGGTTGAGGGTCCGCCTGCCGATGCAGGCGACATGGGTTCATGCCCCGGTCTGGGAAGATCCCACATGCTGCGGAGTGGCTGGGCCCGTGAGCCATGGCCATTGAGCCTGTGCGTCCGGAGCCTGTGCTCCGCAACAGGAGAGGCCACAACAGTGAGAGGCCCACATACGGCAAAAAAAAAAGATAAAAGAAAAAAAAAAAGTTAGCGATCTTCTCGCAGGGTCCTCTACCCCCTGGGAGTACAGGAAGACTTTCCAGGGACTACCAGGCATAGACAGTTTTTTAAAGGTATCCATTTCCTCAACTTCCATATAAACTCCTTTCTAAAAACCATCTGCCTGAGAACATGCCTAGAGTGCAGTACCCCATCTCATCTCCTCAAATTTTTCTTTTCCTGTTTCACTTAAAAAAAAAAGCATATATACCTACCATACGATCCAGCCATTCCATCTCTAAGTATTTACCCAAGAGAAAAGGAAATATATATTCATACAAAGACTTGTATGTGATTGCCATAGCACCTTTATTTATAATAGCCCCAAACTAGAAACACACTCAATGTCCATCAACAGATGAACAGATAAACAAATTGTGGTATATCCACATGATGGAATACCACTCAGCAAAAAAAAAAAAAAAAAAAAGAACTACTGATACACACAAAACATGTATCAATAATTACGCTGAGTGAAAGAAGCCAGACCAAAAATGCAAACTAATCTATAGGGACAGAAAGCAGATGAGTAGTTGCCTGGAATAGAGGAGCAGGAGTGAGGAACTGCAAAGCAGCCGGAAACATTAAGGGGTAATAGATATGTTCTCTACCTTGCTTGTGGTGATGGTTTCCTGGGTGTCAAACTTCATCAAACAGTATACTTACAATATGTACAGTTTATTGTATGTTAATTATACCTCAATAAAGCTATTTTTAGAGGAGAAGTAAAGATACAGAAAAGCTAAAAGAATTCATTACCAGCAAACCTCCACTACAGAAATGTTAAAGGAAGTTCTCCAAGCAGAAGGAAAATACCAGTTACAAAACAAGATCTGCTCAGAGGTACTCGGATTTTCTTTCTTATTGATGTTGATTTTCATTTTTGAATTTTCAGGTTTGGAGCCACGATACTGCTATCTAAATAACTGAAGTTACACTGAATATACATTCAGTCAAAAAGTTTTCACTCACTGTTTTTCTGACACGATTACCGTTATCAGTGCATAGTGCTGGGGATTAAAAAAAAGTATGAAGAATGATTTACTATTTTAGTTCTTAACATACCAGCTAAAATTACACCAGACTGAAGATGTTTGGAAAACATCACATCAGAGAAATATGTTTCTTGCCATCCTAAGTATGGTTTTGTTGCATCTTGGCACTCTATTTTTCCCCCCATGATCAAATCAGATTTATAATGCAAGTTAGGAAGTTAAATTTAAACTGGGTATTCAGACCCTGAATAAATTAGAATTTATAGAATTAGAAATTTAGAAAATACTCAATATTAGATGTAATATTTTTAAAGTACATCCTTAAGGAAAAGCAGTCACACTTATATAGGGAACTAAAAACTCACATTTATCATGCCCTGCCCCACACTCTCACTGCATATGAGAACCAGGATATGATTGTTACAAAATACTATTCATTCTAAAATGTTTAGTTAGATTAAGCAAACCAGTTTTTTCACATGCACATCAAAACAAATCAGTAAAACTAGTTTTGAACACAAAGAAGAATGATTGTCATAAATCTGTGTAAAGAAATGAAGTATGATCTTTATTTGCTCTGATATAAAATCCCACAATTAAATGTTTAGCTCCTAGAACAATGTTTCTCATAAACCAGAGAAATCAAATTATAGTCCTGTCTTCCACTGATCCTAGAGAAAATTTCTTCTCCATATAAGCATGCCCCAATGCCTACACGGCTAAAAATAAAGATGAAAAATTACAACTGAAAAATAATTGCAAGGAGCTCAAAAATAATTACTACTGGCTCTGTAAGCCTAAAATTAAGAAAAGACTGGTATCAGAATTCACCAGTGTAAAAAGGATCACATGGGAATCAACAGACCTTAATGAAAAGTTTAACCTTTACATGAATGAGGCAAAGGCTACAGTTTTATAGTTTCCCCAGAAAATCAGGACACTTAATAGCTATTTAGAGAGAAAGAAAAATATGAGTTACACTATAAAAGGATAAGCCTGTTTCATCAGAGAATTAATTTAATTTACTATGTGAATCTGTTAATTAAAATACACTATTAGGTTAAGAAAAAACAGAATAAACTGCAACTCCTAATGCTTAAATCTCCAATAACTGACATAAAAGTAACTGTGGAAAGGCTTGCTACCACCCTTTGTAAAATTCACAAATATTTTTTGAGCATGCTACTATTGAGTACTGCTCTAGGCACTGGAACTCCATGGAAAAGACAGGATCTCTGCTGTCCTGGAGCTTACATTCTACCATACAAATAAGATACAAAGTGAATAGGGGTTAAGAGGCTTCTTGGAGGACATGACATTTGAATTAAGACCTAAATGACAAGAAAGAGACAGCCAGGAGACAGTCTGGGAACAGAACTCTCCAGGCAAAGACAATACAAAGTATAAATGTACTTTAAAAATTTTAAATGGACTGTCTCTAAACCAATTTCTTTTAATAAAACACATTATCTAAGGAATTCCACAGTGGTCCAGTAGTTAGGACTCCACACTTTCACTGCTGAGGGCCCGGGTTCAATCCCTGGTCAGGGGACTAAGATCCCACAAGCTGCGCAGTGTGGCCAAAATAAATAAATTAAATAAATAAACTTCTAAAAAAAAGAAGCATTATCTAGTGATTCCTATGTGTACTACAGTTTGAAAACCACTGAATGAAAAAACCCTAAGTGGAAAATAAATGACATGAAATGATCACGACAGGATTAACATAAAAATAACACTGGCTCGGGTAAGAACCAGTTTATTGATGCTAACTATATTCTTTCTTCCTTCTCTTTTTTTTTCTGGCCTCGCTGTGTGGCTTGCAGGATTCCAGTTCCCCTACCAGGGACTGCAACTGGGCCACCGCAGTGAAAGTACCGAGTCCTAATCACTAGACCACCGGGGAACTCCCTATGCTAACTATATTCTATGCACTGTGCTAAATCATATAGTCTCATTTTCAGGCTGAAAACATGCTGTGAAATATCCACACCATTTATAATTAACAATATTTAAACAAACTTTTAGATAGAGAAGGTCAAAAAGTAGATGAATAGATGAGAAAACTCAGCTTACTCCTAAATAGTACAAAATTTAAAATACAAATCTAGCTAGCTAGATTTTCAAAAAATCTGAGGCTGGTGAAGGCAGGAGTGAAGGGATGCTCTCATTCAATGTAGTTGTGCCATAAATTGTTTTAACTTTCTTAGAGAGCAAACTGTCACTATCTACCAAAACCTACAATGTGCATATTCTGCACATTTGCTACAGAGAGAGTCCCACACAACAGCACAAAATTACATATAAAAATGTTCACTATATACTACTTATAATAGCCAAAAACTGGAAACAGTCCAAATGTCTGTCAATAAAAGATTAAATAAATCATGAAATATCTACAATATGGAATATTATGCAGTGTTTAAAAAAAGGTAATGATGCAAATTGATGCACACTGAAATGAAAAAACAGCCAATACATAATATAAAAGGAAAGTACTGCTTAATGGTTCATACACATTTTTTGTGTGTGTGAAATAAAGTGTGCTTATAAGTGATGTATAGATACAAGAAATATTTGTATATGCATAGAATATATCTAGAAGGATATATACTAAGCTGTGGTTTCCTCCCTTAGGACTAGGATTGGTGAGGGAAGAGAGAAGATAAAGGGCAAACAGAAGACTTCTTTTTAAATTTCATGATCATCTCTTTTTTTTTCCCAAACAGTAAACAGGGATTACTTTAGAGAAACTTTTAAAAAATGGCCTTAAAAAGTGAAAATGGGTTTCAGTTTACCCATAGCTTGAAGCTGGAATAATATCTTTTCAGGGCTCTTCATATCATGGAACATAGAAATGGCCAGCCCCAAATATTGAGCTAAATATTAAAATGACATTCCTTAAAATGAAATTCCATTGGTACTACAATTAATAGAAAACCATTATACAAAACTGGTATATTTAGGCATCTTTCAACTACACTTCAATGACATTCCATCATGTAAAATAAAGTCTAATGTGGTCTTCAAAGCCTTCTGGGATCTAGTCCTATGCTTCTCAAACTTTAATACTCATGCAACTCACCTGTAGATCCTGTTAAAATGTAGATTCTGATTCAGTAGTCTGTGATGGGGCCAGAGAGCCCCCTTTTCTATTAAGTACCACAGACTACACTTTGAGTAGCAAGGATCTAGCCCAAGTTCCTTACCACTCCCCATCCTTAACTTTTTTTTTTTAGCGGTACGCGGGCCTCTCACTGTTGTGGCCTCTCCCGTTGCGGAGCACAGGCTCCGGACGCGCAGGCTCAGCGGCCATGGCTCACGGGCCTAGCCACTCCTCGGCATGTGGGATCTTCCTGGACCGGGGCATGAACCCGTGTCCCCTGCATCGGCAGGCGGACTCTCAACCACTGCGCCACCAAGGAAGCCCCCCATCCTTAACTTTTAAAATTAATTAATTAAAAAAAATAGAAACTAGTTTTATCTTAAGAACCTGTCCCTCAAAAGTCATTTTTAAAAAAAGTGAATTAACATCAAATCGCAATTTTTGACAAGCCCTTTTGGGGCAGCAATAATATCCCTTATGAATAATCAGCATCTTATCCGAATAGTAATTGATTAATATTTTAATTATATTTTGGGAAAAGTTGTCTCTTAAAAAGCAGCATGAGCGTAACTAGGCTCCCACAGCTTCTGGTTAACAGGTTAAATACAAAAACCCTATACCACCTCCAAAGTTTCCACCACAACCCACAAAGCTGCCAGATCCACTTCCACAACCTCTTTGAGATCTGCAGATTGCATTTCTTGTTTAAAAAGGGCCTTTTTCACTTCACAATTATGCCCGTTAATAGGGTGGTATTTCTTTTTTTTTTTTTTTTTTTTTTTTTTTGCATTACACAGGCCTCTCACTGTTGTGGCCTCTCCCGTTGCGGAGCACAGGCTCCGGACGCGCAGGCTCAGCGGCCATGGCTCACGGGCCCAGCCGCTCCGCGGCATGTGGGATCCTCCCAGACCGGGGCACGAACCCGCGTCCCCTGCATCGGCAGGCGGACTCTCAACCACTGCGCCACCAGGGAGGCCCAATAGGGTAGTATTTCTGAACAATAATTTTATCAACTGTATCATGATCATCAAAAGCTACAAAAGCAAATCCGCTTTTCTCCACTCTGCCTGTCTTCCATGGTTGAAAGACCAACTTCTATGGTTTCAATCCTGCCATACTTTTCAAAGTAGTCTTTCATATTCTTCTGTATCTTCTTTAATACCACCAACAAAAAGTTTCTTCACTTTCAGAAGGGCAGCAGGCTTTACAGAATCCTCTCTAGAAACAGCTCTCTTTGGTTCCACCAAACACCCATCAACCTTGGTGGTCCTGCACTCACTGGTGCATCCATCTCTTCAACACTAGAGTAAGTCACAAAACTAGAGGTCCTGGGACGTTTTGTTTGGTGGTCTCTCATCACTGCACAATCTGTAAGTGTGCCCCATTTCTCAAAATGTTCTCTAAACTTCCAATAAACAGTTTTCTCAACAGTGTTGGTTCCTTTGGATCATGGCCCCTCTCCTGGTGGCAGCAGGCTGGGAGTGACCTGGTGGTGGTTTTACCTCCATTTTGAGACCAGACTCACCTCTTCCAACTCCAGTTCAATATGGGACCGCCAGAAGGAGGCCTCCTCATACTTTCAATTTAGTGAATTACTGCTCTTCCCCACACACCATGTTCTTCATACCTCTGTGCCTTTTTATATATTATTCTTTCTTTCTGGTTCTCCCCTCACCTACTCCACTTCAAAAACTTTTACTCTGTTATACGTTTAGTTCAAACTTTGCAAATATTTCAGGCATATGTGGATGCTCTTTCTTTTGTATTCTGAGGCCCCTATGCATTTAGGTTCAACTGTCACATTTGTTTTTCACATGTCCATCTCCCTGTGGAGTTCGAGGATAGAAAGTATCTATCCTCAACACACACATATTCAATAAATGTTTTCTGAATCAAGTTTTTGCCACCACCTTTGAAATAACGGTTGTCACAATCATTTTTCCACTTTTTCTAAAACATTTTCTTTAAAGAATATTTTCTGTAAAGTACTGTCAAATTATTGAAAGTAATCTCTTAAAATATAAGGCAACATATATTCAAAATTAAACTAAAATGTAACACTATTTAATGAGATGTTTACCTTATTGCTGGAAAAAAAGCCACATTAATTTCACTATATTTAAGGGTAAAAAGGGCAAAACAAAGTTGTACTCTTTGATACTCAAATACTTGAAAGGAAATACTTGAAGGAAAATAAGAATGGCATCAAATTTCTAATATACCTTTCCCTCCTTAAGTTAATTAGGACTTTTATTACGTTTTAAAAACAGGGCTTCCCTGGTGGCACAGTGGTAGAGAATCTGCCTGCCAATGCAGTGGGCACAGGTTCGAGCCCTAGTCTGGGAAGATCCCACATGCCATGGAACAACCGAGCCCACGTGCCACAACTACTGAAGCCCGCATGCCTAGAGCCTGTGCTCCGCAACGAGAGAAGCCACTGCAATGAGAAGCCTGCACACCACAACAAAGGGTAGCCCCCGCTCACCACAACTAGAGAAAGCCCGCATGCAGCAACGAAGACCCAACGCAGCCAAAAATTAATTAATTAATTAATTTTTAAAGAAGACAAAATGGTTCCTTAAATCAAAAGCTTTTGACAAAATTCAACACCCATTTATGATAAAAGCCCTCCAGAAAGTGGGCAAAGAGTGAACCTACCTCAAAATAATAAAGGCCATATATGACAAACCCACATCATTCACAATAGTGAAAAACTGAAAGCGTTTCCTCTAAGATCAGGAATAAGACAAGGATATCCACTCTTGCCACTATTATTCAACATAGTTTTGGAAGTCCTAGACACGGCAATCAGAGAAGAAAAAGAAATAAAAGGAATCCAAACTGGAAAAGAAGTAAAACTGTCACTGCTTGCAGATGACATGATACTATACATAGATAATCCTAAAGATGCCACCAGAAAACTACTAGAGCTAATCAATGAATTTGGTAATGTTGCATGATATAAAATTAATGCACAGAAATCTCTTGCATTCCTATACACTAACAATGAAAGATCAGAAAGAGAAATTAAGGAAACAATCCCATTCACCATTGCAACAAAAAGAATAAAATACCTAGGAATAAACCTACCTAAGGAGGTAAAAGACTTGTACTCAGAAACCTATAAGACACTGATGAAAGAAATCAAAGATGGCACAAACAGATGGAGAGATATACCATGTTCTTGGATTGGAAGAATCAACATTGTGAAAATGACTATACTACCCAAAGCAATCTACAGATTCAATGCAATCCCTAGTGGCATTTTTTACAGAACTAGAACAAAAAATCTTAAAATTTGTATGGAGACACAAAAGACCTTGAATACCCAATGTAATCTTGACAGAAAAAAACAGAGCTGGAGGAATCAGACTCCCTGACTTCAGGCTATACTACAAAGGTACAGTAATCAAGACAATATGGTACTAGCACAAAAACAGAAATATAGATCAATGGAACAGGATAGAAAACCCAGAAATAAACCCACGCACTTATGGTCAACTAATCTACGACAAGGAAGGCAAGGATATGCAATGGAGAAAAGACAGCCTCTTCAGTAAGAGGTGTTGGGAACACTGGGCAGCTACATGTAAAAGAATGAAATTAGAACACTCCCTAACAGCATACACTAAAATGAACTCAAATAGATTATTAAAGACCTAAATGTAAGACCGGACACTATAAAACTCTTAGAGGAAAACATAGGAAGGACACTCTTTGACATAAATCACAGCAAGATCTTTTTTGACCCACCTCCTAGAGTAATGGAAATAAAAACAAAAATAAACAAATGGGACCTAGTGAAACTTAAAAGCTTTGCAAAGCAAAGGAAACTATAAACAAGACGAAAAGACAATCCTCAGAATGGGAGAAAATATTTGCAAATGAATCAATGGACAACGGATTAATCTCCAAAATATATATACAGCTCATGCAGCTCAATATCAAAAAAACAAACAACCCAATCCAAAAATGGGCAGAAGACCTAAATAGACATTTCTCCAAATAAGACATACAGGTGGCCAAGAGGCCCATGAAAAGCTGCTCAACATCACTAATTATTAGAGAAATGCAAATCAAAGCTACAATGAGGTATCACCTCACACCAGTTAGAATGGGCATCATCAGAAAATCTACAAACAACAAATGCTGGAGAGGATGTGGAGAAAAGGAAATCCTCTTGCCCTGTTTGTGGGAATGTAAATTGATACAGCCACTATGGAGAACAGTGTGGAGGGTCCTTAAAAAACTAAAAATAGAATTACCATATGACCCAGCAATCCCACTACTAGGCATATACCCTGAGAAAACCATAATTCAAAGAGTCATGTACCACAATGTTCATTGCAGCACTGTTTACAATAGCCAGGACATGGAAGCAACCTAAATGCCCATCGACAGACGAATGGATAAAGAAGATGTGGTACATATATACAATGGAATATTACTCAGCCATAAAACGGAATGAAATTGGGTCATTTGTAGAGATGTGGATGGACCTAGAGACTGTCATACAGAGTGAAGTAAGTCAGAAAGAGAAAAACAAATATCGTATATTAACGCATATATGTGGAATCTAGAAAAATGGTACAGATGAACTGGTTTGCAGGGCAGAAATAGAGACACAGATGTATAGAACAAACGTATGGACACCAAGGGGGAAAGCGGGTGTGGAGGGGGATGAAATGGGGGACTGGGATTGACATATAAACACTAACATGTATAAAATAGATAACTAATAAAAAAATATCAAATAGAAGGAGAGCAAAAAGAAAAGTACACAGTCTGCTTCCCTTAAGCGCTACTGATATACTTTGCATTTAAGTTGCTTATGTGCAGTCTTGAGCAATAGATTCTAAAAGCTACAAAATTTTGATTGATTGAAATTAAATATAGTTTTATTGTTAAAAAAAATTACAAAATGGTATCTTAAATCAAATGCTCACACAGGCAGCCGTCTCTTTATTCACTCACCTTCTTCATCTATCCATTTCATGGTGAAAAGCTGTTCAGTGTCGAAAGAACACATGTCTCGAACCTCACTACAAAGGCCCTCAAAGGAGATTGAAGGTTCAAAATGTGTTATCATGATATCCCTGAAAAAGAAAAGGAGTTTTAAGTTAGACAATGACTAAGACTAATAATGCTCTACATATTACTGAATGCCTGACCATTTGATGGACTTCAGTTATTTTGTGTGTGCACCAGCCTGTGTCGCTTCCAGTAAACTATCTCTGTAAAAAATAAAATACCAATATTGAATAATGCTTAAAGATAAAAATAGTGATTTTGTGAGAAACCTTAATTCAATCTCCCCTCCTCATTCAGGAAGCCTACCCTAACTGCTCTAACAGATAGTAGTTCCACTTTTGCTTTAATGTTAGTTATCAGAAGCTCACTCTTTTGTGAGGCATTCCACTCCACAAACAGCTCTATTACTGACAAACTCTGCATTATACTTAACTGAAATCTCTTTCAATCTCTAGTCCCAGATCTCCCCTCCCCCAAAAGTCTACCTTCATCCAAGAGATGGCCCTTCAAAAATTTGACAAAGGTCTGTCATGTCCTCTTCCTCAGCCCTGA
This sequence comes from Mesoplodon densirostris, assembly GCF_025265405.1. Taxonomy (NCBI): domain Eukaryota; kingdom Metazoa; phylum Chordata; class Mammalia; order Artiodactyla; family Ziphiidae; genus Mesoplodon; species Mesoplodon densirostris. Next base: position 93,342,145 of record NC_082665.1, on the reverse strand, counting down.
CTTCCACGGATTAATCACCCAGATTAACAACTCATTTGCCAAAATTCGTTTTAAAATAGGATTCATATTTTAAGGTAGACACCAAAAAAGATGAAGAAATTGACATAAACGTGTTTATTTTTATATTACTGTTGGATAAGTCACAGTACTTAAGTAAAGCCACCTAGCAGCTATTCACAACGAGACTTAAAAACATAACAAAATGTTTTAGAACAGAAGCCTGGGTTTTCCTCCAGGGAGCCATAAGAAGGCTCCCAGTGATCTAATCTCCATGTCGTAGCCAGCCACAGTCATCCTTTCAAAGGTAAGTCAAACAGACCGAATGACTCTTACTTTAACACACATATAGTGACCTCTGTCATAAGGGTTTTACAAAATTAATGTAGTTCATGTCTTTCCTTTGTTTTAAACTCTCCAAATGGCTTTCCCCAAAGTAAATGGAAATCCAAAGTCTTTAGCAGGGTCTACAAGGCCCTGTGTGAATGGCCCTAGCTGCCCCTCTGACCTACCTCTTCTATCACTGGACAGATAAACCAATGTTTATAGTCTACCATCTACCCCAGCTAGAATGTAAACTTGATTAAAGTAGGAATTTTGTTCATTATATTCCTAGTGGCCAACGCGGTGTCTAGCACAGAATGGGTATTCAATAAATATTTGTTGAAGAAAGGAAGGAAATGACACTGTGTTAGGGACTGTGCAAGCACACGTGTAGCTGGAACGTAGAACAGAGTAAGAAATAAGGTATTAAAAATTTTAGACATGTGCAAAAAATTTAAAACTGCAGTCTTTAGGGGCTTTAAGCAGAAAGCCACACATAGAAACTGAATGGCCTTTTCTGGATAATCATTCTCTTTCTAAGCATCTCATGGTTTTCTGCCCCTGCCTCTTGGAACCCTCTTGCCTTAGCTTTCATAACAGTCTGCTTCCCTGGCTCCCTTTCTACTATTCTGAACACTTATTAAGTCTCCTCTATCTCCAATCACAAGACATTCTTCACAACCTCTCTCATATTCATTGTCTCTCTCTTTCTGAAACCTAATTCACATTCAATGTTTTAACTATTATCTCTATGTAAGGGTCTCCTAAATCTGTAATTCCAACTCTCTCTGTGGTATTTAAGACTCTTGATAAGCTTGTTCCAATTTCTATTCTCAATGTGATCGCACCATTCCCGACACAAACTCTTTATTACGGACACCTGTTTACTCAAACCACCACACATAAGACCTTGATGATCCAAGTTTTAATCCTGACCTGTCCTCAGTTTAAGGAGGGAGGTGGGGATCTTTCTTTAACATCAACCTTCTTTCTTCAACATCAACTTTTTTCTTCAATATCAACTTCCATTAAAACTTTTTCAACCACATAAGCCTGATGGTCTATACTTCTAAACCTGTCCAACATGTATCTTATGTTCCAATTTTTGTTATTCAACTAATTATATACACACATCCTTAGCTAGATTATAAACAGCTGGAAGATAAAAATTCTTGCTTTTTAATATATTCACATAACTATTTACATAATAGGGACTCAAATATTTCTTAACTGAATGTAGAAGTAGTATTTTCCAGGAGAAATCCAACTTCTAAAAAGTGCACTCCTGACAAGGAAATATCACTGTTTATGTTTCCTTAGCCTATAAACATGTACAGAATATTTAGCATGTTTCAGGTGTTTGAACAAACATCTTATATGATCTTCATAATAACTGTCAAACTAGACCTACTAATCCTGTTTTACAGATTTAAAAAGCTTAGCACAGGGGAATATTTGCCAGAGTCTCACAGTTAGGAAACAGAATGCGAATTCAAATCCACATCTCCTAATGACGCTCGTGGTGGATGCTGTGATCTGACCTGCCTGCTCTCCACCCCACCTCCAGAATCCCCCATTAGCAATGGAGCATTTGCCATCCCAGCTACCGGGAGTGCTACCAGTAGACATCCCCAGTCTTCAGCCTCCTTCAGAGATGTGACTGCTCGCCTATAGTCAAATTCCCTTCCTGGTCAGCCCACAACCAACAGCCAATTCAATATGGGGGTATAAAGGTCCCAGCCGTGACTCAGGAAAGCTCTGAAGTGTCAACTCATCTTCAGAACTCCCTGGAGGGTCAACTAAGACTTCTGTAGGGACTTCAGGGCATCTTGATTTTTTCCTACCTAAGCTTGCTTCTCCCCTTCTCTTCCATAGCTGTCAACCCCAAAAGCACTCCTGAAAAACCACCTGCATGCTAATCTGCAACACCACCTCCCACAGCAGCATCCACCCAACGCACAGCTATCATTAGATGTTATTTTGTGACAAAAGCATAATGTATAGTCAGTCAATTTCACTTTTAAGAGTTTGGCTAGGGACTTCCCTGGTGGTGCAGTGGATAAGAATCCACCTACCAATGCAGGGGACACGGGTTCGATCCTTGGTCTGGGAAGATCCTACGTGCCACGGAGCAACTGAGCCCATGCGCCACAACTACTGAGCCTGTGAGCCACAACTACTGAAGCCCATGTGCCTAGAACCCAGGCTCCGCAACAAGAGAAGCCACCACAACAAAGGGTAGCCCCTGCTCGCCACAACTAGAGAAAGCCCGTGCACAGCAACGAAGGCCCAATGCAGCCAAAAAATAATAATAAATGAATTAATTTAAAAAAAAAAGAGTTTGGCTAATAAAAACTGTCACCCTTGTTTCCGAGATTAAATGAGTCTACTTTAGTGTATGAAGCTAGTTAATTTTTTTTTATTCTTCAGAGAAAATACGTTGCCAGCATATATAAATTATACATATTTTACAGTCTGTCTCCCCCAGCTAAACATAAAATCCATGAGAGCAGGCATTTTGTTTTGCTCACTGCTGCATCACCAATATCTGAAGCAGCGTCTGGAGGAATGACATATACGAGGCAGCCACAGTATAATGGTTAAGACCATGAGAGCTAAAGCCAGTATGCTTGGGTCTGAATCCCAGTTCTATCACTTACCAGCTGTATAACCTTAGGTGAGTTATTTAACTTCTCTGTTGGTTCAATTTCCTCATCTATAAAATGAGAATAATATTATCTCCTATGATAGTTTAAGGATTTAATGGATTACGTGAATTCATGTTTAAAATACTTATAATAGTACCTAGCATATAGCATACTCTAAATGTGTTCAATAAATTTTAAAACATTATGTATTCATGTAACACTTTAAATAGAAGCAGACCCTTATTAGATAAAAATAATCCAACCTTCTAAAAACTACACAGAAAAACAAAACAAAACAAAAACAGATGCTTCTGGTTTAATATGGTGGAGAGAACAAACATCTATAAGCTTTCATCCTAAGGGCCCAATGAAATGACAGAAAACTGAAATGACAAGTTTATCAAAGTCTTAGAACATGAAAAAGGCAGCAGCAGCAGACCAAAAAGTATGAGAAAATCCTAGATGATTGAAAACAGATGGGATAATTTATGGAGAAAATATACCAGCCTCCAAAACTAAAGTTAACAGGAACCCTTAAAAGAAGTTTTATTGACACAAGATTACTTTTCCTTCTCTAAGCATCTAAGCACACTTCTTGGCTTTTCAAGTGCATCACACTTCCATGAGAATTCATTATAAATGCTTTTTAAAATTACTTTAAAAAATAGGAGTTAAAGAACAGAATAATGTTATAAACCTTTACAATATAAAAATTACCAAGAAAAATCAAGATGTAGAGAAAGCAAAAGGAAGTGTAAATTCAAAAATGTCTCTTTCTTAGTGGAGAGTCAATATATTTAAAACTAATAATTAAATGTAAAAGCAGGGAACAAGAAAAAAACAAATAACTTAAAACTTAAAAATAGTCAAAGGACTTGAACAGACACTTCTCCAAAGAGGATATACAAATGGCCAACAAGCTTAGGAAAAAGATGTTCAGGGAGACGCAAGAGGGAAGAGATATGGGGATATATGTATATGTATATGTATAACTGATTCACTTTGTTGTAAAGCAGAAACTAACACACCACTGTAAAGCAATTATACTCCAATAAAGATGTTAAAAAAAAGATGTTCATCATCACTAATTATTAGAGAAATGTAAATCAAAACTATAATGATACAGCAGAAATTAACACAACATTGTAAATGAACTATACACCAATAAAAAAAAAACATAATGAAATGTCACCTTACATCCATTAGGATGGCTACTATGAAAAAAACAGAACAAGTATAATCAAAGATGTGGAGAAATTAGCACCTTGTGCTCTGTTGGTGGGAATGTAAAATGGTGCAGCAGCTATAGAAAACAGTATGGATGCTCCTCAAAAAATTAAAAATAGTATTTCCATATGATCCAGCAATTCCACTTCTGGGTACATATATCCAAAAGAACTGAAAGCAGGGAATCCAAAAGATATTTGTACATCCACATTCATAGCAGCATTATTGACAATAGCCAAAAGGTGGAGGCAACCCAAGTGTCCACTGACAGATGAATACATAAACTAAATGTGATATATAAATACAAAGAAATATTACTCAGCATTAAAAAGAAAGGAAATTCTGACACATGCTACAATATGAATGAAGCTTGAAGAATGTTATGTTAAATGAAATAAGCCAGCCACAAAAAGACAAATACTGTATGACTCCATTTATATGAAGTATCTAGAGTAGTCAAATTCACAGAAACAGAAAACAGAATAGTAGTTGCCAGGGGTTGGAGGTTGGAGGAGAATGGGAGAGTTGTTAGTATGTAGTTTCAGCTTTGCAAAATGAAAAAGTTCTGGAGATTGGTTACATAATAATGTGAATATAGTTAACACCGCTCAACTGTACACTTAAAAATGGTTATGGGCTTCCCTGGTGGCGCAGTGGTTGAGAGTACGCCTGCCGATGCAGGGGACACAGGTTTGTGCCCCGGTCCGGGAAGATCCCACATGCCGCGGAGCGGCTGGGCCCATGAGCCATGGCTGTTGAGCCTGCGCGTCCAGAGCCTGTGCTCTGCAATGGGAGAGGCCACAACAGTGAGCGGCCCGCGTACCTCAAAAAAAAAAAAAAAAAAAAAGGTTAAGATGGTTAACTTAAAGATGGTTAAGATGGTTAAATTAAAAATTTTTTTACCACAATTATAAATAAAAAAGAAAAGTGGGAGGAGGTATATTATTTAAGTTATAAATGTAGCCACAAGAAAAACTAAAAATAGTCAGGAGAGGAGGCAATGAAGAAGTGCTAAATTCCTCATCTTCCATACTGATTAACCGATGTAATAAAAGAAAGCAGAATTTTAATAGTAGTGAACTCTAGGTTGTGGAACAGGGGATTAAGGAGAGACTAGAGATGGAAAGAAGATGTACTTTATATTGGGTTGGCCAAAAAGTTCGTTTGAGTTTTTAAGATGTTAGGGAAAAACCTGAACGAACTTTTTGGCCAAACCAATACTTAGACCTTTCTGAATGGCATGGAATACTATTAATTTTTCTACCATGTAAAGGTATGATTTTATGATAATTATAAATAAGATATAAAACAAATTTTAAATGACTGTTATAAATAAATAAAATTGTTTTATTTTTTTTTAAAGATTTTTTTTGATGTGGATCATTTTTAAAGTCTTTGTTGAATTTGCTACAATATTGCTTCTGGTTTCTTTTTTTTTTTAATTTATTTTTGGCCGTGTTGGGTCTTCGATGCTGGGGGCAGGCTATCGCTAGTTGCAGCAAGTGGGGGCTACTCTTCGTTGCGGTGTGTGGGCTTCTCATTGACGTGGCTTCTCTTGTTGTGGACCACGGGCTCTAGGCATACGGGCTTCAGTAGTTGTGGCACACGGGCTCAGTAGTTGTGGCTCACGGGCTCTAGAGCGCAGGCTCAGTAGTTGTGGCGCACAGGCTTAGTTGCTCCGCAGCATGTGGGATCTTCCTGGACCAGAGCTCGAACCCGTGTCCCCTGCATTGGCAGGCAGATTCTTAACCACTGCACCACCAGGGAAGTCCTTGCTTCTGTTTTATGTTTTGTTTTTTTGGCCGCAAGGCATGGGGGATCTTAGCTCCCTGACCAGGGATCAAACCCACACCCCCTGCAATGGAAGGCAAAGTCTTAACCACTGGACCGCCAGGGAAGTCCCTATTTTAATTATTTTTAAAATTTATATTTTAAAATAATAAGAAAATAGTTCCTTCTTCTAGTGACATTAAAAGGGAACCTGCTGGGGCTTCCCTGGTGGCGCAGTGGTTGAGAATCTGCCTGCCAATGCAGGGGACACGGGTTTGAGCCCTGGTCTGGGAGGATCCCACATGCCGCAGAGCAACTGGGCCTGTGAGCCACAACTACTGAGCCTGCACGTCTGGAGTCTGTGCTCCGCAACAAGAGAGGCCGCGACAGTGAGAGGCCTGCGCACCGCGATGAAGAGTGGCCCCTGCTTGCCACAACTAGAGAAAGCCCTAGCACAGAAACGAAGACCCAGCACAGCCAAAAATAAATAAATAAATAAATAAATTTTTTTAAAAAGGGAACCTGCTTACCTTAAAGCAATTTTTCTTTCAAAATATCCTCAAGGTTACTAGTATGAGGGGGTGAGGATTGAGAGAGTATATTTTAGAATTAAATCAGAAGAGAAGAAAAGGCTCCCACTGAATTTCCCTGGCAAAGAACAAGCGTGACATTATCTTTTCTGAATGCAAGGAGAAAAAATTAGTATGATCAGATGTCATCAAAATAAGACTTCCTTATTAAGGTCCACACGTAGTTAAAATGAACACATACGTAAGCACATCTGCAAACAATAGGGAATTTTCAGAAACCTTATTTTTCAAGAGCTGTAAAATATTTATCAGAAAATACAAATATTTTTAAAACATCTGTGTAATCATTTAAATATCATAAGTACATACATCCTAAAGGGACTCAATGACGGAGTCATGATTTATCAACTGCCACTCCTTAAGTTCCAGGAACTGAAACATTTAAGGGAGTTTCTTATAAATAACTCTCCAAGTAATTGGAAAGCACCATGTTCATATACCCCACAATCACCAAATCCTTATTATAGTACCAAAGCTAAAAATAAGCTGCAAAATAAAGATATTACTTCTAAAGGTACAAAACAAATCATGCATGGAAGATTCTTTTTTTTTCCTGGTTTTAACTTCAGTGTTGGCATAAATTAGCTTACCACTGGTCTTCAACAGAATACAGTCTGCTTCACCACAAAGATGCCCAAAATGGCAAATTCAGATATAGTTTTAGCTGAATTTTTTTTAAAAAAGGAAAAAAAAAAGCATTTTTAACTTTGCTTCAGCAGTCAAACAGTTTTAAGCATTCATTATGTTCTTATGTTCTAAAATATAGAATCTAAAGTTTTTCCTTAGGACTAATTGCTTTTAAAAATAAACCTGAAAAAGAACCATATTCAGTCCTTCTGCTTTCTCAACATAAGCTTCTCTCCTAAATTAAATATAGTACAATCAGAAAAAAAAAAGTTTTGGAGGCAGGATTATCCATGGATGGTAAAACCACTGGGTCAAAGGTTTTAGGGAAATATTCATACAATCTCAAAGTATCCCTCCTCAAATTAATTGTTAATTATAAGAAAACCATAATGAAACTTCCATTTTTAAAAATCAAGAGATAGAAAACTGACTTGAAAAGAATAACTGTGAAATATGAATTTGACAATAACGAAAAAAAGTAATCTTAAAAAGCCCCATCAATACAGTAAAAGGGTAAAGGGAAATTTCTCTGAAGGGTAAGACTCAGCTTTGTATTATGCTTTACTAAGCCTCGAAGTTATCATCCATAAAATGGAGATAATGATATCTGCCTCTCAATATTGTTAAAAAAAAGTTAGCATTTTTTGCCAATTGTATTTGCAAAAATTTTAAAGACCAATAACATGCAATGGGAGCATAAGGAAAATGCTTCATTTATACACTTGCTGGGAATGTCAATGGATACGTTTTTGGAAGATAATAGCAAGTTTTAAAGCAGGCATATCTTTGACCATGCTTGCAAGAATACGTATTAACTATAAGGATGTTCCTTCAACATGATTTGACAGTGATTTAATGAAAGTTCATCAATCAGAAAAAGAGATTAAATGAATTATGGTATAACAATACTATGGAACACTATGTACCAATTATAATGAAAGAGGTGGATTGCTCTATCTGTATGTATCTACCTATTTATCTGTCTATCATGACATGGAAAAACGACCATGAATGAAAAAACTCAAGTTAAAGAAACATGTATAGAAATATGAACCCATTTATTGGAACAATAAAAGGGTGTGTCTGTGTGTATACACACACCTACACTTACAGATACATTGATATGATGTAGAATATCCCCAACTGTTAACAATGGCTATCCCTACGAAGAGGGGGCAAGAGGCTACTTTATATATCTCTGTATTTGTAAAATTTAGCTTTAGTGCCTTGTCTTTGTGATCTGTATTTGGCCATTGGAGGCATTTTTGTTCCTATCATCATTCGCAGCCATGCTCCTACATAGGTTAGCTGTCATGCAGAGTGCTGGGGACACAGAGCAGGCACACAAAAAACAGTTGGTCAGTTAATTCTAGACATTTCCGCCTGGATGCTCCCAAAGCACCCTGAGTTCAAAATTTGAGTACTTGTTCCAGGTAATTAATTACCCTCTCTAATAAATCTCTTTCTTTTCTATTCCCTAGTCTCTCCAAATGAGAAATCCATGCCGGACTCAGACCCTCTCTCTTCTCCACAGGCAATCATTCTCTAATTCATATTGACTCTACCCCCTAAAATCACCATTGAATCCATATGCTCTTTTCCAGCTCCTCAGAATCTCTCACTTGGACTACTTCCAAAGCCTCCAGATTAGTCTCATCCATTGCTAATTCGTCTACTATACTGGTTCCAAGAATAATCTTTCTAAACTAAAAATCTAAATTGTGCATCCCTCTTACTTAAAACCTTCACCAACGAGAAAAAGTCTGAAGCCCAAAGTATGATATTTGAGAGTCTTCATGACCTAGTGCTTGTGAACCTTCTTATTAGCTCACTTCTCATAGGTGCCCACTTCACACTTTATGTCCTAATGAGGAATGACTATGGGACTTAACGACTAAACTGATCTTAATTCTCCAAACGTATCATGCAGCTGTGCAATGCCTGGAATGACCTCCCACCCAACATCATAATCCACCAGGCAAACCTACTTATCCTTTAAAAGCATCAAACAACATTTCATCCTCTTGGAGGGCTTCCCTCACCCCAAACTTCTCCCCAATAGCCATCCTAGCACGTACTTTACACACACACACACACACACACAGACACGCACACACACATCCCTTTATTAACTTTTTAAAGTCTTTCCTCCCACAAGTCTCTTGGTTCCTCAAGGACAGAGCCTTGTATTATCGACTCTACATCCTCTGTGCCCACCCCAGTACCATGTGCCTGGCTTATAGTAGTTGTTCAACAATATTTATTAAACTGAGTTTAAACACATTTTGGTAAAATGTGAAATCCTAAACAAGACTGGAATGTTTAAAATCGTGTTTTAATTAGGCTCATTTCAACCATAAAAGAAACAAACACTCAAGTTACTTTAATAAGAGGTTTGGGAGCTGTATTAGAAAGCTACCCAGGAAATTTTTTTCTGTAGAGAGCTGCTTTTTTCTCCTCTGTTTCCTCAGCCCTTCAGTTTGCACATGGGTGATCCTGGCCTCACCAGCCTCTCCCAAAGCTCTTCAGCTACAGTCCTCACTGCTAACAAGCAATTTATCTCTACATTATCTAATCCAAATTTCTGAGAGGGTTGTTTTGGTTTTGGCACCAGGCCACCATGTCCCTTCTTTCTCTCTGGTGAAGCTACGGATCTGCTGCCTTATGGTTAGGTGACATGTCAGAAGCTCCATGACCAATGACTCACATTCCCCCAACTTTCAACTTAATATATCATTTTTATTTCCTTAGAACCATTGCTAAAGTATATCACTCAAATTATTTTGCAATACTTTTAAAAACAAGTCTTGCCAAGACTTGTTCACAGTGAGAAAAATCCTGCATACTTCACTGAACCAGCTATACTTTCCAAATATGCAAGGAGTTCATTGTTTTTATTTGTAGATGTTCACAGAAAGAATCCTCTGGATTCATAACTGCTCAACAGCACTGGTTTAAAAAGCTTTTTTACAAGCTTTTTGCAAAATTTCTCTTACATTTATAACGTAAAGAAATGAGTAATCCAGACATTTCCTTGTTAAATTTTACCCTGTAATATCAAGTAACTTTATAGAACGATAGCACACACAATGGCAATCTACCACTAACCCACAAAACCTGTTTCTCCTCCTCCAAACTAACACCACAAGGTAATGATTGAAGGAAGGCGGGCCACTCGTTGACAAGCTCCTGTGGTGAGGAAAGAGGAGTACAGGCCAGGAGACAGGCACTCTTAGGTGGCCTCCAGTAAAATCAGATTCTCAGTGCTAATAATCTCCTGAATAAAAATTAGAAAAAGGCTAATTAAATATCTGCTATATCTAGGGAGACATCCCAGTTGCACTAAGAACAAATTAAACAGCATGAGAACACTAAACACATCATTGAAAGGAGACGGCAATTCCTTCACTAAAATATTCTGGCTATTCTGGGATTTCAATATTCACTGGAAAGAAATATTGTTAGCAGGAGATGGGGGAAAATTGATAATGGCCGTCAGATGATCTGAAGGAAAAGAAACTTTTTCAAATGCACATTGTCCTTACATTTCTTGATGGTAAGGGAAGAATTTTCTACTTTAAAATCAGGCAGGTGTTCTACTTAGCCAATCTGTTTATTAACTATCCTCACTGGTGACTCATTTTAGTTTCATTTGTAGTAATGGGCAGCTGACTATGTAATATAACCATCAGTTTAGACTATTGTTAATAAACATATAATCTTAACCGATGTAATTTCAGAGGACAGAAATTGGTACAATTTAGAGTGCTGATGTTGTCTTTAAATGAGGCTTGGAATGAAGGCACTATTAGAAAGTTTTCATTGAATAGAAGCACTAAAAGGCAAGGGGTTGATTCATTACTTAGCAAAATTCATAGGTTTTTAAAAACAAGCCAAGAAAATGTTAACTTGAATGTCTTGGAGACGTTTTAGTCAAGCAGTAAAAGGGTTATAAGTCCTTATGCTCTTTTATTTATTTATTTTTAATTAATTTATTTTTTAAAAGGAACTTTTAATTTATTTTATTTATTTATGTTTGGCTGCATTGGGTCTTCGTTGCTGCGCACGGGCTTTCTCTAGCTGCCACGAGCAGGGGCTACTCTTCGTTGTGGTGCGCGGGCTTCTCATTGTAGTGGCTTCTCTTGCTGTGGAGCACAGGCTCTAGGCGTGCGGGCTTCAGTAGTTGTGGCATGCAGGCTCAGTAGTTGTGGCACGCGGGCTCAGCAGTTGTGGCTCGCAGGCTCTAGAGCGCAGACTCAGTAGTTGTGGTGCACGGGCTTAGTTGCTCCGCGGCATGTGGGATCTTCCCGGACCAGGGCTGGAACCCGTGTCCCCTGCATTGGCAGGCGGATTCTTAACCACTGCGCCGCCAGGGAAGCCGTCCTTATCCTCTTTAAAAAAAAAAATAATTGGAGCAATAAACCAAGAAAATATTATATGATACCTACATTCTAAAGACTTTGATTTCTTTCCAAAGGAGAAGCTTACAATGATTTTAATTTACTAACTAGGCCTATTTACAGTTGTCAAACTAATAAAAATAGGAAAAAAGGAAGAAGCACTAGTTTCTTCGTGTTTCATAGTTGGAATCATTGGAAACTACCTAAATTTAGTAAGTCAAAAATTTATATTATTTAAAGTCAGAAAGGTAAACCGGAGAACTAAAAATTATACTGTAACAATCAAAACTTGAGAGGCATCAGGGAGTGAGGAAGCAAAATGTAGTGTGCATCCAATTCCGCATCTTTCAGAGGAAGGAATCAATAGATACCATGTAAAGTTGATAAATCACCAAACGGAAGTATAAGTTTTAAAGTAATAAAGGCAACCTCCAGAAGAACAAGAAATAAACTATCAATAGTAATTACCTCTGAAGGTTGGGAGGACTGAATGGGGAACACTTTATTTTATACTTCTGAACAGTTTGCACTTTCCTACCATGTGCGTCTATTTATTTTTAATCTAGTTTTTTAAACTGTCAATAATCAGACACTATTTAAAAAAAAGAAACTGTACTATATTTCATTCTCTGCACCTAACAACTCACAGACCGTCAACTATAAAGTGGAACACATTCTAAAGTGAAATATCTCATCTGTCAAATCAAAGGTAAGGTAAAGGAAGCAAAGCTTTTTTTCTCCACAGTGCAAAGTGCATAGCTATTGTTTGAAAAACAAGACTTCCCTGATCAATTTAAGCAAAAACATTGTTATTGTCCAAAATAACTCCTCTAAACTACTCCTGAATACAGTCAAGCTAATGAACAGAGAGAGGTCAGAGGCTTCATTGCAGCAAACAAACTAGGAAGTCCTTACATCAAATCAGTAAGACATTTAGGGGCTTATATTTTCTTTGAAATGAAAACAAGAGAGGCATTTTGAAAGTTCACTATCTTCACTGATCCTCTAAGGAATGTAAAAGTATGTACTGCACTTTCAAACCTCCTAGTGCTTGAGTTTTTTAAAGCAATTTACTTCTGCTTGAACAAGCAGTAAGACAGGCCACGGGGTTGGGTGTTCTGTTAACCCTTAGTTTCAAACCTTTATGCTCACACTAACAGTTCAACTTTCTAATGCTCCCAAATATACTTATCTCAAAGAAATTTCAAACCACAGTCATACTACGGAATATGATTTAATACACTGATTTTAGGACTGGATTATTTCTGGTAACCACAATAGTTATAACTTAGGTAATAATATGAGTAAAGATCACAGATTTTAAAACTGTGCCTGTGCTCATCCTCTTCTCTTCTTGCAATATCTCACCCTATTGGACAGTCCTTGAAGCAACACTGACAAAGAAGCGTCCACAAGTTTTAATTTACACATATACAACCTAATCTTGGCGAGACATAAGTACCTAATGCATATCCCTGAAAACGTATCAACTTTACTCAAATAATAACTCCTATGTCTAATATACTGGCAGCCTGATCACAGTCCAGATACACGTCACGAACTCTTATATGTGATAAAGACAAACCTGACTTAGAGAACCAGAGGCTTTAGGCCTGCTGGTAATCAAAAGGGTCAACAAACAAGCAATCCTGTCTTTTACCCATGGTAAACTTAGCTAACTAAGGCATCACTCAGAATCAACTCTCAACCCCCAATACATCCAGACTTAAAGACGTAAAGCTCTTGTAAATCTCTTGGTAGGCGAGTCTCTCGGACCCACCAGGTGGACCTACTTACTCCAAGGGTCCTCCCTCGGACCCTGCTCAGGACCCTCGGCCGCGCGATTCCAGGGCGCCCTGCGCCACACCTTGGGGGTGCCGCAATCCAGTGCCCCGTGCTCCTCCGCCGACCACTCGGTCACCCATCCCGAGTCCCCCGACTTGCCCGCCCAGCCCATCCCTTCCACATCTCCAGCCCCACACCCGCCCCCCCCAGGCCAAGTCCAGCTGGCCTCTCCCCTTCCCTCTCACCCACACCCCACACCCCACACCCCACACACTCACCCGCGGTAGTAGGCTTTCACCCGGACCTGGTGAGAATGGTCCCCGCTGCCGCCGCCGCCTGCGATCGGGTGAGACATGGTACTGCTGTCTCTCTGGGTCGGCATCTCCTTCCTCCCCCGCCTCAACGCTGGAGGCCGAGGGTGCGAGGGGCGCACCGGGCGCCGTAGGGGACTCCGAGGCCCGAGTTTCTCCCGGAGCCGCGGCTGCCCGCTCGCCTACCTGTCCTCCACGCCCGCGGCGCGGGCCCAGAGGTCGCCTCGCCGGGGCAGCCGGAACCGCACGGCTCCCCCCACCGCCAGCGGCCGACACTGCCTCTGCTGCCGCCGGGGCCCAGCACGCCTCCCACCTCCGCCCCTCCCACCTCTCTCGCTCCAAAGGCCCACATTCCGGGGGAGGGCGGGTGCAACCATCGATCCAACTCAAGATGCCCGGCTGAACCATTCTTACGGGGGCAAGGAAAAGGGGAGAGAGGAGGGGGGATGCTGAACATCACAAAAAACTTGCCGGCAGGGGCCTTTTGTGGGCTGTAACTGAGAGAATGTGAAGACTGAGGTAACTGTAGTTCTGTAAAAAGCCCCTCCCTACAAGGAAAATGGTGGGGGACAAATTCTGCGGCATCTCACCCCAGTTTCCTGTCTTGGTCGCGTCCGCGGTCAGACGGCTAGGGACTCGGAGTAGATTTGCCGGGCGGGTTTCTGGGACTTGGAGTCCCCATGGGATTCTGGGACTTGAGGTTCTTTACGTGTAGAGCGTCCCGCCTTCTTGCTGACCGTGTCTCCAGCTTGTGCCACGGGAGCCGTCGGCGTGGAAGTCCTGAATCCACCGTGGGCACCTGAGGACACTGGAAATGATTGGGGTTCGTCACAATCTAGACTTTGTTCTCTGGTGAATTCTTCCAATTGCATAAATCATCTCAATCATACAGTACCTTTTCTGGATAGAAGAATTTGGTTACTGCCCAGCATAGCCTCTTTTATGAAAAGAATTAAGTATAATATATGTAACAAATGTAATAATGAATGTAATAAAGGAAGAAACTCAACTGGAAGGTATGATGGTAGATTGACTTTTCTTCCTTCGCCGCCCCCCCCCGCCCCCCCCCCCCCCCCCCATATCTTGGCCCTTGTGGATTGCCACTGCATGGAACAGGTGCACAATGAATATTTAGCCAATCAGTCAACCCATCCAACTATCCATGCATCAGCATTTTTTTTTTTTTTTTTTTTTTCGGTATGCGGGCCTCTCACTGCTGCGGCCTCTCCCATTGCGGAGCACAGGCTCCGGACGCGCAGGCTCCGGACGCGCAGGCTCAGCGGCCATGGCCCACGGGCCCAGCCGCCCCGCGGCATATGGGATCCTCCCAGACCGGGGCACGAACCCGTATCCCCTGCATCGGCAGGCGGACTCTCAACCACTGCGCCACCAGGGAGGCCCCATCAGCATTTTTTAACATCGTTAAAACATTGTTAATATCGACCGTTTTCCATAGTGGCTGTGCCGATTTACATTCCCATCCTAATTTCATTTTTTATTATTCATTGCTAGTGTATAGAAATACTATTGATTTTGTATATATCTTGAATCCTACAAGCTTGCTGAACTCATTAGTTCTAATAGTGTCTCGGTGGATTCCTTAGAATTTCCTGTGTGCAAGATTATGCCATTTTAGAGTACAGATTGATTTACATCTTCCTTTCCAATCTGGATGTCTTTTATTTTTCTTGCCTGATTGCATTAGATAGAACTTATAGTATTATGTTGAATAGAGAGAAGTATGTTAACATTCTTGTATTGTTCTCAGTCTTATGTGGATAGTTTTCAGTCTTTCACCGTTAAATGTGATTATTGCTTTAGTTTTTTTGTAGATGCCCTTTATTGGGTTGAGGAAGTTCCATTCTATTCCTAGTTTGTTGCCTATTTTTATTATGAAGGGTGTTGGGTTTTGTTTAGTGCCTTTTCTGTGTCTATCGAGATTATCATGTTGTTTTGTGCTTTATTCTCTTGGTGTGATATGTTACATTAACTTTTAGATGTAAGCCAGTCTTGCATTCCTGGGAAAAATCCCTCTTGGTTATGACATATAATCGTTTTTATACGTTGCTAAATTCGGTTTGTTAATATTTTGTTGAGGAATTTTGAATCTACACTCATAAGCATAGTTTCCTTTAGTTCTTTAGACATGTTTGTAACAGCTGCTTTGAAGTCTTTGTGTGCTAAGTCCAACATATGGGTCCTCTCAAAGACAGTTTCTGTGTGTATGGGTCCCATTGCCTGTTTCTTTGTATGTCTCATAAGTTTTTTTGTTGCAAACTGTACATTTCCATGGTAGCAACTCTGAAGACCTATCCAGATTGGCTCTAGGTCTGGTTGTGGTTGTCGTTGTTTGCTTGTTTATTTGTGAGTTGGCCAGACTTGGTCAATAGACTCTTGTTTCCTCCGCAGTGTGCAGCCTCTAATGTCTCTCCTCAGAAGGTGCAACTTTGGCATGCACACCGTCACCCTGACTCCTTGTCCCTCCCCTGGGGGATGACAGTGGTTTTAGTCAGGTTCTCTTTGACTGTCTCTTTTCCTCATCTCCCTATCAAGCTTTTGGCTGGTTTGCCTTTATGGATATGGCTCCCAGCTGTTAGCCTCCACTAATTGGCAACTGATTGCTCCAGTGTTTTTGACAGTGCCCTGGGGCATAAAATTGTTCTACAGTCTGATCCAATGGTCCTTTTTTATTTATAATTTTCACCAGTTATGGTGGTTTCATTGGGGAGAGTATACAGGGAGCTCCTCATGTTTCCATTCTGGAAGTGCTCTGACATTAATTTTTAAAGTCAGTGTGATGCAATTAAAATAGATACAGGGGCTTCCCTGGTGGCGCAGTGGTTAAGAATCCGCCTGCCAATGCAGGGGACATGGGTTCGAGCCCTGGTTGGGGAAGATCCCACATGCCGCAGAGCAACTAAGCCCGTGCGCCACAACTACTGAGCATGCACTCTAGAGCCCACGAGCCACAGCTGCTGAGCCCGCGTGCCACAACTACTGAAGCCCACGCGCCTATAGCCCGTGCTCTGCAACAAGAGAAACCACTGCAATGAGAAGCCCGCACACCGCAATGAAGAGTAGTCCCCACTTGCTGCAACTAGAGAAAAGCGTGCGTGCAGCAACAGACCCAACACAGCAAAAAACAAAATAAATAAAATTAAAAAATTAAAAATTAAAATAAATAAAATAGATACAAGACACAGACAGTTAAGCATATAGGATAATCAGGGCACAGAAATTATGTCATTTTTAGTAACAAAATATGAGAAACTATTGAGCCATCTCTTTAATTTAAAGAAACAGGACGCTCTAAAAGGGTTTAAAAGAAACCTGGCATCACATTAATCATATCTTTAGGAAAATCTGGCTTCCTTTCTGTAGATTGAGCTGCTCTAACAAGAAAATGTCTACTCAGAATAGGTAGGCCTTTACATTCAATATTAACTAGCCTCACCAGTGTGTCCTGCTGTACATAGATCAAATATGAAAATTTGTTTTTCATGTTCTTTATGCCATCTAATAAATCCTGCTGCTGGATCTTTGATGCCTGTTTCTCAACTGAGAATCACATGATACAAAATGGGAAGTCAATGGTAAACATTGTGAAAAAGCCTCCCACGGCCCATTTTCTTTCTGTTGTACTTAAAATGGTGCTTACTAGTACCTTCAACTTTGGGTAAGCCTGCCTCCCTTCACCTAGCATTCTTCTGTGGTTTCATTAAGCATTTGATCATGTCACTAAAAAGAGAGAAAAGTGTTTCAACTGCAAGTCCTGATCATTTGGAGGGACTCTGTGACCTGTAGAGATAAATACTGGGCTCTGAGCTAAATTATACTTGCTTTTGGATCACTGTGATGACTTGAATAGCAAAAATATTAATTAATGCTCAAATCCACCAGCTTAAGGGATTTAAAATATTTTTGGCCAACATTCTCTCATTTTGTCATTATCAGAATGCCTGTCCCAATGTGGAGCAAAGAAATAAGCTGCTTGGTGAATGGAATGAGATAATAAATAGTAGACACATGTCCTGTGTAATCATGTGCTAATAGTATTACATTAATTGTTTTACTTAACCTTCAAGAGCAAAAGTTGTGACCCAAACTCCTGATTGGAGTCCTGACAGCTGTTAGTAAGAGTTTAGTTTTTATTCTGTTAATTACCCTTACTGAGCTAGCATAGATAGCAAACGATACCCCCATGACTCCCTTTCCCCCTTCTTTCTCCTGTGCCTTCTCACTGCCCCATTGACACCGCCAGCTTTATCTGGGTACTCCCTTCACTGCAGCCACATACACTCATTTCCATTGCAGTTCCCCAATCTCACTCCCACAGTACATATAATGATGTACAGCAGTTTGAACCTTAATTTATTTTGCCTTTGAAATAAAATGTCTTTGTTTTAATGAACTATCAGTGGAGAGTTCCATTAAGCCAAAGAGACAGCAAAATAAATAAATATAATATAAAACATTTACTTAATGAAAGTCACTGAATAGCCAAAGATGTCTGAGAAACCTCAACATAATTAACTCCTATGGGGTTAGTTGGTGCAGGCATTATGCTCTCCCCTTCTTTTCAAGAAAGTTACAATCCAGATAGGATGTCAGGACATACCAATAAAGAGAAAAAATGCAAAATGGGAAACTGTGCGCCAGTAAGTGACAAAGAATAATTGCAACAGCTCCCGAGTGCTACCTCATCTTCTTTAGGAACCAGAAGAGCCCACCTGTGTCTGGCTTAACTGAAAGGCACAAAGTTGACTAGTAAAATGTCAGGTTGAAAAAGCCTCCATCAAAACACACAAACTTCTTTTCAAAGTATCATTTGTTTAATGATGTTGGCGCACCAAGTATGCTGTCCCTAACAGCAGTCAACCGTTAAACGTAAGCTACCCTCCAATTTGAAGAGGCAAACCTGTTCTTGAGGATGGCGTATCCAATTGAAAATGTAAACCTTATCTAATAAATTCTCTCCACTCCAGCAGCTCACCCACCCCAGCATTGGCCTCCTTCAGTACCCCAGTTCTCGGGGACTTCCCTGGTGTCCAGTGTGTGAGACTCCACGCTCCCGATGCAGGGGGCGCGGTTTCGATCCCTTGTGGGGGAACTACATCCCGCATGCATGCTGCAACTTAGAGTTCACATGCTGCAGCTCGGAAACCCACATGCCGTGCTTCTTAGCCTGCAACTAAGACCCAGCGCAGCCAAGATAAATAAATAAATATTAAAAGAAAATAATAACCTAGTTCTCTCTCACAGCCTCTGGAGTACACTCCTCTCCCACACAAGGTTGTCAACCCGTCTTCACCCCTCCCACAGAGGACTAGCTCATTTTCTCTACCACCTCCACCTACTTCCTACTGGCCTCAAATTTTTTCATATTGAATTTCTGCTGACCTCGAATTAAACCACATCCCGTTTTGGGCCACAGAGAAAGCAAGGGGGAAAAGCAGAGCTTATAGTCTGTAATGATTTTTTGGCTGCTTAATCCCATGTACAATGTCAAGGGGAACAGCACTCCAGAGATAAAGCTGCCTGTTTGTTCACCTGTACGTGCTTATCACCCTGTGATTTAGGCATGAGATATTCTACTGAATTGGTATGGCTTCCCATTCTGGAAACTAACAAATTATAAATCAGCCTATAATTAAATTAATAAGGACTCCAGACACTGAGACTTTTAAAGCAAAGCATTATTAGGTGCCTCAAGAGCAGGAATCTTACCTTCTAAGTTCTTTTTGGCACTTATAAAATTGTTGGTATTTTACAAATATTAAATTATTTAATTTAATATTGAAATAATTTTCTGTTGGTTTATGTCCACTTAAATACTAAAATTAATCTTACTGTCATAGGAAGGAAGCTGACAACACCAAATAAGCAGAACAAGTCTTCATTTTCTGTTTGCTTTGTTAAAGCTGTGACCTGAAAAGTTAGTTCAACTTGCTGAGCAATCTGTTTGCTCAAGTCAAACACAACTCCTAAGAAAGTGACTCTCCTTTTCCCTAAGGTGGACTCTTCCAACTAGAATCACGGGAATGGTTGAATTTACTAGCTGGAAGTTACTTTGTATCATCCAGGTCAGTCTTTTCAAACTTTGATAACCATACAGATTAGGCAGGGATTTTGTTAAAATGCATATTCTGATTTAAAAGGTCTGATGCTGCTGGTCCCCCAATGACAGTTTGAAGAACAAAAAATCTACACCTCATTTTACAAATGAAGTCCAAAGAACTGAAATGACAGTGACTTTATCATTGTTCCAATGTTTTCCATTATTTAGCCTAATTTTAAAATACCATGAATTTGAAACAAGGACTGAGTGATTTCTGGCAGATGAGGAAAAAAGATTAATTTCACAAAATTCTTAGTTTTGATTTGTTTTTTGTTTGTTTTCCATGATCTAACCACCACATGCTAAAATGCTGTGGAGATTCATTGTTAGTAGAGAATCACTTTAATCCACACATAATCTGTTCTTATCATAATCCATTAACAGGCTCACTGTGTTCCCATAGGTACATGGCAGTGTACTGAGTATCATGTCATGATATACTCACTCTTCCATTTAGCCACCTTTTCTATTTTACCTTAGTTAAACAGTTCCAAAGATTCTGGTTATGTTCTGCAGGGCACTGTTCAATATGAGGCTAGATTATTCCATCTCCTTCTTCCACCTCATAACTAGAAAGCAAGCTTCAGATAAGAAGAGAAACAGGATGTCTTTTCTCTACTTTTTTTTTTTGGCCATGCCACAAGCCATGCAGGACCTTAGTTCCACCAACCAAGGATCGAACCCGTGCCCCCTGCAGTGGAAGCATGGGATCTTAACCACTGGACCACCAGGGAAGTCCCTGTTTCTCTACTTTCTGACTCAGTAATTTAAAAACTACAACTCAGAGTTTCCCTGAGAGTTAGTTTAATTTACTGGGTTCTGGGGGGAATTCTGCCAATCTCTTTTATCCTTTTCATAGAATTTTAAAACCTTTAATAGTAATATTAAGAAATATTTAAATATGTACATGTACTAATTATTAGTTCTCTGGTGTCTCCACTCCTCTAGGAAAGCAAGTAGAGGGTCACTAGTAATTGTCCAAAGGAGAGAAGGTGCTTCTCCCTTTGAGCCTGTCACCCTGAGCCTCTAGGGAAAAACAGAATGAAACTTAAGCCTAATAGCTTCTTATTTTAAAAATGAATTCAATAAAAACACAAATAATGTAAAGAAATATCTGTTGCATGTCCACTAGGTACAAAGCCCTATATTTCATACAATAAATGTAAAATGCAACTTTCGCCCCTGAGTCTAGTTGGGGCAGTCTACTTAGGAAGTTCACACATAAACCGGTGATAAATAATTCAAGATTACATAAAAATCCAAAGCACTAGGGCAGTACAAAACAAATTGCTAATTTTGTGGAAGAGCAAGTAAGAGCTATAGAAGTTCAGAGAAAGGAGTGATTATGTCCAGCTAGGGTGGAGAAAAAAATTTTTAATCTCTGATAGCAGTTATCTCAGAAGATAAGAGTGATATGAAACAGAAACAGCTGTCTTTCATCTGGAGAGGACTTTCTCGAGGCCTACTAACTGAAAAAATGCTTTATGGAGGCCTAACTGAAAAAAATCCTTTGTTAAGTTGTAAAGTCATAATGTAATTTCAAAGAGACCTGGGATCTCTGGCAAATTAACATGAGATAGGCCACAGGCTGCTATTTAGCTTTGTCAGGTCTGCTTTTCCTTACTGGAATTGCGACCTCCAAGACCCATTCCAGTGTAGGATTGTAAGATTCTCGGACCCCTTGGAAACTTTTGGTTTGAAAACTTTACGAGACTGTGAGTTCATGTATAAAACTTCCCCAACATCTAGCAAAGTCTATGGTGCTTGGTACGTGTAGGTTGACACTAGGATTCTCAAATCAGCTTTTCATTTATTGAACACGTTTTTTGAGGGTTTATTACATCATAGTCCTATGCTGGACATGCAGGTAGTAATATAAAAAACCTTGCCCTCAAGGAGCTCACACTAGCAGACATGTGTCAATGTAAAGGGCCAAGACAATTCAGTGGGGGAAAAAAATAGGTCTTTTCGGGGGAGGGGGGTAATTTGTTTTAACAAATGATGCTGGAACAATTGAATATCCATATACAGAAGAATGAAGTTGGACTCCTACCTCAACCATTTACAAAAATTAGCTCAAGATGGATCAAAGATTTAAGTATAAGAGCTAAAATTATAAAACTCTTAGAAAAAAACACAGCAGGAAATCTTTGTGACCTTAGATTAGACAATGGATTCTTAGATTGCCACCAAAAGCACAAATAACAAAAGAAAAAGATAAATTGAACTTCATCAAAATTTAAAATGTTGGTATTTCAAAGGACACAATCAAGAAAGAGAAAAGTCTTCCCATAGAATGGGAGAAAACATTTGCAAATCATATGTCTGATAAGGGACTAGTATTCATATATACAAGTAACTCTTACAACTACAAAAGACAAATAACTTAATTTCTCTTTGTGGGCAAAGAATTTGAATAGACATTTCTCCAAAGAAGACATACAAATGGCCATAAAAGCATGAAAAATATTCATTATTAGTCATTAGGGAAATGCAACTCAATCACTTCATACCTACTAGGTTGACTATAATCAAAAGACGGATGATAACAAGTGTTGGCAAGGGTGTGCAGAAATTGGAACCCTCATACACTGCAGGTGGGAATGTGAAGAAGTGCAGCTACTTTGGAAAACAGTTTGACAGTTTCTCAAGATGTTAAATATTGAGTTACCATATGACTCAGCAATTCCTTTCCTAGTTATATAACCAAGAGAATTAGAAACATATGTCTGAACAAAAAGCAGTACACAAATGTTCATGTAAGCATTATTCACAGTAACTAAAAAGTGAAATCAAACCAAATGTCCATTAATTGAAGAATGGATAAACAAAATGTGGTATATCCCTAAAATGAAATAGTATTCATCTGAAAAAAGGAATGAAGTCCCGAAACACATGACAATGTGGATAAACCTTGAAAACATTAAGCTAAGCAAAAGAAGCCAGACACAAAAGGCTACATATTGTATAGTTCCATTCATATTAAATGTCCATAATAGACAAATCTATAGAGACAGAAAGCAGATTAGTGGTTGCCAGAGGTTTCAGGAAAGGGGGAATGGGGAGTAATTGCTTAAAGGTCTTGGAGTTTCTTCTGGGGTGATGAAAATATTCTGGAATTAGATAATAGTGATGGTTACATGACATTGTGAATATACACTGAGTTATATGCTTTAAACAGATGAATTTTATGTGAATTATATCTCAATTAAAAGTAAATACGTGGGGCTTCCCTGGTGGTGCAGTGGTTGAGAGTCCCCTGCCAATGCAGGGGACACGGGTTTGTGCCCCGGTCCGGGAAGATCCCACATGCCACGGAGCGGCTAGGCCTGTGAGCTGTGGCCGCTGAGCCTGCGTGTCCGGAGCCTGTGCTCCGCAACGGGAGAGGCCACAACAGTGAGAGGCCCGCGTACAGCAAAAAAAAAAAAAAAAAAAAAAAGTAAATACATGGTAAGTATTATTAGAGGAGTATAAACAGAGTACTATGAGAGCGCTAACTCCATCTGGGTGAGGCTGTGAAGCCCAAAGGATGAAAAGGTTGAGCAGAACCTGAAGAATAATGCCAGATGACAATACTGGGTGGAGAGGGTCAGCATATGGAAGAGGCCAGAGCATGTATTTTGCAGGTGGACTTTGGTTCCAAACCTAATCCTGCCACTTACTAGCAGTATGACCTTGGACAGGTTACTTAATCCCACTAAAATAAGCACCCTCATCAGCAAAATGGAGGATAATGATACCTGCTTCATGGGTTTGCTGTGCAAATTAGACAGGATACTGTACGTAGAGTACTCAGTAAGGACAGTTGGCCCTCCATATCCTCGGGCTCCGCATCCACAGATTCAACCAACTGTAGATCGAAAATATTAAAAAAAAAAAATTTCAGAAAGTTTCAAAAAGCAAATTTGAATTTGCCATGCTCTGGCAACTATTTCATAGCATTTACACTGTATTTACAAATATTTACATAGCATTTACATTGCATTAGGTATTATAAGTAATCTGGAGATGATTTAAAGTATACAGAAGAATGCGCATAGGTTATATGGAAATACTACGCCATTTTTTAGAAAAGAAGTGAGAACCCATGGATTTTGGTATCCGAGGGCGTCCTGGAACCAATTCACGGTGGATACCGAGCGACAACTGTATTTAAAGAGTGTAGCCTTCTCTTTCTCCTCTCAGTCTCCCCTTATTGCTATTTTAGGTGAGTTAAAGTTGGGTGTAAAGGCAGGGCAGTGAAAAGGCCTAGTTTTTGTCTGCCTGATGAGAAATTTAATGAGGCTTAAGTATAAAGGCAATTGGAAGCAGAGGAAGAAGGTGTTTTAGAGTCAGAAAATAAAGACTCTATAAGCCACAGAAGGAGCTTTGGATTTAGTCCTAAATCACCTGAAATTTTAGGGAGAAGAGGAATGTAAAAACATTGGTTCTTTAGATGAGAGCAGAGGGAAGAATGGCCCAGAAGAGACAAAAATTCTAGGACCTTGGGCTTCCCTGGTGGCGCAGTGGTTGAGAGTCCGCCTGCCGATGCAGGGGACACGGGTTCGTGCCCCGGTTCGGGAAGATCCCACATGCCGCAGAGCGGCTGGGCCCGTGAGCCATGGCTGCTGAGCCTGCGCGTCCGGAGCCTGTGCTCTGCAACGGGAGAGGCCACAACAGTGAGAGGCCCACGTACCGCAAAAAAAAAAAAAAAAAAAAAAAAATTCTAGGACCTCAGGAGAGGACACAGATTCCTAACTTCATTAAGTAAAACCAATGCCTACATCTTAGAAGCACTTGATGAGGCTTATTTGCTGGTAATGAATTGCTAATGATTATTTGATGACAGCTTTTCTAATGTTTCTTAAATTGCTTGATCCAGCAAACATTTTGATAAAACAAAACCTTAGATGATTCCAGCAAAAGAAGGTGCTTGCTTATTGTGGGGAGCAGTGCAGCTCCAGTCTGAGCACTATGTGGCAAAATTGAAAGCCTTGGTTCTAATTTTGACTCAAGCAGGTTATGTAACTTGCTGTGTATTTATTTCCCTTTCAGAGAGTAAATGACGACAACTTTAACCTAACTGACTTCAAAATATTATGAAAATAAATAAACGTTTCAAAGCTCTTTGAAGTCCATGGATGGAAAGTACCCTTTAATCCAAAATTGCACTATGTAACTAGACAGTGAATTATTATTCTTTTCCTGAATAAATTTTTAGTGTTCCCCCTCCAGCCTTGCCCTTGAACATTTCTACAATTACAACAACAACAAAAAAAACCCTCCCAAATTCTTATTCTGAGAAAAAGTCCCTGCAGTATATTGCAGTAAAACTTTAAACATGTACATGGTGCATTGTAGTTACAAAACATTTTGACAAATACAATCACATTTCTGGTAAATATTACTGTTATCCCTGCTTTAGTTATGATGAACTTGGTGTTCAGAGAGGTTAATTGGATTGGCTAAGAGCACTCAGCTGGAAATGGGAAGGATCAGTGCTTAAACTCAGGTTCTTAACTCCAAATTTCAGGCCCTGCCCATCTTCCTGCATTAAATGAGACAAAGATTTATATACACAGATGTAGTTTATATCTTTCATCTGAAAAATTTAACTGGGGAATGAGCATTCATGATACCTAAATTAGGTTGGAAATGTATTAATCATGCTTTTTATTTTGTATATTTTATGATGCTTTGATATCTTGGTGGTCTTACTGACAGAGGAGAGGCTGCCCCTCCCAGGGCTTTTATCTCTAAAAATTATCCTAGAGATAGCAAATGGCTTCCTCTGTGAATGTGCCTTTCATATGCAAACCAACCAATCCAAAGCCCATATCCCCAACTTCCTCCTTTATTTAATTCTCATACACCAAGCCAGTATTTCCCCTGTTCTAAATCACCCCTCCCCACCCAGGGCCAGGTACTGGACAACTAGAGACCACCACTATAGACCAGAGCCTGCTAAAAGTATTCAAACTATCCAATCCCAAATTTACTTAAATTTTCATATGCTGCCTCATCCATTCCTTTCTGCAGAAACTACAATAAAGGCTCTGGGCCATGCTTTCTCTTTCACTCCTTCTGCCTCCAGACTGACCCTGGTGCTTCTCCATGTGGCCCTGCATGGTGTGGCATGCTCCCTTTTCTTGGGAACTGTAAATAGTAAACTCTTATTTCAAAAGCAGTTGTCCTTGTGTCTGTCACCTTACCATACCTGATTAAAACATATCCCAGGTGTGAATCAAGATAAGTACAGTTGAACAATGTAGGAAGTTAGGGGCACTAACTTCTGTGCTGTCAAAAATTTGTGTATAACTTTACAGTTGACCTTCTGTATCCACAGTTCCACAACCACAGATTCAACCAATCACATATCTTGTAAGTACTGTAGTATGCATTTACTGAAAAAAAATCCATGTAAAAAAATCCATGTAAAAGTGGACCTGCACAGTTCAAACTCATGATGTTCAAAGGTCAACTGTACAGTATTGTTTCTTAACTAAGAATAAGTAAAGAACTGAAGGAAAAAAGAAAGCAATGCTCTATCCATCATGGACAGGAAGTGAAAGAACAAATACCCTTTTTTCAGTGTGTTACTTACACACTTATTTATTTCAACACATTTATTTAGAGTTTACTATGGTGCCTGGCACTGTGCAAGGCACTGAATATACAGTCATGAAGAAAACAGGTTTATTCCCTGTCCTTGTGAGATTCACAGTTTAGAGAGAAAAAATAGGCAAGAAAATAAGTGAACAAATGCACAATTACAAACTGTGGTACCTGCTCCAAGGGGAATAAATATTGCGCAGTGATAGAGAATAATGGTGGGGAGAACTCTATAAATTGATCTGGAAAAACCTTTCTAAAGAAATGATGTTTATGCAGAGAATTAAAGGGAAACAAGGAACTAGATTTGCAAAGTATGGGAGAGAATATTCCAGGATTGTATGCAAGGCCATGAGGTAAGCAAAGTGGCATCTTTGAGGAACTGGAAGAAAACCACATACACTGACATGGAAGGATATACTATTAAGTGAAAATGGTTGCAAAAGAGTGTATATAGTCCAATACCATTTTTGATAAAGAGATACATATACTTATATGTATGTTAGTACATAGAAAATCTAAAAGAATATAAAATAAGCTGTTAATGATTATTTTTGGATGCGGATTGTAGTGGACTTTCACTTCCTATTCTGCATTATTTAGATTTCTGGGCAATTTTGTATTCAGGATTTGCTAGAGGTAAATATTAAAATTAAGTTCTATATCACTGTACGCTTCTGTTACATAACTTTTCCCCAACTTCGCTAACTTTTCATTCCTGTTCACTAGCTTTGATTGTTCCCTATAATGTACTTTGTTCTGCCTCCTGTTGTCTCTGGCATTTTATGTAACTAAGAGAGACTTATCTACCATAAATAGAACATTACAATTAAGATTTAATATGAAACTGATATGACACTGTTTATTTTAATACATTAGGAGCACACAGGCAAAAAATCTATTCTCAGATACCGACACTAAATATTTTAAAATACAGCATATGCATGTTAAAAAATATATCTGCTAACTAACTTTTAAAAGTAAGGGGGACTTCCCTGGTGGTCCAGTGGTAAAGAATCTGCCTTACAATGCAGGGGACACAGGTTTGATCCCTGGTCAGGGAACTAAGATCCCACATGCCTCAGGGCAACTAAGCCCCCGTGCCACAACTACTGAGCTCACGTGCCTCAACTAGAGAGCCTGCCGTGCCACAAACTACAGAGCCCACGTGCTCTGGAACCCTCATGCCACAACTACAGAGCCCATGCGCCCTGGAGCCCACGTACCACAACTAGAGAATAGAAAAACCCATACACCACAACTAGAGAGAAGCCCGTGTACCACAGCGAAGATCCCATGTGCCACAACTAAGACCCAAAGCAGCCAAAAATAAATAAATAAAACAATAAATAAATAATAAATAAATCTTAAAAAGAAAAAAGTAAGGATGGCCTCATAAAAATTGTATAACTTTTGGAAATACAATAGGAGGATTATTTTCCTTTACTTTAAGCATAATAATTTGTGGCAAAATTTTAAAATAATTACATCTATGCTTAGTGAGCATTTATTATGCTCTACTGTTTAGATACATTATTTCATCTTTTTTCAACTTGTACAATAAGTGTGGTAAATACTGTCCCTATTTTTCAGATTAGCAAACTGGGGATTAGAGCAGTTAAGTAAACTTCATTTATTCAATGCATAATTATTGAGCACTTAATGTTTAAAGAACTAGGAATGTAGAAGTAAACAAAATGTGTAGTTTATAACCTGGAGGTTGATGGGAGTAGTAGATAAATAAACAAATATGTACATAACATAATATATGGAGCATTGAAGTGTCATTAAGAAAAGTAAAGTGAGATAAGGGAAGGAAAGCGACGAGAAGGCCACGTTGGGTTAGGTGGTGGGGAGTGAGCTCTGAGGAGATATTTGAGCAGAGTCCTGGATGAAGTGAGGAAGTGAGACCTGTGTAAAAGGCTTTCCCAACTGGGAAGTAGCAAGTGTGAGAAGGAAAAGCAAGGAGGCCAGAGTGGCTGGAGCAGAGTGAACAAGAGAAAACTCTCTGCTGAGTGTGATGGGCACTGGATGATTTGAGCAGGACAGTGATGTGATCTGATTTACAGCTGTAAAGCTTACTTAGACTGCTCTGTGGAGAATAAATTACAGAGGAGCAAGAATAGAAGCCGGGTGACCTGTCAGGAGCCTCTGGCAGTGGTCCAGGGGAGAGATGATGGTGGCTTGGCTTAGGCTGATAACTGTGGAGGTGGTGAGGAGTGTCAGATTGACTTGGTTTGTATTTTGATAATTTCATGCGTGTTCATGATAGTGTGGCCAGAGATGAGGTTTTATTTGTATATATATCTAAATTTTTCTTGAAAACAGTTGATTTACAGTGTTGTGTTAGTTTCAGGTGTACAGCAAAGTGATTCAGTTATGATGAGGTTATATTTTGAAGGTGGAGCTGATAGCATTGCAAGAGGTCACACAGCTAGAGAATGGCAAAGTCAGGATTGAAATCTAAGTTTGTCTGTTTCTACAGCTCTACGTAGCACAACTCTTCCAGGCTGCCACAATGCTAAGTAAACATTAAGCAAAAAGCAGAATGGAAATGAAAGTCCATAGCAGCTTCAAGTGTTTATCAAGTACCTACATGCTTGAAGTAAGGCATTGTGGCACAAGGCAAAGAACTCCAGACTGGACGGATAGGAGGTTAGGAGATCAGAGTTCAGATTCTGCTTTTGCCGTGGATTCTTCCTCAGCATGGGTCACTTGACGTCTAATGTCCCTTTAAGCTTTAAAGCTCCCAGTTTCTGCTATTCAGCACCTGGGGAAACATAGCCAACTAGTAACAGTGCCAACCACAGGTATACAAGGGAAGATAAGATTGATAAGCATATGATTAACATACTGATTATTGTAAGAGTAGATGAGAGGTGGCGGGGCTAGACTGTCTTTTCAGTTTCAGTACTATTTGCTTTAGTAAAAGTATTTGGTTTTAGTATACTGTATTGCTTTCAAGGAAAAGAGAAAGCAAGTCCATATACTGCGTCATTCCAACCTACAGGATATACTAGAATTTTAGTCCTCATTCATCCAAATATTCAAGCATTCATTCCCTCAACAAGCATTTAAAACCTGTTGAGTATTAGGCATACTCAGTAACATTTATTGAACAAATTCAGGTGAAGGAAGACTTTGATAAAAAGTTAAAAAAAGAAAAAAGAGAACTTTTTTAGACTTTACATTTGGTTTTTTAAGGCTGTACAACCATCTTGTAAGGTGTTGTCCCTCTTTTTTTCACATTATAAAACTAAGACCTCAAAAAAAAAAAAGCAACTAAGACCCAGCGCAACCAAATAAATAAATAAATAACAAAACAAAACAACAAAATATAAACTAAAACGTGAAGCGGTTTCCCAAGGAGGGTCAGTACTTTACCAGAATTCAAATCTGGGCCACTTGACCTTCTGTCTCCCCATATAGGATATTAGGACAGCAATCAAGTCTAGTTGGGGTGTAGGACAGTGTATGTACTATATTAACTACCCTGCAAGTGTCCAGCACGAGGTGATCAGTGATTTAGGACACAGGTCAGCATACTTTTTCTGTCAAGTGGACCATTACAGTGTCTGTTGCAAGTACTCAACTCTGCCCTTGAAGCACAAAAGCAGCTGTAGACAATACATAAACGAGTGAGTATTGCTATGTTCCAATGAGACCTAATTTATGGACACTGAAATATAAATTTCACATAATTCTCACTCGTCACAAAATATTCTTCCTTAGATAGTTTTCTCAATCATTAGAAAATGTAGAAACCATTCTTAGCTTGAGGGTTGTATAAAAAGAAGCGACAGGCTGGATTTGGCCTGTGGGCTTGTGTTAGTCAGTTTGGGCTGCTATAATAAATACCACAGACTGCGTGGTTTAAACAACAAACAATTATTTCTCACAGTTCTAGAGAGTGGGAAGTCCAGGATCAAGGTGCTGGCAAATGTGGTGTCTGGTGAGAAACTTCTTCCCAGTTTGCAGACAATGGCCGCCTTGTTGCTGTATCTTCACATGGTGGACAGAGATCATCTCTCATCTTTCTTCTTCTAAGAGCACTAATCCCATTTATAAAGGTTCAACTCTGATGACCTAATTACCTCCCAGAATTTCCAAATACCATCACATTGGGGATTAGGGCTTCAACATTTGAAGGCTGGGGGGACACAAATACTCACTCCATAGCAGTTTGTGAGGGGAGCTCCAGCATCCATGAAGGGCCCCGTGATCGCTCTTCTCTGTAGGCCAGACCTTACAGTGGGAACTGTAGCCACTGAATTGGGGAACCTAAATGCAATAGGAGTAATTGGATCCTAGGGTTGCAGGGACCAACTGGCAGCACCGGTGGACAGCAGAGTCAGAGCAACAATCAGAATAGTCTGACTTGTGCAGCCCTATGTCATTAGCTAGTTGATCATGGTATTCCTAGAAGTGAAACAGATAGGAAACCTACTAAATTCTTACTTGAACAGTATCAGTAGAAAAGTTCTAGGTCAAGTAAACAAAAGTCTAACCTGAATTATAAAAAGAGAGTCATATCCCGTCAATCAATTCCCAGACGTGAGCTGGTTTACAGACCTCAGTACCCCTTAAATAAAGAAGAGGCTACATCCCTGACAGAAAGGACACTGGTACACCAGCCAAAGTTTATACAGTTAATCTTTCTCCAGACTTCACCAAAGGGACCTACAACCTTTTAGCAGGGTAACTGTGCACTGAGGAAAAAGAAATAATCAGACCATTTGGGGACTACTGGATGCTGGCTCTGAACTGACATTAATTCCAGGAGATCAAACATCACTGTGGTCTACCAGTCACAGAAGGGGCTTATGGAAGTCAGGTGATTGAAGGAGTTTTATCTCAAGTTTGTCTCACAGTGGGCCCAGTGAGTCCCCAAGCCCATCCTATGGTTATTTCCCTAGTCCTGGAATGAGGAATTAGAATAGATACACTGAGGGATTTCCCTGGTGGTCCAGTGGTAAAGAATCTGCCTTCCAATGCAGGGGACACAGGTTCGATCCTTGGTGGGGGAACTAAGATCCCACATGCCACGGGGCAACTAAGCCCACGTGCCACAAACACAGAACCCATGAGTCCTGGAGCCCATGTGCCACAACTAGAGAGAAACCCACACGCCGCAATGAAAGATCCCGCATGCTGCAACTAAGACCCGACACAGCTCCCCCCACCCCAAAAAGAATAGATACACTGAGCACCTGGCAGAATCACCACGTTGGTTCCCTGACCTGTGGAGTGAGGACTAGTATGGTGGTAAAGTTCAAGTGGAAGCCAGTAGAACTGCCTCTACCTAGGAAAATAGTAAAGCAAAAGCAATACCATATTCCTGGAGGGATTGCAGAGATTAGTGCCACCACATCTCCACTCAACTTGCCTGTTGGCCTGTGCAGAAGGCAGACAGATTTTGGAGAATGACAGTAGATTACTCTAAGCTTGACCAGTTGGTGACTTCAATTGCAGCTGCTGTACCAGATGTGGTTTTTATTGGTTGGGCAAATTAATATATCCCCTGGTACCTAGTGTGCAACTATTGATCTGACAAATGCTTTTTTCTTGATACCTGTTAGTAAAGACCACCAAAAGCAGTTTGTTTTCAGCTGGCAAGGCCAGCAATACACCTTCACAATCCTACATCAGGCCTAAATCAACCCTGCAACCCTGTGTCATAATTAGTTTGCAAGAATTTTTTTTTTTTTTTTTTGTGGTACGCGGGCCTCTCACCATTGTGGCCTCTCCCGTTGCGGAGCACAGGCTCCTGACACGCAGGCTCAGCAGCCATGGCTCACGGGACCAGCCGCTCTGCAGCATGCGGGATCCTCCCAGACCGGGGCACGAACCCGTGTCCCCTGCATCAGCAGGCGGACCCCCAACCACTGCGCCACCAGGGAAGCCCCAGTTTGCAAGAATTTTGATCACCTTTTTCTTTCACATCATATCACACTGGTCCACTGGTCCATTACATTGACGACATTATGCTGATCGGACGTAGTGTGCAAAAAGTAGCAACTACTCAACTTATTGGTAAGACATTTGTGTGTCAGAAGGTGGGAAATAAATCTGAGAAAAATTCAGTGACATTTCTTCTTCCATGTCAGTGAAATTTCTAGGAGGTCCAGAGGTGTGGGGCATGTTGAAATATCCCTTCTAAGGTGAAGGATAAATTGTTGCATCTGGCCCGTCCTATAAACAAAAAAAGAAGTCTAACACCTAGAGGGCCTCTTTGGATTTTGGAGGCAACATATTCCTCATTTGGGTGTGTTACTCCATTCCAAGTGGTAGCGGCAGATAGGAATGCTGTTTGGAGCCTTCGGCAGGGCCCTATAGGGAAGTCACAGAACAGGTCCTCAGGATTTTGGAACAAAGCCCTATCACCCTCTGCAGATAACTACTCTCCTTTTGAGAAACAGCTCTTGGCCTGCTACTGGACCTTAGTAGAGACTGAATGCTTAACTATGGGTCACCAAGTTACCATGCAAGCTGCTCATTGTGAACTGAGTGTCATCTGGTCCACCAGACCGTAAAGTTGGGTGTGCATAGCAGCATTCCACCATCAATGGAAGTGGACTATACATGATAGGGCTGAGCAGGCCTTGAGGCACGAGTTACATGAAGAAGTGGCCCAAATGCCCATGGTCCCCATTCCTGCTATACTGTCTTCTTTCTCCACCATGTGAGGATTCAGTGAGAAGGTGGCTGTCTGCAAATCAGGAAGAGGGCCCTCACTGGACACTGAATCTGCCTGCACCGTGACCCTGGACTTCCCAGCCTCCAGAACTGTGAGAAATAAATGTTTGCTTAAGCTGCCCAGTCCATGGCCTCTGTCATAGCTGCCCAAACTGACTAAGACAGAAATAGTAGTTTGCCAATCCCTGATCTAGCATTCAGATGAGCACTGTCCAATAGAACTTTCTGTAATGATAGAAATGTTCTATGTCTACACTGTACAATATAGTTGCCACTAGCCACATACGGCTATTGAGCACTTGAAGTGTGACTAGTGCAACAAAGGAGCAAAAATTTTAATCTATCCTTCTTTTTCATTCCTGGAGCCTTTTACCATTTCTTTAAGGATTAATACAGTTTCCCAACTAGTTTCCCTGTCTCCAGTTTTACTTTCCTCCAATCCATCCTTGTTAGAGGGATTTTTCTAAAATCACATATGATGCTGGCACTTCTCCAAAGCAACGTTTCCTGGAAACCTTAGAAAGAAGTTCAGCCTGTTAGCATGACACATAAATCTCTTCATTAGGAAATCATAAAGCAGTAAAACACCTTCCTCTGTTTCATCAGATAAGTGATGATAAATTTCTTGAGGGTAGTCCTTTATCATACTTTGTCTCCACTAACTTTTCACACAGTGGCTTGCTGAATGATGCAGGGACGAAAACTTGATTTTGCCCATGGAAAGTTTAAGTTAGAACCCCATTTCTGGTACAGTCTAGTAGAGTCACCACAGGCATTTAATCACCTTGAGCCTCATGATATTTCTTTTTTAAAAAATACATTTATTTATTTAATTTATTTATTTTTGGCTGTGTTGGGTCTTCGTTGCTGTGCACCACAGGCTTTCTCTAATTGCAGCGAGCGGGGGTTACTCTTCATTGCGGTGCGCAGGCTTCTCATTGTGATAGCTTCTCTTGTTGCAGAACACGGGCTCTAGGCACGCGGGCTTCAGTAGTTGCAGCACGCGGGCTCAGTAGTTGTGGCTTGCGGGCTCTAGAGCACAGGCTCAGTAGTTGTGGCACATGGGCTTAGTTGCTCTGAGGCATGTGGGATCTTCCCAGACCAGGGCTCGAACCCATGTCCCCTACATTGGCAGGCGGATTCTCAACCACTGCGCCACAAGGGAAGCCCAAGCCTCATTATATTTCTGTGCTAAATGATAACTAGGATTGTTGTGATGATCAAATGAGTTTGTGGAAATCCTCTGCTTTTAGTAAAAGGCTATACAAATGCTAGTTGTTATTATAATAAATATTGGGTTTTGAAATGTTTCTAAAAAGCAGTACTGGGGATTCTCTGGAGGTCCAGCGGTTAGGACTTGGCACTCTCACTGCCGGGGCTGGGTTCCATCCCTGGTCTGGGAACTAAGCTCCTGCAAGCCGCTGCCAAAAAAAATAATAAAAAAATAAAAAATAAAAAAATAAAAAGCAGTACTGGCCTGATTTTACCTAATATATGTTCTGACTTTTAAAGCCAATCTGCATGAGATGACAATATAGATATATGCCTTAGATGTTCAAAGGAAAGAGGGACGAAAAGGCACAATTTTGGATCATTTATTCCAAACATTCCTTTGGATTATGCATTTTTCATGTTTAGGTCTAAGACTGCTTTCTTCAGTTTTGTTTTACTAAACAAAAATGTCAGCAATACCAATAGACAGTTGATTTTTTTTTTTTTTTTTTTTTTGCCCACGCAACATGCAGGATTTTAGTTCCCCAACCAGGGATCGAACCCACACCCCTTGCATTAGAAGAGTGGACTCTTAACCACTGGGCCACCAAGGAAGTCCCAACAGTTGATTCTTGAGAGTTAAATGAAAATAGCATCATATGAGCAGCTCAGAAAAGAAAGAAAAGGTAGTAATATCTTATTTTTCAGCATCTACAGGGACTTTTCAAAGGGGGCTTTCTCAGTGAGGTCTCCTAGGAGTAGGAGGAAGGGCACTGCTTTAGATAAGAAAATAAGGTAAAGAAACAATGTTATCATACAGGGAGAAGTGGTAAAGGACAATTTACCTTACATAGGCAGTGGTCTCTTACCTTCCCTAAGGACATCACAGGATTTATAAGATTAAGTATACTTTTCATTAGACCATATTACACTTTGCGATGAATTCATATCACTAATTCATTTCTCAGTTCTTGAAATGCGACTCCACCATCTTAAAAAGTGGAAAAAGAAGGCACTGTTTGTGATCAGTATGCTGTTTTTGGTGAAGGACAGTAAAGATTTATTATTCTTTGAACTTAAGGTTGCCAAAGCGCTTGATGGATCTGTGTCAGATCACTTAGAATGTGTGGCTATCTCTGTAAAACCCACTTCACTCTCCAGATTAAGATTTGTTGGAAGACAGGGACTTGTTTCACTCAAATTTGCATGTTTGTCTCATCCTGCTTCAGATTAGTTGCCATATGCGTAGAATATAGTAAATTACATTAGCAAACTTGTGGCCATTCCTGCTTGTTCCCTGCGGTATGCAAGTCTGCAATCTGTACTAACCACTCAATAAATTTATGTCAAACACATGAATGATATTCATAGGGTAATAATGATGATTCCTTAACCGTCCACCTTATGGGGATCTAGAACACCATCTTTGAGCCCAAGAGAGGAATTGCCGGTTCCATCCCCAAACTGCCATGCGCCCCAGGTAACAAACCCTGCAGCTACCATGGCATTTCCTTTCACTCTGACGCCTCATCATCCAATCCTCGTGGTATTCTCTTTCATCTCACTGTTTGCAGTTCACGTAGGCTTTGATATATTTTAGATGTTCTTAAAAATTTTAACAGTCTAATCAGAACTTTTCATATCTTGGTTACAGACTCCCTCCCCAAGAGGAAGAAGACCCTAGGCAAGAGAAAGCGAGCGCGAGGGAAGGTGAGACACTGGTATCTAAACTGGAAACCTGGTCACTTTCCACAGCAAGCAAGGCTTGAACTGGGAGGGGGGATTGGAAGACGAGAACCCCACGTGACCTCGGGGGCCCGAGGCTAGACGACCCCGCCCCCTCTCTCGCCGCCGCCGTCGCCGCCGGGGGGCGCATGCGCAGCCCATGGTAGTGATGGAGGAGAGAAGATGGCGGAAGCGGAGTGAGTTACTTGCTGGTGACTAATGTCGTAACCGGGGGGCGAGTGGGGGGCAGCGACATGTCCCCTTGAGCTCAGGGCTCTTTCGCGGGCAGTGCGGGGAAAGGGGGACGTGAGAGCTTTCTTATCGTGGAGGAGCCCGCTTGGCCCTTGTGGGGAGACGGAGGAGAACTGTAAGGGTCCAGTTACCTCCCGGCGGGAGCGCCCCTTCCACCGTCTGTCCCCGGATCTGCGGGGCCCTGTGCGCAGGGTCGTCCCTCGGACCCCGACCGTAGGAATCTTCCGGAAGATGAGCCCGACTGGGCCCCTCAGGCGCTGTCATCCCTGCAAGTGGGCCCCGCGGGCAGCCTTGTGACGGCTGCCTCGCCCGGGGCCCGCGGAGGCTGGGTAGGGCTGGGCGGGCACTGCCAGGCCTCCTTCGCGCTCGCCTCCTTCCCCCCCCCACCCCGCCCAGCGCCACCCCACTGCTTCTCAGTGGGAGAACGCGAGACGTGGGGCTGCTCACCGCCCTCCCCCGGGAGGCTTGCAGGAGGTGTCGCAGCGCCGGCCTTGCAGCGGCGGGGGCTGTTGCGAGTCTGACGAGGCTGAAAACACCCTGCAAGGAAAGATCTTCCTTTCCTTTGGGTCTCTGGCTGCAGTGTTGATGCCGCCCTAGAGGGCCACATTCCTGTGTGGCGGTGTGATGGTATGCTTAGTTAGCGACTCAAACTTAGTGTTTCCTGGGTAGGCCGCTGGTGCAGCAGCACTGCTGTTTGTATTTTGCAGGCAAAACTGTGCGTAGACGGCGGAGTTACCAAAATTGTTCTTTTGTGCCAGGTCTCCAAATGCAGTGCAGTGGTTTGGCCAGTTCTACCCACCGATGTTTAGACGTGTATCTCGCATTTGGATTCTCTGTGACCATATTTAGTTACTGAACTGCTTACCGTAGGGTTTGAGGTTGGGCACATGGCTGAGCAGAATAGCACTGTAAAAGGACCAGAATGTAAGCTGGCGTTTTGCATATCTTTGGTACGTGGTTCAGAAGTGCTATGACAGGTAGTAATTTGGTAAAAAGTTCATCTACCACTATGTCTGTATGCTGTTGAACAGTTACCATATGATGCTGTGATTTGATGATTGGAAGGCAGTTTGCAAAACTACAAACCGCCCTCCCCCCGCAAAAAAAACTCAGCGAAGCATAAAAATGTGTTATTTACTAATCAAAATAATTAGTAAGAGTCAGCTCCCCCCCACTTTTTTCCTTTCACTTTTCCTCTTATTAAATCGGGATTTTTTTAACCATTTGATCCCTGAAAGAGCACATAAATACTATTTACATACATGATATAAAGAACAAAGAAAATTTGTACATAAAAGGACACCGTATGGGAATAGTGCGTGCATACACAGTTAGTGCCAAATTCCTTTGTCTTTTCATGAAGTATAAAGTGTTCTTGTTACATTCTTGTCAATGCTGCTCCTATGAGGTGGGTCAGGTTTTGTCTCTCAGAAGAAAAGACTGATAAGAAAAGCAGATAAAGCCAGTATATTCTCAAGTGTGCTTTTCACCATTGTGGTGCATTTCTGACCCTTCAAAAAAATACTGTAGTTCTCGTTTCTAACAATATTAAGCCCCTCAGAATTGACTTAATATGTTGTTTGAATTTGTTAAAATACAGATTCTGTATTTAGTGGAATTTTGTACCACAGCAGTGAAATGAGTTTGTAATATTGTAGGGAAAAGAATCAGTGTGGTACATAGCTGCACTTTACTGTCCGTACATGAGGAAAGTGACACAATTATGCTGTTTTCAAAATTTGGAGCTATTATTTGTGAAAAAGAGATTTTTGTAAGGAAGTGGGGAAATTGTTTTCAGCTGCTTCTCTTATTTACCCAGTCAGAGTAATCTGCTTATGAGTATTACTCAGTTATTACATGTAGTGAGGACAACGTTGTAGAATAATTAGAGGGAAAGCAGTGTGAGTTAATAAATTATTTTCTAAGAGAGCTTATTTTTATTATTTTTTATTATTTTATTTTATTTTATTTTTTGAGGTACGTGGGCCTCTCACTGTTGCTGCCTCTCCCGTTGTGGAGCACAGGCTCCGGACGCGCAGGCTCAGCGGCCATGGCTCACGGGCCCAGCCGCTCCGCGGCACGTGGGATCTTCCCGGACCAGGGCACGAACCCGTGTTCCTTGCATCGGCAGGCGGACTCTCAACCAGTGTGCCACCAGGGAAGCCCGAGAGCTTATTTTTATTTATTTTTTATTTTTTATTTATTTATTTTTTTGCGGTACGCGGGCCTCGTAGTGTTGTGGCCTCTCCCGTTGTGGAGCACAGGCTCCGGACGCGCAGGCTCCGGACGCGCAGGCTCCGGACGCACAGGCTCAGAGGCCACGGTTCACGGGCCTAGCCACTCCGCGGCATGTGGGATCTTCCCAGACCGGGGCACGAACCCGTGTCCCCTGCATTGGTAGGCAGACTCTCAACCACTGCGCCACCAGGGAAGCCCGAGAGCTTATTTTTAAATAAAGTACATATGGTAACCAAAAACTAAGCTAATTGACTAAACTAAGCTAAACTACTAAACTAAGCTAACACAAGTCCATAGGCATCCTATTTTAATGTCTAGATAAGAATGACTTTAATTTGTAATTAGTATGGTCACAAGAATATAAAGAAATATATATATATATATATATATTTTTTTTTTAATGCTGTAGGCGGGCCTCTCACTGTTGTGGCCTCTCCCGTTGCGGAGCACA
This sequence comes from Mesoplodon densirostris, assembly GCF_025265405.1. Classification (NCBI taxonomy): domain Eukaryota; kingdom Metazoa; phylum Chordata; class Mammalia; order Artiodactyla; family Ziphiidae; genus Mesoplodon; species Mesoplodon densirostris. The sequence continues at coordinate 93,303,183 of NC_082665.1, read as the reverse complement.
GGCTCCGGACGCGCAGGCTCAGCGGCCATGGCTCACGGGCCCAGCCGCTCCGCGGCATATGGGATCCTCCCGGACTGGGGCACGAACCCGCGTCCCCTGCATCGGCAGGCGGACTCTCAACCGCTGCGCCACCAGGGAAGCCCTAAAGAAATATTTTAATACTCTGACATTGCTTCAGTTTTAATTTTCCTAGGTAGTTAAGTATTCCGTCATCACCTGTTTTAGTTTCAAAACACTCGTCTTCCTTCAACAATAAAAAGGTAAACTTTAGGCCAGGCTGTATCTGAGTTACATATCCTGAGTCATTTGAATTCAAATTTAGTAGGTATGAACCATTAAATATGCTATATATTTGTGAAGTGTTTTTCCCTGGCACGTGTTTATGGAGACTGTGTGCTCTCTGTATTTAATGAGGGCCTTCTTAGAAATTTAGACTGTTGCTGATTATTTCTTGGAATATTATTCTTTAAACACCCTAAGATAATGCTTTTGCCAATATAAATCCTTTGTGTTATCTGCTAGGTTTAAGGACCACAGTACAGCTATGGATAGTGAACCAAACCCTGGAACATCTTCGGTATCGACAACAACCAGTAGCACTACCACGACCACCATCACCACTTCCTCCTCTCGAATGCAGCAACCACAGATCTCTGTCTATAGTGGCTCAGACCGACATGCTGTACAGGTATTTCAGTTACCATGATGTATAGTCTAAGACTGAGGATGTCATTACTTTTCGCTTAAGCCAGATGAATCTATTGTTTCGTGTCCTCAAATGAATTACATGATACCCTCTAAATGAGTACAGTTAGAATTGTTCATGTTTGGAACAACCAACAGAGTTATTGAATAATCATTCTATTGAGAGGGCCTACATTTGTCAGCGTGTAGCTTATAAAACAGTATGTTGGGAAAGTTATAATTGGAAGGTCTCTAGGTACTGCTACAACATTGAGAAACTCAACCAAGAGCCCCAACATGAAGAATGGCTCTAGGTTTTTCTGATTATTTTACATTTGAACCCAAAATATGGACTTAGGATCTATTCAGATCTATTCAGCTCTGTAGATATGTTAAGAGGTTCATTTTAAACCCAAGTGGCCTAAGAACCCTAAACAGGAGGATCCATTTAAGAGCTCGAAGGGGCAGAGGAGGAAGGGAGTATTTAATTAGGAAAAGTCTTAGGCTCTTCGCTTAGTTGGGAAAATAAAATTTACCTGGTTAACCTTTATAATAATGGAGGTTGAGGCTATGTGGTATAGCATGAAAGGGGCATGGGCATTGCAATCTGATGTGCTCTTTGAATTCCATTTTCTTTATCATTAGTAGATATGTAGCCTTGGGTGAGAGGCATAATCTCCTTGAGCCTCAGGAAACTGAAAAATGAGGATGAGACCACCTGCTTAGTTAGTTATGAGGATTAAAGGAAGCATCTAGAATTGTGTGGGGCACATTATATATACTCAGTAAACCATAGTAGCTAATATTTATTGAATACTTGCTATGTGCCAAGCATTTGATAAATTCTTTACATGGATTTTCTCCATATAACAGATGGGAAAACTGATGTTGTAAATTGGCTAAATAACTTTCCTAAACTCACATAACTAGTTGGTACTGTAGCTTTAGAGTTGTGCCCTTGGGGCTTCGCTGGTGTCCAGTGGGTAAGACTCCATGCTCCCAATGCAGGGGGCCCAGCTTCGACCCCTGGTCGGGGAACTAGATCCCACATACATGCCGTGACTAAGAGGTCTGCATGCCGCAGTGAAGATCCTGCATGCCATGGCTAAGACCTGTCGCAACCCCACAAAAAACAAAACAAAACAAAAAAAAGACAGATGTTGAGTTGTGCCCTTAACCATTCCGTGAGTTCTTATTTTTTCCATTATACCTGTTTTCTCTCTCAAATCTGCATAATTGCACTCCACCCTGAAAAAAAACTCACCTGTTTGTGATGCAGTCATCTCCCTGATACATTTTTCTAGAGTGGAGATCCCAGTATACTGGCTATTTAGCTGTTCTGTGGCTTAGGATTCTGAAGTTACTGTGGAGTAGCATCAGAATTGTTGGGAGACCCAGTCAGTTCAGTAAAAATTCAAACTGGAATGGAGAGTGTGTTTTTAATGTTTTTCACCTTTCTCTGAGGCAAGGGATATAGGGAAGAGTATCTAGAGCTTGAGCACACAGATGATGTGACATTTTAAATGCCATTTTGTTCTCTAGTTTACCTAAGCTGGATGTGTTAATAAAAAAAAAAGTTATTGAAGATGTATAGATATAGATATATCTCACAAATAGCACTAACTCTAATTCTTACGAGATCATAGAATTGCTTCCCTTAAAATGTAATCAAATCAATATTTACTGAACTACCTAAGTAGTTCTTCAATACCTTTCAGCTTTCTTTTTCAGTCCTGAGAATCCTCTTCCCCGTCCTTGCTCCTTTAGAGGAACAAAATAAGAACAATGTGCTATATCTTTAACTTGCATTTAAAGAGTCTCTCTCCCATGAGTATAGTATTGAATCGTAATGAAAGACTGTGCTGACAACAGAAAAAAATTACTATACTCTGACAGAAATATGTGCCAAATAGGTTATTCATTTTTTATTTCAGTTTAATTTTAGAATTTTGTTATAGAATTAGAAGAACATATATAGATTTACCTGACGAAAAAGACATATTGTTGTGATTCTAAATCACAATGCAGATCTATAGTCCCCTGCAACTAGGTGTCAGAAGCCTACATTGGTTTTGTGACAGGAGTCTGCAGTAGGTATAGCAGTCTTTTTTTTTTTTCTGCGGTACACGGGCCTCTCTCTGTTGCGGCCTCTCCCGTTGTGGAGCACAGGCTTCGGACGCGCAGGCTCAGCGGCCATGGCTCACGGGCCCAGCTGCTCCGCGGCATGTGGGATCTTCCCGGACCGGGGAATGAACCCGTGTCCCCTGCATCAGCAGGCGGACTCTCAACCACTGTGCCACCAGGGAAGCCCAGTATACCAGTCTTTTGTTGGGGAATTGAGATATGAACACATGAAGGTAAAAAACACAAGGAAATATGTTTTCTTGGGATTTGGATAAAGAGATAGCTTTGTGGTAAAGGTGTTCTGACTCAGAAGCTCAAGCTGTAGGATTATGGCTCTGTTACTCCCTTAGCTCTTTGAAAACTCTGGTTTGATGCTGAGATTTAGGGTGCTGTTTCAGAGTCATCATGGGCATGATGTGACTTTAGGATGTGTTTACAGAGTACTGGTATAATCTAACTTACCATTTGGACAGATAAAGGATTTTCCTCTTATTAGAATACTTGCTTTTCTACATTTATCGATTTATGAAGTTCAGGTTCATAGTTTTCATTTTACTTATAAATAGTCACAGTCATTAACACTTTTTCAGGAATTTTTTTAGAAAGAACAGTTTTATTCTGTTTTGAAACAGTTGAATCTGACATTTAAAAAACATTTAAAAACATTTAAAAAAGTGATTAGTAATTTTCTAAAAAAATAGCTTTATAATTTTAAGTGGTTATTAATATAATGAACTAAGTATTTTCAGACATTTAAAGAAAAATACAAATGAGAAGGTAAAAATCACTTCTAATCTAGCTACCCATCAGTAGTCTTTTACTGTTTTCCTGAATATTCTTTAAAATATTTTAATATAAATGGTATCTTACTCTATACACTATTTAGTAACCTGCTATTTCACCTAATGATATATTTGGGGATTTTTTTGTTAATAGATATATCTGCTCTGTTCAGTATAGTAGCTACTAGCTGCTGCATGTGGCTATTTTATATTTAAATTATAATTAAAATTCAGTAAAATTAAAAACTTAGTTCCTTAGTTGCACTAGCCACCTTGTAAGTGCTCAGTAGATTCGTGGCTGCTGTATTGGATGGCACTGATCTACATTGATACTAGTAATGCTTGCAGGGTATACATATCCTCTCTACGCAAGCTGCAAATTCTACCAAGTTTTATCCAAAATGGTTTTACCAATTTACATTCTTACTAACAGTGTATGAGAGTATCTGTTTCTTCAGTAGTAGTAGTATTCTTTTAAATCTTTATCTATTGGAAAGTTGGAAAATAGTGTCTTAATTTGTAAGTTTTGACTACTAGTGAGATTGAAGATCTTTTCAAATGCTTACTTAGCACTTTCTCCTTTTGTGAATTGCCTCTACTGGGTAACTTTAATTTGTACAGATTAGTGAATCCTAGTGATATGTAACTAGGAGAGAACTATGTTAATAATAAGTTTGATGACATTGAATATTAAAGTAGTGAAATTTTATTTTAGTTTATTTTTTAACATCTTTTTTTTTTAAGTACATGCACAGACTCTAGACAATGCTATACTTCTTCTTTTTTTTTTTTTTTTTTGGCTGTGTTGGGTCTTCGTTTCTGTGCGAGGGCTTTCTCTAGTTGTGGGAAGCGGGGGCCACTCTTCATCGCGGTGCGTGGGCCTTTCACTGTCATGGCCTCTCTTGTTGCGGGGCACAGGCTCCAGACGCGCAGGCTCAGTAGTTGTGGCTCACGGGCCTAGTTGCTCCACGGCATGTGGGATCTTCCCAGACCAGGGCTCGAACCCGTGTCCCCTGCATTGGCAGGCAGATTCTCAACCACTGCACCACCAGGGAAGCCCTTTTTAACATCTTTATTGGAGTATAATTGCTTCACAATGTTGTGTTAGTTTCTGCTGTGTAACAAAGTGAATCGGCTATATGTATACATACATCTCCATATCCCCTCCCTCTTGCGTCTCCCTCCCACCCTCCCTATCCCATCCCTCTGGGTGGTCACAAAGCACCGAGCTGATCTCCCTGTGCTATGCGCTGCTTCCCACTAGCTATCTGTTTTACATTTGGTAGTGTGTATATGTCAGTATTACTCTCTCACTTGGTCCCAGCTTACCCTTCCTCCTCCCCGTGTCCTCAAGTCCATTCTCTTAAAGTAGTGAAATTTTAAACTGCTGCTTTTTTAATACTTTATTTTATGGTTAAGATTATGGTTTGACATTGGTTCAATTGACTTATCACAGGTAATTCAACAGGCATTGCACCGCCCTCCCAGCTCAGCTGCTCAGTATCTACAGCAAATGTATGCCGCCCAGCAACAGCACTTAATGCTGCACACAGCAGCTCTCCAGCAGCAGCACTTAAGCAGCTCCCAGCTTCAGAGCCTTGCTGCTGTTCAGGTGAGACGGAAATGAATTAAGAACTTATGAGGCCAAAGTTGACATGACCTGCAGATAATTCCTGAAAATAAATATGTTGGGTATTATTTTAGAGTTTTCAGGTGTCCTGTGATTATTTTTTCTTAAGGAAATATAATAGGCTGCCAAATTGAGGTTAGTTTAAAAACAAATGAATGTGTTTTATGTGTTACTCTATTGCTAACTTTTGTCCCTCTGCTTTTTATCCACATTGCAGAAATGTTATACTAATGTCATGGTTTTGTGTGTAAAATTTTAGGTACAACAGTGAATAGTTAGGGTTACATGAATCTTATCTACATTTTAACAAAAAAGCTTCTTTAAATTACATAATTAATTTACACTCATTAAAAAAACAGACAGTATAAAATTGACCATAAGAGGTAAAGTATAGAGGTATTCCTTTTCCATATCCCCTGCTATTTTCCACTCTTCAGAGGTGGCCACTAACAGTTTAATATGTATCCCTCCAGGAATGTTCTGTATAAAAATATGTATGTACACTTTTCTAAAATCCACTCATATGATTCCTACTGCTAACAGGATGATTTTATGATTAAATGCTTATGTTTTTAAAAAGATCTTCATTATTATTGCACTGTTTATTTAAATTAAACTGTGTGTGAGATTTAATCTTAAATGTCCTCACCAGAGGAGAATCTCAGTTGACTGAACCTGAAAAAAAGGTTTATTTCTGTTATAAACACATCCCCAGCTGTTACTTCTTCTCGGTAGTGTAATTTTAAATAGCGTCGTGTACATGATACGAGTAAGGAAACCGAAACCCACTGGTACTTGATATAGCTCCAATTTCTTTTTCATAACATTGGAGTAGTGATTTCACTTCAAAGAAGACTGAGACCTGTAGAGTAAAACTGACAATGACTGCAGCTATTAAAATAAGATTAGCCTTTGGGTCTTCTGTTTTCACTGTTCAGTGTTTTCTTTTTTTCTTAATCTGTTTGGCTAAAGCTTAATCCATGTTGACTGTAAAATAACTGTAAAATAGATGTTTTGACTTTTATTGTGGTTTTATGGTATCCTGGTACCAGAAAGTTTTTAACTTCAGGCTTTTATAGACATATTATAAAGATTTTATTATTTTAGGCAAGTTTGTCCAGTGGAAGACCACCTACATCCCCCACAGGAAGTGTCACACAGCAGTCAAGTATGTCCCAGACATCTGTAAGTGCCCGATATTTTTTCCTGGTTTTAAAATTATAAATTATTGCTTTCCAGAAGTGAACTGTTAATATTTACAAAACTGTTATTGTTTATCTGTTGAATATTATTGAAATAACAAGTGTCTAGAAACAAGAATGATACATTTCAAGAATTTGGAACTAATGTCAAACTTCTGAAAATCTGAGTCTTAAAAAAGTTTTTGTATTATTTCTTATGTATGTTTTCCCACTCACTGTGTTCACATCTTCTGTGATTCTGAATGGTTGCAGTTTTCAGTGTGCATTGAAAGCATGAAATACATAATTCAAGGAATTAGGTCATACTTTTACTGTGATATACTAAAGAATGTCATGTCCTTGGTAGACATCTAAATGTTTCTAGCTCTTTCTGTGCAATTCACGTTTTAGAAATTTTACTTTTCAGTTTATGCTTCCTTGCGTTATGTGGGTTAAATTTACAAGTATCCATTCAAGATAGTGTTATTTATTTTGAGAAAGGAGTAAAAGAAAGGTGATTTGTTATATTGCACATATATACTGGAAAATTGTGCAGAGTATCCCAGTTAAAAGAAATTTACAGGTGTGGTAATAATACTTGTTTAACTTTTTATTTTGATATAATTTCAAATTGCAAGAATAATAAAATAAATTTCTGTATACCCTTTACTCAGATTCTCCAGTTGTTAGCATTTTGGCTCATTGCTTTATCATGCATTCTTTCTATCTCCATATATACAATTACCTTTTTCTGAACCATTTGTGGGTGAGACATGTTCCTTTACTCCTAAATAACTTTGATATGTACTTCCTAGGAACAAAGTTATTTTTTTATGAAGCCACATGAAGTGGATCGAATTCAGGAAATTTAGCATTGATGCAGTGCCGTTCATATACAGATTTCATCAGTTGTCCCGTATTTCTCGGCCTCATCACTATAGATACTATGGGCCAGATAATTCTTGTAGGGGGCTATCCTGTGTGTTATAGGACATTAAGCAGCATGCCTAGCTTAGATACCAGTAGGCTATGCCCTCCTCCTTTCCCCAGTGTGACAGCCAAAAATGTCTGCAGGCACTGCCAGATGTTTCCTGAGGGGCCAAATTGCCCCTTGTTGAGAACCGTTGAGTTAACCTAATAACATCCTCTTTAGATGTTTTTTCCTGATCCAGGATGGTAATACTTTGAAGCTTTGTAAAATTGACTCCAATGGAGTATAGTTTATAGATTGCTGAGGAATTGAAGATGAACTTGTGCTGTATTTCTTTAGCTAAGGTTGTGATCTTTACTAAGTACATGTATGATGAGCGTACAGTTGTTTTTGGGCTATTGAGCTGATATTTTTAATTAAAAAATTACATTTTAGCATGGAAGTATCCTGGCATGTGAATAAAATTAGTTAAGAAAGAAATTACTTAACGACTTGAAAATGTTAGACTGAAGAAAATGAAAAATTTAAGTAATGTAATTTAGCCCTAAGCATTAATGCTATAGTTACTGATGTTGATGTCAGATAATATCGTTAACTAATACATTGGTAGTTATGGAAAGGACTGGTAAACTGGCTAAAAAAATTATAGATAAATTCTTTATTCTGTGAAGTATTGGAATGGCATTAGGGTATATATGTATAGAAATATGTGGTCTGAATTTTTTTCCCTTCACATTATTAAAAGGTATCCTTTTAAACCATTTTTGTTTCATTATGATTTTATGTATGTGACTTTTACAATCACAGTTCCAGTGATTGTGCTTATTTTTTATGAAATTGCTAGTGCTGCTTGTCATAAACCAGGTAGCCTTGTATGATGAAGAATGCCAGAACCTGTGACTGTCTGGTGGGGGAAAAGAAGTAGGGAGAATAGATGTCTAGAAAAAACAAGGGAATAATGCATAGCATTTGTTTTGTTTTCTATCCCAGCTGAGCAGTAGATCAAGTGAGTGGACTTGCAGTCCAAATTATGATACTCAAGGTAGCTTAGTAAATTTAGGTCAGTCTCCAAAAGAGGGGCAGAGCATGGTAGCAGAAATCTCTAGGTAGTGGTAATAGTGAGCAGTCAGGTGGCAGTCTGCTGGTTTTCAGAGTTTTGGTTATTTTGAAATAGGATTCCGATAACAGTGAATGACATGAAGGAAGGGTCCAGCCTCCAGTAGATAAGAGGGCTACAAGGTAGGTTGTCAAGTCACCAGCCAGATAGGTTGGGGTTCAGAGTAGGAGTGGAATGCCAATGGGGAAATGGAATATTGTATTTTAAAAAACGAAGTAAGAAGTCCAATCATACATCTGGGGAAACTGTGTATGTGGAGGAGACCATTGTTAATTGAATGTATAGGTAATTAGTGGTGCCAGCATCCTCTTGTTTACTGTCATGAGAACAGAAGGGCTAATTCTAGACTCTTACCAGTAGTGAGAGTGGTGTTTTTTTTGTTTTTGGTGTGTGTGTGTGTGTGTGTGTGTGTGTGTATGTATGATTGATTGTCTCTAAAACTAGTTGGGACCGAGTCTTTAGGTTGATGTCTTTGTCCTTCAACTTAGTGGGACTAAGATTTAGTCTTTAAATTTGATTTGCTAAAATGAAATCTAAACCAGTTAAAAATTCTTATGCAAAAAAAAATCAACAAGGTTAAAAATGAGCAAAATGGTTGAAAATGTATTTGCACCATATATGTCACCCAGCTTATATTTGTAAAATACCAAGGGCTCTGTTATATTCGTAAGATAAACAATGAGAATACACAAAAGACCTGCATTGGTAATTTTCAAAAGAAAGACTACTTTTGGCTTTTAAACACATGAAAATATATTAACCATATTAGTAATAAAGAAATGTATGTAAAAACAGCAATAATGTTCTATTTTCACTTGTCAAATTAGAAAACAGGGACAAACATTGAGACAGTAACAGTTGTTGGCAAGTCTGGTACACTCATACACTATTGGTGGGAACGTATAATAACTGGTACAACTTTTCTGGAGGGTTATTTGGCAGTGTGTATGAAAATTTAAACTCTGTGTGCCGTTTCACATAGCAGTCTAATTTTTAGTGATGTCACTGACTAAATATGAGATAATTATGATATAGATAATTATGCAAATATGCATGGTTTGTAATGGTGGAAAATTATAAACAATACAAATGTTCACTAATTGAGGATTAGTTAAAAGATAGTTAATTCATACAGTGAAATACTATAGCTGCTTAAAAATGTTACATGTGTGTATATAAACAGACTTAGGTTTTCATTAGTTATTAGGTGGAAAAAGCAGAATATATCATCTCATTTAACTTATTTAATAGGTTATTCTATTTTTCAGTTCTAAAATTGCCATTTGGTTTTTCTTTGTATCTTCTGTTTCTTTTGCTGAGAGTTTATGTTTTCATTTGTTTCAAGTGGGCTCATAATTGCCTGTTCAAAGCATTTTTATGACTATTGCTTTAAAATCTTCGTCAGATAATTAAAATACTTCTTTCATCTTGGTGTTGGCATCTATTTATTGATTGTCTTTTTCATTCAGCTTGAGGTCTTTCTGGTTCTTGGTACAATGAGTGATTTTTGATTGAAACCTGGACATACTGCGTATTACGTTATGAGATTGTGAATCTTATTTAAATTTTCTGTTTTGGCTGCTTCTGAAAGAGAGCGTTTGCCACATCCTTACTGCCACTTGGGGGTAGAAGTCCAGGTTCCCCATTTGGTTTCCATCGATACCTGAGGGATGCTCCTTGTAATTGCTAAGTGAGCATGAATTCTGGCTCACTAGGCCTCTACTGAGGTATCTCTGGCTAGGAGGGATAGGAATGCTGCGTTACTGCTCCCCACGTGGTCTCCACTGATACTACAGGGATGGCGTGGTTTGTTGTTCGTGATCTTTTACTGCTTGGCTGGTATGAAAGTCTTGGCTCTCTACCTGGCCTTCTCTGACACTAACCTGTTGGAAGGATTTGTGAGATCCGGGTGCCTCATTACAGCCTGGCGAGGGTAGAAGCCTAGGTCTTTGCTAATGTGGATGTGGGTGGGGCCATAGTGTTTTCTGTGGTGTTTGGCTGGGGCAGAGCAATTATTGCCTAAAAGTTTTCTGTGTTGCTAGGCTGTCCCTTTTCTGATCCTTGGCTACAAAGAGCAGCCCATTGGAGCTTTTTTTTTTTTTTTTTTTTTCGTCTGTACGCATTGCTGTTTCTGGGTTACTGACTTGTTCACCTTTATGTTTGGGTTATATGAGATTTAAAAAGGAAACCCAAGGAGCTTGCAACCACATCATTCACTGGGTCCTGGAGTCTGCTTTTCTCCACCTTTTAGGATCCTCTTAGGTTTATTTTATATGTAACATTCGGGATTTTTAGTTATACTTAGGGGGAGGAGTAAGGAAAAGTATGTCTATCCCACTTTCCTGGAAACAATTCCTATCATTTAACTTATTTTTAAAAATTTATGTCTATATATCTGTTTGGTTATGTAGGAAGAAAATCTGTAATGCACAACAAACTTAATCAGTGGTTATCTTTGAGGAAGTAGGTTGAAGAGCTTCATTTTGTCTAAATAAAACATGAATATTCTCTTGTTGTCTAAGATACTGACAGTACAGACAATATAGAGTAAAAGTGGCATCCCATTTCAGTAGTCCCTTTTGCCCTGACAAAGTTTTATGTGAAGCTTTCCTATCTTATTACTGTACATTTCTATACATAAATGTAAATAGATAGGCCTATGGTTAATTTTATTTGTTTTAATGTAAGCGATCATTCTGTATCTTTCTCTTCTAAGTCTTTGGCGTTTTCAGCTGGAAAGGATTATGTGGCTAGAAATTGCAGTCATAGGTCTATAAATGACTGAAGGGCTGTTTGTATCTCATTCCCTTTCCCTTTCTTTGCTGTTTTTTGGCCCTAGAATCTACATTAATCCCAGATGTTTTGACTTTAATTCACTGTACTATTCTGTCAAGAAGGAAAAACCTTATTTTTGATAGCTTTCTGGCTCTGGTGTCAGACAAAATGAGCTTTCTTTCTTTCTTTTTTTTTGGGGGTGGCACAGCATGTGGGAACTTAGTTCCCCCACCAGGGATTGAACCCGTTCCCGCTGCTTGGGAGTGCAGAGTCTTAAACGCTGGACCACCAGGAAAGTCCCAAGATGAGCTTTTGAAGCCCAGTTAGTTTTATGACTTCATTCATTCATACATTCACTCATTTATTCAACAAATATTTATTGAGCATTTAAACACCGTTCTAGGTGCTGGGAAAATAACAACACAGCAGATAAAACCTCTTGTCTTTATGGAGCTAAGGATAGACAGATAATAGGTAAACTAGTATATAATATGTCAGATGGTGGTAAGTTCTATAGAGAAAAATAAAGCAAGGAAGGGGAATGGGATGAGGGAATTTGCTCTTTTAATTAGGGTGGTAAGGGAAAGCATTACTAATAAAAATGGCATTTGAAGGAGGGTGAGGGAGGCAAACATGCTTAAGGAACAGAAGGGAGGGTAGTGTGGCTGGAGTGGAATGAGAGAGTGGGAGTATGTTTAGAGATGACTTTAGAGAGGTAATTGTAATCTAATCACGAGGAGATTATTAAACCCTTGGGTTTTACTCTGCATGAGTTGGGAAGCTACTGGAAAGCTGTTTTAGTAGGGATGTGACATGATCTCACACAGGGTTTAACTTAGCTACAATGTAGAGAGTAAGTTCTAGGGGGCAGTTATAGAAGCAGGGAGACCAGTTAAGTGGTTCCTGTAATAATCCAAGAGAGAGATACTGGGGGCTTGGACCCTGATGGTGACAGTAGATGTGGTAAAAAGTAGTTAGCCAGATTCTGAATTTTTTTTTCTCCAATATTTTATTATAGAAATTTGGATGTTTTGGGACTTCCCTGGCAGTCCAGTGGTTAAGACTCTGCGCTCCCAATGCAGGGGGCATGGGTTCAATCGCTGGTTGGGAAACTAAGATTCCCACGTGCCTCACGGTGTGGCCAAAAGAAGAAATTTGGATGTTGTGAAAATAGACCTAACAGTATGTGCTGAGGGATTGAAAAAGATGTGAGGAAAGGTAGAGTCACCGATAACTGTAGTATTTTGGCCTGAACACCTGGAAGAATCTGCTAAAGCAGGTGTTGGAGAAGAAAATCAGGAGTTTGGTTTTCAACACGATGTATGTTAGACACCCACCTATAGATGCTGAGTAGACATTGGATATATGAGTTTGGAGTTCATGTGGCAGGTCTGGTGATTAGTGATGTCTTGTGCATCTCATTGACAATTCAAGTCAGAAGAGTACATGGTGACTTTACTACCAATTGTAGAATATTATGAGAGAAAGTTTGGTAGAAAGGAGGACATAAGGGACCTGGCTTCTGGTCTTAGTTCTGTGACTGACTGGTGGTGTGACTTAGGGCAAGTCATTTAACCTCCTTACACCCCAGTTTTCTTTTATGTAAAATTAAGTTGTCTAATTAGATGGTTTTTAGTCTTTTCATCCATGTGTTCCTGGGTCTAGATCAAGGAGAAGTTTCAATAGATGGTGCTATGCACTAAATTGCATCCCTCCCAAATTCGTATGTTGAAGCCTTAAACCCGCATGTGACTATATTAGGAACAGGGCCTTTAAGGAGGTGGTTAAGGTTAAAAGAGGTCCTAAGTGTGGAGCTCTGATCCAGTAGACCTGGTGGCTTTATCAGAGGAGAGACACCAGAGATCTCCCTCTGTCTGCTGAGAGGTAAGAAGGTGGCCATCTGCAAGCCAGCAGAGAGCTTGCACCAGAAACTGAATTGGCTGGCACCTTGGTCCTGGACTTCCTAGCCTCTAGAACTGTGGGAAATAAATTTCTGTTATTTGAGCTACCCAGTCTGTGGCACCTTGTTATGGCAGCCTGAGCAGACTAAGATAGATAGGGCTCTGAGCCTTACCTTAAACTTTATTTATTTATTTAAAAAAATTTTTATTATTGGCTGCATTGGGTCTTCGTTGCTGCATTTGGGCTTTCTCTAGTTGCGGCGAGTGGGGGCTATTCTTCTTTGCGGTGCTCGGGCTTCTCATTGCGGTGGCTTCTCTTGTTGTGGAGCATGGGCTCTAGGCGCGGGGGCTTCAGTAGTTGTGGTGCATCGGCTTAGCTGCTCCGCAGCATGTGGCATCCTCCCAGACCAGGGATGGAACCCGTGTCCCCTGCATTGGCAGGTGGATTCTTAACCACTGCGCCACCAGGGAAGCCCAATTAGCTTAAACTTTAGACAGAACAGTTCTGTGATCTCTTTGCATCTGGGAGTTCTGAATAAGACGGTATGTGAAGAAAGGGTTCTATTAAAAAAAAAAATTTGAGAACCAGTGGTTTAGATGTTAATCTAAGATTCTCTCAGGGACTTAGCCTGTCACATAGTAGGTGTGTAATAAATATTTGTTGAAAGATGAAGTTTAATTATAATCATCAACTAGAATATGTAATAAATACATCGTATTAATTTTTAATTCTTGGTTATCTTGGTACCACAAGTGGTTTATCTTCAGTGCAAAGAATCATTTTAGGATATTTTCTGATTGCCTGAAATTACATTATAGAAGAGAGCCTAAGTCCTGACCTCAGTGATGAGATTCTTTTGTTGTTAGTTATGAGCAAGGCAGCCAGTTAATCAGGTTTACCTACTGTCCCACACTGTGCTAGTTGCCCTGGGGTACACATGAGTCAAAGTCCCTTCCCTCAGAGACGGTAATAGACATTTGAAGAACTGTGCCTAGACATATCAAACAGTAACCAACATAACAGTATATAATCAAGTGATAAATTCCATGGGAGTGAACAGAAAAGAGATCTTTGGAGATTGGAGTAGTTGAAGAAGGCTTTTTGTACGGGACTTAAGCTGAGCTTTAAAAAATACGTGGAGTTTGCAGAGAAGAGGACTCATCCTGAGCTCATGTTCCTGAAATAGCAGAGCTTAGTTTCAGGGATTCATTCCTGAATGGGATTCTGTGCTAGTCTCCCACAGTCCTGAGGATAATCTGTGCCAATATTTCCTTATTGAATGCCTACTTGGTGCCAGGCGTGGTGTTAGGTGTCAAGAATCCAAAGTGAACAGAGGTCTTAGAGTACAGTGGATATAGTCTACAGACATGTAAATAGTCAAAGGACACTGTGATAGGAGTTTTGTTTTACTGGAGTTATCTTCTAATAACTTGCTTGTAAAGGGTACGTGGAAAATAAATTTGGAATCTTTGTAGGCCTAAAAATTCCCTCCCCATATCTTAATGATTATTTGTATGTAAATTCTATATTGAAAATGATTTTTCTTAGGAAACTTGAAACCATGGTTTTCAGTATTTTAGTATTACCAAAGAAAAGGCTGATTTTGTCTTATTATCACTAATTGGTACTTTTTCTCTTCAGTCTTTAGGTTTGCCTGTTTTCTTTAGCTTTTCTGGAGTTTCATGAGGCTCTCTAGATGTCATTGAGTTCAGACACTTTTTGGACTCTCTTAGTGTGAAACTTAGTGTTCATGTGTATGAAACTAAAAAAGTTTTAACAAAAATTTATTTCCTTCTATTTTTCTCTGTTCTCTTTTTCTGGAGCTCCTTAGTTGGATATTGGTCTTTCTGGATTGATCCTTTACTTCTGTTAGCTTTTTACTAGTTTTCTGTCTTTATCATTTTATTCTGTTGTGACATATTTCCTTACCCTTTTTTTTTAACCCTTTCTTTTTACATTTAAAAGAAAATTTTAGTTCAGCCTTTGTATTTCCAATTTCTAAGAGAATTTTCTTATTCTTTTCCCTTGGAATCCTATTTCTCTGTTATGGCTGAAATATTTTAGATCTCTGTTGTGATACTTATCAGATTTTAAAACTTTTTTTTTCTGTTTCCTAAATAATTTATGTTCCTTAGAAATTATCTTGGTCTTTTTTTTTCATGCTGCTGGTTTTTCTCTTATAAGGAAAAGAAGTTTTCCCTTAAAATGCTTGGTTTTCTGCTTATATTTAAGAGTAAATGATTATATAAATTAATCAACATGGGTTCCTTCCACTACTTTGAAGATAGGTTTTTCCCTAGCAGACCTCTTTTCTTAATGGAAAGGCCGATTAAGATTTCTGTATTTGCATGTGGGAATAGCAGTGGTGATGACAGTGGTAAGGATATATCTTTGGCAGGTTTAGAATTGAAGGTGTGCAGGTTAGAAGCTGGCTGTTAGGCTGGTGAGCCAGCAGTTTTGGAATAAGGAGGGTTTTACTTCAAGGTACCAGTACCCACTCTAGAAGCCTAGCTTTTCCGTGGCAGTTTTTAGACTTTTAAAGAGAAGTGTCCTTTCTTCCTAGGTCTCGATACCTGTTCTCTGTGGGAGAGGGGTGGGGTTATGACTGGTGAGTCTGTTTTCTAGACAGACCTGTAGATAATCCTTCAATTTTTAGCCCCACTTCTTACTTCTGCTTTCATACCTCTAAATTCTGAGTCTAACTAAATCCACTCTGGTCTGTTTATTCCTGTATTCTGGACTACAGAGAGCTTCCTTCTCTCTGTTTTCTCCTTCAGTATGATCTCATCTTTAGGTCTTACAGAAATGCAGATGGTACCCTTATCTCTCTCTCTTTGCTGTATGTGTGTTTTCTTTTTGTTTAATGTTGTTCTTTTAATCCCCCAGGTTTTTTTGGAAAAAACATTTAAACCCACTGAAAAATGGAAAGAGTAAGCATTGACCCTTGTGTACCCTTCATGTAGCTATCTATAACAATTGTTAAGTTCCTCTCTATTTACACTGATTTTCTGACCTTTAATTTTTATAAGTTGAAGGCATCATGACACTTCAGTCCCAAGTGCTTAGCATGTGTTATCCAAGAGGGAGATTGTCTTGTATCACCACAGTACCATGTCACACCTAAGAAATTTAATATCAACACAATATCTAATATGTGTCCCATATTTGGATTCCCTCAGTAGTCTCCAAAATACCTTTTCCCAGGATTTAATTAAGGATCACACATGCATGTGGATGTCCTATTTTCCTTTAATATAAAAAGATCTCCTCCCCCCCACTTTTTTTTTTTTTTTTTGGTACACAGGCCTCTCACTGTTGTGGCCTCTCCCATTGAGGAGCACAGGCTCCAGATGCACAGGCTCAGCGGCCATGGCTCACGGGCCCAGCCGCTCCGCGGCATGTGGGATCCTCCCAGACCAGGGCACGAACCTGTGTCCCCTGCATCGGCAGGCGGACTCTTAACCACTGCGCCACCAGGGAAGCCCCCCCCCCCCGCTTTTTTTTAAAGAGCTCAGGTCACTTATCTTATGGAATGTCCCACAGTCTAAATTTGTATGTTTGTTTCCCCCAGTCTTTTTTTTTTTTTTTTAACATCTTTATTGGAGTATAATTGCTTTTCCCCCAGTCTTTTTTGTTATTGTATTAACTGCTATTTCAGTGGGTTTTAGTAGGAGGGAGAAGCAAATGGGTGTGCTCAGACTATTATCTTCAGTATTTATTGTTTTATAAACATGATTTTTAATGGCTACATAATATTCTACCTTTTTTTAAAAAAAGAATTTTCCTCTTGATGGCAGTTTTAATTTTTCCCTTTTTTTGCTATTATAAGTAAACCTGCATTGAATGTTATGTATCTTTATATCTAGTAATTCTCTTTAAAAAATTTCCTAAGAGTATACTCTTAGGAATATTAGGAATATTAGTATATTAGGTCAGTGAGATTGTTTTTAGATCAAGAACCTTATAAACGATCAGTTTTCTCTAAAAATGTCTAAATCATATCAACTACATATCAAATGAATTCATTATGAATTTATCTGGGGGAAAATTACTTGCTTAAAACCAAGGTACTTATCCTCTATTATTAATATTAGGAGCTATTTTAAGTTTTAAAACTCATTGTTTTCAAGGATTGTTAGAAACCTATTTCAAAGCTTAATAGCAGTTTAAAATAAAACTGTAGCCTGCGTATTTGTCCGGTCGTGAGCAGTTTTACTGCATTCTTATAAAATATTCCCATAGTACAGGTAAAGTAAAAAAGTGTCGTCGCCTTCAGCCTCCTTTCCCCTTCAGTCCTTCTGTTTTCTCAGATTGCTGGATATCCCTTCAGATCTTCACCTATGCATTTAGGACATATATAGTATAAAGAAATGTGTGCCTATGTGTTTAATACACAATTTTTTTAATACACTATAAACACACGTAGGTATTCTGCATTTTGTTTTTATACTTAACAGTGTGTCTTCAGAGCTTTCTGTCTCACTCACTTGAGCTACTGTGCACAGTGTGGCTGCAGTTTGTCTTATATAACTATCTTTGTTGCTGGACAGTTATTTCCAATATTTTAATTGTTTCTGCATTGCAGCTTTTCTTTTTAGGGTGTCAAAATCTGAACACAATTGGGAGGTTGTGAAGTTGTTTTTTGTTTTGCTGTTGTTTTTACAGCTTGTATTGCAGAAGGTAGAAATAATGATTTTCTGTAATAAATAGGTAGGCATTTTATTTCATTTCATTGTTAAAAATATGTGGTCTCTTAAAAAGGATATCCCTTCATGGGTAGATATTATTATTTGAAATTTCTATATAATATTTAACACTTCTAGATATTTGAATTGCATAAATTCCCACTGATTAATGAGGAAAGAAAATTTATATGCTGCTTTAATGTGATAAAAACAAAACAATATACTGAAGTAAATATGAAAAAAGGAAAATATCATTTCCTCTCTGATTCTAAAGTTAATACCTACATAGAAAAGACAAAAACTTTGAAAAAGAAAATATAAATCATTCCCAAATTTTACCCCTAGTAGGCATTATTCACCTTCAGCATTTTGGTGACTGTTCTTCCAGGTGTGTGTGTGTATGTGTATATTTCTATATCAAATCTAATCAGATACAAATTTATGAGTATGCATTATTGTGTGTGTATACAGTGTAGACATCTTTCTCTCAACATGTTTTTCACATGTGTGGAATGTATATATACATACATGCAGATATTTGTATGTAATTGTATAAGTGGATTATATTCTACATGTTATTCT
The DNA here is from genome assembly GCF_025265405.1 of Mesoplodon densirostris. NCBI lineage: Eukaryota > Metazoa > Chordata > Mammalia > Artiodactyla > Ziphiidae > Mesoplodon > Mesoplodon densirostris. The sequence continues at coordinate 93,284,790 of NC_082665.1, read as the reverse complement.
ACATTTTTTTCACTCAGCAGTGGGTCATAAAGATATTTTCATGCCATTGAATACAGATATAATCAGCCTTTTAATGTCTGTGTACCACATCTCTCTGTAGATATACCTGATTGATTCTGATCAGTTACATGGTAGCAGTGGGTCTCAAATGGGCTTTGGTTTTAGGGAGTACTCTGGGCCAGAGACCCTGTGTAACCTCCTAGTGGGGGCACTAAGGAGTGGTTGAGAGTTAAGTGGCTTTTCTTGGCAGATGTAGTTTTCTTTGGTGACTCTTGGTGTCAGTAAGGAGAGAGCTTCCAGCAATAGGGCTAAAGGAGTAAGTTCCTTTATGGAGTGTGGGGCTTGAGGTGTGAGACCACAGGATTGGCCAAGGCTGTAAAATGAAAGGGAATTACGCATGTTGAGATGGGATTGACAGAGAAGGTAATGGAAACAGTTGAGGGCATCTGGTTTAGGTCAAAGCAAAGCGGAAAATAAAGGAGAGACATATCAGTTGTGGAAAGGAAGGGACTTCTTGCAGGGTTGGCTACTGATAGCCTTGCCCTCATGGGTTTGGCACTCATTAGTAGACACTGTCTGAAATGGCACTTGCCATTTGGAACTTAAAAATAAACACGATATTTGTTCTTTGATCTCACAACTTAGACAAAGTGAAATGCAGGTGGCTAGGAGGCTACTATTTAGTTTTCTTACTTCCTTTTTAAGAAAACAAAGCATTCTATTTGTAATTTTTGTTCTACTTCCTTATTCCTTACAGAGCACTCTCAGGCACTTGGCTATCAGCCAGTCAGTTTTTAAAAAAACTTGTATGTTTTTGTTTAAAGAGTGTGTGGTCTATCCTTTACTAGAGTATCTTTCTTTCTTTTCTCCCCGCCCCTTTATTTTTAAGAATCACTGACTGGAAAAACTGCCAAGGCATTATAACTGTAGAGTGACGTAAATTAACAAGCTCTCACGGTATAGGAAAGCACCCTGCATGCCAAAATATGAGTCAGAAAACCTGGTCCAATTTTACCCTGCTAAGTGATTTAATCTTTGGAGCAAGGCTTTATCCAAAATATCCGTTTGTGAAGTGGTGTAGAAGTGGTGCTTATTAATAATTTATTATATAGCACATCAAAAGTAGAGTTGAACTAGTATCACCACACTATCTGCATTTTTACTCTGCTTTGTTAGGGGCTATACCAGAATTGTTTTCTCTTCTCGCTGTTATACACACACACACGCTCACTCTTTGTGATAGGCTTATATACTACATTTAAAGTATGAAGTATGCCTTAAAATAACATGGCATTCATTAAGTTAATAAACGTATTGAATGAAGGCACTCTTATAGATATTGGTTATATGAAGATAAATAACACATGGTCCCCACCCTTAAAGAAATTATTGTTTAGACGAGTGAGACAGAAGAATATGCTAGAAGTATATGGAAATTGGAGTGGAAGGAGATGATACTGCAGAGGTAGTTAGGGGAGTTTGAATGTTATCTAGAAGATTTTTAAATGGCTAATTAATAGTTATTAATTAAAATTAGGGAAAGATTGTCTGGCAAGTCAGAGGAGACCATATTCCAAGCAGAGAGATCAATTTGCAGCTGTTAAAGCAATGTAGCTGGAAGTGCTATGGGCTCAGAATCTCACACTACGTGATTCAAAATCAAAATGAAATTGAGGAAGATAAAGGTGTAGAAACAGTAAGACATGTGACTGATTTTGTGTGTGAGTTATATGAGAGGGAGGAGTTAGGATGACTTCCAGATTTTCCAGATTAGTCTGTCTTGGGGGATTTTTAGAAGATGCCAGTGGCCATTTGAGGAGAAGCTGGTTTAAGAAGGAATAATAGGGCTTCACTGGTGGTGCAGTGGTTAAGAATCCGCCTGCCAATGCAGGGGACATGGGTTCGAGGCCTGGTCTGGGAAGATCCCTCATGCCGTGGAGCAACTAAGTCCGTGCGCCACAACTGCTGAGCCTGTACTCTAGAGCCTGCATGCCACAACTACTGAGCCCGCGTGCCACAACTGATGAAGCCCACGTGCCTAGCCCATGCTCCGCAACAAGAGAAGCCATCGCATTGAGAAGCCGGTGCACCGCAACGAAGAGTAGCCCCCACTCGCTGCAACTAGAGAAAGCCTGTGTGCAGCAATGAAGACCCAACGCAGCCAAAAATAAATACATAAAATAAAATAAAATAAAATAAAATGAAGAAATGATAATGAGTTTGGTGTTTGAACATGTTGAGTTTGAGTTGATAAGAGACATCCAGAAAGATGTGTTCTGTAAGTATTTGGACCTAGAGAGTAAGGGTTTGTCGTCAAGGATTGAGACTCTTCAGGACTGAATTGTTTGAAACTATGGAGTAGGTATGATAATCTAGGAATTGAAAAGGAAAAGTGTTGAGGACAAAGGAAGAACAGTTTCGGGGTGGGCTGGAAAGAAGAGCTGGTAAAGAAGATCGAGAGGGAATGGTCTAAAAAGAATCCACTGAATTTGTCAGAGGGAACTAGTGATTTTTGCTAATGGGATTTTAGTGGTGTGCTACAATAAAAGCCAGATTGCAGAATAATTTTTTATATTTTATTAATTGTATTTATGCACTGAATTACAGATTTAAGTATTTTATTAAGAAATACTTAAAAGATACAGATAAATATAGAGAATTAGTTAATCAACTTGTGTACCCACTATGCAGTTTATTTAACTTTTTATTTTTAAATAATTATCGACTCAGGAAGTTACAAAAACGGTACAGAGAGGTCCTTCTGTATAGCCTTCACTCAGCCTCCTCCAGTCACTTGTTCAGTTTAACAAATGTCCTGGACTGGTACAAATGCTAATGTTCTGGGATAGATTATGGAACTGTACAGGTAGTGTGAATATGGATTCTGTACCCCTATGTGGTGCAAGCCTGGAGTTTTGATTCTCGTAAGAGCCTCTCTCCTTCCACCTGGGGCAGGGCAGATAGCAACCTTTCTTGCTGCTTCTCAGGACGCCATGAGTGGAGCTTTTCCAGCTCCTTTTCACATATTGAGGAGCCCTTTTGAGGATCTTGGCTCAAAACAGGTTTTACTTCTAGGTCCTCCCTGAAATAGGCTCAAAATCAGGTCTTCTATCTCTGTGGGCCAATATCTCCCTAGATTGCCTTGGTGTCAGCTGGAGCTTACATCTTTGTTTCTTCCTTTCCGGCACCTGGGAATTCCCCCTCCCTTCCCCTTTTTTGAGTTCAGTTATATATTTTTATAATTTTTCATGTTGATCTTGCATTTCAGTGAGTGCATTTGGGCACATGGGTGTATTAGTTCAGTCTGCCTTGTTCCTTGAATCAGAAGTCTAATAAACTATTTCTTAATTTCTTATTTCTTAATTTTATTCTCTACATTGTCCATAAAAAGGATTTGAGGTTGGATTATGTTATTCTCGTTAAAAATATTATTTAGTTTTAAAATGGATAATACATGCATGTGGTAGTCTACATGTGTCCTTTTGTCCTGTTCCCACCCAGTTTGCCTTCACAGGTACAACCAGTTACCAGTCTCTTATATATCCTAGAGATAGACCATGCACTAGTTTATTCTTTAACAGCAGCTTTAGTGTTTATAGTTTAATCTTGTAACCAATATTCAGGAGTTTTCCATCTGTTTGACAAGTAACAATTCTATTTTCTTATTTTCTGAGAACTTTTGAAGGAGAATGTTATACTAGTTATATGTTACGTGTATGTTTATATACATGTGCATGGCTTATCTGTGTTTTAACTTTTGTTCATTTCAGAAATCCCTCGAAATGTGACAGAAAATGACAAAATAATGTAGACTGTTGATTCAAATGTTTTAAGTCACTACATGGAATATTAAAATAATGGAACAATAGCCCTAATTTTGGGGAGGTAGTAGAAATGATATTTTAAGATGTTGGAACCTTATGAAACACAATGAGGATATCCTTAAAAATTGTCCTAATTACTAACCAGTACATGCTATTGTTTGCATATGCGCAAATAATTGCCTACAGCAGTGATGGGTCTGTCAAAGATGAAGCCCTATCTTAGGTTCCTCAGCCACAATATATACCATTGATTGCCTAACTGCAGCTTGGTGAAATTCAGTGACATGGAAGCAAGAAATGGAAGCCTATGACCTGATATGTTTTCTTCCTTAGATCAACCTCTCTACTTCTCCTACACCTGCACAGTTAATAAGCCGTTCCCAGGCTTCCAGTTCTACCAGTGGCAGTATTACCCAACAGACTATGTTACTAGGGAGTACCTCCCCTACCCTAACGGCAAGCCAAGCTCAAATGTATCTCCGAGCTCAAATGGTAAGATATGAGCTACCAGATTTTTTCAGTGTTTAAAGACTTGAGAGAGATCAAAATGTTTCTTGATTTGATGCAATAGGAGGCATTTTTAATATTTAAGAAATGTTTAACAAAATTTTTGTGTATGTGCCTAGCTCTTATACATTTATGTCATGAAAAATTCTACCTTTAATTGGTAGGCCTTCTTGGTGTATCAAATAGTAATTAGCAACATTAGGGAGCTAACAGATTCTGTAACATAGGAGTGATTAATTTTTAATATCAAATTTCTTTGATTTCAAACCCTTTTTCATATTTTAACATCTCTGAAACTGAGATGCATTTTATAATTGATGGCATCTTACGGTTGTAGTTGGTGCTTGTAGTGATACATAAAATCACCGTATATCTTTGACATCTTAGATTTGATGAAATTGTTAGAAACATAAAAAACTTGGTTGTTAACTATAAATTAGAATTTATATTGTGGGATCCTCTGAAATCTGGATTGGAGTTCGTGATAATTTACCAGATGAGTCTTAGCTTTGGTTATTCCCGTCTTTAAAATCTGCAAGATGATTTGTGTTCCTATGCTCACTTTGATCTTTTGTTAATACAGGAATGTTAATTTGCTATTGTGTGTTTGAGTATCTACTGATTCCCTAATTTACTTGTTGAGCCTTCTTTAAGGAATGTAAAAATTGGTTGACATTTACTTTATTTGATGTCTTTACAGGTAGGTAGAGAAGAACTTTGTCCCTGATATGTATTTATTTATATTCTTTTTTATCCAGTGAACTGAGTATATATCTGGATCCCCAGTTCTCCACTAAAGTTGCACAGAAGGTTTCCATCATATTTCTAACAGGAAACAATGATATGACCCTCTTTTTATTTACAGACTATTCAATAGACATTACCATATCTCTGGTTTTTTTCCCCATGAGATCTTATTTAATCAATAATATACTTCAGAATTAGGGAGAACCATTTGAAATGGTTGCTACTGTACTGTTTTTGACCTCTAAAACTGGCAGTTTCATATGGTTCACTCTAGATAGAACATCTTTTTAGGTATAGGGCTTTTAGCTGTTTATACTGGAAATTACCTCCTTGTGAAAGTTATACCTGTTATTTAATTCACTTAAATTTAGTATGTAAAGAACTGAAGTTTAAATGATCCTTTAATTGGTAATTTTAATTTAAATAGAAATGGCTTTTGAGGAACTGTATAACTTGATGCAATTTTGAGATACAGTATTCACATGTTCTTTGAAACAACTGTCATAATTTACCAAATTGGATTGGATAATCTCTGAGTGGATTGTATTGCCTTTTTTAATGGCATTCTGTTTCAGTATTGAAAAAAAAGTATTTGAAAAGAGATGGTGATAATTAAATAAATCAAGTATGTCTTTCCTTCCTTTTTCTTTTTTTTTTTTTTGATGTGAAGTTTTTTTGCAGGCGGCTTTGTTGTTGACTTTTAACATGTTGTGGCATTTACATTTAGAATGAATATTTCTTTACAAATAGTTTTAAAATCAAGAGCAACCTAGGTTTGTACTACACAGATCCTGTGTAGCTGAGTGAAATATTGTAACGTAGCATGTGGCATAGTTATCCTTTGGGGTAAAGAGGACTGAAAAGACTTTTTGGTGTTTCTTTTCATGTTTCTCACTGAAATTTAGTTTGCATTCGAGAGCAGTGACTATGGTTGCCTATTCTAACTTCCATTTTAGGAATCCTGCCACAATAGTTTTGAGCTGGGAAAAGTTTAATAGCTTATTTGGGGAAAAATTTGGTATGAGGATTTCATATTGCCAAAATACATTTTCTTTTTTGAGCACTGATTTATTTTCTACTCATCAGAATCATGAGCTGTTTCGAAAATGTTTCTGGTTGTTTTTTTTTTTTCCTTTTGAGTTCTCTATTATCAAGAAGTTCTCCTTGTCATGTAAGACCTTTTGCTTAGGAGACAATCCTAAACTGCATTGTCTTTCTGTCACAAATTTCAGTCTCTCTTGCCTGCTATACATTGTGTGTGGGACGTGTTCTTTTGTCTTAGGGTATTTTTTTGGTTTTTCTGTCTGTACAGCTGATTTTCACACCCGCTACCACTGTGGCTGCTGTACAGTCTGACATTCCTGTTGTCTCGTCGTCATCGTCATCTTCCTGTCAGTCTGCAGCTACTCAGGTGAGCTTGTCTAGCTTCATAATGTGGGACTTAAGGTCTGGGTCTTCAGGTTAAAGGTAAACATACATTTGTGTTTAAGTTACTGATGGTTTCAGTGCTCTTTGTCACACATTTCAGATCAACATTTAATCCAGTGAGAACTTCAAGAAAATTTTTTGGTTTTATAGAAATTATAATGCCATTAAACAGGGATATTTAGGTTATTTGACATTAGTGAAAGTTAATACGTTTTGCTATGACATTGTATGTTTAGTTTTATTGTAAAGCAGATTTATTATGTGAGATGTATTCTTTTCTTTAGATTCCTTTGTAAGCAGTTAGGTAATAACCGCATCAAGATGGCTTTTAAATTTAAAAATGAGCTGGGTAAACTTTAAACTTAAAAAATTGAGCAGAATGTTACTCAGTTTTTTGTTTATATTTTGTTTGGTACTATGGAAAAAATAAACTTTAACTTTCTCCTTACACCATTCACAAAAATAAACCAGAAGTAATGTAGACCTAAAGACAAAAGACAAAACTATAAAATCTCTAGAAGAAAACATAGGGGATATCTCTGTAACTCCAGGGTAGGCAAAGCTTTCTGAGATAGGACACAAAAAGCATTAACTGTAAAAGAAAATAATGATAAATTGGACTTTATCAAAATTTAAAAACTGTTCTTCAAAAGACATTGCTACAAAAACAAAGAGGCAAAGCCACAGACTGAGGGAAAATGTTCTCAATACATATATCTGACAAAGGACTTGTATTCAGAATATATAAAGTGGGTTTACAACTCAGTAATAAGATCATGAACAGTTCAGTTAAAAATGGGCAGAAGATTTGAACACTTCACAAAAGATGCGCGAAAGGCCAATAAGCACATGAAAAAATGCTCAACATGATTAATCTTCCTAGAAATATAAATCAGAACCACAGTGAATATCACTACACACTCACTAGGATGTCTGAAATGAAGGAGACTGAAAATGCCACATGTTGGCGAGAATGTGGAGGAACCATACTATCATATGTTGCTGGTGAAAGTGTAAAAGAGTACAACCACTTTGAAAAACAGTTTTCTTAGAAAGTTAAACATATGCTTAACATGTTACCCAGCAATTCCACTTCTAGATGTTTACCCTGAGAGATTTGAAAACATATATCCACATGAAGATGTTTAAATGAATGTCATAGCAGCTCTATTCAGAATAGCCCCAAACTGGAAGTAACCACTGTCTTTCAACTGGTGAATGATTTGAAAACATATATCCACATGAAGATGTTTAAATGAATGTTTGTAGCAGCTCTATTCAGAATAGCCCCAAACTGGAAGTAACCACTGTCTTTCAACTGGTGAATGGATAAACATATTGTGGAATATTACTCAGAAATAAAAAGGAACAAACTACTGGTACATCTCAGAAACATTATAATTAGTAAATGATGCCAGACATCACAGAGTGCAATACTCTGTGACTCTATTTATATGAAATTTCTGAACAGGCAGAACTAATCTATAGTGAAAAAAAATGGATTTGTGCTACCTGGGGCAGAAGGTGGGAGAGATTGACTGGGAAGGGACATGAGTGATGGAAATGTTCTATATCTTGATTGGGGTGGTGGTAACATGGTATATACATAATGTCAAAACTTATTGAACTGGTTCATTCATTTTATTTTATGTAAGTCACACCTCAGTAAAGTTAATAAAAATGAATGAAATTGAGTAAATTTTAAATTAAAACAGTTGAGTAGACTTTTACATTGTATGATACCATTTTGATATTTTTCCATAGATAATGTTTTGGATTGCATATGGCAGAAATTGATATATCTCAAGGTCATCCTTGGCTTCAAATTTTTAATTTAATCTCAATCATCTGGTAAAAAGTAAAAAATGAGATAGCAATAATATTCTTTGGTATTTTTCATAGAATCTCTATTTTATTTAATAACAAAGTCCAATTTTCATATATCAGCATATAAAGATGGTGATCAGTTAAACTCCGGTTTCTCATAATGTGCTCTGTGACCCTCTGTGGTTCCTTAACTTATTTGGACTTCAGTTTCCATATTTACAAAATGAGACCTTTGTTAACTTTAAGGTTTTTTCAGCTCTAAACTTTAAATGTCTCTTTGTGGAATGAATTTGTTGAAGTAATTATCTTCCTGTTTGTTTTGTTTTGTTTTGGTTTCGTTTGGTTTGGTTTTATAAAACCTGTCAACTTCCAGAATGGTAAAGTGGCATGGAGCTAGGCATGTGGTTGCCATTGAAATTACATGCATGAAGTCCTGCACGGGCTTAAGTTCAACCCCCACTGCAGTCATTTATTAGTTGTATGACTTTAGATAGTCATACATACTTGCAGGGTAAGTTGAAGAGTGAGTAATATATGTTTAGTGTCTAGAATATTGTAGGTAGTCATTAGTACTTTTTCTGCAAAGGGGAGAATAGGAAGACCTGGGTTTATATTCTGACTTCAGCAACAGTTGCTTTGTCACTTGCCAGCTGATTGATTTTGGATAGGTCATAGTATAGCATGGTGTTTATAAGTTTGGACTCTGGAGCCAGATTCTCTGGATTCAAATACGTGTTCTACCACCTTCTCAATGTATATCCTTAAACCTCAGTTTCAACAATATAAAATAAAATAAATGTAATGCTTCGTAGGGTTGTAATGAGGATTAAATAGGTTAATAAATGAAAAACAGAACAGTGTCTGTTACGTAGTTAGCACTCACTAAATGTTAGCTGTTGTTATTCCTTATGCTAAGCCTCAGTTTCTTCACTGTGAACTGGAAGTAATAGCTCAGAGTTGTTATAAGGAATAAATGAGACAGTAATCATAAATAAAGCACTCAGCATAGTGCCTGGCACATAAGATATCACATGCTACTAATTACTGTTTTTGTTATGCACTGTCTAAAGATGAGTCATGAATTTGGTTCTTAGCTTTCACGTAGCTAACAGTGAAGAGAGAAACTCAACCATTTAAAGGATTTGCAGTTTCCAAGGTAAAATAAAGCAGTTATTAGGAAAATACAACTAACAAACTCTCTAGAGCACAGTCTGTTTTGTGGGTTCTCATAGTCAAAGTAATTTATAGAATTAGCTCTTTGGCGTCCAGTTTGATGTGTATAGGTATGTGGCTCTCTAATAATCTGACTCAATTCAAGGATAGACTGAGGAACTAGAGGGATGGATTGACCTTTAGGAACTTCTCTACTAATGTTTTTCTTTGCTGTGCTTTAGAAGTGGCAGTGAATGAGGCTGACAGTGGTAGGTGATGCTAATATTTTGAATATTCCAGTGGTAACTTTCCTCAAGTTCAGGGCTGTTAGTTTTGAAAAATTTGTGCTCCACTTTGTTAATTTTTAAACATATATTTGCAGTTTTTAAAATATTTAATTTGTTTGTAATTGAGAAATACCAAATCTGAAGTTTTATTTTAATACTCTTTAACTGACAAAAGTCAGTATAACAGTTAATTTTTCCTCAGTATTAAAATTTATAGCATACTGTAAAAAAATGAGAAATTTGGAATATCTTACCCGTACCATTTTAAATGCTCCATCTCTTCTCCTTATCATGAAAAAAAAAATGTGACTTTCAGAAAGATATCATAAGACTAAAAGTATGTTATAGAAAAGTAAGAAATCTTACCAAGGCTCTCTGGGCAATTCTGTAAGAATTGAGGAGAAAACAGCCTTTTAGACTTAAAAGCTAGAAACAGTTCTACTGCTGGCAGTATGACATGAACTCTTAATTTCCTTATCTACAAAGAAGAGAACACATTATTTGTTAGATCCAAATTAAAAAACTGAAGTGAGAGTATTTGGGTAATCCACTATAAAAATGTAAGGTGTGAAATTAGCAAAAATAGGTTGTGGGAAATCTAGACTTTTTCAAAAGTCAGAAAATTTCCACAAACTGATCATACGAAAAGTTCAGATGAAATTAAAATTGGGCATTAGATGCCATAATATTCTTTATCTTAGAAAGGGTGGGTTCTTTTTAAAAGTGAAGTTCTGTCAAGGAAATCTGAATATGTGATTTATTAACAGCTCAGTTAGCTTCTGTATATGCTTTAGAAGTATAGTTTACATGTTTGAAATTTATTGTAAATATTTAAGCCAAGATGACCATAGATAGTAAAGCCATATTCTAAAATTTATCTATTCATATAAATAACATATAGTATATAATATGCACATGCATACGTTTTCTTTCAGAATTCCAGAAAACAAAAGGAAAATTAGAAGAAAAAAGTATATTCTATAGAAATGGACTGCTACAGCTTAAGGGTTCACTGTGTCAGACCTTCATTTACTTTGAATATGCTTTTCCTTTGAAGGAAAGCTTTTGTTTTTCAGGTTATAGTTCAGACCTTGATTACCATGATTCTGTGGTCCCCCTTATACATTATTTATGGCAGATGTTAAATTTCTTGCTGTTTTTCCCTTGCTTCCTGAGAGATTTTAATATTCCTCAGCTAGACTTTTGTTGAGATTTCTTTTGGTAAAACATGAACAGATTTTAATGTTAGCTTAAGAAAACCATAAATAAAACAAGATACTTAACAACGACAAGAGCAACAAAATCCATGCAATACATTTTTCAGAATCAGATATAGGAGAATACCTCAGACTTGTGTAGTTTCTGTTATGTCTGCAGCCGGAATTGCAGGGAGCACAAAAATGAATGTCAGGGCTTCCCTGGTGGCACAGTGGTTGAGAGTCCGCCTGCCGATGCAGGGGACATGGGTTCGTGCCCCGGTCTGGGAAGATCCCACATGCCGCGGAGCCGCTAGGCCCGTGAGCCTGCGCGTCCGGAGCCTGTGCTCTGCAACAGGAGAGGCCCGCGTACCAAAAAAAAAAAAAAAAAAAGAATGTCAGAGATGAGAGCCTGCCAGTCAGAGTCTCAGTATTTCACAGACATAGACATTAGTAATTCTAAACCAAGCTAGATGTTTGTCATTGGTATAGGCCACTATGATCCAAATTCTATGGGAAAAGCATAGAGAGGAGGAGAAATTATTTCTAACCAGAGACTTCGAGAGGTTTCTTTGGGAGAATGGGTAGGAATTTTACTGGTCTTGAGCACTGTGTTGGGCTTCAGGAGACAGCGTTGAGGAAAGAGGAATTTGAGCAAGGGCTCTAAATGAAGTCAGTGCAAGGTATGTTTGGAGAAGGGTGAGCAGAACAGTTTGGCTAGAGTATGAGGATTGTGAAATAGAATAGTGGAAAAGGGGGCTCAAAGCAGTTTGGGCCCAGACTGTGGAGGGCTTTGAGTGGCAAGCTGAGAAATCTGGACTTTAGCGTATTTTATTTTTGCATTAAATTTCAGTAATACAGCAGTAATTAGTCCATTTACAGTGCTGTGAAATATTTGACAAAAATCAGAGAAGATGCTCCATATGGTCTCACTTAGAAAATTCTTTCAGTAGCTTAGAATAGAACTGATTAAAACTTCAACTGCCCTGAAGTAAACATTTATTTAGCATCTGCTGTTGGCTGAACACTGCATTGGCACTTGGAAAGAGAAGGTATAGAGCATCAGTTAAGGATACAGTTGTAGAGACAGAACACACAGGAAACTGAAGAACGTTCATAAAGCAGCAATATGTTTGTTACTTTAGAATCTCTTACTTCAGTTTCGCACCCAGGGCCGGTGCTGGCATAAATGTATTAGGTGCATTCATTTCTGAGGCAAAAGGTTAGGAAGCTATTGGAGAGGCATTTTCTGCCTTGCTGTTTGAAAATGTTATAGACCTCAGGTGAGAGTAATTGGGATAATCCTTGCCACCATCCAGACTGGCGGTGTGTTTAGAATAGCCCCGGTGTAGATAGGAGTCATCCCATAAACCATTTCAAGGCCATGCACGACGTCTTTAGTTCATAGGATCTAGTTCTCAAAGGCAAGTGAGTGTTTCATAACCACCACAACAAAATCTCACTAACTCTTTAAAGTTAGTTAATAGGAAATGCTTTTCATAGTTATCACAATGGGGTAGGTGATTTCATGAATTTGTCTTCTTACTTCGAAGATTAGTGTTCCCTTATAATCTCTGTAGACCTATTAACTTTCTTTTTTTGTTATCTTTCTGATCTTTAAGATAGCAATATTGTATCCACACTGTCCTAATTGTGTGTAGTAATTTCTCACAAGTTTATGAGGGACTTTTAGCCTTAAAATGTTTCCCAATCCTGTCATGGAGAACTCAGAGTGAAGTAGAAGGGACTTCTCATTCTTCCCTCCACACCCTGGGCTCTCCCACCTCTGCAGCTTTGCTCAAGTTTTCTTCTTTGCCTGGAATGCTCTTCCTCTTTCTCCTTCCTTTTGACTGTCTCTGACCTGGTAACTTTAAAATGCAGTATGTTGCAGAGTAATTTCCTCATATTGATAGTTCATTTGCTATATATATATACATATATTCTATTTTCAGTTAGTTCTTAATGATTCTTTTCCTTAATGTCTTTTTAAAAAAATTGTCACTTAATGTTTAAGATATGATTACTTAGAATAATAGCTCCCCTTTCCTTCAGGGTTAATTAGTTGTTTCAAGTGCTTGTAGCTTTATGCATAATATAAAAAGCGTAATATAAATGTGCTGTCATTGTTGTTATAATGGTAATGATTACCACATCAATTAATACCATCTGTTTCATCCTTATTTTTTGTTATGTGGTTCTTAGGTTCAGAATTTAACATTACGCAGCCAGAAGTTGGGTGTATTATCTAGCTCACAAAATGGTCCGCCAAAAAGTACTAGTCAAACTCAGTCATTGACAATTTGTCATAACAAAACAACAGTGACCAGTTCTAAAATCAGCCAACGAGATCCTTCTCCAGAAAGTAATAAGAAAGGAGAAAGTCCAAGTCTGGAATCACGAAGCACAGCTGTCACCCGGACATCAAGTATTCACCAGTTAATAGCACCAGGTGGGATAAAGCTTTTGTTGAAAATAGTTGCATTATTCATTTTCTTAGCAAAACAAAAGATGTCCATTACTTGAACGAGAATACTTTTAAAACATTTTAAAATGTGAATTTTATAAGTTAACAAAAGAACAGTAGTGTAGCTTGAAAAATCAAAAGAGCCCAACAGCTAAAACAAATTATAATAATAAAATAGATTTTTTGGGTCAGTTGACATTTGATTAACATCTTCATCATGTGCTGGTCTTCTGTTATGTCGATGAAACCTTTTAGCTTTAAAAAAATTTGCCTGTGGTTTGTTTAATGTGCTTTAGTGGAACAAAATTAAAAGCTTTTTTAAAAAAGCAAGTATGTATTTTTCTCTAACATTGTCATTAGTGGGAGGAATTTATCAGTTTCCAAAAATAAGGATTATGCATAATTATTTTCCTCACCATGTTGCTTTTTTTCCATCTTTGATTTCATCTCTGAGAGGCAAATGTCAGGGAATCAACTAAGTCGTTTTCATTTTCATCAGCCTTTGAATCCCGTGTGTGCTCCCTCTGCCATCTACAGATAATGTTGCTTCATGGTTCTCATGCTGGAAATTCTGCGGCCGTGCAGACTGAGTTTCCTTACCATGTCTTCTGTTCATCTCAGAATTTCTCAGTGTTGAGCTTTCTTCACTTTTAATAGGATAAGGAATTATCTGCTTTCTTCTTTAAAGTTAGCACTATTTCCTTGTGTCATTGATTGCATCTTTTTTACTGGCTCCTGACCTTCTTTCATAGTTATTATAGCATCTTTTGTCTCCCTCATGATGGATCCTTTCTTTTGCTTCTTAAGCATACTTAGATCTCTCCTATTCTTAATATATCTACATATGTTTTTATACCAGTTTAACTATTGTTTATTGAAAGTGTGTGTGTGTGTGTGTGTGTTTGTGTGTGTGTTTATGAGATGCACTGGGCTAGATACCTCACATATGTCACATTAAAAAAAAAATCTTCCTTTGATCCAGCCTCATCAGGTAAGCATCTTCTTTCTATCCTTTTATAATTATGCATTACTTTTTTTCTTTTTTTTGCATTACTTTTTAAAGATTCATTTTACACTGCCAAAGGTTGCCTTTTCTCTTTTTATGTTTCCTCTGTGCTGATATTGCCAACATTCTCTATATCATGCAATCTCAAGATCTTGGAATTGTTTGATTCCCCTAGTTAGAAATCTCTCATCCTTCTGAACTTGTATAGCATTTAAAAAAAAATATTTATTTAATTGTCTGCACTGAGTCTTAGTTGCAGCATGCGGGGATCTTTTAGTTGCGGCATGTGGGATCTTTAGGTGCAGCATGCGAACTCTTAGTTGTGTCATGTGGGATCTAGTTCCCTGACCAGGGATCGAATCTGGGCCCCCTGCATTGGGAGTGTGGAGTCTTAGCCACTGGACCACCAGGGAAGTCCCTTGTATAGCATTTTTATATTTCTTTGTGGTACTTTTTCTTTTATAGTTATTTATATACTTATTGATCTTAGCTTTTCTACTAGACAGTAAGTCAGCTCTTTGAGGGTAGGGAACTAATATCAAGCACCCGCGTTTCAGGTACTTTACATTTATTAAATCTTTTAATTCTTTTTCAGATTAACCTTTTCATTCTTTTATCTTGACAGCAGCAAGTTGTGCCTTATATGTACTTATATCTATAATAGGTGGACAATAGTAAATATTTGTTGGATTAATAGTTGATTTTTTTTTCCATTTGAATTTTGGAAGTTCTAGCACAGTTTTTTTTTTCCATTTGTACTAACTAGGTATCACTGCTTAGAATTCTTCAGTCTGAACCTTAGATAAGTGAAGGGTTTGTTAGAATGTATAAATAATAAATCCACTCATAGTATGGTTAGATGTGAATTCTTTTTTATAAATATCTGTGTGCAAGGTCCTGCTATCTATATGGCATGATAACAGGATTTTTGTACTGTATTGTCCAGAGTATTCTTAGCCTCAAACCAGCCTCTCTGGCCAGTGTTTTGTTTTGTTTTGTTTTCTGTTTGGCTGCGCTCCATGGCTTGTGGGATCTTAGTTACCCAACCAGAGGTTGAACCCATGCCCTCGGCAGTGAAAGCACGGAGTCCTAACCACTGGAACGCCAGGGAATTCCCTGGCCAGTGTTGGTGGAAGGAGTTAGTGTGGAGAGGCAGTGACCCACTGTGCTTGGAATGACTGCTCAGGGGACAATTTATATTGATTTCTATAGTTTTGATAGATTATAATGGAGGGTAGGTTAATATCCTTTCAAAGAGAAAGGTAGGAACTCTTTCAGGGTTAGTTCAAGCAAAGAGATCTGCTTTTGGATTTTCATTCCCCCTGAACTCACAATATCTGTTTCTAAGTTAACACTTATTCTTCCCCTTTTCATTGATAGTGTGATAATATCTTTATAGTTGCCTTCCTCTGATGGCCAATATTTTATGTAAGTATGGAGGAGACCAGTAAGTTAAAACCATCTAAGAGTAAGAGGGCCTTACACCATCCTGAGACTTCAGGACAATTGCAATTCCAGATTTAGAGCTTATGTGTATTAACCAAACTCCAGTTTCTGTGGTGTTACTTTTTAGAAATAAAACCAAATGGAACACCCTAAGCCACATAAACCTTTGCAGCTTCCAAACTTAAAAATTCAGTTTTAACTTAAAAATGCAGTTATTCAAAGCAATTTGTATCTTCTGGCAAGGCAGCAGTTATAATTTTTCTACCCTTTTAGTTTTTCTGCTCTTGTTGGTATGGAGTTAGTCTGAAGCTGAGTTTTTTTTTTTTTTTTTTTTTTTTTGAGATTCTTGAATTGGTAATTTGTCCTTTTCTTCAATTAGAAGAATGCTTGCTCCTGCAGGTCCCTTTCAAGTATTAAAAAATCTGCTTGTATTCTAACATAGTATAGTCTAGTAATTATTATAATAGACATATAACAGACATGGTTATTTTTTCCTTACATGTATTTCTAGGGTGCTAACATCATTTAGTTTTCTTCATCATTTCTTCTTGAGGGTGGAATTCCCACTTGATATTTATTAATCCTATTTTTAATATATAAAATAAAGGCAAACTTTAACCAAAGGTCTGGAAATTATCATGAACTATATTAGAGCTCAGTCTTTAGAGCTTTTATGAAATTAGTTAGAAAAAATATGCATCTTTTTTTGCAGACATTAATCCAGTATGTAGCGAAAAGCCTAATTAGTCTGCTTAGGCTATCATAAAAAAATACCATGACCTAGATAGCTTAAACCAGGGGTCCCCAACCCCCAGGCCACGGACCAGTAGCAGTCCTCGGCCTGTTAGAAATCAGGCCACACAGCAGGAGGTGAGCGGCAGGCGGGTGAGTAGTGAAGCTTCATCTCCCGCTCCCCATTCTTCATTGCTCACATTACGGCCTGAACCACCATATCTGCCCCTCTCCCCATCCCTGGAAAAATTGTCTTCCATGAAAATGGTCCCTGGTGCCAAAATGGTTGGGGACCGCTGGCTTAAACAACAGAAATTTATCTTCTCACAGTTCTGGAGGCTGGAAAGCTCAAGATCAAGAACTGGCAGTGTTTGGTTTTTGGTGAGCGCTCTCTTTCAGGCTTGCAGATGGCTGCCTTCTAGTTTGTCCTCATACAGTCTTTCCTCTGAGTGCAAGAAGAGAGGATATCGAGTTCTCTTCTGTCTCATCCTGTTGGGTCAGGGCCTCACGCTTTTGACCTCATTTAGCCATAATTACTTCCTTAGAGGCCCCCTTACCAAACACAGTCACATTAAGGGTTAGGGCTTCAACATGAATTTTGGGGGACACATACATTCAGACCATAATAGGAACCTAGACTCAGCTAAGACTGTGGATTCTTTTATACCCAGTGCTGCCCCTTAATAGCCAGGTGATTTTAGGCCAGTCACTTCACTACTGAAAGTTTCTTCACTTGAAATATACTGGATTAGTATAGTACCCTATGTACCTCATGGGGTTGTAGTAACTACTGAATGAAATAATATAATAATTTACAATAATATATTTAATTATTTGCAATAATAAAAGGTTCTGCTGCATATGTGAGAGATGGTGCCAATCATTAATTCTCCAGTTATAAGGCCACCCTGACAATATTAAAGTGTTTATTAAAATCAGAGAAATTAACACACGTCATGATTCTCCAGAACACTAGGACTTTTCTTATACGGAAGTATTGTTTAAGATATCCTCACAGTTATTCTATAGTATATGTGCTTGTCAGTTGGAATTAATGGACTAATATAAAATATATAGACTCATTTTGATTTCTGATCAAAGAAAAATTTTATTTAGGTGAAAGGATAACTATTACTGTATTGAATTACCAGCTCTAGAAGGCAAAGATTGCTTACTTGCTAGAGCAGAGAAAGACTTTTTATTCCCATGAATATAATCTCCATTGTACTTCAAGAATATCATAAATTTTAATTATAACTTAAAAATTGAATTAAAGTGGGCCTTTGGTAAACCTCTATTTCCTTATCTGTAAAAGGGTACCTACTCAACAGGCATTTTGTGAGTACAAAGGAGAGAGATGTGAAAGCATCTTAAGCCCCTTGGTGGAAAGGTACTCTATAAAAGTCCAAGATTTTTTTGAATACTCTATAATAGAGAGTCTTTATCAACACATTTATAAAGTGCTGACATAAAATTTTCAGTCTTAGTTTGAAATGCTAGTCTAGTTATATGAAAATTACTTTGTTAGATGAAATTTTAGATCTAATTTCCATTTTGTTTTTAACAATTTGTGGGTATTTGTTGAACCTTCTAAATGCTTCTTTCTTGAGATGTTAATCAGATGTTAATTTCCTTAAAGAATCTCCAGAATTTCAAATAATAACCAACCAAATACAGAAAGGTTGAGAAGAAGTTGTTAGAATTTTTTATAAGGTCTTTGTCACAAATAATGGTTGAATATAAAAATAGATACAAGGCATCACAGTCTGAGATTAAGAAAAAATTTTTGCCTGTTTTTAGGTATATTTTAAATGTGATAATGTTACATGATATTAATATTAAGTAATCTTTTCAGTTTATTTTCTTGAACCCAGTTTCCATTCTTATTTAGATAGGATTTCACCAGCATCTCCCTCTGTGTGAACATATGCACCAGTCAGTATGCAGAAGAGGCATAATGATGTGGAAACTACTTACTACTTGATTTTGCTAATTCTTACATATATATTTCCTGTTGTGAGTGGCTCCCTTGTGGAGAAAACTGGTATTATCACTTATAGATTACTGTAGGGTTTTTTTAGTGTATGTGGGAGAGAGAAGTAAAACAAGATCATTTGTCTAGACAGCATGGCTGATTGCATCATTTTTTCTGCAAGCTAAACTATTGCTCTCCTGGATTTGGAATGGCCCCTGAAATTTCATTTCTTAGTTACTGTGATTATTTAACCATGCTGTAGGATTCACATATGTGTTTTGCTTAAGTGAATTAACTTTTTATACAAAATACTTTCCTAGGTCAAATAGTACCAACTACTCATCTCAGTTCAAATTGGGGAACTTATTTGGGAAGCTTTATAGGTAATTACATTGACTGTTAGTTGGAAGAATGTTTAGACATGGATTAGAAAGGATGAAACCTTTATCTTATGATTTTGAAGTTATCTTTATTTATATTACACTTGTTCAGTTACACTCCTCTTCTTCCCAGAGAAGGAATTCAAGTGGATAAACTTTGTTAAAAGTTAATGGAAATATTCTGGTGACATATAAAATTTAATAAAAATAAATCATTTGTAAATTCAGATTTATGAATCAGTTGTTTTAGGCAGTTTT